>NC_068367.1:34942355-35667355 GCF_020536995.1 Dreissena polymorpha
ACATGTTCTTGTTTTGTTTAATGAGGTCTTTAGGGAACGACCGTCATAGGCGCGTGGTACGTGGTACTGAGTGTGTAACAGACATAGACAACTGGGCTTATGGGTATTCTCTTTCAGCCACTGTCTTGTTTAGTGTTGATTGTAGTCAGAGAATAGTTGTAGATATTGACAGGTCATGGTTCAGGGAACATAGGCACGGCGTTAACATTTTGGAGTTTGCCCAAAACGATAAGTACATTATATAGAGTGAATGATGTTTAAACCAGACCAGCTAGTATCGCTTTTACTACCAAATGCACTGTGCGCGCTCTCAAATAAACGTCTAAGCAACAAAGGTCATATTTTATCTATGTACCCCGTGTCATGCAGGAATTTAAATACACGAAGCCGCACCCGTGAGGCGATGTCGTCGGGCGGTGTCAACAATAGGTTTCAATCTATATAAATATATTTTTGCAGGCCGCTAATATGCCCCCGCACAGTCCTAGGCGCTGCACATTGCGAACCGGACATATAAAAAAGATGTTCAAACGTTTTAGGAATGTTACAATGCGGACAAAGGACGGGTTTGTAATAGCCCCCGTGCAACCGCGACATCGCAAGTCTCAGACACATGTAAGCCTTATCTTCCCGTTGAATTGGACTGTATACGTTGATATTATGACTAGGGTTGTTAAATAGCGGGAAATCCAGATAAGCGCAGTATATTGACCAGCGGTGGTCTTGTTTGTTATTACCTTTCTGATAAATAATTGCGATAAATTCGCGTGTGCTAGGGAGTAGGTTTGAAGGTGGACCTTCATGAGATCCTACGCGGGCGAGTTGGTCAGCATGTTCATTTCCCAAAATACCGTCATGACTCGGACTCCAAAGAAATTTAAGCGAGATATTTTAGTTGTTAATTTATTAATTTACTTTAACACAGAGAACATGTTTATTAAGTCAGGTCGCGTGTTGGATGTACCTGCTTTTAACGCTTGCAGAGCGCTGAGCGAATCAGATATTATTACGTAGGTAGATCGTTCATGGGTTTCCAGTTCGTTCAGCCACGTTATCGCGCTGTTAATTATAGCTAATTCGCATGTAAAAATAGACTGTAATTTTTTAAGATAATTTGAAACTACATTTTTGTCTGTCAAAATGTAAAAACGTCCCGCTTTTAATGGAATTTCCATGCAATTAAACTCATATATCAGGTCAGACTGTCTTTAATTGTTATTGTTGCGGACTATTTCGCGTGGCTGAACCGGAAAAGGTCACAAACAATTTTGATATTACTACGCAAGATTGGATTCAGTTAATTAAATATATGTTGGCTATTGCTTTTCAAGATTAAACGCTTATATGGTAATTGTTTGACTAAAGATGTTGTTAAACTATTGTAGGATAAATAGAATACCATGTCAGTGTCATTGTGTACAATAATTCATCCGTCTCCTGTAAAAAAGGATTAAAACGCGAAGCTTAGCTTTCTTTAACTCGTCGGATAAATTCAAGTAGTTGACTATATTGTGCTGGTCTTTATAAGAATCACTTTACAAAATCAAACCTTTATCCTCACCGGATTGATGAGGAGTATTTTGTAGATTGTGTTCAATTGTATCAATATAGAAACATGCATGAGCTATAAATGAGAGCTGTGAGTGTTCTCCTTAATACGGAAGGTTTAAGTCGGCTGTTCTATTCATAATCTTAAGTCTTCAAGTGCAAGTAATTGATATCTGAAGCACATACTTTACACACAATAGCATCGTATGACTATGTACTTGAAACTAACACATTGTTCTCTTTATAGTTTCACTTTTGATCAGTGGCTTTTATTTGTATATGTCATAATCATATTAATGAGTGCATATTTTACATATTACATGTATTGGTATATGACTGTTCCATATGTGTATGGCATTTGTTTGAAATAAAATAACAATTGTTATATGTGTCTAAGTAACACTTTACTAGCTCATCTTATTTGAAAGATTTCAATGAAAATGATATATGTATAATAGGTGTAACCATGTGCATTCCTATAATTATTGATTAAATATTGTTAAATAAGTCTTATAAATGTTAAATATATTAATTCGGTAAACATGTTCACGAGGACTGATACATTAATAAAGTCCGCCCGTTCATCCGTCCGTGCGCCAGTCCATCGACTAATTGTTTGTCTTATTAATAGAAGCATGCTTTAACTCAAAGAAAGATAATAAAAATATTGTATACAATCCGAAATAGAGTGTAATAGCGAATGTATACACATTTTAATAGAATAAAAAGCTCGTCAATTACGTACTTGATTCAATATAAGTTAAGTGCATTCTCTTTAGCCGTAAACGAATAGTATTTTATACACAGGCATGAATAACTGCAAATTGATTAAGTATTCAAGTGTTCTGCTTGTGTACTTCTACTTCTACTTCGTACTTCCTACAGACAATTGCTGACGATTACAGGAAGGCCTATTATAGGCAGCTATTGACACTGTCGAGTACGTTTTCTGGGAAGAACCAGTACTTGTTGTCTATGGAGGAGATAATGAGAACGCTCCCCGAGTAGGGAGTGAATCCACGAACTCCCGATTGCTAGGCAGACATTTCTTCCACTACGTATCAATAATCTATTTTTACAGCTTTATTCAGATTTTAACAGAAATAACTGACCTATAAGCAAGGTTTATTGTGTCGATTCGTGTTGCGCTGAGCAGTGGTATTAAACACTTATTAGCACATGAATAATTGCTTACGAGTATTCATTTTTAATAATTGCATAATCTTATAAACTTTGTCTTATTAAAATGTCATACGCTGTTTCTGCTTACGTTTCAGCGGCTTCAGAAAATCATAATATTTCACCATCATATCACCGTTATTGATACGAAAAGAGCGAAAAAGGTTATATTATCCGCAAATGAAAAGCATATTTAACAAACGTAGATATCTTCCTCAATCGAATTATTATAAACGTTGTACACTTGTGATGTGATTGCATTTTATAATAGCAAAAACACCCTCAAATATCGTATATGCGTTATCATGTATTAAATCGCATGTATTTTACAACTTAAAAAATTATTGAAGCCTACGGAACTATTTAACATGTTTTTCCCTTTTTTTCCCCTCTAAATTGTTGCAGAATACTCAATAGTTATTTTCAATATCCATGTTTTTAATCTATGATACGGCCTCACGATTGCATCGTTTCCTGGAAAAAAACAAGCACACAGTTGTTCTTTCACTCTTAAGCCAGTTGCGGGGCAGACATTTTACCTTGGATGTTTCTACATCTTGCTTACACACACATGCACTTCTTCAACATTAAAGGGGCCTTTTCACGTTTGGGTAAATTGACAAAGTGGAAAAAAAGTTGTTTCAGATTCGCAAATGTTCGTTTCAGTTATGATATTTGTGAGGAAACAATAATACTGAACATTTACCATGCTGTAAAATAGCTATTGTATGCATCTTTTGACGATTAAAAAAAAACGAAAATTAGAAAGCGTTGCAACGCGAAACGAATTAATAATTTGGAGAGTTCTGTTGTTGACCTTATATTTTGTGAAACTACGAGGATTGGTTATATTAAGTATAAAATGCACCTGTACTTGTATCCGGAAAGATGGCCAAGTGGTCTAGGCGGGAGACTTTTTACCCCAGGACACCAGGGGTCAGTGGTTCGAGCCCTGTTGAGGGTTACCTTTTTTTCTTTTTGAATTTTTATTCTTTTTTTTTACTGAAGCTTGTTATATCCAATGTTTACATTTATTATATAAAGCATTTAATGAAAAACTTCAAAACATGCCAAAATCTGTGAAAAGGCCCCTTTAACATATCAGAAATTCGTAATTATTGTAGTCCAATCAGAGAAATAATTACGACTATGAAATAATGAACAATATTGTTAAGAACAATAACTTTTCACTTCTACGCTTACATTATATGCAGCACAATGACTCTTATGTGCATTATTGACAATATAAATGTATTCTATATGATTATGATAATGATTATGCAAATAATGGCGATGATCATCATGATGACGGTGGTGGTGGTGGTGATAATGGTTATGATGACGACGACGATTACGATGATGATCATGGTGGTGGTGATGCTGCTGCTGCTGTTGCTACTGCTGATTGTGATGATGATTGAGAATTAGATGATGAACTTTTTGAGAATCCTTAGTTGAAAGAAGATTTAAAAAGTTTCATTTGATAAGAGGTAAAACAATTATTTTACATCCAGTTCTGGTTTTGATTCACAGGTCAGGCAAAGGTTTTTTTATTCATTTGTATTGTTATCATAATTATTTTAGACTTTTCCAAATTGTAATTTGTAGAAAATAAATGTATAAAATGATATAAACAATACGAACACGTGATAAAAAGTAAGTTTTCCCAGTCAAAATTACCCCTGTCTTACACATTATTGAGCACTTTTTTGACCGCAAATGTTGAGGTGGGTAATTCTCGCCTGAGATGTGTAGGTCTTTTAACATATTGTTTATTGTACTGTGAGTTAATTATGAACTATCCGTCATATTCACACATTTAAAGATATGCTTACGCAGTTCAGCTATTTTATAAGCAAATAAGGTAATTCTGAATATAATAATGTTAGCAATACACATTTAGTTTTATGAACTAGGATGGGCACGATTGTTGTCGTTTACAAACGATGCCTTACATGATAAATATATTTTACATTTTTCTAAAGAATGCACCAATGCAACATAATCAACCCTTTTGCGATTTTGACCACAACAACAGTCAGAATAAAAACAGACACACTCTACTCTGATAGGAAGAGATTTAATGTAAGTCAAAAGACGAGTTTCCACTTCAAAAGAGCCCTGTTTTCCTCCAGTTTCATTTCACAAAAAACATGTCGATCTTGCGTTTTGTAAAAAATAAAAGGGAATATTGTAACAGCTGAGCTTTTCTTTTATAATAAAATTTTACTCACAAGAGAACATGGAATCGGTTAAACAGCATCTAGATCAAATGTTGTAACATGGTATGACTTGACTGTCTTGTTTTGCACGAGATTTATCCGACTTCATTTCATCTCTAGCTCTGTTTTTATATGGTCTTCAAAAGCAATTTTTAAATCGGTGGTCAGCTCGCCTGCTATCTCCTTATTTCTATGCACAGCGCACGTCTGACACTGGCCTTCTTGGTTATATGGAATGGGTAGTAAAACTCCTCACAGAAAAGTGTACGATACATTGAACTTGATATGTATTGCCTGTCCGTTTCTTTACACTTTGCTTTGTATAATTAATACATTTTACTAATATTTAAATCAGATCGTAGAAACCATAGGTTTTAACTCAAATTACTCATGCACAATACTAGTATGCTTACTTTGTTTAAACTTTTTATAATGTGTGTATTATTAACTGGTAGGACGGACACTTATGTTTGTTATGCCTTTCATGTGCGTGAATTACATTTTGAACTTGAGTAAAATACTTTGTTATTATTTGTTTAAGGGCAAATACTAGCAATTTCTCTCATATAATATTATTGTTATTGTATACCTCATTGTTATTCCATTCGACCCTTACCTATTGACTGATTGTATTCATAAATGTAGCATTATTTGTATTAAATTATATTTGTTTGTTTTTTATTGGCTTATGTGGTCATGTTCTTTATATAAATATAACAAGCCTATGTGGTAACAGTGATACATGCGTAGTTAAATATAACACCTTGATGTGTGTGATGCTATTCGAGACTTGAAATAGACGTAAATATTACTCTAAGATGGATTTTCAGGATGTAACATGCTGAGAAATATGCTGACAATCATGCATTGCTTAACCACTCGAAAGTGATCTGCGTGAATTGATAAGATTATAATCATAGATAATGTTCCGGAACAATTTTTAAATAAAACATCAATTTCAAGCTGCAAGTGTATTTAGGTTTTACTGAAAGTTATTCGATTTTGGTGTGGTCTTATACTGTGGGGGGGGGGGGGGCGGATTGCTCAGAGAAAACCCACCGATCCGGTATGGCAGGGTTTTTTCTGCCTATTTTGGGAAAAGTAGTCAGACCAAATTGGGAATTTTTATCGACAAAATAGTCCATTTTGGGAATTTTTGCTTCGATGAAACGGCTCAATTTGGGAAAACATTATGGATTTATCATGCTTAAATAAGTCAGTGGTTTAACAAATATATTTTTTTATTTGTTATTTTGTCTTCTTTAGATAACCACATGCAATATTGGGCATGTTCAACATTTATTTAAGTACCGCAATTTTGTTACAGTTACACTCTGAGATAAGAAGAACTGTACAGTCAAAAACTTATAGCAGATTTTTTTTTACCAAAACAAACACTGGTTAGTCACACAAGTTACTGTTACAGCATAATTTTTCTCTGCTTTCTGTTTTTGAAAGCATCACACAGCTCCTTCAATGTTTTGTCATTCAGGTCTAGACCTTCAATGCCGGTAAGTATCAGATGAGTATAAGTTTGGTTTGTGTGAATGTGCTGTGTAATGGGGAGTACAGCAGGTTCATAGTGCTGAATCCTTGCTCAACCACAGCAGTGCTTGCTGATGTGATACACATCAGCTTGACAAGTTGGAACATTTATAATCTTATAATCATTAGTGATAAGACACTTTGTAAAAAAAAATGAAATTGGGATTTTTTTTATAATTTCGGTTTGGGATCAGGTCCGTTTGCTTTGGGAATGACTCCGTTTTCCGGAGGCGCAGACAGTGCTGCAAAAACTCTGGGTATGGTGACCACCAACCAAACTCACATGCCCTGGGAATGGAGATTGAACCCCGGCTGCAGAAGTGAGAAGTGCATGTACCAACCACTGTGCTTACCGGATAGCCGTGTAGATATTGAATTAACATAAACATATTTCAATTGAGATTTTAAAAATCAGGTCAATGCCTTTTCTGCATAATTCAACTAAATCTGGTCAATGTGTTTGCTGCTTAAAACAATAAAACCAGGTCAATGATTTCGCTGCACAAAAAACTAAATCAGGTCAATGTGTTTGGTGCATTATACAACTAAACAAGGTCAATATGTTCGCTGCGTAAAACAACTAAATCACGTCAATGTGTTCGTAGAGTAAAACAACTAAATCACATGAATATAATTTCTGCATAATACAACCAAATCAGGTAAATGTGTTCACAGCATAATACACCTAAATCAGGTAAATGTGTTCGCTGCATAATACGAATAAATCAGTAAATGTGTCTGCTGCATAATACAACAATCAGGTAAATGTGTTCACTGCATAATGCAACTAAATCAGGTAAATGTGTTCACCGCATAATACAACTAAATCGTGTCAAATTGTGTTTGCTGCATAATGCAACAATGACGTTAATGTTTTCACTGCATAATACAATCAGGTCAATGTGTTTCGCTGCATAATGCAACAAACAGGTCAATGCGTTCACTGCATTATGCAACAAACAGGTCAATGTGTTTGCTGCATAATACAACTAAATCAGGTCAATATTTTGCTGCATAATAAAACTAAATCAGGTTAATGTGTTTGGTTTATAATTCAACAATCAGGTTACTGTGTTCACTGCATTAAACAACTAACTGAGTTGACTGTGTTTGATGCATAATACAACAATCAGATAAAATTGTGTACGCTGCATAATGCAACGTTCATGTCAATGTGTTTGTTGCATAATGCTACAAACTAGTAATATGTTCACTGTATAATACAACGATCTTGCCAATCAGTTCACTGCATAATGCAACAAACAGGTTAATGTTTCACCGCATAATACAGCAATCAGGTCAATTTGTTGTTTTGCAATAAACAACTAAATCACTTGAATGTGAATGCTACATAATTAAACACTCACTTCAATGTGTTTGAAGTAAAATGCAACTAAATCACGTCAATGTGTTCGCTGCATAATACTTCTAAATAAGGTCAATGTGTTAATTGCCTAATACAACTTAATCACGTAAATGTGTTTGCTTCATAACACAACATTCAGGTCAATGCGTTGGCTGCAAAATGCAATAAAATCAGGTCAATCTGTTCGCTGCATAATACAGCAATCAGATAAGTGCGTTCGCTGTGTTATGCAATCAGGTTAATGCGTTTGCTGCATAATACGAAATTCAGGTCAATGTGTTATCTGCATAATCAACAATGAGGTCAATGTGTTCTCTGCATAATATGGCCATTCATACTCTGACAAAGGAATTAGTTTTTACAGTGATGTATGCATTTGATATTTCGTTCATTTGCTGTTCTTATTGATATCCGAGTTTTCAAATTGCAGCGTTATATCTTCCTCTGATATGTTGCTTAAGTGCACGAAGGTAACACAATTGCAGGGCATAGACCTAATTGTTGTAAGTTAATACATGTCATTTACCCACAATCTATTTCATTACATTCCTATTTGGTTTATTGTTTTTTAACAACAAAAAAATACATCCGGAGCAGTTAGGCAAATCTTCCGTGTCGTACAAATATAAACAATCAATAAGAAGCATCTTTAAGTGTATGACAATTTAAAAAAGTGCTATGTTGCAGATAATATTATAACGTGTTTGTTGCCTTTCTACGTTTTGCTTGTCAGCATGATCGTGACAGTCCAACTATTGTTTTCCGGTCACAATTAGCAATGTTTGTATGAATCCGGAGCGAATACAATTTGTTAGTGACTATCTTATATATCTGTTAATTTGTTAACTCGTATCGTGTTTAATTTGGTTGTAATTTTATCTATGAACTAGGATTTACATAAAAGCAATACTTAACTATCGGTCCTTCACAGTCAACATTTAAGTATGGCCGTTTGTTTTCAAGATCTGCTTGGCGCTCCTCAAAAGTGGTTATTTCCGTTGATCTTGATTGTGACACCAAATTGTTCGTGGTACTAACATTAATATATTTAAAAGTATACCCAATCCGAAACTATTGTGTATGCCTTGGCATTGACTGACTGGGAGGTATATATTGATTGACCCATCCTTCCCTCTCTACACGATTAACACAAAATGAAACATTCCATAGAATATCAAGTATGTTTCCTACAAAGCTTTAAAACTTGCATGGATGTTGTCCTTGAACACTATCAACACACCCACTCTAACCTTACCGAATGTTGCTGTTGCCGCTGACCTACATTTTGCTCAGACTAATTCAGAGTCCAAACTCTTTTTTAACCTTTCATCACTTAGATACATATTGTGTACACATGTGTATACCCTGAGAAAATATCATTAAATTAAATACTTATATAACAAGATGCAAGTTTTAAAGGCCTCATTTCCATTCCTTTGATACTGATTAGCACCAAACAACAACAAAAATCTGAACAGTCTGCGAGTTACTCACAGGATTATGGTTAAAACGGTATTTTAAAACTTTCTTGTTACGTCAATCTGGTTGACTGCCCCTTTAAGGTTAGTGACTAATTACTGACTTTACAATACTGATCTACACATCGTACCTTAAAATCTGTTTCTTGTGAAAAGTATGCTGTCTCATCATGTGTTTTAAAAAAGTCATGCTTTAGACAGAATTTCACTACCAACACCCTACCAGCTCACATGGAAATATGTATAATAGGCACCCAATATACATAATTATGTATCTTTATCATGACATGGCAGTGATGGGGAAAGATTTGTGCTTAATGTCATTCAACATGTATTTCTATGAAGTCAGTCAATGAACATTTTATTAAGTGCTATTTCCAGCCATCCATTATTTAAGTGCTCACAGTCAACAAGGATATGTGTTGAGCCTCTTGTTTTACTGCAGCTGTCTTATCCAGAGGTTTTGACCTAGATTCCTGTTCATACATGCAGCGAGAAATTTGATGGCAGATATAATTGCGCACATGTATTTTGCATGTTAATGGTATTTGCATCTGCCTCCTATGCCAACATTAGTAGATTTCACGCAAACAATCTGCCTTCAATGTAAACATAAGTAGATTTTACGCAAACACTCGACGATATCTGCAAGGCCCGGATGTTAGTCCATAATAAGAATAATGGATGTTTGCGTAGCTTTGAATATTTAGAGTATTAAAGTAATTGGAATATGGAAGTATATAGACGTATACATATACGTATATATTTATTTATTTAGAGTGATAATGCTGGAACAAGGCTTACTTAATAATTTAAATGAATAATGTTATACAATTAAATAAAACAATAATAACATATTTATTACAGGACCTTTGCCCCATCGGCATTCAATTATGGTTGTCAGGGACTGCAAACGATTAATAACTAAAAAAGGAACCAGACTGAACTAGCTAAAACATTCACACAAAGAGGAAGGAGGGGTCTCTACACAAAATTAACATTAAAAATTTATGGTTTTTACTGATGTAAATATGGAGTTGTATTTCACTGATGTAAATATGGGGTGGTATTTCACTTAATATTTAAATATGGGGTGGTATTTCACTTATGTAAATATGCGGTGGTCTTTTACTGATGTAAATATGGTGTAGTATTTAACTGATGCTAATTTAGGGTTGTATTTCACTGATGTTAATATTGGGTGGTTTTCACTGATGTCAATATGGGGTGGTATTTCACTGATGTAAATATGGGGTGGTATTTCACTGATATAAATTGTGATTGGTATTTCACTGATGTAAATATGGGGTGGTATTTTACTGGTATAAATATGAGGTGGTATTTCACTGATGTTAATATGGGGTGGTATTTTACTGATGCTAATTTGGGGTAGTATTTCACTAATGTTAATATGGGGTGGTATATCATCGAATTATTCACAGTACAGTTTATTTATAATGATAGATTTAATATCAAATAAATAATGGTTATTTTTGTCCAAATAAATCAATGATGCAAACCTCAGTGGCAGAGAACACAATCAACCGACCCTCTTCGTCCTGCTATGGTGTCAGTGATTTTATTAAAATATTTGTCCGGTATAGAGACCCATTCCATAATGAAAAAGTATATATATTTTTCCAAATGGGACCCAACAATTCCAAATTGATAGTTTCCAAACAAAATTATTTTAAATAAGTCTTAACATTTCAACTATCTTCAAATCCAGCTCTATAAGTTGAACCTTTGAAAATATTTTATTGAAACACCTTTATGAACACTTTTGGATTTTTTCCAATTTCAGGGTTTTTGCGCACAATTTTCCCAAAAGAGCTGGTACCGGTACTTTTCTCAATTGGGCGAAACAATCGCTGCAAATTCTCTTTAATGGTTGACGGATCATGCTCAAACTCTCACAGCTGAAAGACGTTTATGTGCAGATGATCGTAAATACATGTAAAGCTATTTGGCTGCAACCAGTTGTGGCAGAATTATGGCCCTTTGTATATTTCTCGATTATGTAAAAGCCCAAATATTATGTGTACTCAATTCCTTCTTAAGTTTGAGCCAGATTTGTATGCCCCCCCCCCTTCGAAGAAGAGGGGGTATATTGTTTTGCACATGTTGGTCAAGACGCTTAGGCCTAAGATCATGAAACTTCATAAGTATATTGGTCATGACTGGCAGATGATCCCTATTGATTTTCAGGTCACTAGGTCAAAGGTAAAGGTCACAGTTACTCAAAACAGTAAACTGGTTTCCGGATAATAACTCAAGAACGCTTAGGCATAGGATCATGAAACTTCATAGATACATTAAAAATGACTGGCATATAACCCCTATTGATTTTAAGGTCACTAGGTAAAAGGTCATGGTCACAGTGACTCGAAATAGTAAAATGGTTTCCGGATGATAACTCAAGAATGCTTAGGACAAGGATGACGAAACTTCATAGGTACATTGATCGTGACTGGCAGATGAACCCTATTGATTGTCAGGTCACTAGGTCAAAGGTCAAGGTCACAGTTACTCGAAACAATAAAATTGTTACCGGATGATGACTCAAAAACGCTTAGGCCTAGGATCATGAAACTTCATAGGTACATTGATCATGACTGGCAAATGATCCCTATTGGTTAACTGGTTTCTAACGTATTCACACAATGGCTGCCACTACAACTGACAGCCCTTATGGGGACATGCGTGTTTTACAAACAGCCCTTGTTTTCTAAACGTTTCTCAGCTTAAAGTCATGAATGTGTAGACGATCATAAAGATGTGTTTTTTATGCAGCCAGTTTTAGTTGAATTATGGCTCTTTGTCATTTTCTTCTTCAATGGACTCAATAGGCTTCAAAATTGTGTACTCAACTCCTCCTTAACTGCTTTGCCGATTTTGCTCAAACTTTTACAGGTGAATGACTGAAGAAGTGACATGCACACTAACAATAACCCTTCACTATCTAAAATAAGGGTTATTGTCCTTTGTTGTCTTTGTATGATGTAACTTTTCAAGGCTATATCTCACACACAATACAAGATTTCCACATAAAACTTCATGGATGTAAAGGTGTCAATCAGCGGAATTCATAAAACAATTACCCTGAGTGAAACCTTTTTACCTCACTAAGTGCCACATCAATTGGCAAATATTCATGAAATTTCGGTAAGAACATTTGCCCCAATCAAATATTGGCAAACTTTGAAACTAGCTCATCTTAGCTCCGGCCTGTAAGTTGTCAATTAACTTTCAACGACATCTCCTCCAAACCGCCAAGCATATTTTAACCAAATGGCACAGTTTTAATATGTGTTATGTGACCTCATCCAGCGGCCTTTATAGTATTTTGTTTAAATCTAACCCAGCACCCACTTTAACTCCGTGCTTTCACCAGACCGCTGTCTCTGTCAGAAGGATTTCAGACCAGAAAGCAGTTGACGATAGTCCGTGCTTACTAAAGGTAGAGGTGGAGGAGGAAATGCGCATTCCGAGGGCAGGGAAATCTGCGGGAGTGGACGACTTCCCTTCTGAGCTAATCATATGTGAATATGATCCTAAAGAAAGGCATTTTGACAGTTACCAATTTTATCTGAGTTATCGACCTTTGTGGGTTTTTTTCCGTTTATGGAATATTATAGTGGATTTGTTTGTGTCCAAACATGTGCCATGGGGGGCATCAGTGTCTGTGAGACATTTATACTTTCTTTAATATAATATAAAAATATTTTCTTTAGCTCAACCTCTCTTTAAATGATTTGCAAATTTCACTCAACAGCTGAAGAAAGATCATGCATAATTTATCATAATTGCAGGAATTGTTCATGCAATCAATTTATGCAGAATTAAGACTGTTTGTCATTTTTCTAGTATTGCTAAGTATATATGTGCTTCATTTAATTATGCCACTTAGTTGTATTGTTTTCGTATTAAGAATATTACAATTTTGGTGATGATTTATATTTGATTTGTCTGTGTCCAACACGTGTCATGGGAAATCAGTGTCTGTATTCTAGTTGTGTACGATATAGGCGGAAAGTAACACATTAACATTCAGAGTATTATATAATCACTTGAATGGATTCTTGTTCTTAATTATCATATTGTTTTCTTAATTTTATTTTTCACATTTTTTTCTCATTTGCATGTAGGAATTTTTAATTTTGTTTGCACATTTTAGTATGAAGGCCACAATTTATTTTACATGAAATATTAAAGCTAGACATTGTTTTATGTAAAAAAAAAAACACTTTTAGTTGTAAATTGTGTTATGCTCTCTTCCAAAAAAACACTTTTGATAATTTAACACTCAGGCTGGAGGAGGATTAATGCTAGATTGTTCTCAAGAGGTACAATACAGCGTCATGAATGAATACACAAACCGCCAGTTAATAACTTGGAGTGTTCTCCTTAACAAGGAAGATTTGATTCATAATGAGACATGTTTAATTGAAACTCAAAGTGATTTCTGAAAGACGCACTCAACTTTACAATACCATCATTGTGACTTTATACTTTGAAAAAGTATTTAGACTATGAAAACCCATAAATGGTGAAAGAGGTTTGTTTTTTGAAGATTCAGTCCGTACACTAACATACACTTTTAAGCAAGCTCGACAAGATACTTTGCAAATCTTTTGTAATTGACTGACATGTATAGTTTAATCATATAGAATACATAAATGTGCTATGTTATCTCCTAGACCATCTATGGCAGTATAGTACCTGCATATTTCTGAATATAAAATTTGTATCATTTGTTTCCAATGGTTTTTATACCTCAATATATGCAATAATTTCCTTTTGCCTCAATAAAACGGCACGAGCAACCATTTTGGTTTAAATTGCAGTATAAATTGGATTTTAACAAGTTTACGATTCCACTGCAATTTACAGAATCATTTTAAACTTTGCTTTAATAACTTATCATTCTACCACCACCCTTACCTATTTTCTGTAGACAGAGTTTGAAATTAAAGGTTATTTTGCGATAAATCATGTGGTTAAACTGCAATACATTATGTAGTTATTCTGCAATCAAAACATGTAATTGTTGTAGGGCTTTTTTTTCTTCGCGTGTGTCCTGGGTCCGCCATCTCACAATTTGGACGCAAGTATTTAATAAATCTAATATATCTACACTATTTTACACAAACAGCCTTTGTAAGTTGTTTTACATTTAACAGACATTTGATATTTAAAAGTACAATTCATCCGCCTGTCTGTCACAAACCATTTAGGGCTATATCTCAGAAACTATTTAAGTTTTTTTAAACAAGTAACAGCATATGTGTCTATATATAGATGAGGAGAAGGGTGATATCAATTCATCAAATGTGCTTGTTGTTAAGGAATTACAAGTATGAAACTGTTGAAACCAGTGTTGTAAGCGCGGCTAATAAACCACACAAGTGCATTAGTCCATCAGTAAATTGTATCGTAAAACTTGAGATTCTTTGTTAAAAAAGTCAGCATGGGGTGCAGATCCAGATTTGTTCGAATGTGGAGTCACTTTAAAGAAATCCAGTATGATTTAAGCATGCACTTATACAACGGAAATACCTTGCATCAGAAAGATCGTGTGACGAAGGTGAAACCATTGAATAATGTAGAACTGGCAGAGAGCGAGGCAAGGGCAGCAATTTTGAGTAGATTTTCGTATTCTTATCCGTTTATATGTGTACATATTGTTTAAAATTTGAATAATTTCTTTTCAAATATATTATATTGCACTTTCATGTAATGCATTCAAATTTCAAATATTGTTAATATTTATGATTTGTAGGGAAACCTATTCACATGTGACATGGCACAATTGTTATTGACCAAGGGGACAAAATATATGGCTTACATTTCTCACACGAGAACTAAAATTCAATGTAAAACTATGTAGAACTAATGTGTCTAGCCACAAAACAGAAATCACATAGACAAACATTTTAAAGTCGATGATGATGATGATGATGATGATGATGATGATGATGATGATGATGATGATGATGATGATGATGATGATGATGATGATGATGATGATGATGATGACGACGCTGACGATGACTATGCTGCTGTTGTTGTTGCTGTTTCTGCTGCTGGTGCTGATGATGATGATGCTGCGGCTGATGCTGCTGCTGATTATGTTCAATATCACGACCGCAATTGAACATAGTTGGATAAGTTGACCGCTAAACATTACAACTGACGTGTATACATGTACAACGAACAAGCATAATAGATTGTAATTTAAACGAGTGTTTTGGTTAAGTAGCTAGCGCTTTCTTGACATGGACTGGGTTAGATAAAGACCGCACGAGCACATCGGCAATCGAAATAGCGCGAATTCTGTACCCCGCAAATTCATGTGTTGAATATTTGAATATTACGTTCACAAAATAAGAACACAGTCATTACGTTATCCTTACACAATTTCTTACGTGTCATGTTTTACCAAAAGGTTAAAGTCGTAACAATTTTATACGTTTGCCTTACATATACGTATCGAAGGAAATGATACGTGAAGTTTTCAGTGGTAACCTAAATCATGATTTTGAGCAAAATATGCATTGAAAAAATAGCATTTATTCCTGCTGTAACTGCCACACTTAAAATGATCGCATTACCTAAAATCTTGTAAATGAAGACGCAAATGATGGACACTATTATAGACTTAAATAAACGCTTGAAATAATCGCGCCTGTAACTTTAAAAAGCCTCTCCAAACAACTTTTCAGCAGTCAATACAACCATGACCTACTTGAATACTATTGCTGTTTATAGACATGTATATAACGTGATTTACATAGCTACTGAAAAACACACTATGACGCATATGCGCTTACACGTAACAGGATACAAGATCTTAACTACAATGTAAAGCCTGGTGTTCATGAATGTTCCTTATTCTTGATTAAACAAATATACTACTCAAAATTTGCTAAGGATCATTTTTAATTTTTACATTATCTTCACTTTAATTTTATTTAATTTAAATTGTTATTTTGCAGGTTTTGATATTAGAATGTGTGTTTTTGATTTTATTTTTATGTTTTGATTTATCATTGATGCGTGACGCTGGCTGAATCTAGCTAGGGGTGAACTTAAAATTACACATACTATAAAAAGTGATTCTTAGCAAATTTTGAGTAGTATAGTTTTCCGAAAAGGCTTGATGTACAATACGATGCATATTGCAAAACGTTTACAATGGCAGGAAAATAATATGATTAGAAGAAATACGTATCAAATATGCTTGTATAATGACACATCAGACCACCATGGAATGCAGCTGTTTGTCCTTAACTGTTAATACTCTCTTGGTTTGTCGTTGAAAATTATACACATTCTATGATTATCTTCCTGCTGTCATGGACAATTAAGAAACTATATTTAGCCTGCTGGTATGCAACATATATTAATGTAGAGCAGGCTTGGCTGGGATATTGATTTTATCAGACCGCGATATTCGGGCGTTGTATCAGATTGCAAAGATACAATGCGTATTCAACTGTTTGTTTGAAATCTAAGGGCGCACTATCATTTTCTCAGCGCTAACATGCACGTAGGCCATGCTTAAGCACGGTATACTTTGCAACAATGAAATTGAGGCATTGATAGAAATAATGGCATGTTTAAGTGGGTTTTAAAATGCGATTATTTGCAGTTTCATAACATGTAACCGCTGCGTGCTGTAAAAATGAAGATTGTAATATGATCCGCGAGTAAAATACTAGGCCTGTTAAAGGGAGCTTACACATTTGAGTAAAATAAGAAAACGAATAAGGTTTATTTCCAATATATGGAGGTGTGTTCCCACATTTAAATGTGGTACTACATGTTGTGCTTTATTATTCACATGTCAATAATACTTATAATGAGTATATGGAAAAGACGATCATATAAAGTACAACATGGTAGATAATAAGACGAGATTTAATGTCATTTGCAGTATAAAACACTAACATAATAAAATGCTACATGAATTCAAAACCATAAATTAATATAATGAAACAATGTTATTTGTTTCTATTATACCATTACTCGATTTTATTGAGCTTGTTTCAAACAGAAAATGATAACTCATCGCACTTAATAAAAGAACTCATCCTGTTACGTGTAAATACCAGGAAAGTATGTCTCGTAGGAAAAGAATATAAATACGCATCTAAAAAAACTTAAAGTGTAATATCAATAACGTTAATAATGGCCAGCTTGTAGGGGATTTTTTGTCTTTTCTTTATTTTAGAGTGTGCCCTTCTAGTATCGGTTTAACGATCGGTATCTCCAGTTCCGAAAACTGGAATAACAAGTATATATATATATATATATATATATATATATATATATATATATATATATATATATATATATATATATATATATATATATATATATATATATATATATTTAAATATATATATATATATAGTTCGCATTGATGACGCAATACGATAACATGCAAAACAAATTCTCACCCTTCTTCAAAATATTGCCTATTTGCATGCATTGTGATAAACCCGGTAACGAACCTGAAATAACAAACCTTTCACTCGACTACATTATAGAATTAAGCGAGCGCTTTATTTCACAATACGATTTTGTTTAACCGAATTTTAATGGTTTATAACTTAATCTAAATTACATTTAGGTTTATACGCATGTAAATGTAAGACTTAGGTTCAGATTAAGGATAACGAACATTTCAATGAAAAGTCGAAATTCGTAATTCGAAGGAACAAACATATAAAGTAATTGCGTTTCTTTGCAATTTTTCAAGTTTCTTGTTTTATCTTGACAGGGAACAAGATCAGTACGTATGTATTTCAAAGTTTAAATAGGTATTAAAGAAAGGAACTGTTCCTTACCAATGTTATGCAATGAACCTTTCTTCTGATTTACAGACAACCCGCATTGTATATGCTTGTAGCAAAAACAAAAATTGTCTCCTTTTGTATGTTTTAGGCTATATACAATATAAATTGCGTATTAAAATCATACCATTTGTATAGGTGTTTTTTGTTGAATAAAAGTAAGGCATGAGCTTAAACATGACAATGTTGACTAACAACCGTAACGAACCTGTCAAAATGACATATTGAAGTTTAAATATTGATTTTGTTTTGTTATGCACCTTAAAAAAACTAGGAAAACTTTATAGTTTCTTTTTAGGTAATGTAAACTGTAAAGCGCCTAAATAATTTATATTCGTTGCACGATTTTTAGAACAGCTCGCCGACATCGGGTGCATTATGTTATTGAGAATGGGCGTGCAGGTGTATTTATAATACATGCACTGTTGTGAGTTATGATACAGTCATCACACAGCATGTGTATTCATAAAGCATACACTGTCCTGAGTTATGATATATTAATCACACAGCAGGCGTGTTCATAAATCATGAACTGTCGTGAGTTATTTCAAAGTGATCCCACAGCAGGTGTACTCATAAGGCATGGACTGTCCTGAGTTAAGATATATTCATCCCACTGCAGGTGTATTCATAATGAATGGACTGTCCTTAGTTATGGTACAGGCATCCCAAAGCAGGAGTATTTATACTGCGTATATTCGACAAGTGAACAGAAAAAAACTAGTTTCTTTTATATCAATATATTTTGATTTTTTTCTTTTTTATCTTTTTCAAGTCTGCACTTAAAGCAATATATCATTGGTTCAGCATTTATAAAGGGTTACCAACTTATCCTTAATTAAATGTTGTGTCAATAAACGAAGTCTGCTGGATAGTCGATGCGTTTATTTCTTATCAAACATGTAATGAGGACTGACATTCTTTATATTCCGCTTTTTCTTTATATTGTTTTCGACAACATAAAAATTATGTTGTAGCAATCCATAAATGTATATACACTCAAAGGCTCTTCAAACACTTCAGTTGTATATTCCTTATTTGTAAAAAGAGATCAAGACATTGACGTGAAATTGCACATTGTTGTTTGGGAACAATTTCTAGAAATCCAGCATTAAGCTCATTTAAACCATGCCGTTCTAACACTTCTGGACCGCGCGGCTTCGGGTTCCTCGTTCTGCACGTGCAAATAGAAGCATGCAGGTAATGTTAATTTCCTTTTATATATTATCCTTAATTACAGGGATATGATGTTAAAAAATATATAATTTTCGAATATTTTACATATAGGAGTATGCATGCAAGTATGCGACTGAGGACCGGTCGATCGTAAAAGCAGACATGCAGTTGAAAAGAAGCTCGTACGTGCGAACTGTTTTTGATGTAATTAGGGATGATCAATGTCACATAAGTTGTTCTTAAAACTTAGTTAATTTTATCTTACTTGAAGCCTTTGTGTCTGTACTGTCTACTCTGTCATGTGCGCATAATTACAAATTAGAACTTTTAAATATGTATGTCAGTCGATCATTTTCGGGTGAGTATAATGATGATGAAAATTACGCCAGTGTCGATAATAGAATACATGTAGTTAAAGGTGATAATGACGATGATAATGACTCACAATGATGATGATGACGGCGAGGACGACGACTACGACTACGAAAATGATGATGATGATGAAGATGATGATAATGATGATGATAGTGATGATGATGATGATGATGATGATTATGATGTTGATGATACTGCTGCTGCTGCTGCTGATGATGATGAGGATGATGATGAAGATGATGATGAAAATGATGATGATGATGAGGAGGAGGAAGATGAGGATGTGGATGAGGATGAGGAGGAGGAGGATGATGTTGTTGATGATGTTGATGTTATTTTAGTTGATGATGAAGTTGTTGATGATGATGATGATGATGATGATGATGATGATGATGATGATGATGATGATGATGATGATGATGATGATGATGATGATGATGATGATGATGATGATGATGGTGGTGATGATGATGATGATGATGATGATGATGATGATGATGATGATGATGATGATGATAATGATGATGATGATGATGATGATGATGATGATGATGATGATGATGATGATGATGATGATGATGATGATGATGATGATGATGATGATGATGATGATGATGATGATGATGATGATGATGATGATGATGATGATGATGACGACGAAGATGATGATGATACAGATGATGATGATGATGATGATGATGATGATGATGATGATGATGATGATGATGATGATGATGATGATGATGATGATGATGATGATGATGATGATGATGATGATCAACCGGGAAAGATCGCAAACAATTTTTATATAACTACGCAAAATTGGATTCAGTTTTTAATAATTAAATATGTTTAGGATACTGCTTTTAAAATTAAACGGTAGTATTTTCATTGTTTCGCCAAATATTTTTTTTTATAGATATTGTCGGATAAATAATATACCATGTAATTGTCATTGTGTACTATAGTTTATCCGTCTCCTCTCAAAAAGGATTACACCCGTTTTCGCGGAGCGATAAATGTTCATAGATAAAGCAATTTATCCTGTCACATGCCTTTAAAGTCTGATAACCAGGTAACCTAATAACCTTAAAGTTATAAGGCTTGTTGACCACGTGCCCTCGAATATTCGTCAGTCGTTCTCCGGTGACGGACAACTTTTCGATATTCATATTGAAAAATAAATGAAGGTGTCATGATAAATAGAATAATAGGTTAAGAAGTGGATGGAGAATGGTTATCTGGCTCTTTGGAGGATCTTATCGGATTCGCCTTTGGCTCACCTGATTAATTCCTCCGCCTTGCCAGATAACCATTCTCATTCCACGTCATTAACCTATTATTCTCTATATATCACTGAAATACCACATAAACTTTTGAATACACACATGCTGGCCTGGTAAGCGCCAAGAAAATAATCGTCCACAGCGGTGTTATCCATCCACTCGTCTCAAAATAGTGACATATAGTATTTCAAATAGAGAATTCGAGGGTAACACCTGAAAGTATTAAGTTTGATGTAAGTTATTTATAGATACAATCAGAAAAAGAATCGATGTCAATCTCAAATAATTTATTACTGACAACGATAATTCCATGGTCGTCCATTTAATGTAAAATAATAACATTAATGTAATTGTCTTTGGTGATCATCTAATATTAAATCAATACACCGGCTAAGTTATATACATTTGTATGTAAATATTTATGCATTTTACGCACTTTTTATTTACTATCTTCATTGAAATGATCGAAAGGTTCTGTTAAATCATGTTTTAATAAAATTATTTCATACACAAGCGAACGCAGGAGAAAATATTAAGTTTGGAAAATGAAAGCAACTTTCCATAAATGAAGAAACGGGATTGGTATCGCTACTTTAACATTGATTTTGTTATGTTAAACAACAAGAATAAAAAGTGAAAATGGTCTTTTACTTCGCTTGATGTTTTCTATTTGTATTTTCATATTATGCCCTATAATCACCCAAAAACATGACTGCATGTTTCAATAGCTAGCTGCTTTCATTCGAAGAGTTTAGTATAGATTTGTGTTTAGAGGATACTATTTTGTTATTATAATTATTTACTGCTTTACATTGCTTTACATTGGACACACACTGTTTTTATTTGTATATCTATACATTTTAGAAGAAAGCACGTAATAAGTTCCACAGCTTTTAAAAAAATACCCGGATGTGGTCGTCAAAATCGCAACGTCCATGCCGACGTCGCCGAGGAAAGTAGTTATCGCCGTTAAATACCCTTTATTACTTGTATTAATTTGTTTATGCCGCTAACTTTCCAGCCATATCAGCATGAACGTTACAAACTTTTATTTCGTAACAATATTCGCTCCATATCTCAACAACTCGTTGCGAAATTTGTTAGTGCGATGACCTTATTACAGCTCAACTAAGAAAATTCGCGGGAAGTAAATTCGAGATATACAGCAAATTTTAATACAAAGTGAACGCTTAACACCTTATTACAGATATGTCTGGAAAGTGACAGTTATTTAAATATATTCAAAAGTAAATAAGGGTAAACAACGGCGAAAATAACTGTCTCGGCATGGACGTCGCCATCTTGACTATCACGTAATTACCCCCTCTGGTTATAGAAGCACACACATATAGTGTCAAATTCAAATACATGACTTATATAAAAACGTTTATTTGTCATTTATTTTTTGTTTGAATTAGTGTTCATTTATTTTAAAATAGTGTTACATGATATGTGTGCAGTGACGTTGTGTGTTTTATTTGCTACAAAGAAACGCTTCCGTTTTAAGGTTTGCACATCTGAAATCTATTTTTTTTATTTAATACTTTATTTAAACATATTGGCAATGGAAGGGAATTTCCGCCAGTGCATGCTTGATGTTAAATGACATTCTTATTTTAACAACTGTCATGTGCATTCTGTAACATAGTAGTTGCATTTCGCCTAGTTACATTAGCTGTACAAGCATTTCATATACTTGTGTCATATTGATAAGTTTATATTAACTTCATATATATCTTTACTGCGTGTGTGTTATTGACAACTGCAGTTAACCTTTTTTAATTTGTATGAATGCTAATTCTAACGGCATTCTTCGTTTTACTATGTGCATTTGGCTTTGTTGCTACTGAATTTAACAAGCTGTAAATATCTTTGTGGATCTATATTTCTTATTAAGTCGATTGCTAGTGCGTCTCTGATTTAGGGTTAGTTTTCGGTTTTGCATACACCGCCATTATAAATAGTTCACTTTGCGAAAAGGAGAACAAGTATTCAAAAACACATTTCCAGCGCAAATTGCAACGTAAATTAATATTGCCGGGAGATCACTCTAACATTAAAATCAAAATCTCCGGTATCAATCGTGATATTTATATCGACTATCTCCGGAATCCTGCGTAAAAAAATTCATTTAAATACAATGAATATTTATTATGTCGAAATACCGTTTTCCAATGGTAAGTGTTATGTGCAGACTTGCACAAGATATTGAATTTTAAATACAGATTTTTAGTGCAGAATGTGTATCACGTGATGAAAAGTGCGCGGTGTTTATTTTGCGGCTCAGTTAGAATGGATTACTAATATTATGAAGCCCTATTCGTCAACAATTTAATGCGTTAGATGCAGACATGTACACTATATGCAATTTTGAATACAGATTTTATAGTGCAGATTTGATGCGTTAGATGTAGACATGCACACGATATGCAGATTTATAGTGCAGATCCTGTAACTTCTATTTACCCGTGTCTCTGTGTCTCTTCGCAAGTTTTTATATTGGTGTTACAGCATTGGCGAAATAATGAGCACCTATAAATCTGCATCCTGATAACGTTCGCATCGTGCTTAGAATGTTTAACTCGTGTTTATAAGTTATTGGTCCCTATTAAGGTTATTGATCTGTGTTCAGTTTACATCGGCATGCGCGAATAAAAGCCTATCTATCAATCTGCGTCAACAAATTGAGTGAGCTATTAAAGCATGGGGTAACGCATTGACTATTTATTACACTCTGCGCGAATACGGGTGTTACAGTGTTTTGGAACAAATGAGCGCCTATTAATAGTATGCGTCCTGACAACGTTTTTCACATCCTGCGTATGGTTATGTTCGGGTAGAATAATGATGAGTAACGGTAATCTGCACCCAGTTATTACATTCACATACGGTCGCACGTGCATTATAGAGCTAATAGAACCCTATCGATCTGCGTCGAGTCAGCTCATTGAGTGTGCTTAAATGCTGTTAATTGCATCAACAAACTAGTTTACTTCTATTAATGTACGTCCATAAAAACTCCGCGTGTTCTTATACGTTTTTTTCCATTGTAGAACTAATAAGCCTTCCCCTATACACCCAAAAAATAAAAACAAAAACAGCGTCCTGACAACGTGAACATCGTGCTTATACGGTTGAATTCGGGTAAAATCAGAGATGGATCCCTATTTATCTGCGCTCAGTGAACATTCACATGCATTATGGTTGTAATTGCATTATGAGCTGATGAAATCCAATCAATCTGCATCGAGTGAATTTATTGAGTTCATTTATACGGTATCAATTGCATCAACTAAATAATAAACTTCTATTCATGTTTCAGAGCTCCAGATAAGGGTCGTATTTTCGTAATTACGAATTATTTTCAAGTCCGTTACGTATTTATTTTAAAATCTTGTCGTACCATTAATAATTACAAAATCAAGTTACGAATATTAATTTTACATCGGTTCGTATCGATTTTTATTGATTTTTTTTCGCGTATTGAAGATCTTTGCGGTGCTTATATAGAATGGTTATCGGGTTTGTTTAACAAAGCACATTTTTTCCAATAAAAGCGGCTTATACAGTCTATCTGTCAAAAAACAATGGCGGCGCCCAGAGAGCGTCCTAAAAAACTGCAAGGCGTCCAAACACACGCTTTTAACATATTGTACGCAAAGTGAGCCGAAGTTAAATGTTTAGAAAGACATTATAGAAAGGATCTTCTACGATGTTGTATGTTCAGTTGCCGACACATGCGGAAAAGCTAAACAAAAACGCGACACAACGGGTCCAAACTTAAACACAAAAAAACAAACATTAAACGTGTGGAAGGGACAAGTCCCGTGGCTAATCGTTGAAATGATTGAAGGGGAGACCCGTTTTAATTGTGAAATATATAAAAATTCATCTAAGGCATGCAATCTAAGCACAGTTTGGGCATATGAAGTTATTTGAAAAATAAAATTGTATAATACTGAAAAGACACTGGTGAACTCGTAAAAATAAAGTTGCTAGTATGTTTATTTTTTTTGCATGAGAATAACCATTATTATTTATTTTTAGGTCATTTAAAAAATATAAGAATTATTTTCCAAAACTATGTAGTAACGTTAAGAATACAATTTCAGAGTTAAGAATTCTTTTTGAAAATCTGGTAGTAATTAAAGAATTTCACAAAACCTTATCTGGAGCTCTGATGTTTGTCCATTACGGAATCTGGATAGGGCCAAGATGCTTGTCGCGTGTCGACATTCAAGGTCGACGCACGACATTCAAGCGACGCACGATATGACACTCGACAATTCAAGTCGACATTCGACAATCAATATATATGTGTATAGCATATCGCGATGGGTTTTAGAAAAAAAATGCAGAAAACCGTGCATGTCGACTGAATTGTCGACTGTCATATCGTGCGTCGCCATGAATTTCGCTTGTCGCTTTGCATGTCGACTTCAATTGTCGTGTGTCGACCTTCGAGCAAGACACTCGACATTTGCTCGACGCACGATACGATGCGCGACGCACGATATGACACTCGACAATATATCGAGCATATATCGCGCAAGTGTCGCATTTCGACCGGTGCGGGAATATTTTTTTTTCAACTGAAAGCACGGTGTTATAGTAACTCTTTCAGCTACAAGTAAAAAAGACTGTTAGACTTCATGTCCATCGAAGCTGAGGGTAGGCCGACAGTAGAGGAAGGAGAAGATCGAAGCTGAGGGTAGGCCGACAGTAGAGGAAGGAGAAGCAGAGAAGATGGGCTCAAACATTCGGAACACATGCAGATTGATAAGGCTGTATTAGCTTTTTGTAAAAATTAACCTCATTTAATATCTCTAAGATTGTTTAAACGTACATGATAAGGAGTTCATATCGCATTTAATGCATTACAGCCCTTATAAGCACTCTATGTGTTTTCACGCAGCGCATATCGATATGGGCTGCATTGGTTATATAGCATCTTTTTATGATGCATTAATACCGTATATTTGAAGCATATTTGAATGTCAACTGGTGCAGATTTTTAGGGCTTCATTACTTCTTTTTCGCAATTTATAAACTTAACAATTTATTACGTATGAAGTGAAACATAACAAGATTGTACGGATGATGATGAATAAAGTTTATTAAATAAAAATCATTCAATAAGCAGGCGAATTATGTTTATTAAATAAATATCAAACAATAAATAGTTAAGTCGGCAAGTAAATCTGTTCCGGATAATACACATGCCTAAAAGCTGAATGTACTCATTTTCTGATGACGAATACACAAATGGATATACGCAGGATTTCAGTCTGCTCTAGGTCACATAACCCCAAACCTGAACTCTTGTTTACAGGGTTACATGCAGTAAATTTGATATATAGCACACATTGTTCAGTGAATGCTGCCTGGGATTTGTAAAATAGAATGCAAATGGTACGTTTTGGTATTAATTTGAAGGTATATTTGTAAGCAATAAGAAAAAGAGCTATTTTTGTGCTCTACTTTTTCTGTTGATGGTTCCCGGCTTTGAAAGTAGGTCATACTATTTGAGTAAAATTGGTGGCCTCCACATGTGTCAAAACTGGTGTGCATATTCTAAGATAAATATTTTGAGTTAAAACACATAGAATTTGACGGCATGCATTTTTTTCAAAGATTATTAATTTATCTTTCCAATGATGTATGATGATATAGTGGGTCATTGCTTGATCATGGTAAAAATTGATATCGAACTTCAACTATTTTATATGTAATATAAAAGGAAATTTATTGCGCATGCGTATCCTCTATAGAATCTGTTTTGCACATCTGCTCATAACATTAAGCCGCTTGAAATGGTGCGATGATGTAATTTGTCAGGGTATATATGTTACAACACCGTGCATAAAATTAACATACAATAAATCATAAAATTTACGAACACTACCGATAACTACCGAAAATTAATAGAAAACTCTGGTTCCCCGTCTCTTATATGAATTCAGTATCACTTATGCGTTCGTCTTAATGCAGTCGGCATTCGGAATAGTTCATGTGAGCTGCTGCCTTGTGCTTTGTCATTTCACCTAGTAAAACTTACAATAAAAATGCATTTTCACGCATAACTTAGTATTAAAATGATGATAGTTCAGCAACAAGAAGATAGACACATGAACTTTTTTACAGAAATGATTCATTTGTCATTTACTCGCAAGAATAAATGATTTGCATACATCGAGTAAACATTAGAACGAAGTATACAAGTAATGTAACACTAACTGATACAAAAATAAGCATAAAAACGCAAGGGTGACGCAGTTATTTTAAAACAAATAAAACAAAGCAAAATGCAATTGTCATTTAGCAACATGCATGTAATCGTGGGTATTGCCAATTGTAATATCTCAACATGGTGTTGTCATGAAGTAAACTACATTTGTCATTAAGCAAAATGAAATTGTAATTTAGCAGCATGCATGCACTGGCGGATATTCCCTTCCATAATTGGCTTGGTTTTAAATCAAGTACGTGTTACATCGAAAACGTATTTATCATTAAAGACGTATTTTGACTTTTTTATTCATATTTTGTGTTTATGTTGGTTTGTATTGTGCTGTATTGTGCTGTTTTGTACTGTTTGGGCAATCGGTCACTTGCCTTAAATAAAGGACCAACTAATTGTTTTTCATGAAAATTCAATACTGCTACAGCAGCTGGAGTTTCACTTCTTTATATTGAGCCTTTTAACATAAAGAAGAATATATTTAGCACAAAACAAACACAGTATGTAAAGGCTAGTTTAATATATATTTTCCGAAAAACGGTTTAAGATAATAAGTGACGCAATATACAACGTATTATATAAAGAGCGATGTTCAATGATTTAACATATAATAAATACTTAAGGGGTGTTGCGGCAGTTTATTTAACAGAGGATATATCTATAGCAACACCGATGATGTTATTATCACAACTCAATATTTTTGTTATCAGTATCAGCGGAAATGACCGAGCTGGTTCATAATACAATTGTCAGTGGTTCGATCCCAGGTGGGGTTAACTTTATTTTTACCTTTGTTTCTTTCTTTAATTTTATTATTGTTTTATTCTGGAGCTCTGTATTCCTTTTGTTTACATTTATAAATTTAAAGCATTTAATCACAAAATTCAAAACATGCCGAAATCTGTGAACAAGTACATGTTAGTTATTAATGATTAAGGTCGAGTTTGATACTGTATGGTCTTTTGGTTGTGATTAAATACTGTTTTTTTATTAATGTCTTTAAGTAAGCTGTTGTGATCCCAAGTTAATATTGTAAACAATTTCTAATGTTTATGCATATTTCTAACAATCTAAGTACCGGTACTTGGGTTTAGCCTTATTGCTGTATTTTATGAAATTTGACGTAGATGGTAGGGATTGTTAAAACAAAAAATCTCTGTTAAACATGCGGTAACCCCCTTTATTATTTGTGTTTTATATTGACAATACGTAGATGAACATATTTGAGCAGTTTCGCAGAATTCTATTAGACAGAGAAAAAAAATTATTTATGTGGTTACAATAGTTATTTTGGGTGACATAACAATTATAAAAAATAAATTTCTTAAAATTTGTGTACTCCATTCTATTGGTAGTGTGTGGTTTAATTGAATGGTATATGATGTATCTTAGCTTATATAATAAATACATGTTGCCAATTCCATTGGTCATTCATTATTTGTACGCACTAATTAGAGATTTTTCAGTTTTTTTGAAAAAGTACATGTTATATAATGGTGAATAAAATCAAAACAAGGCCGGTAGCCATATGTTTTTATTTCATTTTGCATATAGTATTTGTATATATATCTTAAATATAAATTTTGGACAAAATCTATTAGATGGAAAAATAGCAAAACTGCAGCAACACCCCTTAATGTATTAACCTTTATTGCACAAATTATATATCTTATATTTGTATTATATTTTTCAGCTAATTCCCTGATGTTGTTTTGCTTTACTGGTCGACAAACCAGATAAACAAAACGTTTGTATGAGCCTTCCTCTGGGAAAAAGGAGTTAATTGCATGTGCTTAAAGTGTCAGTCTGCGCAGGCTAATCTGCGACGCCACTTTCCACCTAAACTGGATTTTATCTACAATTAGAATTCATTAAAAGTAACATAAATATTCAAATTCTTAAAATAAAGTTTTACCGTAATAATCATTGTTCCTTATAGCAATAGCCGAAATTTCAAAATAAGATTTGGTATGGTAACATAGATTTAATGAAATACAAAATGCCCGTTTCATTTTTTTTGTGCGACAATTTGGTCCATGTTAATTTCCCGCCACGATATCCGAACATTTACGAGCAAACACGTGTCTGGCTTCGAGCAGCGTCGGAAGAACGACGTATTCATCAGAACTACGCCGCGCTTCCGTAGCTTTCCGAAGCCAATCTCGAGTTCGCCGGTAAATTTTCGGATATCGCAGTGTGAAATTCACATGGAATGTATTGTGACACACAACATTAAAAGCGAGCGTTTTGTATCGCGCTTACTGTATGTTACCAGACCACATCTAGGTTTGAAATTTTGGCTATTGCTCTAAGGAACATTTATTTGTTTATGTGTTTACTTTATTTTCCTTTATATTGAACACACTATTCGTTGATTTTGAGTGCTAATGGGCTTTAAACGAAAAAATGCCCTAAAAGCGGAAAGTGTTGTCTCTGATTTTCCTGTGCGAGTATCGCAGGGTAATCTGGGGCGATTCTGTACGAACATGCAGTATGTCTCCTTTTCCTAGAGCTAGGCTCATACTAAAAACAAATAATCTTACCACAACCATGTGCTCATGTTCAGCGAAGCGCGTCGAGGACCCGTCCGTGTGGGACACGAAACCGGAAGACCTGGTGATCCACAGAGAACAGGGGTACGCCGCCATCGAGAAGCACATGAAGGAGAGCCACATAAATCTGTGTTCTGTGCAAAGCAAGGAGGTGCTGGGGGATATTGAGACTCTCTTGAATCTGTGGTTAGTTTTACAGCGCCATTATAATAGTCTGGTAGGAATATGGGCTCAAATCTGTGTTCTTAGCAGAGCAAAGGGGTGCTGGGAGATATCGAGACGCTCTTGTATCTATGGTTAGCTTTACAGCGCCATTATAATAGTCTTGTAGAAATATGGGCTCAAATCTGTGTTCTTAGCAAAGATTTTAGTAGGAACTTTAATTTTACCAAATACTCATATGTTATTTTTATTTCGCAGTTTTGGTAAAACTGTGTTTAATTATTAAAAAAAAACAATTATCGAACAATGGATACAAAACATTTTTCTGCCAACGATATGTTTCAATTTGTACCTTAAAACTGTTTATATATTAATGTCATTAAAATAACATTTATGCATGACTACATGACTATACATTTGAGACGGCAGTTACGGAGGTCAGTGAAAAGCAAACGGTTTTTCGGTATTTTCAGTACATGTATATAATTCCTCTTTCTTAAATGAAGAAAAGTTGATGGAGAATATTAAATAGAGCGCTCGTCTTAAAGGCTTTTTGATTAACTTTTCAATTAAAATTTTGTATTTTGACGCTGTCAGTCCTGTAGCTAGTTCACGCAATAAAAACTATTAACACAACTACTAGTGTTATGTTTGTAGCCATATCATTTGATGTAAAAACCGTTATTGATAGTTAACTTGAAGACCGTTTGCAACACTGTTGCAAAAAGGAAATATGTGCCTTCTTATTTCAATGTCACATGATACCTTTTTGCACCAAGGGGAGCGCGATCAAATGATCTCCAAACAACAACAGATGATTCTAGTCCTAGCCAGAACACGGGCTTGGCAGTGCTTAAAACAAGCCGTAGATCTGCAATAAGCCTCAACATTTTGATAAACCTAGATCTTAAACAAATAAGTTACATGCTAGCAGCATTCCTTATTTAGGACGTACGTTCAGACGGTCCGATGTACGGCCGACACGCAATGCTTCGTGCTCGATACGAAAAACTTCGAGCGCCTCGTTTCCAACCGGAAGGCGAATCCAATCATCATGGATCTCATGCGCGCGCACGTCAAGAACAAGCTGCGAATGCGCATGCAGATGAAGCAGGCTGACCTTATTCCGTTGCTTGGATACATGCACCATAAAATCACCGAGCAAATGCTGCCACAGACGAAAAAGGTGAATTAGCAACAATATAATATTACGTTTTTTTTAACAATTTGGTGAAAAATAACGTTGTGTATTCACACTCGTTGTTGGTGATCTAAATTATTTTATAATGTTTAAAATTTTAAATGGATAATCTGAAGACCGTATGAAATTAAGTCTAATTTTAAGTTCGATGTTTTCCATGATGCAAAGATTTTTTTATGTTTGCTGAAACAATATGTTGTTTATGAATCTTTGGGAAAAAACGTAAACAAAAGGGAAGTTATTTGGTTTGTTATTAACTCCATTTGACCATATAGGTCATCTGGCGTGGATATTTGAGTCTAATAGGAACGGGAACTCAACATGATTGGAACTTTGTTTTTAAATATACTGATGATGGTGTACATTGTCTTGGATAAAAGAAAATCTGTGTTCGAACAACATGTTTTGTTCTCATGAAATCTAAATCCAAGATGGCCAAAAGAAGGCTGCAAAAAAATTGGCTACAGAAAACGTGTTTTTTGCCTATGATATGTTTCAATTTGTTCCTGAAACAGTTTATGTATAATCTTACCAACTACATTTATACTTAAGTAGGTGACTAAGGAATAATGATATAATTTGTAATGTGACTTTGATCCATAATTTGATATATTAGACATGAAAAGTCGGTGGGGTAAATGACCAACCGGGAGAAAAAAATGCATTTTGATATATTTTGAGATATTGTAGCCCTTTTAAACTTGCAATGTTTATTTATGAGGACGTGTTGCATACTGATAAGTGCATGCACTTTTGATAAAGACCAGAGGTAGTTGATACTCGTTTTGGTTTAACTTCATCGTGCCTAAGATGGTTACAGTTTTGGTACTCTGGTCTGTTAGTGTATATAACCATTTAGTAGATAAATGGTAATTAAATGGTGATTAAATTAAAATGCATATTATTTCATATATGTTTAATTTTATAAATGGTGATATGAGGTTATTTGCACTTAATTGTATAACGAATACATGGACCACGTGTGAGGTTTTGAGCACATTAAAACCGGTTTAAACCCCCGATTCTAAGCATCGACCATTCCAACGTTTGCTCGTTTTGTGTGTGTTTGTTGCGTATGTCTGAATTTTACTACATTTGTTTGGTTCCTCGTTATTTGGAAAATGGGTTCTTGCACAAATAAAGAACTGAATTGTATAATAAGGATTTTAACCTGCGGGTGAAGCGGAGGGCTTATTTTTGAAGATTTCTTCAGTGACTCACAAGGGAATACTTTAGGATACTACAAACACACCGGTTAACTTAATATTCTCCCACATGTTATAAGTAAAACGGTTTATACTATCTCAACAATTTACAGATTTTTTTAAATCCAATCTTCTTCAATATTTTATACATAAACCGAGAAACATCATTTTAACAACTTTTTAATATGAACCGGTAAACCTTGCTTTTTATATTTTATTTGTGAATCGGTTAACATAATTTTAATCAATATTTGTATATATAAACTGGTAAACATCATGTTAATCGACATTGTGCCAGTAAACGGGTAAATATTATCTTCAGCAACATATTTTTCATTCAAACGGTATCGCAATCGAAGTTGTACACATTCACCGGAAGACGGAAATCGAAATTTTGCCTTTTCATCGATACACATAATCTTGATTGAAACTTCGAATCGAAAGAGGTCGCATTGGCGTAATGGATGTGGTGTCCGTCTAGCAAGCGGGATGTCACGAGTGCAATCCCAAAAGCGGGAGCGTTCGTTAGATCTTTCCGAAGGAAAACCTAGGACATATACTTACCAGAAAACTGCCTCAATAACGTTTCAAAAAGCCTTAGTTTTCGACGCAATTTAGCTTTAATAAATATGTTTACATTGACATTCACATTCTCGTATTCAGGTGGAACCTTTTAAAACATCGAAGTCCGTACCGGATGTGGAGGAGGAGATGCAGCACCTGCTTCAGTACTTCCGGGAGGGAAAGGAAGTCATGCTTCTCAAACCAATTGTACCTGGTAAATAATTTCATTTAGAACTCGGAAGTTTATGTACGTGATATCCACGTTGTGTTTGTTTATGGAGCGTTGTTGACAGGGCGGCGTTGGACATGAGTATCAATTTGAACAGTCAATTTATTTATGTGTGCCTTAATTACTTAATAATTTATTTTCATATGTTTTGTGTGCAAAACAACGAAAAACTAACAAAAACCGCATTACTTTGTTCATTATAATTCTTCAGCACATTTATAAACACTTTTGGTCGGTATTAATGTTAATGATCATTGGTCCCGTTGTTTTGTTAATTAAAGAAGAGAACAAAGTCTCGAGAAATTATTGTTTGACACAAAGGTGGGGCGTTAATCCTCCCTATGACAGAGGGGATAATCACATGATAGTTAAGATGGCGACGTCCATGACGAAACAGGTTTATGACGCCGTTGTATACCCTTTATTACTTTTGGTTCATTTGTGATGCAATCACTTTCCAGCCACATTAATAAAAAAGAAAATAGCGTTCATTTCGTTTTAAAATTCGCTATATATATTGATTTTACTCCCCGCGAATGTTCTAAGTGGAGCTAAGTGGTCATCCCGCAAAGAAATTTCGCGGCGAGTAAAGTCGAATTATAGAGCGTATATAAATACGAAATACACGCTAGTAACTTTCTTGCTGATATGACTGGAAAGTGAGCGACATTAAAAAAAAATAATACTAGTAAATCAGAGTGTGAAACGGCGAAAAATACTTGTCTCGGCATTGCCGTTACTATCTTGAATATCACGTGATTACCCCTTCTGTATGACGCTATAGAGTTACATTTGAATTATAATTGACGCGTGGTTGTTATTATGTTCTTATGTCCGATGATTAAAACTTACGCGACTAAGTAGTCATACAGTTATCAACCCACATGTATTACACTTGCATGAATTGTTTCTTCATATGATACGAAGATTTGCATGTACGTATTATTATCAAACTGTATTTAAAATGCTTCAAATAAATTTCCCCTTTTCAACATAGAATTTTATTGATATTATAAGAATAACAACTTTAGACAAAATACCAAAATACCAAAATTCGGCGTCGAGGAAGGGGGTATTCGTCAATACCTTGAAACACTATTTGAGCCGCGCTCTGAGAAAAGGGGTTTTAATGCGTGTGCGTAAAGTGTCGTCCCAGATTAGCCTTGAAATCCACACAGGCTAATCAGGGAAGACACTTTCCGCTTTTATTGTATTGTTCGTTTCAAGGAAGACTTTGCTTGACGAACATCCAGTTTATTCGGAAAGAGTCGTCTCTGATTAGCCACTCTATGCACATGCAATTAACCCCTGTTTTATCGGAGCGCGACTTATTTTTATCTCACGTTTAAAAAAGATGAACGTTTGCAATCAAACAGGCGTCGTCTACTACCGGGAGCTCATTCACGAGAAGGCCAAAATCAGGGAGCAACAGAAGAAGGCATCTGGCAACGCTGACCCGCCGACAAGACGCAGAGTGATCAAGACGCAAAACAACCGGAAGCCGCGAAGTATCGCGCAAATTCGCGAATCCCTGCAGCAGATGATGGAGGCGGAAGTGATAGGTGCGTGCGCATAATTGTCTATGCAGCGATTACCATAAGTGTTATATCGGCGCGTGTGTTAAATCGGGGTCTGACATTTCGTTTGCTTGTTTTCCAGTTCTGTTAATCGAAAATGCGCAATCACCGTTATTTGTTGTTCATGAAGAAATATTTTATTTACCGGTATCTAATTTAACGTTGGTTAATTGTTGTTTTTCATTTCAGAAATGGAAACGAAGAAATTTAAGAAGAGAACCCCCAAACCTCAAAAGGCTAATAGCAGCGATCAACAGCTCAGCGTTAGAACCGTGCCTTATAATACTCCGCAAACTTTAGTGAGTTCTTACAGTAATGTTTCCGAATCCCAAGATTCGGTAAAACCAGGACTTATCACTTTAATGCAGGCAGTGCGCAAAGCCGACACGGCTTCGGAGACGAGCGAAACATCGTCTATCGATTTACCAAAACATCTCACAGAGTTTAGAAACGAAAACTATAGCAACGGAAAGTCAAGCCACGTAGCCAGTGCTCATAAACCCGTCCCTCCAGTTCTGGTGACCGAGCTCTCGACCCATGAGATTAAGCTGCCGGCAATTCGCGAGGAGAAAACGCAAGAAGAGATAATACTCCGTGAAGGCAGTGCTAGTAAAATACTCTCCGAACGAACGCCTGATAACATGACAACGACACACCATATAGAGAAAGATAATAACAGTAAAGCTTCGACTAAAGGTACCAAACATGCGAAGTCCAAAACCCCCAACAGACAGGCGCCGTCAATTCAAATAAGCGCGGACAATAAAGACAATGCGCCAATTGAAGGAACATTCGACATCTCTGAGGCTTCGACGTTTTCGAAAGAAAACGTTCCTAACCTTCCGGCACTCGATGGTTCCCAGCTAAGCTTAAATACTGGCCATAAATCAGCGAGGACGGAAGATACCAGTGGAAGCAACTTATCTCTGAACTGGAAGACCGCCATTAAGTGTGTGAACCAGAGGGTACAGGACAGGCTGACGAAGGTAACGGATTGTTTCCAGCGTTTTTGCGTTACAGAATAATATTAACAATTGATTAAAACGCCCTAAAATTAGTATGCATCATTAAAAGAATGCGAACATTTACTGGCAGCTGTGACGCTTGCAGTTGATTAGGTCAAACAAGTGATTTATTTCAATTATCATAAGCAAAATAATAATAGTATGTAGGTAGGTCACCTTCGAGTATATTTTATATACTGAAGAGTACCCGGGGTACTTTTAAGTAGCACCTTAGCCGACAATGGTCGATTGCGATGTATTACAAGTTTTTAATTTCATTTCTTAAATAAGAACAATGTGATGCGTGTACTGTTTACTCATCAGGTAGACATTGTGGTGAGTATGAACCCGTCCGCTTCAAGGGTCGTAATAAGTGGCTATATACTTCCTGTATGTTTCATAATGAGTGGTTATGTTCTTCCTGTATGTTTCATAATGAGTTGCTATATACTTCCTGTATGTTTCATAATGAGTGGTTATGTTCTTCCTGTATGTTTCATAATGAGTGGTTATGTTCTTCCTGTATGTTTCATAATGAGTGGTTATGTTCTTCCTGTATGTTTCATAATGAGATGTTATGTTCTTCCTGTATGTTTCATAATGGGTGGCTATATACTTCCTGTATGTTTCATAATGAGTGGTTATGTTCTTGTAATAAGTGGCTATATACTTCCTGTATGTTTCATAATGAGTGGTTATGTTCTGTAATGAGCGGTTATGTACTTGTAATGGGTGATTATGTTCTAATAATGAGCGGTTATGTTCTTGTAATGAGTGGTTATGTTCTCATAATTAGCGGTTATGTTCTTGTAATGAGTGGTTATGTTCTCATAATGAGTGGTTATGTACTTGTAATGAGTGGTTATGTTCTCATAATGAACGGTTATGTTCTCATAATGAGCGGTTATGTTCTTGTAATGAGTGGGATAATGAGTGGTTATGTACTTGTAATGAGTGGTTATGTTCTCATAATGAACGGTTATGTTCTTGTAATGAGTGGTTATGTTCTTCCTGTATGTGTGAGCCTCGCTCTTGGATCACAGGGCTTAAATCATGCACTCAAAGTGTTGTCCCAAATAAATCTTTGATCATCGGGCTTAAATCATGCACTCAAAGTGTTGTCCCAAATAAACCTTTGCCGTCCGCACAGGAAAGACACTTTCCGCTTTTTTTTACTTTTCGTATAAAGAAAGTCTTTTTAAGATAAAATCCTGTGTATGTGGAAAGCGTCGACCCTGATAAGCCTGTGCGGACTGCACAGTCTAACCTGAGACGAAAATATACACACATGCATTAAGCCCAGTTTTTCCAGAACGGGTCGCATTTGTTTCTACATTCAAAGGGACTTGTTCAAAGTTTCGTTTTATTTTTGATGTTTGTCACGCGATGTCTTAACTTGTCAGATGTACGCGTATAAACTACTAAGATAAATTAGAACACGTTTATGTTGCTCTTACTAGTTTTTCGAACCAAGTCTCGAGAATAAATCGAACATTACCTTAAACACTAGGATGTTCCGTTTTTGTTCTTCCATAATTATTGGATTGTTCCGTGTTACAAACGCTAAATAATGTTCAGAAAACTGGTTAACCTTATATGTAATAACCTTTTTGTTATTTCGCTTGTTTATTTACACTTTTTTAAATTCATTTAGAAAGTCTGCGACTTATATTTAAAAAATGGTTTATTCGTCAGTTTTGCAAACATGTGTGTTTGAATGCAGTATTTATTGTGTAATCACGTTTATGTTTATGTTTGTGTGCATATACGTGTTTGCATACTCGTACTGTGTTTGTATAACTAACACACCTCATACCCAATGTTTTCACACCGAGTCAAACCGATCTATGTTTTTTATCGTTAAGTATTATGGGAAATATGATTCGCTATTTTCAACTTCCAACATGAAATCCCACAATTACTTTTATCCTCAGTGTAAAGGGGCATGTTCACGTTTTGTTAGACACAATTATATATAAATTTGAAAGCTTCACACATTTTCGTTGAAGTAATGATATCCGTGAGGAATTAATAATACTGAACATTAACCGTGCACTAACATATCCATTATATGCATCTTTTGACGATTTAAAAACCTGAAAATTATAAAGCGTTGCAACGCGAAACGATTTTATAATTTGGAGAGTTCAGTTGTTGTCGTTGTATTGTGTGATACTACGAGGATTGCTTATATAAAGTAAAAAATACATCACTCATCTTATGACCACGGATGGCCGAGTGGTCTAAGTGTTAGAGTTTTACTCCAGAGGTCAGTGGTTTGAGTCCCGTTGCGGGTTATTTTTTCTTATTTTAACTTGATTCTTGTTTTTATGGAGCTTTTTAGATCCAATGTTCACATGTATTAATATAAAGCATTTAATGACAAACTTCAAAACATGCCAAAATCTTGACGAGCATTACATCATGGAAGAGATACACACCGCTATTTTTTGGACTAATTCACAAATGTCAGTTGATGACGAATTAGTACCCAGTGTCTGGGGTTTTAATCCCATACTGGCTGAAAGTAAATCACCAGCACTTTTATATATGCAATGATTATTTATAGGCATAGTTTAAACGCAAATATTTCTGATGCGTTATGGGGCTTGTGTACCGGTGACAGTAATAAAGTGACGTCACTGTATTTCTATACAATTATCGCATGACCGAAAATTAAGTTAATTAATATTCTGATAAATTAGTTGTTTTCTGGTTTAAATGGCGTGTATTAAGATTGTATACAAATTAATACTAATAATTGTAAACATATGGATTACATTTTTTTCTTTTTCATAAAATTACATATATTAATAATGTAGTTTATTTTATTTTAAATAATTTCATTTTTACATAAGTTTAAATCTTGAATAAAATTTAGCTTTTTTGATATTTTTATGAATTTCCATGAGGTTAAAATAAAAAAAGCATATAGATCATATAAGTTTTTTCGACTTTGTTTGTCAAAGATTGTGCTTGATATATGTATGATGTACATTTAGCACACATTATTAAAGATAGCATCCTATAACATCCTGTTTCTGCACAGATACGTTTTTATAAACAAGTTACTTGTCATGAAGTACTTCATTATACGTCGACACATGTTCGGGCAAAAACACTTACGTATAAATTCGCTTTTTATAGTATAATTATAGTTAATGCTCGACTTAATGTGACTAAAAATGCTATATTTTCAATGTCTTTTATTTATTTACCAATAATACATCGCGTCTTTCACGTGTACTGAGTATTGTTTTTACAAAGACGCAACATAACGGGAGCCATTTACCGTCAACATGTATGATTAATGTATATATTATATCATATTTATAAGGTTATGATTTCCGTGCCTAATGCAACCATTCGAGCCATAATGACCAAGATCGACATGTTTCAATTTGAACCTTAAAACTGTTTATATATTAATATCATTTAAATAACATTTATGCATGACTTCATGACTATACATTTGAGACGGCAGTTAGGGAGGTCGGTGAAAAGCAAACGGTTTTTCGGTATTTTCAGTACATGTATATAATTCGTCTTTCTTAAATGAAGAAAAGTTGATGGAGAATATTAAATAGAGCGCTCGTCTTAAAGGCTTTTTGATTAATTTTTCAATTAAAATTTTGTATTTTGACGCTGTCAGTCCTGTAGCTAGTTCACGCAATAAAAACTATTTACACAACTACTAGTGTTATTTTTGTAGCCATATCATTTGATGTAAAAATCGTTATTGATAGTTAACTTGAGGACCGTTTGCAACATTGATGCAAAAAGGAACTATGTTTCTTCTTATTTCAATGTCACATGATACCTTTTTGCACCAAGGGGGCGCGATCAAATGATATCCAAACAACAACAGATGATTCTAGTCCTAGCCAGAACACGGGCTTGGCAGTGCTTAAAACAAGCCGTAGATCTGCAATAAGCCTCAACATTTTGATGAACCTAGATCTTAAACAAATAAGTTACATGCTAGCAGCATTCCTTATTTAGGACGTACGTTCAGACGGTCCGATGTACGGCCGACACGCAATGCTTCGTGCTCGATACGAAAAACTTCGAGCGCCTCGTTTCCAACCGGAAGGCGAATCCAATCACCATGGATCTCATGCGCGCGCTCGTCAAGAACAAGCTGCGAATGCGCATGCAGATGAAGCAGGCTGACCTTATTCCGTTGAATGGATACATGCACCATAAAATCAGACGATAAAGGTGAATTAGCAACAACATAATATTACGTATTTTTTTTTAACAATTTGGTGAAAAATAACGTTGTGTATTCACACTCGTTGTTGGTCATCTAAATTATTTCATAATGTTTAAAAGTTTAAATGGATAATCTGAAGACCGGATAAGAAATTAAGTCTAATTTTAAGTTCGATGTTTTCCATGATGCAAAGATTTTTTATGTTTGCTGAAACAATATGTTGTTTATGAATCTTTGGGGAAAAACGTAAACAAAAGTTATTTGGTTTGTTATTAACTCCATCTGACCATATAGGTCATCTGGCGTGGATATTTGAGTCTAATAGGAACGGGAACTCAACATGATTGGAACTTTGTTTTTAAATATACTGATGATGGTGTACATTGTCTTGGGTAAAAGAAAATCTGTGTTCGAACAACATGTTTTGTTCCCATAAAATCTAAATCCAAGATGGCCAAAATAAGGCTGCAAAAAAATTGGCTACAGAAAACGTGTTTTTTGCCTATGACATGTTTCAATTTGTTCCTGAACCAGTTTATCTATAATCTTACCAACTACATTTATACTTAAGTAGCGGACTAAGGAATAATGATATAATTTTTAATGTGAATATGATCCATAATTTGATACATAAGACATGAAAAGTCGGTGGGGTAAATGACCAACCGGGAGAAAAAAATGCATTTTGATATATTTTGAGATATTGTAGCCCTTTTAAACTTGCAATGTTTATGTATGAGGACGTGTTGCATACTGATAAGTGCATGCACTTTTGATAAAGACCAGAGGTAGTTGATACTCGTTTTGGTTTAACTTCATCGTGCCAAAGATGGTTACAGTTTTGGTACTCTGGTCGGTTAGTGTATATAACCATTTAGTAGATAAATGGTAATTTAATGGTGATTAAATTAAAATGCATATTATTTCATATATGTTTGATTTAAAAATGGTGATATGAGGTTATTTGCACTTAATTGTATAACGAATAAATGGACCACGTGTGAGGTTTTGAGCACATTAAAACCGGTTTAAACCCCCGATTCTAAGCATCGACCATTTCCTCGTTTGCTCGTTTTGTGTGTGTTTGTTGCGTATGTCTGAATTTTACTACATTTGTTTGGTTCCTCGTTATTTGGAAAATGGGTTCTTGCACAAATAAAGAACGGAATTGTATAATAAGGATTTTAACCTGCGGGTGAAGCGGAGGGCTTATTTATGAAGATTTCTTAAGTGACTCACAAGGGAATACTTAAGGATATTACAAACACACCGGTTAACTAAATCTTCTCCCACATGTTATAAGTAAAACGGTTTAAACTATCTCAACAATTTCCAGATTTTTTAAAATCCAATCTTCTTCAATATTTTATACATAAACAGTGAAACATAATTTTAACAACTTTTTAATATGAACCGGTAAAACTTGCTTTTTATATTTTATATGTGAATCGGTTAACATAATTTTAATCAATATTTGTATATATAAACTGGTAAACATCATGTTAATCGACATTGTGCCAGTAAACGGGTAAATATTATCTTCAGCAACATATTGTTTATTCAAACGGTATCGTAATCGAAGTTGTACACATTCACCGGAAGACGGAAATCGAAATTTTGCCTTTTCATCGATAGACACAATCTTGATTGAAATTTCGAATCGAAAGAGGTCGCATTGGCGTAATGGATGTGGTGTCCGTCTAGCAAGAGGGATGTCACGTGTGCAATCCCAAAAGCGGGAGCGTTCGTTACATCTTTCCGAAGGAAAACCTAGGAAATATAATTACCAGGAAACTGCCTCAATAACGTTTCAAAAAGCCTTAGTTTTCGATGCAATTTAGCTTTAATAAATATGTTTTCATTGACATTTACATTCTCGTATTCAGGTGGAACCTTTTAAAACATCGAAGTCCGTACCGGATGTGGAGGAGGAGATGCAGCACCTGCTTCAGTAATTCCGGGAGGGAAAGGAAGTCATGCTTCTCAAACCAATTGTACCTGGTAAATAATTTAATTTAGAACTCGGAAGTTTATGTACGTGATAGCCACGTTGTGTTTGTTTATGGAGCGTTGGTGACAGGGCGGCGATGGACATGAGTATCAATTTGAACAGTCAATTTATTTATGTGTGCCTTAATTACTTAATAATTTATTTTCATATGTTTTGTGTGCAAAACAACGAAAAACTAACAAAAACCGCATTACGTTGTTCATTATAATTATTCAGCACATTTATAAACACTTTTAGTCGGTATGAATGTTAATGATCATTGGTCCCGTTGTTTTGTTAATTAAAGAAGAGAACAAAGTCTCGAGAAATTATTGTTTGACACAAAGGTGGGGCGTTTATCCTCCCTATGACAGAGGGGATAATCACATGATAGTTAAGATGGCGACGTCCATGACGAAACAGGTTTATTACGCCGTTGTATACCCTTTACTACTTTTGGTTCATTTGTGATGCAATCACTTTCAGCAACATTAATAAGAAAGAAAATAGCGTTCATTTCGTTTTAAAATTCGCTATGTATATTGACTTTACTCCCCGCGAATGTTCTAAGTGGAGCTGTAATAAGGTCATCCCGCTAAGAAATTTCGCGGTGATTAAAGTCGAATTATAGAGCGTATATAAATACGAAATACACGCTAGTAACTTTCTTGCTGATATGACTGGAAAGTGAGCAACATTAAAAAAAAATAACACTACTAATAAAGAGTATGAAACGGCGCAAAATAATTGTCTCGGCATTGCCGTCACCATCTTGAATATCACGTGATTACCCCTTCTTTATGAGGCTACAGAGGTATATTTGAATTATAATTGACGCGTGGTTGTTATTATGTTCTTATGTCCGCTGATCAAAACTTACGCGACTAAGTAGTCATACAGTTATCAACCCACATAAATTACACCTGTATGAATTGTTTCTTCATATGATACGAAGATTTGCATGTACGTATTATTATTAGACTGTATTTAAAATGCTTCAAATAAATTTCCCGTTTCAACATAGAATTTTAATGATATTATAAGAATAACAACTTGAAACAAAATACCAAAATACCAAAATGCGGCGTCGAGGAAGGGGGTATTCGTCAATCACTTGAAACACTATTTGAGCCGCGCTCTGAAAAATGGGGGTTAATGCGTGTGCGTAAAGTGTCGTCCCAGATTAGCCTTGAAATCCACACAGGCTAATCAGGGAATACACTTTCCGCTTTTATTGCATTTTTCGTTTCAAGGAAGACTTTGCTTGACGAAAATCCAGTTTATTCGGAAAGAGTCGTCTCTGATAAGCCACTCTATGCACGTGCAATTGACACCGTTTTATCGGAGCGCGACTTATTTTTTATTCACATTTAAAAAAGATGAATGTTTGCAATCAAACAGGCGTCGTCTACTACCGGGAGCTTATGCACGAGAAGGCTATAATCATAGAGAAACAGAAGAAGGCATCTGGCAACGCTGACCCGCCTACAAGACGCAGAGTGATCAAGACGCAAAACAACCGGAAGCCGCGAAGTATCGCGCAAATTCGCGAATCCCTGCAGCAGATGATGGAGGCGGAAGTGATAGGCGCGTGCGCATAATTGTCTATGCAGCGATAACCATAAGTGTTATATCGGCGCGTGTGTTAAATCGGAGTCTGACATTTCGTTTGCTTGTTTTCCAGTTCTGTTAATCGAAAATTCGCAATCACCGTTATTTGTTGTTCATGAAGAAATATTTTATTTACCGGTATGTAATTTAACGTTGATTAATTGCTGTTTTTCATTTCAGAAATGGAAACGAAGAAATTTAAGAAGAGAACCCCCAAACCTCAAAAGGCTAATAGCAGCGATCAACAGCTCAGCGTTAGAACCGTGCCCTCTAATACTCCGCGAACTTTAGTGAGTTCTTACAGTAATGTAAAACCAGGACTTATCGCTTTAATGCAGGCAGTGCGCAAAGCCGACACGGCTTCGGAGACGAGCGAAACATCGTCTATCGATTTACCAAAACATCTCACAGAGTTTAAAAACGAAAACTATAGCAACGGAAAGTCAAGCCACGTAGCCAGTGCTCATAAACCCGTCCCTCCAGTTTTTGTGACCGAGCTCTCGACCCATGAGATTAAGCTGCCGGCAATTCGCGAGGAGAAAACGCAAGAAGAGATAATACTCCGTGAAGGAAGTGCTAGTAAAATACTTTCCGAACAAACGCCTGATAACATGACAACGACACACCATAGAGAGAAAGATAATAACAGTAAAGCTTCGACTAAAGGTACCAAACATACGAAGTCCAAAACCCCCAACAAACAGGCCCCGTCAATTCAAATTAGCGCGGACAATAAAGACAATGCGCCCATTGAAGGAACATTCGAGATCTTTGAGGCTTCGACGTTTTCAAAAGAAAACGTTCCTAGCCTTCCGGCACTCGATGGTTCCCAGCTAAGCTTAAATCATGGCCAGGAATCAGCGAGGACGGAAGATACCAGTAGAAGCAACGTATCTCTGAACTGGAAGACCGCCATTAAGTTTGTGAACCAGAGGGTACAGGGCAGGCTGACGAAGGTAACGGATTGTTTCCAGTGTTTTTGAGTTACAGAATAATATTAACAATTGTTTAAATCGCCCTAAAATTAGTATGATCATTAAAAGAATGCAAGCATTTACTGGCAGCAGTGACGCTTGCAGTTGATTAGGTCAAACAAGTAATCTATTTCAATTATCATAAGCAAAATAATTAAAGTATGTAGGTAGGTCACCTTTGAGTATATTTTATATACTGAAGAGTACCCGGGGTACTTTGAAGAAGCACCTTAGCCGACAATGGTCGATTGCGATGTATTACAAGTTTTTAATTTCATTTCTTAAATAAGAATAATGTGATGCGTGTACTGTTTACTCATCAGGTAGACATTGTGGTGAGTATGAACCCGTCCGCTTCAAGGGTCGTAATAAGTGGCTATATACTTCCTGTATGTTTCATAATGAGTGTTATGTTCTTCCTGTATGTTTCATAATGAGTAGTTATATACTTCCTGTATGTTTCATAATGAGTGGTTATGTTCATGTAATAAGTGGCTATATACTTCCTGTTTGTTTCATAATGAGTGGTTATGTTCTTCCTGTATGTTTCATAATGAGTGGTTATGTACTTTGCGTATGTCTCATACTGAGTGATTATGTTCTTCCTGTATGTTTCATAATAAGTGGCTATATACTTCCTGTATGTTTCATAATGAGTGGTTATGTTCTTCCTGTATGTTTCATAATGAGTGGTTATGTTCTTCCTGTATGTTTCATAATGAGTGGTTATGTTCTTCCTGTATGTTTCATAATGAGTGGTTATGTTCTGTGTGTGTGAGCCTCGCTCTTGGATCACCGGGCTTAAATCATGCACTCAAAGTGATGTCCCAAATAAACTTTGATCACCGGGCTTAAATCATGCACTCAAAGTGATGTCCCAAATAAACCTTTGCCGTCCGCACAGGAAAGACACTTTCCGCTTTTATTTACTTTTCGTATAAAGAAAGTCTTTTTAAGATAAAATCCTGTGTATGTTGAAAGCGTCGACCATGATAAGCCTGTGCGGACTGCACAGTCTAACCTGAGACGAAAACTTACACACATGCATAAAGCCCAGTTTTTCCAGAACGGGTCGCATTTGTTTCTACATTCAAAGGGACTTGTTCAAAGTTTCGTGTATTTTTGATGTTTGTCACGCGATGTCTTAACTTGTTAGATGTTCGCTTATAAACTACTAAGATAAATTAGAACACGTTTATGTTGCTCTTACTAGTTTTTCGAACCAAGTCTCCAGAATAAATCGAACATTACCTTTAACACTAGGATGTTCCGTTTTTGTACTTCCATAATTATTGGATTGTTCCGTGTTACAAACGCTAAATAATGTTAAAAAAAACTGGTTTACCTTATATGTAATAACCGTTTTGTTATTTCGCTCGTTTATTTACACTTTTTAAAATTCATTTAGAAAGCCTGCGACTTATATTTAAATAATGGTTTATTCGTCAGTTTTGCAAACATGTGTGTTTGAATGCAATATATATTGTGTAATCACGTTTATGTTTATGTTCGTGTGCATATACCTGTTTGCATACTCGTACTGTGTTTGTATAACTAACACACCTCATACCCAATGTTTTCACACCGAGTCATACCGATCTGAAATCCCACAATTACTTTAACCCTCAGTTTAAAGGGGCCTGTTCACGTTTTGTTAGACACAATTATATAAAAAAAATGTGAAAGCTTCACACATTTTCGTCGAAGTAATGATATTCGTGAGGAATTAATAATACCGAACATTAACCATGCACTAACATATCCATTATATGCATCTTTTGACGATTTAAAAACCTGAAAATTATAAAGCGTTGCAACGCGAAACGATTGCATAGTTTGGAGAGTTCAGTTGTTGTCGTTGTATTGTGTGATACTACGAGGATTGCTTATATATAGAGAATATATGGTTGGTGACTTTTGATATCATGTGATATAAGACGAGTCTGATATGGCGTAGGAAAAGGCGAGGCTTGCCGAGCCTTTTCACACGCCATAGCGGACGAGTCTTATATCACATGATATCAAAAGTCACCAACCATATATTCTATTTATTATGCCACATTTTAAAGTAAATAAGAAAATATTCACAAAACAAACAAAAACAAAATTCATTGAAAAATATGCAAATTAGTAGCAACCTGATTACATCCGCTAGCGTCTATGCATATATATTTACACATAAAAAATAGTTCGAAAGTAAGCAACAATCAATCAAAATTAAACGCACATAATACAAAAACTGAAGCGAGAAATCGAAACTTAAAAGAACAATTTCTGCACTAAAACACAATACCAATATTTTTTACAATAACACAATCGACATGTACTTCCAAGAGTACACACCAACCGCTATTTTCAAAGCGAATGTGTAGAGTGAAAATTTCAAACAATAAATACAATAATCAAATGGAACGGGATTTTAACGTAGTGCGCAATTTGGAAGTGATAAGAGTGATTTATTTTTCAACTTGTCCATCTCCGTAATATACGTTTAGTTGTGAGATGTTCACAGTTTTCCCCAAAAAACAGGCCTTCACGTGCGAAGTCAAAGTGGGTGGGGAACGTGTATTTCGAGTCGCTGGAACTTCATAATGAAGCTGCTTTTGTGCAATATTCAGCGACGTTACCAGCTGTGTGTTAGACGAAACGAAAATGCTTTGGTTTTGCATCGTGTTTTGAGACTGTCAGGGTGACATGATGGATTAATTGCTGTTTGAGTGACAATAAATGAACATGTTTGTGTTTGGAGATTGCTGAGGTTAATATCTTCACAATTGGGAAATTCCAACATAAGTTGACTGCCAGTTTGACCACTGATCTGCATAATACCAGTGGAAGAGCATGCTGAATCCCGCAGCTTCTGCACCATATGTTTCCTGGCCGAATGGTTGGTAAGTTTCATTGTTATGTATGCATGCTTAAACACACATGTTTCATTATTTGTGCCATTTTTTAACACCCATTCTCATGCTGATGATCAGTGCCAGTTGTTCTACTGTCGCGAACTGTTTATTCAAAATTGTGGAAAAATGAGTTGCGCACTGTTCGAAATTGTGAAAAAATGAGACACGCACTGTACCAAAATTTGAAAAAATGAGTCGCGCACTGTTCAAAATTGTGGAAAACATTAGTTGCCCACTGTTCATTATGATTTCAAAATTGTGGAAAAATGAGTCGCATACTTTTCATAAATAAAATTTTGAAAAAATGAGTCACGCGCTGTACAAAATTTGTAAAATGAGTTGCTCACTGTTCAAATTTTTGCAAAAAAATAAGTCATGCACTGTTCATTCAAAATTGTGGAAAAATGAGTTGCGCACTGTTCAAAATTGTGAAAAAATCATGTCACGCGCTGTACAAAATTTGGAACAATCATTTGCGCACTGTTCAAAAATGGGAGACAATTTTGTGGGGCACTGTTCATTCAAAATTACAAAAAAATAAGTCACAAACTCTTCAACATGTGAAAACACATGAGTTGCGCATTGTTCAATATTTGTAAAAATGAGTCGCGCACTGTTCGAAAATTGGAAAAAAGGGAGTCGCGCACTGTTTATTCAACATGGTGGAAAAATGAGTCGCGCACTGTTCACAATTTAAAAAAATTAGTTGCACACTGTTCAAAATTGTGAACAAATTGAGTCACGCACTGTTCATAAAAAAATTCACTGTTGAAAACTGTGAACAAATGAGCTGCGCGCTGTGCAACTTTTTTGAAAACATGTGTCAAAAACTGTTCAAAATTGTGTCGCCCACAGATCAACATTGTGAAAAAATGAGTTGCAAACTTTTTTTAAATTGTGAAAATTTGAGTCCCGAACTTCTTTAAATTGTGAAAATTTGAGTCGCACATTTCTCAAATTAGGAAAACAAACACCTATTCCCTTAATAAGCAAAAAAAGCCCCGAGTCCATAATAAAAATATTTTAAGTTAAAAGAAATTCTTAATTATTTTATATCATTTTGTATTAATAAAATTGTGTCTATTAAAGTTGTAATTTGTTCAAGTTGTGCCATAAAAATGTTATTAAAACACTCTATTTTGAAATGTTATCTCCTGTTGGATTTGTTTTATTTTATTATAATATGAAATGTTTTTCTTTTAATGGCAGAAAGTTGCGACCACACATTCCATGGGTGATGATATCTACCAAAATTCTTGGCGGCACAGTTCTACCCTCGTCAGTTGCACTTGTCCGAGTCTTTCTGTGCCTCTCAACCAACTCGAGATATTCCCCCCCCAACTGCATCCCGGCACAGCTTCACATCAACCCATCTAATTAATTTGTCGGAAAGGTAATACTTTTTTGTCGACAAATTTATTTTTGAGAGTATTTATGTAATTGTTTTATCTGAACATGTTATAAATCTATATGTCACTATATTTATAAAGTTTCAATTTTAATACAAATTACATATCTGGATTTTTATTTTTAACCCTTTGCATGCTGGGAAATTTGTCGTCTGCTAAAATGTCGTCTGCTCCAGTTTGGATTCAGATGAGACGCCACGTTTTGTGGCGTCTCATCTGAATCCAAACTGTTTGCAAAGGCCTTCAAAATTCGGTTCCAGCACTGAAAGGGTTAAAGCAGTTATGCAATGAATGTTTGATGATGTTTTTTTTTCTAAAGGAATCTTTATTTTATTTTTAGGTTGACCACACAAATTTCCTGTTTGGTTGTGGAGATAGAATCATTTTTTTTGTGAAAGTTTGATTTCAGACACTTAAAAATTGAAATTGTCATGTATTATTAGGCATGGCAGGCATTAGCAAAGCATCTCAATCAAGTATTAATTATTTTACTTTGTCAATGTTTATTCATTGTGTATGCTATTCACCTGTTTGCCTTGCTTTTTATATGAATGACACAAAAAAGGAAAGCATTTGTAAATAATTAGTTAATTTTTTTTATATAATCTTAGACGAGATGTTTTGTGAATATTTGTCATAAATTCTTCTTTAACTGTTCAAATCTGTCATATTTTATTTAAAACGTGTTAAGTATATTTGTGTTACGTTTTAAATGTTTATCATTACTGTTTTAAATTGTGTTCACCTGCAGCCAATGAATGGTAGCGGTGCACCTTTTATTTGTTTAATTTTTTTCCATTGATTAATGCTTATTTAATTTATATTTCCCTATAAATATATACTTAATAAAGTGTTAGTTTTGTTTAAAAAATACAACTTATTGTTTATTAATGTTATAACTTCTGAATAAAATATGAATCGCTGTTTGTTTCCATTTAAATCAAAGAAGCGACATACCACGCCTACAAAAAAGTAGTTCTCAGAATGGGCGGGGCTAAAACATGGAACGCTAAAAAAATCATTGAGTAAACCAAATATGGGCGGAGTTTTAAAACGGATATTGATGGGCGGAGCTTAAAACTGTTATCGGATGGGTATCCGATAACACTTTAAAATATCATGTCAGCGTCTCCAACGTAAATGCGCTGTCGTGGCATAATAAAAAGTAAAAAATACATCACTCCTCTTATGACCACGGATGGCCGAGTGTTCTAAGTGTTAGAATTTTACTCCAGGGGTCAGTGGTTTGAGTCCCGTTGCGGGTTATTTTTTCTTATTTTAACTTTTTTTCTTGTTTTAATGGAGCTTTTTAGATCCAATGTTCACATGTATCAATATAAAGCATTTAATGACAAACTTCAAAACATGCCAAAATCTTGTCGAGCATGACATCATGAAAGAGATACACACCGCTATTTTTTGGACTAATTCACAAATGTCAGTTGATGACGGACTAGTGCCCAGTGTCGGGGGTTTTAATCCCATACTGGCCGAAAATAAATCACCAGCACTTTTATATACATGTATGCAGTGATTATTTATAGGCATAAATAAAACGCAAATATTTCTGATGCGTTATGCGGCTTGTGTACCGGTGACAGTAATAAAGTGACGTCACTGTATTTCTATACAATTATCTCATGAACGAAAATTAAGTTAATTAATATTCCGATGAATTAGTTGTTTTATGGTTTAAATGGCGTGTATTAAGATTGTAAACAAATTAATACCAATAATTGTAAACATATGGATTACATGTTTTCTTTTTCATAAAATTACATATACTAATAATGTAGTTTATTTTATTTTAACTACTTTCATCTTTACATAAGTTTAAATCTTGAATAAATAAGCTTTTTTTTATATTTTTATGAATTTCCATGAGGTTAAAATAAAAAAGCATTTAGATCATATAAGTTTTTTCGACTTTGTTTGTCAAAGATTGTGCTTGATATATGTATGATGTACATTTAGCACAAGTTATTAAAGATAGCATCCTATAACATCCTGTTTCTGCGCAGATGCGTTTTTATAAACAAGTTACTTGTCATGAAGTATTTCATTATACGTCGACACATGTTCTGGCATAAACACTTACGTATAAATTCGCGTTTTATAGTATAATTATAGTTAAGGCTGGACTAAATGTGACTAAAATGCTATTATTTCAATTTCTTTGATTTATTTACCAATAATACATCACGTCTTTCACGTGTACTGAGTATTGTTTTTACAAAGACGCAACATAACGGGAGCCATTTACCGTAAACATGTATGACTAATGTATATATTATATCATATTTATAAGGTTATGATTTCCGTGCCTTATGCAACCATTCGAGCCATAATGACCAAGATCGATTTTGATTGCCAATGGCAAAAGAGCTCACGTGATTTTATTACGCAATATGATTGGACAAAAACATACTGACGTTTGGGTTCAACACCAGTAATTAACATAATTAACATGTTTAACATAAGTATTATCGTAAACATAAATATTAAATTAAAAGGCGTACAATAACATACAAAAAATATGTTCATATCATTTAATCTATAATTTCGGTGTTTACAGGCATTATTGGAGGAAGAAACGCCATACAAGGATTTCTTGACAAGTGAACCGTCCTTGAAACTGCTCGAGAACCGGATACAAGCGTTCCACATCAAGTACGGAATGGGACATAAAACGAAAAACCTACAGCCCCTGAAACGATACAAGCTCGACGTAAGATTTCGTACAATAATTAAGTGTAGCTCTGGAAAAATGGCACTTACTAGTAATGTATTTTCGCCAAGAGTCGCCTCAGATTAGTATGTGCAGTCAGCACCGGGTAATCAGGGACGAACCTTTCCGCTTTTTTTGTATTTTTTGTTAAATGGAAGTGTCTTTTTAGCGAAAAGCATGTTTTGATTTATTCCTCTCCGAAAACAACGTTCGCTGCCCGTATGTGTCTTGATTGTCCGACAAGAAATATATTATTGTTCCACCCTTCAATCTGTGTTTCACGCGTTTTTTGATGTGGTCCGTCTGCCGTTTATCCATTTATTTTATCTTAACACTGTAAAATAAATTGTGACCACAAAACGTGTTACAATCAGTTATTGGTAAGACCGGTACCACATATCGGTATATACATGTACTATCTTACCAAACTTCACCCTTTTTTCGTGGAAATATATAAATGAAGTTATTTATTAGCAGGCCTGCCATAATGTTTTCTTTCTTGTCATTGAACACTAAAACTCATCTTCTCATTTACTGGTTTGATATGCCCGTCTGTCATATATAAACTGTGCTGCAACCGTTCGAACTTTGACGGCATAAGTATTTGACAAGCCGTTATTAAGTAGTCAGTCCGCCTTTTATATTTTACCACCGTCCGCAAAAAAGAATGTTATGCGCACTCGTTTAATGCATTAACTAGTGTACGGTCGTATACATCAATGACAAACATACACTATGCATTACAAACATTAAATACAACAATAGGTAAGCGACAAGGGACACTTGTTTTTCCGCACCATTAATCAAACATCTTAATAATCTTTTCTTGCACTTTAACTCTTTCAATATTTGTAAATCTTTATAAGATTATTTATACGATAATAATATCATTACTTAGCAGACCACATTTCTCAACATGACATATTCATTGCCGGGTTTGATCAAGAAAAGCTTTTATGAGAGATCGGTATATATTCATCGTTCTCATTTTATAACAGATTATACAGTTATTATGCAAGCGACAATTGTGGATGAGTGTACGTCCGAGTGTACGTATGAACGTACATCTCGTGTACGAATTCGCGCGTGACTGCATGCTATATTGTGTGTATTTGTTTTATATTAAATAGTATCATTTTATTTGCATGATTGTTATGATATGTTTTAGTTCATTTATTTAATTATTTTAGCCTCGTTCTAGGGAAACTGGGCTTAATGCGTGAGCGTAAAGTGGCGTCCCAGATTAGCTTGTGCGGACAACACAGGCTGACCCGGGCCGTCACATTGGGCCGTCACATTACGCACATGCATTTATCTCAGTTTTACCGGAATGCGGCTCATTTATGCATTTTTCAACGTTACTTCTCTCGCAGTCCCAGGACGCCCTGAAGCCAGGAGGCCGGGTGAGCTGACACCGAGTACATCGTCAAGGATCACCAGCACGTAAAGCACTCCATGGTGGAGCACCTTCCTGACTCCGACCGCGTTCGAAAGACGAAAATTGTCGTGCAGCAGCTGCTGAAATCCTCTGACAACAGTTAATTGTTTTTTAAATCTGCTGACAATAGATGATTGGTTTTGAAATCTGCTGACAAAAGTTGATTTATGTTGACTTCGGCTATTGGATCTTCTGACAAAAATGTATTCGTTTTGATAACGGCTGAAAATATATTTAAATCTGCTGACAACAGTTGATTAGCTTTGACTTCGGTTATTGAAATCTGCTGAAAACAGTTGATTCGTTTCGATATCGGATACAAAAATCTGCTGAAAACAGTGGATTCGTTTTAAAATCGGATACAAATATATTTAATTTTTAAAACTTGGTCGACACGTTACTTACCGTGAAACTGTGTCCTTTAGTTGGTTGACGTTTTACGGAACTGAAAGCAGGTTTAGTAATCTTGTAGACTTGTGGCTGAACTTAACACCGTGTATATCAGTTATTCGGTTGACGTGATAATCAACTGAAAGCGGACTTTAGTAACATGGTTTAGTGGTTTGTTAACTTGCAAACTGCTATCTCAGTATTTTGTTAACTTGAGTCAAACCTAAAGTAAGGATTTTGGCATTAGGTTGGCGTGCTTCTGCAAAGCACACTGTGGGCTTAAATTGTTTGGTCGACAGTCAGGGTACTGAACTGACTTCTATTGTCAATTTGATTGACGTGATGCAGAACAAACCGGAATGTCATTGAGGTATTTGCTTGACATTCTTCCTAATGGAAGAATGCGCACTTCAGTTATTGTGTTGAAGTCCTTCCTAAATGAAACATATGCACTGTTGATATTGTGTTTACATTCTTCCTAAATGAAATATGCGCACTTCAGTTATTGGGTTGACATTCTTTCTAAATGAAACATGCACACTTCAATTATTTGGTTGACATTCTTCCTAAATGAAACATAAACACTTCAGTTATTTGGTTGAAGTTCTTTTTAATGAAACATATGCACTTCAGTTATCTGGTTTACATTCTTCCTAAATGAAACATGCGCACTTCATTTATTGGGTTTATATTTTTCCTAAATAAAACATGCGCTTTTCAGTTAATGGGTTTACATTTTTCCTAAATGAAGCATGCGCACTTCAGTTATTTGGTTGGAGTTCTTCCTAAATGAAACATGCGCACTTCAGTTATTTGGTTGGAGTTCTTCCTAAATGAAACATGTGCACTTCAGTTATTTGGTTGAAGTGGCATGCGACATTTATTTATGATAACATTTATATTAACAGAAACAATTCTTACTTAAGTTGTTTTCATGACATGTAAACGAAATGAACAATGCAGGCTTCCATTAATTTGGTTCGAAATGCTACCCATGTGTTGCTTTTGTTATTTGGTTGACTACGGCAGCAACGGATAACAACTTATTTGAGCAACTTTTTGTGAATTGAAAGTTGTGATGCATTAAATCTTACCAAACACCGTTACCTCTATTTATTTTCCTGAAATGCTCATGCTTCACGGGTCGCCCACTTTACATTGCTTTTACGACACTTAACAAACATGCTGTCTGTTATATGATATAAGTCCGCCCAAACGATTTAGAGTGAGTATTCATAATGCTCCTGAGGGGAAACTTAACTCTAGTCTTTCTTTTCAGAGCAAATTTAAGATAAAATTTTCTATGTGAAATTCACATTTTTCTGCTCGAGAAGTGAATGATAAAATATAAAACTGACTAGTTTTATTCACTTGTTTTTAATATATGACAAAACATAAATAAGAAATAGCCAAAGTAATTTTGCAGATTTGAGGAATCTTCTTAGATTTTCCGTAAGGAACGTTATGAATATGGGTCCAGGGTTTAGTATCATTACCGTTCTCACTTTTCGAGCTCAACTCAGACGATGGGATTTGAATAACCACTCTGCTGAATATGAACATGTCAGTCAATCTCAAATCTCAGCAATTAAACTCAGGGTTGAGTTGGACTCAAAACTATCAACAACTATTGTGAGCACAAAATTGAGCGCTAAACTCTTAAAAAAAATTCACAAAAACAAAATGAGAGAAAAATGCACATGTAAGTCAGACTTTAAATTGAAGTATGGTCGTGATACACGCCCTGTTCATTGAACGCATGGGTAGAGTCTACTTTCCGTACAAACAAAATACATGAAATTAGATGTCACTTATTCGGATGGTGAAGAATTTGGTCATACATGTGAACCCGTAAAGTATTTATCGGGCGTGTACTTAGTATTCACTGTATTTGTTGTTGCAATCTCAGAAACATTGCATATGCTACAACGATCGGCGATCAGGATGGACGCATCACTTCAGATCTGAGTAGTTGTACACTTTATTATAGTTAATTTCAGCCGCGTTCTTTGGAAACAGGGCTGAAAGCACGCGCGATCGTCATATCAGAGGAGCCTGTGTCGTCTGCACATACTAATCAGGGACAATACGTACCGCCTTTACTGGATTTTCGTTTTGAAGAGACCCTCTTTGAAAGAAAATTTCCATTTATACGGAAAGTGTCATAGCTGATTAGACTGTGCGGAATAAACAGGCTAAACTTGCATGACACTTAACGCACATGTATTAAGCCAAGTGTTCACAGATCGCGGCTAATTTTATGCGTATTGTTTTAGGTAGGGTACTTTCTAAGCTGCCATTAATCGTCGATATTGGGTATTTTATCAATTATATAAACTGTCAAAAGTACGAACATCATATTCAGCAAATACGGGTTTAAAATCTTCAATTTCACTATTTACTAATGTCGTATATCCACAAGCCATAGTTAATTTGGTCGGCATTTGCGGTATATAATGTACGTGTCTTGCGTATATAGCAAATATCACCATGGAGACTTGTGTGTATGATTTCGACCCTACGATTACAGTGTTGCTTTTTGCTCATGAATATGTAGTGCAGCATTTTAACTTTGATATTTGAATACGGTGATATTTAAAAGTCATGTACAACACTTTTCACATTTGTATAGACAATTGAGTAATGTGAACGTTTACAGTTGGCTGATAGTGTTATGCATATTTAGTATTATGCCAATACCCAAGCTGTTGAATATATCTCAATTGTGAGACAGCATTTGTTTTTATTTTTAATTAAACTAAAATTTGACATGGGGTTGATTTAAGCAAGTCGGGGCTTTCAAGAAAGTAAATGATGACACCCACTATACTTTGTATAATACTTTAATAGTAAACACGCACACCGCTTATATTAAATGAAGCGCCAAGGTAACAGACACTGAACCCAATCGTGATTATGAGCGAACAATTTAACCGCATTTGCTCATAAAAGTTATAGTAATATTTTGCAAACAATACCTACTCAATGCTTATATAGCGACAGAAATCTGATTTATACCACTGAAATATGATATAAAAATAACGTTCCATTCCAACTTCTGTCAAGATAGTCAACATACGTTGAATTGTGACCTCTCGAAGAGACCGCCGAAACCTCATTAAGAATAATTAACCATCTTATCAACGAACATTTGCTTATGTATCAACGACAAGTTTACCAAATGGTCCGAATTTACAGCTCAGATGACATAATATTTCAAAGAGCAGCGGAACCTCGGTCGACAAATACTTAATCAGACAATCTTAACAATAACTACCACAATGTACAGCGTACTTGCTTATAAAGAGCCCGTTTAAATTATTAAATGCACGTGACCCCAAGAGGATGTTTGTTTTGACCAGATAGCTTCCATCTACAGAATCACGTGTCATTACATTGGAGATTTACGGATGTTTGTAAATTTAATGATTGTAACAAACTTCTCGGACTTTTATTAATCAACCAATTATTACCGCCTTTAAAACTGATGGATGCTATTAAATTATTATTACATTTCTTATATTCCACAAGCACTGCATTGTTATTCATAATCAGCAGGGATGAGATTGGCAGATGGTTTTCCGGATAATTGACGAAATGTGCGTGCTATTTTTCTTCAATTAGTTTTTTTCATTGTGTAATCTTAAAGTGTGCATACACAGTTAGCTCATTGGCATCGCTCGATCACATGTTTGGGTATGTGAAGTTGAACATAAAAAACGTTATTCCAACAGGCAAAACACTGGACCTTAACGATACAACGACGTTAAAGTATCAGAAATACTCAAAATCAACGAATATTTCGCAAAATATTTCGTAAAATAAAGTTAAACCATAACAAACCAGTGTTCCTTTTCGCAATAGCCAAAATGTCAACGCTAATTGTGTTATGGTAACATAGATTTAAGGAGATACAAAACGCTCGTTTTTTGTGCGACATCATATTCAATGTACTTTTCCGCCACGATATCCGAACATTTACAAGCAACCCGAGACTGGCTTCGGGCAGCGTCGGAAGAACGACGTATTCATGAGAAAATATCTAGCGTTGAAATTGTGGTTATTGCTATAAGAAACATTGATTTGTTATATGTTAATTTTTTTCGAAATACTGTACGAAATATTCGTTGTTTTTAAGTGTTTATTGGCTTTAAAACCTTACGATGCGTACAAGTACATGTTCTGACCCGGGCATGTCGGACACCCAGAAAGCTTATCTGAAATTGGTTTAATTGACTAACGATTCTTAATTGCTCGGTAACTAACGTTCAAAGGTACATCCGATAAAGACATCAAAGACTAAGCGCAAAACTATCGAAACACGTATGCATTACATACACAAGTTAACATGTTTTCTCACCGAACCATAATAATATCAACCAAGAGTCAGCTTGCAAAAGAGATAGTCGTTCATTGAAAATGTTAAACCATTGTGTGATGGAGTTAGAGGGCAAGCGCTCGTAACATTTATTTTGTGATCATTTGTTTTAAGACAAAAACGAATGGAATATGTATCCACCATGCAACCGAATATCTTTTTCAACGTTTTCTAAAAAAAAAAGTAACCTGATAAAAATGGCGGTAAGTGAATGTCGTTTATAAACGCAGTTTAGTTTGCCTGTAAAAAATAGAAAGAGTTATCTAGGTGGTGTTCAGATGTTCATTGCTTAGTTTATGGTTTAACCCTGTGATTATGCTTGTTTTCATCCGTCCTTTAATAAGAACTACGTGTATTATACTTCAACAGCAACGTGTGTATGTCTGGTAATACTAATAGAGGAACATATAGTATGTTGGAGATCTGTATGAATATCCACTACGCCACGGCGATTTCAAATGTATACTATAAAACGGTTTAATATATTATATCATAGAATATTATGTTATAGTAGATTATGTTCATAATAACAATGTTTTCTTTAAGGAAAAACTCTGCAACTATAAGTATTCGTCAAAGCAATCTGCTGCCTATAACCTTGTGATATATGATAATAAAAAAACAGTTTTGGGAAACTCATTATCACAGCAAAGTTTATATCAAACCATCCTTGCACAACTGTTTCTTTAAGACAATGACGTACACCGTTACCAACGCAAACAACGAAACGCCAATCTCTGGTCCTTATGATGACATCAGTAACGACGCTTACGACTTCGGCGTCATTCACGATTTTAAACAACTGGACGAGATGGCAAAGGTATCACTATAATATCGTGTTTCTAAATAAAGACCACACTACCGATTTTCGTATTGTATTGAACAATAAAATAATGCTATTTTCACACAAACAACAGTACAATATTGGATATGCGCAGACGTGTAACAAAATCAAATTAATTGATTAAAATACAATGTCTTATCATTATACGTTGCATCGATTTTTTTTATTACAAGATAAATACACAATGGTATAGCCTATCATTTTAGGCATTCAAACGTGCAGCATATAAGTTTATATAATTTTCGCTTGGCCAATGTAATGATAAGGGAGTGAGAATAGTAATCGTGAAAATCAATAACATTATTGAGATTCCAGAATGTATTTTTTATATGTGTTTGCCAAAGCAATTAATTGTTACAAACTTCAGATATATACATTCAATACACAAAAAGGTGCTTCATTTGCATTTAATCAATGTCTCCTTAGTTAAGAAATGAACGTGTTTTCTAAATATATGGTTTATAGTATGCTACTAAAAGGCTTACTTTCTTGTAGGTCTTTGACGACGTGAATACTACGGGCGCCATTGGGTTTTCTATCATTGGCATCGGGATATTTCTAACCATCGCCGACAAAAGGCTTCGCGAAATACCTCAAATGTGGCATCTGTTTCAAATTATGTTACTTTCTGTTCTGATGGGAAGCATTCTGCACCCGTTGGGACATTTTGGAATGATTTTGTTTGACAACAGTCTGTGCGAATTCGTATTGTACTCGGCAGAATACATGAGTTTTGCGTCGCCATTGCTGATGGTGGTATTTCACGTGGAGGTTCTTTTCGCCAAAGCGATCCCACTCTCTCGTTGGCAGACCAGAGAATTCTCGAGATTTTGTATTTTCAATCTTACATCTTGGCTCTGCGCCAGTCTCCTAGTGTCCCATGTTGTTCTTACGTTCAACACTAAGACGACATTCTGCTTGCACATACCGTTCGAAGCCGCGTGGAACACGAAAATCGCACTACGAGAGGTTTTGCCGATGGCCATATGCGCTCTGTGTAACACGTTGATGATCGCTGTCAGTTGCTTTAAGACGTTTAGACGAAACCTGCGAACTGAATCGTACGGACTGCACCATGTACGATTCGAAGGTACAGGCGACGTTTCAGAGTGGATGAGATGTTGTCTGATCCTCAACGTCATTTTACTAATACGCTTCGTCGCATTGGCTGTCTTACTGAAAGACACAACCTTACTCACACTGGATAAATATAAGGTGGCGTTTTTGCTTCATGTTTTCCACGCGCAGTCTTTCTACCTCGTGCCAATGTGCGGACTTTTTATATCCGGAGTGCGCCGTAGCATAGCGGACGTGTTCTGGAAGATTGTTGGCGTTGCAAAGGCAGATGATTCATTGGCCGTCAGCTTTGCTAACATCTCTCAAACTGCGTAGTGTACGTTTAAACATTTCTGGAAGATGCGTACTGCATTTTTACAGATTCGCTCTAATGATGCGAAGTGTATTTGTTAGAAGAATTTTGCATAATTTTCAGAGAATAAACTTAAAAGATTTATAACAAATTTGAAATGCACTCTGTGGGACAAACATAATACTCGGTCCATTGTTAACGTGTATCAACATAAATGTGATTTCTAAGTTTGCAATTGTTTTTATTCATTTGATGCACTCTTTATCTCCTTATAAGAGAATATGAATTCACCGTTCGGATATTTACTTTTGTGCGAAAAGTTGGCTAAATGATTAAAAAAACTGAGTGTTCATTGAATCAACGTTCTAATCCTTTATGTTGATTATGATTTTTTTTGCCATTGATTTAGCACATATTATACAGTATGTAATGTACGTTTTGCAAGATTCGGTATTGTAGTTTGCTGTATATATTATTTAAAGAGTATGCAGGCTACATTTTTCTCGAAACAACGGGTGAAAGAAGTATCTGCATGACGTCTCTTTAAGACCCTCTTTATACCAACAATTATTACTCTTTTCATGCACATAAACTATACATTATTTTGAATAATCGTTTGTAAGGAGTGTATTAGAATTGAAGTTTTTAAGCTCTTGGTTTAAACATAACGTGTGATTTACCGTACGGTAAGTAACAAACGCAGTGTACAGCTTTGATTCAGTGGAGGCGACTGAATGTATGGCGTGCATGGAAACAATACGATAAATAATCACCGATGTTAATAGTTAATCTGATTTGTATGATATTTTTTGGTTTTGTCAACTTAATTTCCTTTCTAAAGGTTTTTGCATATTGATTTTATGTTTGTAGACTTTGACGTTAACACTGTTATTGCACAGTTACTGTAGTGTTATGGTCAACTCTTTACATTTCTTTAAGTTGGAAGTATAATGCTTATAATGTTTGTCATTGTACATTTTAGGTGACGAATTTATATAATAATACAATTTTAATTGTAGGCTTGATGCGCATTTGTTGCATTATTATTATTAACCTTGTAAATAAATTACAATTATGTTGGATCATTTGATTATTGACGTCATTTGTGTATTATTTAAATATCAAAATCAAGTTACCATTTACGATATCTACGTTTCTTTATTGGTGTTTCTTATGTTATATGCATGCATAATATGAAATATACATAACATAACATACATACATAATATCTATAAACACATTTATATAATTATCAAATATAAGTATTACTTATTTGAATGTTCATCTATGTTTATGCATTTCACATTGTCAGTTAAATGTATATCAACTCAAAATGCGTTAGTCCTCTCCTCCAAAAACAAAACTAGAAAAAGAAATAATAAACAGATCAAACCAACAACAACAAATAAACAACACCATACCCATATCATGAGTACCACTATACTTATCATTTATTGACTTTTATCTATTTATTTCATATTTCATTGGTTTTAGTTAGCTAACTTATCTAAGGATAAACTAGAGCGAAATTTCCACATACAAATTTTCATGATAAAGCTAACACGAGTAGTTTATTGACGTTATTGTTTTATTTCCGCTCGGCTTCTTTTTGTTCTTTCATACAAATTGTCTACACCAGCGAACGAAAACCATAAATGGTTATAGGGAATACATGACATCTGTTGATACGAAAATTGTTTTATATGTTTGACACACAATGGCGAACAACTCGTTCAGTTCAATACGTTTCGCGTAGCTTTAAAAGATTTCCCGTACATTCCCGCCGGAGTTGATTTTAGTCACTTAAAGCAAGCTGTCTATAGGCTTTCACACAAATGTCTGAGTTCACCATTTTAATCTACTTTATTCTATTAAATCATAGCAAACTAAAGTTTTTGGTTTGTCATATGAATATCAATATTACAAAAAAATATTAATTTGGATTCTGCTCAGGCTGGTCTAAGCTCACAACCATAGGCAACGAGAATCTTGCATGAAGACACATTTTAATTTTAATATCAAAATAACTATTTAACATGTTCTATTTCAAAGGTTAACTATTATTTGTTTAAAAAAAGAACTAAAAGATGGAAGTGGAAATAAATAACCCAAAAAAATAATCAAAACAGGTCCTGATCATTTAAATAGTTGCTTATATAAAATAGAAAAGTCTGAGCAAAACAACCATGTGCAAACATTCATTTTGTACCAATAATTTAAGGAGATCGGAAATTTTCGTTATTCATCGTAGAAATAGATCAAGTAAATGTTAACCATACAGTTTCATTTTTTCAGTCAATCAAAACTTAGATCACATTTTCGCTTTTTTAAACATGACCTTTCCAATACAAATTTGATAAAGATAGTCAACATGCGTTGAATTGTTACCTATCCTATAGAACATGTTATGGAGTCTAAATTTCCAGTTCAGATGCCATCACACTTAAAATATAGCAAGCAATAAAACACCAGAATCTCTGTATCTGGAGAGTCATTATTGTTCATATCACCGTCTTTTATTTAATAACAGAACACCAAGTATTAACAAACGATGATGAAAACTTGATTCACCGCCTTGGAACAGCCATCGCAAAACTTCAGGGGTTCAACCCGATTTGAGGACTAGCCGAATCTTACATTTGTCACAAAATGAATCGCCAACCAAAGGAGCGTAACATTTTTAATCACACTTACGTATGCAGACAAAAACTAAAAAATGAATGGCAAAATGTGACGCGCAAATCGAAAGAATTTGATTTTAGTGACAACGTATAGTAAGTGTCAAACACTTATTAAAATTAATAGGTTTTTATATGTTTAATCTTAAATTATACCAGGAATCACAGTTTACAAATAAGCGATGTATCTACATATTTTTTTTTAATAACAAAATTTGGTATAAAGACGAATATTATTCGGATATTCACGCTGAAAGTTTATCTTTAGAAGTAACCTGGTTACAATGGCGGTAAGTGGGTATATTTAAATTTGCTGTTTACATTTGATTTAACAAAAACGTATATTAAAATACTTTTTCCTCGTGTAGTGTGTCTGTAAAAACGTATAACAGCGATATAAAGCTTTGAACGGATTCACATATATGCTCGAAATTTATCTAAGAAGTACTTGCACAGTTTATTTAATTTGGGTATCTATCCATTAAAAGATACGTACGTTACTCCACCCATCCAGAAATCTTACACTTGTGTTATAAAGCTACTTGTATTTGTCTGGTAATACTAATAGTAAGATGAACTTGTTATGTGTTGATAATCTTCATTCAACAGATTCAGAACAAGGGCGTCCTGACGACTATTTTAAGAACCACCGCATTTCTAGTCGCCCTAATGTATGTATCATGGCTATAATTGTTATTTATGTTTCTAAAGCGTCTACTAATACTACTAGAATTATATTATATTCTATTATATACTGTGAAACCATTATTATTCGTCAGACATTAATTTTCGCCTTTTTCGTCCTGCGACCGATGGACGAATTCAAGATCCTAACGAACAATCATGTCCCATATTTGAAACAAATAAGACTGAATTACCGTAGGCATGAGGCATTTAAATCCAGCGTAATCCACGCATATACACAGGGCTCGAAATTAACACTCGCACACTCGCAAAATGCGGGAAAAAAAGATTGCAAGGTAAGTTGTAAGCCACTAGTATTTTTTGCAAGTAAAGAAATAGCGAAGAAAAACGAGTTATATTGCTTAATGCGTTCGACGGCGTGAACGCTAAACCGTCGGTCAATTTTTTGAACGTCCGAATACCTATATGCGGAAGCGCGCACCTTGTTTGTTGACTGCTATACTTATAATACAGATACACAGATGGTATTGATACAAATAACATGAAACAGTCGACTATTCACACTCAAGTTAAATCCGGTTTTGACACAAAGGGGTGTTCATTATACAGTGTACTGACAACTTACATTTCTTGTAAAACGCGAATGCAATAAGGCTGTATCGAATGCGTCGACTTCGTTTAGGCAAACTGTCTGGTTCATGTAGGTATATCCTTCTTCTTTCTAAGTTCCTGTCTTTTATCAGGTCAAGTCTACAGTATATGTTGTCCGTGAATGCAGGTTAACGATAAATAGCAGTTATGACCCTCTTCAAGTCTTGTTTTAAAACCCTATAACCGTTTCATACGAAAAACGTCTTCAGGAAGTAACACGTTGAAATCTCAATGGGCATTATATAGCCTTGGGAAAGGCGTTTGACTTGTTTAAAGCGAACGGTCATTTTAAGCGCTTTATCAATGGACGCGCCAATATTATTTTGTTCAAGAGTGGTACCAAGGCGATCGAATAAAAGGACGTTAACAAAATGTTTAAATAACAACTTTATTATTTTCTCATTGTTTTTCCATCATCGAAACTCACATTGTTTGACAACAATTATTATCATCCAAATTATATACTATGTGCCTAATCTCTTCAAAAGGTCTAGTTGCATTTGTTTAATAATTCCAAATAGATATGCACGAAAATGTGCACATAAACAGTAATTAAATTTTTAACCATTAACTATCCTGGATTGGCGGATCATATTGAGAAAAATATGCACTCTTAAAGTTTTGCGATTACATACTTAGGTCACTGACTAGCTCCTATTGTATGATTCGTGCGCCTTATATAGGCATAAGGATGCTGGAACTGGATGCTGGAATATATTTTGTTTTGAAATACATTTTATTCGCCAATATGAATTGTAAATCGCATACAAACATCGCTGGAATACTATAAAAGTACGATACAATCAGTCATGTTACAATAATGCATGTCAAGGCTATACAAATATAACACAAAAGTACTAATAGTAAGGTTATGAAGGTAAATAAGTATCACAATGAATTCCAACAATTTCCAAGAACTTTTATTTACGTTTGTTAAATGCTTTTTTGTATAACTGCATAGGCTATTTTGCAGCTACTTCGGAGACCATGAATTGTAGGGGTTACCATTCTACGACTACAATAATAACTAAAGCGTTTTATGTGGAGACAAAAATGTTATACTTTCCAGATTGGTTATCAACTAATCCCATTTTAAATAATAAATACTGAAATAAAAACTGAAACTGTTATCAATGTTTTAATAGCATATGTGATGTGATGTTATGTAAAAACATGTGTATGACATTGCAATTCCAAAATAAATAAACAGGAATTTCTGTTTCTGTTTTACAGGAAGCATATTTGTCTGAGTCACTTTTTGTTCATTTCTTTGACACATTATTTGTGGTCAGTATGTTGTGAGTAAGTCTCACTTGCATGCTGGATATATTGACAACCAATCTAATAACAATATACAAAAGAAAATGCTGCAAGTTACCGAGCTGTACTTTGATTAAGCAACAAGCTTGGAAGGTGCTAATAATACTAATAATAAATAATACAATTATATTAAGGAAGCTTTAATAATCAAAGTCATTTATATATTATGATAAGACCTTACTAATTGTTCAACAACATTTAATTATACCTTTAATAATTAAGGTGTCAGAAATTTCTAAATCATTACTCCACTGAACAATTGAATATTGAATGGATTCGGTTAACTGCTAAGCTTTAAAATTCATGCTCTACATTAGAGCAGCTAAAAATATCAACATTGCAGCACCGACTACAAGTATTTTGAATTACCAATCGCCTATAAAATATATCAATAAACAAAATTTGTGAAATGCAAATGGCGGTTAGATACAAAATCTCAAGCGCCAGCATGATATGCTGGAAGTCAAAAATAAATTAAATAATGGTTTATAAATTTGAAAATGAGCTGGATTAACGTTCGTTGTAGGAATGATACCATTCATCAATTGTAAGTACTTAATATCTTCAATGACAAACGTTAGTTCCACAAAAGATTAATTAGGACAAATTTCAACTGGCAATTTCATCATTCATCATCAATTTGATAATAAACTTTACTTAGTGAAATACCTCTAAGAAACATTCAAATATATTACACATTATAAAAACTATACTTAAAAAATAATTCGTGTACGTTATAGTTTGTTGTCGAATAACACACGGCCGGAAGTTTAGATGCGTAAAACATTATAACAATATAATACCAATAAATACATGATGTTGGAAACAAATAAACAATAACAACATTTCACTAACACATTTTTTTAAAATCTTTCCTGAAATGTTTCGCCTTAATAGGCTTTTAAAAAGCTATTTGTAGCAAATTAAATGACGTCATGACGTAAACACAACAGTGACGCAAATTAGCGCAAACAGATTGAACGATCCGAATTCCAAATAAAATGTATATCCCAAGAAACTTGGAAGATATATTATTATTATGTGTTACAAAAAAAAAAACCAAATGGTATTTCCAACACAAATACATACCTGAAGTATCGCAACCTAGCAAATATTTTTTTAATAAAAAGCTGTTCAAGTCCAATTTATGACACATGTGGTAAAAATATTGAGACAATAGAACATCTATTTTTTGAATGTAAACACATACAACTTTTATGGAATCGGTTGACTCCTTTCTTCAACCAAACAACTACACGTTAAACTATCCTTTTTACTGTTAGCTTTAGAAAAAATTATTACAAGCACTATATGTTAATAAAATTGTGAAGTTTATTACTTTCTTTGACATGAAACACAGGAAATTAAACATTCTAATTGTGAAAGAGATATCCATTAGTTATGATAGGTTGAGTATTTTTTAAACCAAATGGAATCGCATTAATGCAAGTCAAATCATCATTATCGTCAGCATCATCAGCAACAGCAGCAGCAACATCAATATCAGCAGCACTAATTGCCACTATAAGTATACTAAGGATCATGATCATTATCGTCATCATCACCACCATCATCATAGCATCAGCATCAGCACCAGCATCATCATCATCATCAGCAGCAGCAGCAACAGCAGCAGCATCATCAATATCAGCAGCAGCAGCATCACCACCATCATAGCCACTATCATCATAGAATAAGCATCAGCACCAGCACCATCATCATCATCATCATCATCATCATCATCATAATCATCATCATCATCATCACTATCATCAACGGTAGCTTCAACAACAACAGCACCGTCGTTGTCGTTTTTAACGGTATTCTTGTCAAATCAATTGCACACACGTCATCATATATCATCATTGTCCTTTAGCTCTTCATATTATCATCATATTCAACAGCATTATCATCATCAATAACATGTTAAACAACTCAGCTGAACTTACTTATGCATCAGATTATCATAATCATTAGAACTACATTAACAATAAGAAATGGCATTAAGTCATCGTATTCATACGGGAATCATTTACAACTGCACACTATTTACCTCTTCTACAAATTTGAATAAACATTCCATACTCGTAATCAGTCAAGTATGCACGCCATAAATTTTAGCATAAAATTGCTGTCATTTAGTCGAATGTATTACTTAATTTCTTTATGGATATGGATATCTTGAACACAGTTAACCGGAAGTGGCATTGGTATCCGAGCCAACATACTGCACAAACCAATGTTCGTTTAATTATATGTATATAATTATTTGCACAATATTTCAAACTATTCAGGAAATGTATGATGATCATGTAAATATCAATTGTATGCCTCATATATTACTTCACTTTATCTAGGTTTGTTCTTTATAACAGTTAATCTGAAGTCGCATTGATATGCGATTAAAGACGTGATCATCGATATCATCTATATAATATGTAAAATGCTTAACTTCATCGATATAATCACTGTTATCACCATCATCAACAACACTACCACGTACAGACCATGCATCAACAGACCCTCTATAGGTGTTAGGTTTCCGGTCATATATTCGAAATCGTTTCACTTCAACATGCTCCAGAGCTTCGAGTTCCTGCTGGATGGGAATGTATTCCTCTGGTTGAATGTTATTTGCCGTGCTTTTTGTCATTTTATTACCACAACAGATTTCCAATTTACACTCAACCGATTGAGTCAATGCACACAGTTTGTTCACCAGATGGCGCAGTTCTGGTGGAGACAATCTATTATAACAGACATTCAAATGTTTCAGAGATGGATGTAGCTGTAGGTCGATATAAAAAAATAAATTCATGGTAAGCGTTTTCAGCTGTGAGAGGGATGCTAGTGACCGTGACAGTGACTGTACAAGATCAACCTTCACGATCAAATGACTGGAATTGGGACCCTCCAGTCTCAGATGTTTTACATTCAGACTGTGCAGGGTCTCCCATATGCCAGGACAACCTCCTTCAACCTCGAATGTACATGTATTGTTTGAATCCGTTATTATATATGCACGTGTTTTTGTCAGCCTGTCTGCATCCTCCATACACGCTGGCATGTCACTGCCCCGCAGACTGGTCTTCACCTCTGGATCGAATGAGGTTATGTTACGGGTCTGCAGTCTGCACGTCATCCTATGATCGAGAGTCAACATCGTGCTTAACAGACTGCGTAACCAGGTGGAGGAACATGTGACATCCGATAATTTAATGTGTTTTAAGGAGGGTAGTACTGGAGTATAGTCTGCATATTGGACTGGATCAGCACCGTTAAGTAGACACCATGTATAAATGGCTTCATTGTTTAAACTGATGAAATCAAAACCTTCCAACATAATATGAGTAATTTTGTTATGAATGAGAAGTGGTTTCGGTAACGCTTTCACATTATTGCTAATTTCTATCGACTTTAAATTTTCAAACAGTGACAAATCAAGTCCGTCATATGTTGTACATAGTCTGACATCTTGAAGAGTCTTATAGTTATTAAGAGAGATTGGTAACAAAGTTACTCCTTTGTCCAGATAAATTGACTGTATGTGCTCAAAATGTGACAAGTCAAGCGCTTCACATTTACAATAATAACCAAACTTTAGATATTTCAACTTTTTCAGACTCACAAGCGAATGTGGTTGCACGGTTGTACTATCGAGCTCCAGCCGTTCGAGGTTGTGACACAATGACAAGTCAAGCGCTTCACATTTATAAGTATATCTAAGTGTTAGATCTTTCAACTTTTTCAGACTCACAAGCGCATTTGGTTGCACGGTTATATCTGCATTGCTATCATAGAGCTCCAGCCGTTCGAGGTTGTGACACAATGACAAGTCGATACAAGATGTAGACGATCTCACTCCGTACTCATCGTTTAGTGTAGATGGCCCATGATCCTCACGTGCAGGTAAGGCAACCTGTCCAGGTTCATGACAATCTGCAGACGACGCGTCTTGTGAACATATTATTAGATACGTATATTTGGGCCGAATATATCCAAATCCAAGCCTTAAAGATCGAGCACGTGAAGTGTTCAGTTTCCAGATCTGGATCAAATCTTCCACATTATCCCTATTGAATGAAAAGTAACTCAGGTGTAGGTGTATTTGAGTGTTCTTGTTGGCTTCAGCCTCCCTATAACCAGAGAGGATGCAGTTTTGGAAATAATCGTGATAATTGATATACACGTTAAGCTCATTCATCATTGCAGATAGTTTATTTGCTGCCGAGATGTTGAAGCCACACAGGAATATAAAAATTTGAGATATATCACGATATGATGTGTCATTGCGTAGGAGATATCCGGAAATGACGTCGTCAATTACGTCTGCGTTCCTATGGATATAAAAAGCAGCTAGGAATTCCTGGATGGTTTTATGGACAAACGACAATGTCTGATCAGTACATTTTTTACCTTTTTTTTGAGATAATAATCCTGAATCGAGTGCGAACTGTTTTGCAGTTGGAGACAAATGAGCCATTAAGTGCACGTCGCTGAACACTAGTGATGATTCTTTTTCATTTGAAAACAAAAATGAGAACGCAGCTTTGGCTATGGCATCTATATGTTCCATGTTTGGTTTAACATACATCGTGCGAGAAAAGGAGTTAACTGGTGATGTGTGATTTGGATTGAAATAACTAATTTGTGAGTTAGCTTTTTTACACAGATTTTCAAGCAGGGTAGTGTACAGTTCACACAGTGACGATCCGGTGAGACGCTCAGCTCTATCATCTACCCAGGTACAGAGGACGAGAGTGTTCAGCATCGGCGAAGATGATATTGACTCAAGGTTAAGATCACTGAGGAATTCTTCAAACAGCTCCACGCTTGTTTTTATATCAGTTGATTCGTCTAGGAGGCATCGTAGTATCTTTTCATTGAATTCTTCAGGATCGCTTATACCCTGTAGGTCAAACAGAATGTCAATTTGTGAATTTCTGATACGTTCATCAGCGAGTTTCCATGGTCGAGAAGTTGTGAGTACAATGCACTGGTCCCTAGGTATTCCATCCATGGAAGGCAGAGCTTCTTTGCATGGCCACTCATCCAAACCGTCTTGAATGACGAGAAACCTGATATTTTTCATGATTTTTAAGACCAGTTTGTACGCACTTTCCCATGCGTCTTCTGCATAGATTTTGTAGATGAGCTGGGTTTTTATCATCTGCGTTACATGTGTCTGTTCTCTCGAATCGCGCAACGAGATGAAAAACAGAAACCTGAATTTCTGAAGGGTATCGACGTCACCAAACATGATTTGTTTTTTTGTAGATTGCACAATCGGCGCATAGACATTACACCAATCGTGAACTAATTTGGCAGCAAAAAACGATTTTCCGCTGCCAGGCTCACCTTGTAAATATATACGTTTAAACTCTCCGCAAAAGCAATCTCTATATTTGTATATTTGTTCTTGTTTCACGCGTTTACCATCTTTTTCAATTTTCATCTTGTGTAGTTTTGGATCGGCATATATTTCTTGTACTCGTATATCGAGACTGGGGTTCAATGTGGTCAGGGGTACGCAGATAACACTGTCACGGTAATGGTCGATTAATCGGCTGAGAAGATCTGAAATAATAATAATTATAATACAGCTCGATATAAACGGATAACGGTGTTGAAGGTTTCTTTTTGCAAGAGGGACAATTTTCTATGGCCGCTCCCCTGAGACTTAAAGGAACTGAACTGTTTTGAGAAGCTTGTGTGGTGTTTGTGTGATAAATATGATTTCTCAGCTTATTTTATACCCAGATTCAATTTAATCGTGACTGAAATGGCATAAGAATACAGTAAATAATCTGATTATGTTCCGTATACATGTAGCAATTTTAATGTACTGACATGGTTTAAGTGAAAACTTGTAATACAGCTGCCAAACTACATGGTGAAAATTTGTTTCAACGAACGAAAATCATTTTGGAACACATGCGAAATATCATTAGAACACATGTTTTGAGGAATGTTTATTATGATTGGACCACACATGTAGCTTGTGTTAAAGTGTTAAAATGGTTTACAATATCTATATAAAGAAAACTGCCCCACAACTGGCGGTCATGATTTTTAACGGACTGGAACCATTTGCGAACTTAGCCTATATACAATAAGAAATATACTCTGGCCAAATTCGATGAAGATTGGACGAATATGTGAATTCTAGAGTGTTAAAAGTTTTTTCACTTAATATTATGTTGAACAAAATTTTGACCGAGGGTGATTCCGGTTCGAATAAGGCCGAGATTGTACTGGGAACGATGTTCTGACCAAGTTTCATGAATATTTGACAATGAATGTGGTCGGACTAAAGCTTTCAGTAAGCATATATTGTGTTTAGGTGACATAAGACAATCAAGTAAATTACAAAGTGTTAATGGGCATTTTACATACAAGGTATACAATTCACAAAATACTCAATATATTAAATTTGTTTTGGCAACAGGGATGTCGTGAATTTTACGTAATAGCGATTAATTGTGTTGAATAGTGTGGTGGATCTTGGTCAAATCTATCATTGTAATGAATAATTTGGGATCCTATATGAGGTGCAAAGCTATAGTTTGATAGTATGACATGCATTCATGTGATGCACGAGATTTATATAAGTCGCGTGCATCTAATGACTGCATTGTTTCGTATAACGGTATATACTGCGTTTTGTACTTCATTGATTACGCTTGTATTAGATTGGAATCATGGGATTACAAAATGTTAAATAAAAGGTGAACAGTTTGTTGGTGTTTCATATTATAATACTTTCATGTGTGGCAAAGGGAATCTCCGCCACAAGGGATACTGGTTATACCAGGCATATTTAAGTTTGCATAGGGAGAATGGCCAAATAAATAATGTAATGACCAATCCCTAAATAAGTAATGTTTCCGGGCCAAGAATCGAGCCCACCGACCATGGTATATGTGGTTCAGCGCTCTAGCAACCGAGTTAGCCAGTGTGTATTAAAAACTGCATTTAAAGCATTTTAGTTAATGATTTGCATCACAGAGTGCTGTCAGTAAAGTTTAATGTGGGTTAAAATTTACCACTTTTTAGTATTGTTTGCGGTACATTTAAAGTTTCAATATCAATAACCTAACAATAATCTTTTTACAGTAACAAAAGAGAAGGAATTTTGTACTTGTAATTATAGTTTGCGGTACATTTAAGGTTGAGATATCAATAACCAAACTTTAATCATTTAACAGCAACACAAGAGAAGGAATTTTGATATTTAAAGCATAATTCCCTCATTATTGTTTTAACGTTCATGTTTTTTAAAAGACCTGATCCATTCTTAAACTCGGCCGAGATATCATTAAAACAATGTTCTAAGAAGGTTTCAAGAAGATTGGACCAAATTGTGACTTAAAAGATTATTCATATGGTTTCACTATAGCAATTTAAGGAAATTATTCTACCCATTAATGTCTAGCGTCTAGAAAAAAGGACTTTGCAAACAGCGTAGACCCAGATGAGACGCCGAATGATGCGGCGTGTTGTCAGGGTCTGCGCTGTTTGCTTTACGGAATTCCAGTAAGTAATATTCTAAATAAAGAAATAAATATACTAGACGTCCCTCAGTTTGAAAATTAATTGATCCAATTTAGAAGGATGGGAGAGTCCACTCGGCATAAATGGGTTACAGGAAAACTAAAACATCGCGGTGGGGGAATTTTCCAAAGGACTGAAACAGTTTTCGAACTAAGCCGAGTTGTTATTAGAACATATATTCTGAGAACGTTTCATGAAATTGGGCGCAATATTTGATTAATGACGCACGGTTTCACTATAGACATATGAAGAAAACTACCCTGCCCCCTCCCGGCGCCCATGTTTTTAAATTGACCAGAGCCATTTTCGAACTCAGCCGGTATATAATAAGAACACATATTATGAGTTACGTTCAATAAGATTGGACAAAATGTACCCAGCGTGCTCACACCGGTTTACCATAGGCATACAAAGGAATTGGCCCCACCGCCTTTTCAAGGACAGTAAGCAATTTCCAACTCAGACAAAATATCATTAGAACAAACAATCTGAGAAAGTCATGAAGACTGGAAAAATGTCGTATATTAGAGTGTTTAGATAAATTTTTTGAAATTTTACGTAGTTAACTTTTGACCCATGTGATCCACTTTTGAACACGGCCGGGATATCATTTTGTCAAATGTTCTTTTTAAGTTTCATGAAAACTGGGAAATAAAATATAAATGGGGTCTATAGGGTATGTCTAAGGTTACTTTGACGACACACGACGAACGACAGACAAAATGTGATCACAAAAATTCACAATGAGCACGTTGTTCTCAGATCCTCTAAAACACAGATAAATCGTAAAGACGACGTAAATAGTTTAACTGAATACACTCGTTTTATTTGTATGCGTAAGACACCGAGGGCAAACTCAATGAGACACGTGCAATCAGGTTCATGGGACAGAATGAAGGACAGTCTGACCGACGGACGGGTGGACGGTCGGAAGGGAGGGTTTGGGGCGGGCGGACGGCCGGGATGGAAGGCGGGCGATTGGAAGGAGAGATGGACGGCAAAACAGACAATAAAAAGGGCGTTGGCAGGACGGACAAACAACAATACGCACATACAGATAGACTAACGCACGAAATGACGGATGGAAATGAAGGAAACAACAACAGGGCCAAAGGGCCTTATGTCAATCTCTTAAGGCATGTCAAAACCTATTTGTTTTGTCTTGACTTTGTGATGCGTGTGTGTGATTACTGTAGTTTTATCTATTTTTTTATCTGTGTGACACATATTTGATATGGTATGAAAACTAATTACAACAAATACAAGAGTTTACTATAAACATCTTAAAAAACAGCAACCCCAAAGGATGGGTGATTTCAACCCCAGAGGCATGATTTGAACAAGCTGATCAGACAAACATCATACGATTAGGCACATCGAATATGAAAAACGTAACAGTTGCAGTTTCACAGAATTTTGACATACAAGTCTGCATAAGTACATACATACATCTACATGCGTACGTACGGACGAATGGACACGCACACACAGACAGACACACATACAGACAGACATACACACACACACAGACATACAGACCTACTGAGTGACTGACCGACTGGCTGCCTGATGGACGAACGAACGGGCTGACTGACTGACTGAGAGACAGGCATACAGATGGACGGACGGACAGGCAGGCAGGCAGGCAGGCAGGCAGGCAGGCAGGCAGGCAGGCAGGCAGGCGGGCGGGCAGGCAGGCAGGCAGGCAGGCAGACAGACAGACAGACAGACAGACAGACAGACAGACAGACAGACAGACAGACAGACAGACAGACAGACAGACAGACAGACAGACAGACAGACAGACAGACAGACAGACCAGACAGACAGACAGACAGACAGACAGACAGACAGACAGACAGACAGACAGACAGACAGACAGACAGACAGACAGACAGACAGACAGACAGACAGACAGACAGACAGACAGACAGACAGACAGACAGACAGACAGACAGACAGACAGACAGACAGACAGACAGACAGACAGACAGACAGACAGACAGACAGATTTAATTGACCGTCTGATCGGGGGCGGACGACTAAACTTGACTGTATTTCGTTAAGAGGGATAAGGTTGGCAAACAATCATCTCTATAAATTTAATTATTGTGTTTGCAGTTAAATTGCTTATGTACAAAGATGATTTGAGTTACTGGGGAAACATTAAAAACTGCAAATACTCTGATGCAGTTTTTTGTTACGCGCGGCTCATAAATCCGAACGGACAAGTCAGTTAATTATGTATGGTTTTATTGATATATTTCTATTCGGAATCCAATTAAATTGAAGGGGAGGCTATCTTTAATATTACTCTTTTTTAGTTTAAATAAAATTTAAAACACCCTATAAATTTAACATGTGATAGCAGTGGTACCGTTTATCAATAAGAGAGATAACTGCTGAGAAGAGTTAGTCAATCTCGTCGCAGTAATTATCTCCCCTGGAAAATTGAAGGTGGATAGTTTATTCTCAAGTAAAATCCTTTCGAATTAAAACGTTTGTCTACTATAAGGAAAGTCAATGTAATTATCTACCAAAAATATTGTTTTATAAATGGTTAACAATAATAAGCACATCTGTACAGATGGTGCTTATGCCTGAAATTATACGCATTAAGAACATCCAAAACAAGAGGACCATCAGACCCTAAGGCGCTCACCTGAAAGCCAAACGAACTAGACTGTTCTGAAAAAAATGCAAGCTGATTTATGAAGATTATTTTGGACCAAAAAAGTGACTTTTAACATGTTTTTTTTATATTTGACCTTGTGACCTAGTTTTTGAGCTCATATGATCCAGCTTCAATCTCTGGCAAAATTTCATTGGGACAAATGGTCTCATTAAGTTTCATGAAGATTGGCCAATAAATGTGGCTAATATAGTGTCAACAAGTTGTCACTAAAGCCATATAAGGACAACTGCCCCCCCCCTGGCGGCCATGTTTTTCAACAAACCATAACCATTTTCAAACTCACTCAAGCTGTTGTTAGAACAAATGTTCAGATCAAGTTTCATAAAGATTGGATAATAAATGTGACTTCTAGAGTGTTAACTAGGTTTTGAAGTAAATAGTCATTTACGGAAAAATGCCACGCCCCCTTGCAACCATATTTTTTAACTGATCTTAACCATTTTTGAACTTAGCCCAGATATTATTAGTCCAAATATTCTGACCACGTTTCATCAGCATTGGACCACAAATGTGACTTCTAGAGTGTTAACAAGGTTTTACAATACAGTAAAGCCAATAAGGAAAACTGCCCCGCCCCATGGTGGCCATGTTTTTCATTCAACTGGAACCATTTTCGAACTCGTCCAATATATTTTTTGGACACAAGTTTGACCAAGTTTCATGAAGATCGGACTAAAAATGTGACTTCTAGAGTGTTAACTAGGTTTTACTATAGCCATATAAGGAAAACTGCCACGCCCCCTGGCGGCCATGTTTTTCAACCAACTGGAACCATTTTCGAACTCGTCCAAGATATTATTGGAACACATCTTCTGACAAAGTTTCATGAAGATTGGACTAAAAATGTGACTTCTAGTGTTAACAAGGTTTACTATAGCCATATAAGGACAACTGCCACGCCCCCTGGCGGCCATGATTTTCAACTAACCGGAACCATTTTCGAACTCGTCCAATATATTATTGGGACACATGTTGTGACAAAGTTTCATGAAGATCGAACAATAAATGTGACTTCTAGAGTGTTAACAAGGTTTTACCATACAGTAAAGCCATATAAGGAAAACTGCCCCGCCCCATGGTGGCCATATATTTCATTCAACTGGAACCATTTTCGAACTCTTCCAAGATATTATTTGGACATATGTTTTGACCAAGTTTCATAAAGATTGGACTAAAAATGTGACTTCTAGAGTGTTAACAAAGTTTTACTATAGTCATATTTGGAAAACTGCCACGCCCCCTGGTGGCCATATTTTTCAACCAACCGGAACCATTTTCGAACTCGTCCAAGATATTATTGGCACACATGTTCTGACAAAGTTTCATGAAGATTGGACTAAAAATGTGACTTCTAGAGTGTTAACAAAGTTTTACTATAGCCATATAAGGAAAACTGCCACGCCCCCTGGCGGCCATGTTTTTTAACCAACCGGAACCATTTTCGAACTCGTTAATGATATTATTGAGACACATGTTCTGACAAAGTTTCATGAAGATCGGACAATAAATGTGACTTCTAGAGTGTTAACAAGGTTTTACTATAGCAAACTGCCACGCCCCCTGGCGGCCATGTTTTTCAATCAACCGGAACCATTTTCGAACCTGTCCAAGATATTATTGGGACACATGTTCTGAGTAAGTTTCATGAAGATTAGACGATAAATGTGGCCTCTAGAGTGTTAACAAGGTAAATGTTGACGACGCACGACGGACATAAGGCGATCACAATAGCTCACCATGAGCACGTTGTGCTCAGGTGATCTAAAAACAAATCATGTATTCCGGATTTTCGTAATTCCGTCTAAACAGAGTTGTCGTTCGTGCGGGACGGTTTACCTACTTCCGGTGTCAGTATAAACAATGAGAAAATACTACTGCTGCATCTTTGAATGTCACAATTTTATTCGCAGTCAGAAATTTTCTTAAAAACAAGTAAATTAGTTTGTGTCGGTATGACTGATCTTTCAGACACTGCAGCATGGTGTTTGTGTCAGTATAACTGATGTTTCAGACACGCAGCATGGTGTTTGTGTCAGTATAACTGATGTTTCAGACACTGCAACATGAAGAATGGTCTTCAAAAATTATATGCTTGATACAACAGTTGGATGACTATGTCAGTATAACTGATATATTCGATTTAATAGTAGGATATTTGTCTTAGAAGAACGGTTGTTATCAACATAACACATACATTTTCTTCATAAGTTGAACGGATTTGTCAGCTTGGTAGTTAATTGTTTTTCAAGTGTGTAAATAGGTTATAACCACAATTTATTATAAAGACAAACCTGCTACGCCTTGATCGTATTCGTCTAGCTCTTTTTCATTCGCTGCTTGCTTTATGCGGTTGATACTTTCTTGTGTCTTGTTTTCAATGCTTTGTTCTCCAGCCTGAATTTTAGCCCTTAGCTCTTTTTCATTCACTGCTTGCTTTATGCGGTTGATACTTTCTTGTGTCTTGTTTTCAATGCTTTGTTCTCCAGCCTGAATTTTAGCCTCTAAAGCATCCAGACCTTCTTTCAGAGTCCTTTCAGCCTCTTCAGAAAAACGTTCTCCAGCCTCTTTTGCATGTGTAAGGATCTGATTGGCTTCTTTTAATAGCTTGCCCAAATCGTCAAGTGAAATACGATCATTCTGCAACTACATAAATTATTTGCGTTTGTAGACTTACATCAAAACAATTTCTCATAATATATCTAAGTAAAGTATTATATAGTCTGTGATTTTATTCAACAGAACCATTGGTTATATTTTCATTAACAAGAGAACCTAAAAGGCCCAAAGTCGCTCACCTTAGATACAAAGGAACTGACTTGCTCAGTGCAGCCGCAAGATATCATATAGAAAAAATGTTCTGACCAAGTTTCATGCAGAGAGAACTATAAATGTAACTTGTAGAGTGTAAAATAGGTTTTACTATAGCCAAATTAGGATAAATTCCCCGAGCACTGGCAACGATGTTTATCAACAGACAGGAACTATTTTTGAACTGATCCAATATAGTATTAAAACAAATGATCTGACTAATATTTTAAAGATTAAACAATTAATGTGACTTTAAGAGTGTTAACGAGTTTTTACTATAGCCATTATCATATAAGAGAAAATGCCCCGCCCGATGGCGGCCATGTTTTTCAACCAACCAAAAGTATTTACAAGATATTATTGGGACAACTCTTCTGACCAAGTTTAATTAATATCAGACAATAAATGTGGCCCCTGGAGTGTTAACAAGGTTTAACAAAAGTAATATGTAACGATATAAGGAAAAATTGTTGAGGCATTTTTTTTCACGAAACCGGAACCATTTCGAACTCGTTCACGATATCATTAAAACAAATGTTCTTACCAAGTTTCATGAAGATTAGAAAATAAATGTGACTTTGAAAGTGTTAAAAAAGTTGTACTATAGCCATATGTAGCCATATCAGGCAAATGCCCTGCCCCCTGGTGGCAATGTTTTTCAACAGACCAGAATCATTTTATTTTGGAACTTAATCAAGATGTCGTTGGGACGTATTTTTTTACCAAGGTTCATGAAGATCGAACCATAAATGTTGACTCTAGGGTGTAGAGATGGTTTTACTATAGCCATATAAGGAAAAAAGATTTTCAATGCTTTTCAAACAACTGGAACCATTGTCAAACTCGTCCAAGATATAATTGGGACAAATCTTGTGACCAAGTTTCACGATGACAATAAATGTGGCTGTAAGAGTGTTAACAAGCCATATACACACGGTAAGGAAAAATGCTCCGCCCCCCTGGCAGCAATGTTTTGAACACACTGAAACCATTTTCGAACTCGTCCAAAATATAATTGGGACAAATATTGAGACCAAATTGTATGATGATTGGGCAATAAATGTGGCTTGAAGAGAGTAAACATGGTTTTACTAAAGCCATATAAGGAAAAATGCCCGCCCCATGGCGTCCATGTTTTTCAACTAACTGGAACCGTTTTCAAACTCGTCCAAGATAACATTAGAAAAAATCTTCTGACCAAGTTTCATGATGATCGGACAGCAAATGTGATCTCTAGAGTTTTAACAATGTTTTACTATTGCCATATTAGGAAAAAAGCCCCGCCTCCTGGAGGCCATCTTTTAAAAGCAACCACAACCATTTTCGAACAAGTCCAAGATATCGTTGAGACAAATTGTCTGACCGCATTTCATGATATCGGACAATAAATGTGGCCTCTAGATTATTAACAAGACAAATGTTGACGCCACACAATGCACGACAGTCAAAAAGCGATCACAAAAGCTCACCACTAGCACATTGTGCTTAGGTGAGCTAAACAGATTGCAAGCGCGCTATTTTCTAATGACACAACCAAACACCTGTGCAATAAAAAAATTCAAACCATTTTACATAACTGTATGATATGATATTTTTCTCAAATAAAACTGCAGTATTTCATTATCTGGACATTCGTCTGTTCTGTTATGAAGTTGTTGTGTTTCCCGCCCACTAAAAGCGTTTGTTAATTACATACTGTTCTTAAAATGTTGCAATATCAAGATAAAATACAAATATCTATTGGTAAGTGACAAAGACTCACTTTTTGCATTAAAATATCTTTGTTAAAATATTCCTGTGGACAATTGCTCTGTACATACATTCTTTATATTATATACTTGTTTAAATAGCGGCAAACAACACAAACACAATCAAGTTACATCACTGAGTTTCCTGCGCGCTTCTGTTGCTGAGGGATCATGCACTAAGCAGACCGAATCAGCCAGTAAAGTGGACAGTGTCAGGAAGAAATACTGCAGATCAGCATCTGTAACCTTGCAGTTGGCAGTGTGGCGTACATCTCTGCCTATTTGACGGACCTATAGAGAAAAGGATTGCTGTGACGTTAAGGACCAAGAAAAGATGTATTGAGGTAAACCCTCACACGCATGTTCTGCCAGCGTCGAAGTGATGACATGTGATAGTAAAAATGCTTAAATATACAAAGACTTTTAAATAATACTTGTATAATTTATACAATGAGAATAAATTGCATGACTTAAATCGTGTCATAACACATAGAATTATACAAATGAAAATTCTGTTAACAAACCAAACTTTGAAAATTGAGACTTATATTCATTCTACTAGAATGGTGCATTTAGAGATTACCTTTTCTAGCGGGCATTGCTTATCAGGAGGAGGCGGTGATAGACATGCGGTGGAGACGCATGTCTGGAAATGAGTGCAGTTCAACATGATGCTTATCACACCATTAAAGTCAGATGCCTGCACAGAAGATACGCTGATATATCCATCCCGTGGGAGGTAGCATTTGCCGATTTCCCACGGATCTATTGCCCATCTTTCAGCTTTAGTGTTTGCCCAAGAAGGCCCATTAAATCTGTGTAACGATGTGATATTTTGTTTCACTTTATCACATGTTTGGCATGACTTGTATTGCAGTGAATTGTGGAAAGAACAGTTAGCTCGTTTCCCCTTTTTACACACGCCCTGAGTTGGGCACGGTATAAGGTTTTGAATAAAGCATTGTCCACAACTACTTCCAACTGTTTTTTGGACGTTAAGTAATTCCGTCACAACAAAGTCAGTCAATCCTTCCTTTGTCCAATTGAGGGCAATGTACGCTTTGAACCAGTTATTGGTCTGCTTTTCGGTGAAGATGTTGGTGTTGGCAGCCATCCCTACGAGACTACATGAACCATTCAGTAGAGAGTTAGTTTGTGGACAACCAAAGAGTAGATAGTATTATGGCACGTCGTCATATTCTTGTCCATGAGCATCCTCTGATCTTGTTATTGTTTTGGTTGCTTTATTTCTGCTATAATTAAATAAGTATATTTAACAAAACTTAGATCGTCTGTTCAAAGAATCAAATCAACTGAAACATAAGACATATCATTTATAAAAAATGTATGTAGGTAAAAAAATATTTGTCATCCACAAGTGAATTGGTATATTTTAACGAACTCCTGTATTCAGTTGAAAGAATAATATCAACTGAAAAATAAAGCATGTCATTTTATCATAGAGTGCCTGTAAAACCCCACGTACACTCCATTTCATTAGCAACACAATTTAATATCGTAAATGTTTGTGTTTGCATTTTTTAATTACACACATAATTTTATTAAAATGATATTTTCATGTCAGCAGCTTTGATATTTGACAGCTGCTGCGTTTGAAAATTTTGTCAACAATTTTATATGCATCTTACTAAGCATTCAATCTCGAAGAAATGATTAACACGATATGAAAATGTCGTTTCCGCATGTTGTAAAAACGATCAATCATTTTAATCTGATAGGTACATGTAAATGCTATGAAACCATGAAAATGTGTTTTACATAAGTGATCACAGACGTAATCCGCAATGGGCTACGTTTTTGAAAAAAGCCACTTTAAGGGAGTTAGCGTCAAGCTGAACCTTTCAAAATCTTTTCAAAATCATACGCCATGTCAACTATAACACACAATTATTGTTGTTGCATAAAATGGCTGGTGTTGTTGGCATTGAGTCTATTAACTGATAATTAAGGATGTATTATGTTTAGTGTTTAGCTAACAACGATATGCAGATATCACACATATACAATCACTGAACTAAAAAGTTACCCGTGTGTCCAAAATATTTCCCATTCTGTTTGCCTGTGATTTTAAGCAGAAATATGTTATGCTGCACGGTGGCTAGCTGATCTACAGTGAAGCACCTTTTCCTAAAGCAATACCAGAAATGGTGTAAGCTGTTATCCGATTTCTTTAACTGTTCAAATATCTTTTGACCTACGTTTCAAGTAATTTTGCTGCACTTTAGGTAAGACTTTATTGGGCGGTATTATTTTGGTTGGTGGTTGGCTTTATTGCGTTTTAGGAGGGGAATTATCGTGGCTTTGTCTAAAATCAATGCTAGATTTAATGAGTTTAGTCAGATGCTTAGAATTATGGCTTGCAGGTGTTGGAACATAAAATTATTTATTCTATTTGAGCCCATTACGGAGATAATCTTACTTTTTATTATTGTCTTGAGTTCTTAAAATGTAAATGGTAAATTGTGAGGCCTACTTTTATCCCCAGGCACATTTAAAATACTGTCGTTCTCCAGTTAAAACGGCTTTCTGGAGTCAATTCTTTCTTGAGGTAAACTTGAATTTTTTGAAGATGGATTCGAAATATTGAACCAAAAATTGAGCCTTTTCCCTTGAGATTGTGGTAATTTCCCATATTGCCTGCCCTATTGATAACATTCGGCTCCGATCAGCTTTTGGGGTTAGACTTTCGAGTGATAACAAATGAATCAATTAAATAATTTAATAATGTGTCACGCTTCTTGTTTTCCTCAATGTCAACAAATGACAACAAAATTATTACATTTTGAAGGTTTGTTGACGAGGCTATATCTGGAAAACCTCCTCAAAAACATTATACAGAGACTGCGATTGAAAAGCAGAGAAAAAAGTTGAGATCTTGTACTGTAATTATTGAAGTTTGTTATGTCAATTAATGTTGTATGGAGAAACTAATATTTTATTATTGTAGGGAGTTAAGTTGTAAATTATTATTGGTTGAGGATTTGTTTGGTATAAGAACTAACAAATAAAGTGTTTCAGCAAGTAAAATTTCTGAAGTAGCTGGAAAGTAAATTTAATTTCGAAGATTCCTATAAACACCTTGTGCTCAGGTGAGCTTAACAGTTTAGAATGTGAGATTATACTCATCTGATTGAACACATTTTTATCTGGAGCGTTTCCAGAAAATAAAGGCAAAATTACATGTATAAACATACACTACACGACCAGTAAGTTTTGCAGCGATTCTCGTATCACAGCGATTTATGCAACGTGACAAATCGCGGTGATTCCGAGCGACAAGAACATTTGAGTGATGTCTCGGCGATTCCACGGTGACCGTCGCGCGATGTATCTCGCTGTAAGGCAATCAGCGCGAGTCACCGCGAACCGACGTGATTCACCTTTTTTCGCGAAGAATTCGGCAACATGGGAATCAGAAATATGAATTCCGCAAAGTAGGATACATTGTCAATAACCAAGATAATAAATATTCGGCACATTTGGAATTGGCAAAAAATCACTTCGAAATCTGAAATTTGAAATTCGGCAATCCAATACGAAGATGGCGACGATCACAGCTTCATTGCTTTATCCATACGTTTAACCGATGTTAATCGCTTAGAGGTTTTAGTATATATGTATGCACGATTTTGTCAAATATTAATGAATTTATATAAAATTAATGTGTAAAAAAAAATACTCAACATATATTTCAAAATAAATAAAAAAAGTGAAGAAGAACATGTGTCGAAAAATGAAAAATACGCCAGATATTTAATTCTGAAATGGAAAATGTCTGTAAAGTCGAAAATCACCAGCATGCATATACGATGTGAATCTAAATTTAGTTTAAGTGCAGATTCGTTCATACGACACAATTAAAGACACAATTTTGTTTTACGTATCATTTTAATTTCCTGCAACGATATCTATTCATACGAAACACGAAGAAAACGAATGCTTCGGTTATTCACGGACTCTTCATGACACTGATGAAACGTAACGGTATCAGCAAATATCTTGTCGAAACTAAGTCACGTGACCGGTAACTATCGATCTTTTATAATAAGCGTACATCGAAGCGCCGAGGTTAAACATTTTGATGTACCCACTCACGTCTTTTTTAAATTATAGTTTCATTTTTCGGCCGATTTTTACAAATTATATATAATTAGAAAGCCTTCGTTACGTATTTTTCAGATATATAAATATATATTAATTTTTTCTTCTGATTTGGACAGCCCGGCGAGTAATAACTTTAACTTTTGCAAATATTATACCGTTTTGGAGTATAGAATCTAGGTTGACATGTTCGTACTTTATACCGATAATAAATAAATAAATTTGCCTTAACGTGTCCTATTCGTCCAAGATATTCACTTCAGTATATGCCATTCACAGCTGGTGATAATGTTTCCTTACACCTCTAATATGCATTTGCCTTAAGAACATATCTCGCAATACCAAACGCTGAATTACAATCATCAGTTAAAAAAAGTCGCACATAAATCAACATTAAGAACTCTATTGAATAATTATTACGCAGACACTTATTTTAAATAGATGATAACTTCGCGATGTCGGATATTCACGTCAAAACATTTAACAAGCAAATGCATGCGGTACATCATTCAGTACATTAAACGTTCTCGACCCATAACAAAGCGGTATAATTAAGCAGAATATATTTAAAGAACATACTTTTTCTCGTCGAATATAGAAATATGTCTCCATACTCCAACCATCTTCGCTCCTAAGCTCTTAACATATTGAAAGGTTGCTAAACTTGTCAACGTTTCCTTTGAATGTACTACTCTGGATCAGCAGACGATTTATTTCATAAATCAAAAGGAGGAATCCGAGATAGCCGATGTATCGCGATTGTCTGCCTATTTGACGGAGGACTCCGGAGATAGTCGATGTATCGCGATTGTCTGCCTATTTGACGGAGGACTCCGGAGATAGTCGATGTATCGCGATTGTCTGCCTATTTGACGGAGGACTCCGGAGATAGCCGATGTATCGCGATTGTCTGCCTATTTGACGGAGGATTCCGGAGATAGTCGATGTATCGCGATTGTGCACGTACATCACTTTGCACGGTTATGATTGGTAGACTTGCCAGTCGAAGATCGTAGTCAAAACTGGCTTGTTAGCGTGATTCACGAAACAGCCTTGTGCGTCCCGGACGATGTACTATTTACGCCCATATTCTTAGCTTAATTGTCAAGTGATTCTTGAAAATTGCAACTGCTATTACGCGGTCCGTACATATACATATTGAAAGGTTGCTTAACTAGTCAAACGTTTGCTTTGAACGTACATGTACCACTCTGGATCAGCAGACGATTTATTGCTTAAATCTGCCTATCTTACGGAAGATTCCGGAGATAGTCGATGTATCGCGATTGTGCACGTACATCACTTTGCACGGTTATGATTGGTAGACTTGCCAGTCGAAGATCGTAGTCAAAACTGGCTTGTCAGCGTGATTCACGAAACAACCTTGTGCGTCCCGGACTATGTACTATTTACGCCCATATTCTTAGCTTGTCTAGTGATACTTGAAAATTGTGACTGCTATTACGCGTACATATACTAGCCGCGCTCTGAGAAAACTGGGCTTAATTCACGTGTTTTAAGTATCTTACCAGATAAGCCTGTGCAGTCCGAATAGGTAAATAAAGAACGCTATCCGTTGTTAATAATTCTTCGTTAAAAAGGATGTCTATTCTAAACGAAAATCCAGCCAAAGCGGAAATCGGCGTCCATGATAAGCGTGAGCGGACTTCACGGGCTTATCTGGGACGACACTTTACGCACATCCTCTGGTTTTTCAAGAACGAGGTCCATATTAAAAGCAATTGTTAAACAGTATTACATTTTGGCATTGTACTCCTCCTATGATACGCCCATTTGTCACTTGTTATATCTGGTATGAAAAATATCAAGAAATTGAATAAATATATATGTTATAACTAAATTTCAGAAACTTTGTAAGGATCATTTTTATTAGCTGATTTTTTGTAAAGGATAGAGTACACATTTGTATTTTTTCACCATAACAAAAACACATGCGTATGCGATACTTAGCTGCACATAGTTAAAACATTTTTCTTACAGAATTTAAAGGGGCCTTTTCACGTTTTGGTAAATGGACAAAATTAAAAAAATGTTTCAGATTCTCAAATTGTCGTTGTAGTTATGATATTTGTGACAAAGCAGTAATACTGAATATTAACCATGCTCTAAAGTATCAATTTGACGATTTATAAACCTGAAAATTATAAAGCGTTGCAACACGAAATGATTAAATACATGTAACTTGGAGAGTTCTGTTGTTGTCGTTATATTTTGTGATACTACGAGGTTTGCTTATAATGTTAAGTATAAAATACATCACTCATTGTGTGAGCACAGATGGCCGAGTGATCTAAGCGATAGACTTTTACTCCGCTCAGTGGTTCAAGCCCATTTGAGGGCTATTTTTTTCTTCAATTTTATTCTTGTTTTTTTAATGGAGATTTTAGATCCAATGTTAACATTTATCAATATAAAGCATTTAACGACAAACTCCAATACATGCCAAAATCTGTGAAAATGCCCCTTTAAGGTTAATATCAAAATGGTTTTCCATAATCCTCGGTTATCGGGCAATACACAGCTCTTGTTCGTTCGGATACTTGCCGACTCATATTCAGTCATTCAGATTAACGCCCTCTTTAGAAATCTGCATCCGATACGTTCAATGGTTGTTTATTCAGAGATTCTTTTTTAAGTACATGTAGATTTGTTTATTCTTAGGATAAAAATGCGAAATCGTCGCACTAAGTAGTGTATAATGACTACCACAGCGCTGTCAAACTCCCAATTTATGTTCTTTAAGGAAATATATGTGAATATTTCTCATTCTTAAGATATCGGCACAAACTGCAAGCAAAACTGTATTTTATGCACTATTGATTTTTTGCAAATAATTTCAATAACTTGAGATAATTGCAAAAATAAAGTTCTTAACAGTGTGTTTACATTCTGTCCAGCCCATGTGTAAACCCCTGAAATCCCGTTAATTCTGCGTCCTGTGAATGTCATAACATTTCTTACAAAGTTGAAGAATCATCGAAGAAAATTTTAGAGAAAAAAACAACCTCACGTTAAGTCGACCTATTAACCATCATATTTGGCTATGTTAGTGGAACAAAATATTTTTTACTTTTATGCCAAAAATTTGCTAAATCGGTCGCTGTCGTTTCATGTGCTGCTTTAAAATACCTCGGATATTCTGTAGCATACTACAATATTCCCGGGTACGGAAATTACGCTTAAAGGCACCCTGATATACTCCGGGGTACTTTTAAGTATATTTTCCTTATCCCGGGTAGATTGTTGCATTCTTAAGAGTTGCCGGGGCACTTTTAAGTAGTATCTGCGCCGAAAATGACCAATCGCAGTTGTTCAATAAGTCGATGTCGGCTCATGTAATACATAAAAAAGTAGGTTACTCTTAAGGTTGCTACACCTGGGGTACGGAAAATTCTATTAAAGGCACCCGACCATACTGCGGTGTACTTTTACTTTTAAGAATATTATCCGTACCTGGGTACTTTGTACCAATTGAGTCCAAATATTTGCAAAGAGCAAACTTGCATTCATCGTCATTTTTTTGCCAAACGGCCTAAAACATGCCGCGAAACGGCGGGCGTTGGCAGCTTATACATATCAGATTTTGACATAAATGAAAAAATATTATTTGTAGTTGTTAGTTTTTTTGTCCGCGCATAATCTACTTTCGCCACCATGTTTCTTTCAAATCAAATATACACGCAAGTTCACAACTATGACATGTGCTATAGTTCGATATGTACCGGTATTCATACTAATATATACTAAAAATATACATCTGACCTAATTATTTTGTTTCGAATCGTATTAAATATTAAAACGTTTCTATTACGCCAGTAATTTTAAATTAGTGTTTTGAACTAGTTTAAGTTAACATTTCCGGTAAAGAAGGCATTCCCAGAAAATCATTGTTGCTGAGATTAAAAACATCCGAAAGTAATAACGGTCAAAATTTAAAACGGTCACAAAAAGGTGTAAACATAAACGTAGTTTAGATGGCAAGTAATTTTGTTTTGTGATTTTAGTATTTTTATTAAAGTTGCAAACAACTTAATAATGCTATTTATTTATATGATTTCATTATATTGTAGATGCATTAACGTTTATGGCAACACATGAGGTAAACATTAATGTAATAAAGGTGCCTTTCATTAAAGTTTCATTTGAAATGTTCTTCAATGAAAGTAAAACAACATATTTTGTGTTTTTCGAATGTCAATCTTTACATTTTTTAAATTCTCTTTTAACATATAGAAAATATCAAATCAATTTAAATAGGTCAATTTATAGAACAGCTGAACGTCCAAGTACCCTTATGCGTAAGCGCGCACCTAGTATGTAGACTGGTATATACAATTACGCGGATGGTATTGGTACAAAGGAAGTGAAACAGTCCACTATTCACACATGTTCATTGAAGCGAAAAATAACTTGTCACTTTATTCCAACAGAAGGAAATAACACAAAATATACATAATGCAAAAGATAAAGCAAAGTTAACCGTTTAGTTAGAAAAAATGGATTTTAAATCATTCTACGAAAACAGTGAATTAGTGGGAAAAATAACTTAAAATAAGACTAAAACTTGTTGTAGATGAAGATGGTCAATCAACCTGATGTGGGCCGTTATGGTCCAAGGAACTGATATCTTTGTATGGTTGCAGAAATAAAATGTGTTTACATGTTAAGTACTTTTACTTTGTTTAAATAGTACTAAACTAATGTCCAAGCTTTTTTATGTTTCCATCAACATTTGCGAGAATGTTTTTGATATTGCGAGTTGGTATTAAAGCTGCTCGCATTTTTTTTTGCAAGTAGAAAAACAATTTAAATTCGAGCCCTCCTACTACTAGTACTACGACTACTGCTGCTGCTGCTGCTACTTCTACTACTAGTACTACTGCTACTACTACTTCTACTACTACTTCTACTCTACTACTACTCATACTACTACTACTACTACTACTACTAATACTACTACTACAACTACTACTACTAGTACTACTACTACTACTTATAATACGGGCAAAAGCCCGCAAAGCGGGCATTGACCGTTCATACATATGGAAATTTAGACCTTAAATTACATAAGAATACCATATATGGATACGTCTCAAAAAATTTTGCCACGCGACATATATATTCGCGACGCTATTTATGACCTTGAACAAATCAAAATCACTTTGAAATATGCTAAATCACATGTAAATACATACATCAGGAAAAATTATATCAATGACATCATAATTGTGTAGCGAATTGCACTAAATATTCTCGCATTATTTGTTTTTCTTCGCAACCGTTCCAGAATTAAGTCATTACTCAATTATCTCCCCTGAATGCTCTTCTTCAGTGGGTATGAGCCGAAGACTGGTTCACTACATAAGGTGACAGTCTTTACCAAACACAATTTAGCGGAACATAACCCGTCTTTAATATATTGCAGAATCTCAGATTTCTGTCGAATTTATTTGCTTTGATCTTTTCGATATCTTATTGTTTTTATTATCCTGACAAATCACAAACGCTTGTTAAAAAATTATTTGTTCTAAACATTATAGTTGGCATATCTATTCTTCCAGTATTCTCGCGGTATAACGACACCCTACTGTTTATTTGTCAGAATTTGTGACGCATTTTCCATTCGCTCTCAGAAAGAAGTTTAACGTGTGATCATGAGCAATATTCTGCATGGTAAGTTGTCGTTGTTATCCACCAGAAACACATTTATTCACAAAATTTAAAGAAATTCCGATCTAACTTTTTAGTCTTTTAGCTTAAATTTTTAACGTATTTACACCTCGTCTGCTCGCACTTTACCGATATCCCGAAAGGTTACATATCACTATAATTAGTTTAGGCCTAAAACCACAAAATCCGATACCGTTGGATTTTCGTACCACAATCTTACTTAAAAATCTTCCAGATTCGAAATAAAAAAAACCAAACAAGATATTTATAAATTGTCTGCATTATTGATACAATTTTAAGATATTTGTTGGTTTTCCGTTTTTAGAAGCTGTTCTGCCAAGGCAAGAGCTGGACATCATACAAGCCATTCTATCCAGCAAAACTGACAGTTTTGGTTTACAGAAATCAACAAAGGAGGGATTCCTGAACTATCAAAATTTCCAAGCTATACACACAGTTATTTTCTGTGGTGATCTTTATTGGTTCTGATTGTTACTAAGTGTATGCAGTTTAGACTGTGATTTTAGAATTACTACAAAATGGCTTGTTTTTTAGTGGCGACAAAATTTAAACTATTCAACAATAGTTTGCGAAAGAAAATTAGAAACCTGCAAGATACCTGTATTTATTAAATATTTTAATTGCGAAACAAGTATGTTGTTATGCTGTTACACATAATTATACATTGATAATAAATAAGAAGACAATTAGTGGTGTTAACGTTTCCCAACAGTAGAAATCATTCTTCTGATGAAGTCAGTGATATACAGACGAAAGCTCCAGGTATGGCTTTCAATACGTTGTGTGTGTTATTTGACAGTCTAAAACTTATTGGATTAAAAAATCCTATCAAATTTGTCACTCAAAATTGATTTGACACATCACATGATTTAGATTATGTTAAATACGTACAATTTCACAGAACAAAACTATAAATACCCGTATTTATTTTTAAGTAAGACTTTAATAAATGATATTTCAAAAATTATAAAACATATAATAAGTTGAATATTATTATAAGTGGTGGGGATGCGATAGTGTTATTTTTCATCAGATATTAAAATTTAGTGTAAGGGATGTATTGAATCAGTTTTAAAACAAAGCCCTTAAATAACTCAATACATTTCAATCTTGAAATGTAGTTTTAATTTTCTTTTACATTGAATGAATTTTCGTTTCGTTTACATCGAATGAAAATATTAATAATTTAAGCATTCCAATTGAAAAACACCTGCATATTTTGAAAATTGAACTGTCTTTGCATGTACATGTATATTGAAACCTCTTCTCGATACAAATCTAGCATATTATGTTACCATAAATCTACACATTTAATTTATTTTACGCAAGTATTTTATATCCGTATATAATGACCAAACGCGATTGCTTGTTTTCATGATGATGTTTCAAACACTGCTGCAGTAACGCACGATCTTTACACATTATAGCAGAGTTTACATTTGAAGGTACCCGTAAAAACGTTAATTGTGTAGCAGTAAATTTGTAAAATATTTTAAATGTATATTTATTAAACACTTTATTGTTATGTTTAAACTGGCTTATATATATACTTAATAGTTCCTAGCTGTTAATCCATTTCGGACAAATGTCTATTTTTTTAAATATGTTCAAATATTTTATTAAAGCAACTGTTAAGTTTTGACTTTATATGCTAAGAGATGACATGGAGGTATCATAAATTATGTTTAATGACCAGACACGTGTGGTTTATGAAGAGACCCCATACAGAGTCATACAAGTATAGGTCCCTGGGTTTATTACACACTGTTTTCTAGATCTTTGTTTTATTGTGTTATTTTTAAAAAGACAACAATTTTTTTTATTTGGATATAAATTAAATTTTGATTGTAACCATAATTTAATACAGGCCTAATTTCGTGGTTTCAGATAGTCTAATAATCAAAAAATGAAATGTTGGTATTACGGTGCTGTTCACGAACATTCGAATTGAATACATTTAGCATATTATGCATTTGCTTATTTATAACAAGATGGCCCTTATATGTTAATTGCAATTTTCTCATTTTTCCCCGTATCAATATATGTTGTATTAGAAATGTTGTTGTTGTATTATAAGCCGTACATTTTACACTTGAAGTCGCTTTAAGCTGGCTAAGCCGCGTTGAAATCACCTTTGTGTTGTTTTTACTTTAGTTAAAACAATATTTAAGTTAACAATTTATAATGATTTCCCTTGTTTATGATCCACAGAAAATAAATATATAATTGAAAATCATTTAAGTTATTAAATAGTTTTCTTTTCTTGTGTACAGTACCTAACAATGCCTTAATGTTCCTTCATTCTGAGATCCACGCAACATGCTGTTATTTATCAATCATCGACAATTACGCTGAGATTAATAAGCACGTGTGGCAATTATTATGTTGCCCAAACTGCTTAATAATATTGTGCATCAAACGGTATAACACGTTTTATAGAACACACACCTGGTGTGGTTAAACTATTTATTGTGTTTGTTTTCTCATTACTCGTTCATATGTTCAAGAAATAAAGATAAAATAATAACCTTTTTATAAAGTATGTATAGCACCTACAATTTTGAATAATGATCGAACAGTAATGATCATGCATTTGATATAAAATCTGTGTAAACTCTTAAAAATTACGTCCGTCCATATGTACAACACGCTATGTTTGTCGGACAAAATGGCGGCCAGATAAGCGTTGCTGAGGGGTGTGTGAAAAGTCGATATCTGATTGGCTGATCAACAAAATGTGAGCGGAGTTGGCGACTGGTCAATTGTCTGGACAGTATCCGATCATATCGAAATAATCGGTTTGTGATAAACATAGGGCAATGAAACACTGGCTTAAAAATGCTGAAACAAAGAGTGTCAAAACTGGTGTGAACAATTAAATAAAAGCATTTACATTTATCAAGAGGATTTAGTTAATCTGTAACAAGGTAAGTTTTTACAGACAAATAGGTTCAAATCAGTTTCTATATGTTGATTACATAAATTCAATCAATTTGTTGTTTGTTTTCGTCCTTATTTGTGTTCGTTCATTGGATTCAATTTAATCTGAAAGAATTTCAAGTTCTGAGTATTTTTTTGTTCCTCAAAAGGGTCGCGAATATGATTGTAACCTTATCACGATGCGGTTCATCACATGCAAACAATAGCAATATGGCCGCAGTTTTGACGGCCAAAATTTGAGCATGCGCAAACGTGACGTCATTATCGGAATCCCCAAAACCTCCTATATTTTTTTTCTTGTGTACTATTTTATGTGAAGTTCCGCCCATAAAAATAACTTTCGGCTGTTCTGTCGATCAGATCCGCGACTTTTATTCAATAATTATATTATCGGATTATTACGCTGGTGGAAAATGTATCGGCATGTTTTGTTTAGTTACAGCGCGTGCTTTCAGACGCGTCTTTTTGGATGCGACTTAACTCCGCTGTTCACAAGTTTTTGATTCTTGGTCTGATGTGCAATAAACCGGTCATTACCGGTTAAGAGACTGCAGCGAATGGTTTATCCACGGACTCAAGATGAGGTCAATATACGCTCCGTGGTTTATCACATCTAATCGAGATAAGAATGTCATTAGGGTGATTCAGCATGACATTGTGCACTGTGTAATAGATTTCATGACATGGGAATTTTAGCAAACAAAATCGGACCGACTGTTTGGGATTTTCATTCGATCTTTCATGACCCCAATCGGTCTAGGACCGACGAAACCGAAAAAAATATGATCCCTGTTTAAATCAGTGTACTGTATGCTTAATGCAACTGCTTTAGCAAGCTGTCAAGTTGAATTGAGACATTTGATGAAACAAACTGTTTTCTGGGTAGGACCAGTACTTAGTGTCTATATGACGTACCATGACGTCGGAAGTCTGCAAGACCTACTAGGTAGAACGATAAATGTACTTCGACGTACAATTTTCACCGACCCTTGAGTGTTATCCAATCAGAATACACATTACGTCTGCTGCTTTTAAAGATATTTGACATTGAACATTATAATTATTTATACCGAATTATGCGACTATCGACCGCTTACTCATAGATATTGTGCATATTAATTGAACATTATTATAATTATTTATACCAAATTATGCGACTATCGACCGCTAACTCATTGATATTGTGCGTATTTATCGACCTGGCGTGTTGGAATTAACCTCTGACTCATGCAAGTTATGGTTATCACAAAAAACGACCAACGGTGAGGTTATAATACATTATTTATCCTGTTAATGCTTGATACCTGTTTGATTACCGTTGAGAATTGACATGACGCCTTATCTATTATCGCTCCGCCCACCAGAATTGATCCACCAATCAGCGATCGATTAATCGGGCGCACTCGTTAGCAACGACCTGTCCGCCATTTTCTAGACAAGCTACATGTTTAGGTTCACTTTTATTCCAAGTTTCTTTTGTTTTCCTCTTAAAAAACGATTAAAAATGGTTAAACGGTGTCAATGGGGATAATGTAGCTCGGACAATCGATATCCCGAAAGATTAGTTGGTGACATTTAATTTATATCGTTTCCAAAGCCGAAAAGAGATCTTGAGAAGTGTAAGAGATATATAAATACATGCGGTCGTCACCACGAACAACTGTACGTCAACACTGTCAAAGACAATTATAATATATTTTTATCGGATATACTAGCAGATTCAAATAGTTTATGTTATCGGACTGATTATCACATAATATTTCACTTTTTTTAAATAGTTTTATCAGTTACTAGGTCAGAAGCGAGGTTCATCTGCATTACTTAAAGAGAAATAAAACCCAGCATGAAGCCTAATTCATTCTGTGTTTTATTACTCTGATAGTAAAGCACTCAATTGACATCATACATGTTATTTGAAGGTGACATGTGATATATTATCTTATTTACGGTATCTACACATTTTCACTCAAGTGGTGTCACCAATAAACGCTTTTAATCCACACTAGGAGCTCGAATGCCTTGATCTCATTTTTGAAACGAGTTTCGTTTATTTTGTTCGGATTAAAAAACGGAAATGAAATATGGCAAAAACAGTGTAAAAGGGTTAATGCAACTCTGACATTTGGTATTCAGAAAGATAAGTTAGATGAATTAAATTTATACCATTTCCAACGCGGCAATGCGGTCTTGACAAGAGCGAGTGGAAGCTTCCAGAATTACCGAGATCCCCTTTATAGAACATTAATTTATTTCACAAACTTGAAATGTCATATAAGCAAACAACTAAGCATTATTAGGTATGTGTTTTGTCACGTGTGCATGTAAAATAATTGAGAATTTTGGTACCCAATTCGTGTAACTTTACGAAATCCCCGTTAAAAATAGCGTTTCTGTGTGTGTCAGAAACAAGTGAAAACCATTTTGTTATTATTTTAATAAAGACGTATCGATAAATGCTATTGTAAAAGAGTTATTATTACTGATATTAGTTAACCAATAAATGCGGTACTTCGGGGAGGTCGGTACCTGCGCGAGAGTCTGATATTGGTAGCCTTATTAATTTAAAATAGCCTGACCGTATTCCATTTCGTACAAAGCTAATTTTATATCAGACAATGTCCAAACTTACTGTGTTGATTTTGCGCTTTATATTATAGTGATTGATAAATGTCCCATGAGCAATGTTTAATATGATTAATATCACTTTTATACGCAATAACATGTGGGATTGAGGTACCCACCCGGCGTCAGAAAGCGCGTAAAACTTCATCGAATTCCCAGTTAAAAAGCGCTATTTCGTGTCAAATACACGGGTAGGGGAGAATGTTTCGTTAATAATTTTGTTAATAACACGGGTAAATACCGGTGAAGTGTTAATTTATTGCAAATACCACCATTACACGAAATAACGGGTTCGATTTCGGTAAGCGCGCAAGCGTTTGAGAGCGTGTTTAATGTACCGATTTACCCGTTATAAATAGCTGATGTTCTCTTTAATCGTATATTTTTTGCATTTGCAGAATAACTTAATGGCATCAAACCCTTTACAAGTGTAATATGGTGTTAAACAAGTCCATAAAATCATCCGGAATATTGCGCAAATCTATATGCAGTCTATAGGCAAAGAAGCCATTTTGGTGTTAGCTTGTCTATGTTTTCTTCCCGCTTAAACCACGTGATTAAGTGGGCGGAACGATCACTGATAAGGCGTCATTTCAATTTCCTAACACAGTAATGCGCTGGACGGTCGTGATACTCCGCCCCGCATGATCAATAAATACTCACAATACGCTGAATAATTTTAATTTTAAAAAGGTCACAATTGAATCTTCTTCAAATTTGTATATAATCTATTTCAATGCATTAAATACTTGAAACTTCTATGTGTTGTTTTTTTGACATTCTGATATTTTTATTCATTTTGTCCTCAATTAAAAGAGATTTATACATTTTTTATGAATAAATCTGAAGGAAAAGCGGCTCAAGAGACTAGTGTTTTGATTGGCTGTTCAGAAAATGTGAACTAAGAAGTACAAACATTTATGTCGAAGTACAAATTGTACTTTGACGTACAAATATATACTTGAAGTGTATTTTATATTTATGTCGACGTACAATTATTGTACTTCGACGTACATTTCTCTTTTTAACTTGTAGGTCTTCTTGACTTTCAACCCAAATGGTACGCCACAGTATGTCTTTAGGGTTATCTAAAGAATACTCCCACTTAAGGGATCAATACAGACCTCCCAGTGACGAAGCCATTTAGCAGACACTCCATCCACTATACCACAGACACCGAACCAGCTATAAATTCCTGTGGCTAGAAAACAAAAAAAAAAGATGTTAGATCTTAAAGCTTGGAACATGTAACTCTTTTTGAAATTATTTTTTTTATGCATTACTTAATTATTGCAACAATTATAATATTTTGAACACAATCATGTCCATATATTTATAAAAAATACATGGTTATCAAAAACTTAAAAAGCGAGAAAGTCGAATTTAATTGAATATTAAAGTTATAAGCCGAGCAGGAGATCGGTTAGTTGTGTAATCACGTTGCTTTTACTGTCTTTTAACGAATCCAGTTGGATTTTGTCGGCAACTGCACGAGAACATATGTGTTTTCGATGAAAAAGGTCACGTCCAGTGTTCCACAATCTTTCAGAAATAGGCATATAGTTCGTTTCATACCTTGTGTATATATAATACCTATAAGAGGGGTATTTTTTCAAACTGTTATTTTTGTCAATATTCGTTGTTGGAAAGTTAAACCATACACAATAGGTGTACATTTAACAATCTGGAACACCTGGGGTAAGCTCGGGGGGGGGGGGAGTATGGTCCGGGGGGAGGGCAATTGTTTTTTTTTTAATGATACTGCTGCCTGTGGTTTAAAACACAAATAATGTAGATCACCGTGTAAAGAAAGAAATGTAATCCTTCAAAAACACAACATAAGACTGTGTCATATGACGTAAAAAATAAAACGTTAATATTACTGCTGAAGAGCGAATTTGTCGAAATTTATGACAATGATACAGGTGCAACTGCGTAGTAAGGATTCCAAAACAAGTATGGCCAGGATCGATTTTTATTGGTAGAAGGAGCTCACGTGATCCTATAACCCGATATGATCATTCTATACATAGATGGTGACGTCACTACGTTATTGTCAGTAAGACCGGTGTGACACAACGCCGATATGATTAGTCAATAAAAATAGAAACAATTGACGTTTTGGGTTACACACAAGTAATAAAAGACGAACAATGACATAAAACATTTTGTGTTCAAATAATGTTTTTTATATCGGCCGTTTAATAATATAATAAGAAGCATTACAATAATTATAAATACTAATGAGGAAAAAATAAGAAGAAGATGGAAAATAAAAGAATACTACTAAACGTAGTACAAATAATAGGTAAGTTTAAATTGGAATGATAACATATTAAATTGAAAATAGAAACTTACCTGCGCGCCATCACATTTTCCTTATAAACCAGTTGCGATCCACTCCCAGCCGTTTAACACTGCTGAATGAAAAGTGCCCGGGCAAATGCCGGGTGCCTATCGTAGATAGGTAATATGAGAACCCTTTTGTGCTGCAGGTTAAAAATCCTTTTATTGTAAAAGCTTTAAATGGTGCAAACGTTGTAATAAGATCTTTAAAATTGTTCAATACCGTGAAGGATAGGTCTTTGGTATGCGACCAGTAATGTAACTCTTCTGAATTGTAAAACAAAGCAGGGTCAACAAACACGAACAATCGATCCGTAGAGTGATATCAGCGTACATTGAGAACGTCTTTAGGTTAAAGATTAGCACCTCAGCAAGGTTACCTCAAGATCATTAGCACGAATGATTCAATAAAGAACGCAAAGACATTTACTGATATTAAAAAAAAGAGTTACGAGTATGGTAGGTTGTTAAACATTGTTCCGTATACACCTTGTTTGCGACAGACTTATCTTAAAGAGACTCGTGCATGCATGTGTTTACTTGTACGAATGAAACATAAAAGCAATTAAATTTAATTTAAAACCGCAAGCGAAAGATGAAAACCTGACAATACAGACACATATGGTTTCCACCAAGGTTCAAGACTACGACACCGGACTCCCATCTGATTACTGATAATTAAGATTTAACACTAACATGCTTGATCACTTTTCATTTAAATTTATACACTAAAATGGTTTTGAATATTGTTTATGTCATGTAATTTATTCTCGTATTTACAGCATTTTAAAGATTACAACAACACCGTTTCTGTCAACTAGAAACCGAAAAAAAAGTAATACAATTTAAACGTTCAATTACTTAGTGATGAATATATGTTTTTTAGTACTTTGTTATTTCGCTTGTGTTTATTCTAATTTAAGAATCTGTGACGACATCATCATTAGTGTTAAGTGTACAAAACAAACGATGTCCATGCCTGTTATGATTTTTTATATGATAACAAAATTATTTACAAATATTTGACTTTTTTGTATAATTTTCACTGTTGAAGGCTATTTAATAGCACAGTCTCGTGATGTCGCATTTACATATGTTTAAATTCTTTACAGGCCTGAGAAGGTGTATTGTGTTTATAATTCAACCAGAGCAATTCTTTGTGAACTTGAACTATTGAACAGACAATTGTAATTGTGCCGTGTTTACATGCGAGGCGGAGAATTCAATAAGGACAGATTGACTATATTAGCGGGAAACACTTCAAAGAGCGTCTTTTCACGCTTAAGTAAAGTGACAAAATAAAAAAAATGTGTGAGATTTGCAAATTTTCGCTGTAGTTATGATATTTGTGATGAAACAGTAATACCGAACATTCAGCATGCTCTAAAATATCCATTATATGCATCTTTTGACGATTTTAAACCTGAAAATTGTAAGCGTTGCAACGCGAAACGATTGAATAATTTTGAGAGTTCTGTTGCTGTCGTTATATTGTGTGACACTACGAGGATTACTTATATCAAGTCTAAAATACATCACTCATTGTATGAGCACAGATGGCCGACTGGTCTAAGCGATAGACTTTTACTCCATGGGTCTGTGGTTCGAGCCCAGTTTAGGGTGTGTTTTTTCTTTCTTTAATTTTATTGTTGCTTTTACTGCAGCATTTTAGATCAAATTTGTACATTGATCAATATAAAGCATTTAATGACAAACTTCAATACATGCCAAAATCTGTGAAAAGGCCCTTTTAAAAACAATTCAACCGACACTTCACATGTACATGACCTTTCATTTTACTGAAAAATGGACAGAAAAAAAGTCAATGTTTAACTTTAAAGCGAATTGTTCATTATTTACATAAGTAGACATGACATTTTCAAGGACACTACAAACAAATTTTACTAAAATGAAGACGATAACCAAATTTTTATTCAATTACATAATCAAATACGCTCTTTTTTTTGTCTGAGTACCACATTTCTCCCTTCAGTGTACAACTTTAATAAGCATTTAGATTTTGTGCTTTCTTATTATTAAAAAACTGTCAGAACCATTTGATACAAGAAATATCTTTTAAAAAGTTATACGGCGTTGATTGTGGTCGGTGTTGATGAACGATCACACGTTATATCTGTTAGATAAAAGATATTGAATAACTTTTTCTGCGCAGTTCTTAGCTGCATCACACGCAAATCGATAACGGGGTGTTAAGCTAGACTTTAGCAAAGTCGTCGACAAGGTACCCCACAAGCGACTCGCCATAAAGCTGAAATTTTATGGGATCCGCAATTACCTACTGAAGTGGATCACACTTTTTCTCAGCAACAGATGGCGGAAAGTCCTTGTTAAAGGCCACGCTTCATCATCTGCACCTTAACATCGGGAGTCCCCCAGGGCCCTGTGCTAGCCCCCGCCCCACCCCCTGCTCTTTCTGCTGTACACAAATGATATACCAGGTAGAGAAACCTCCATTACACGCCTCTTAGCAGATGACAGCCTACTGTATTGTAAGATCCGAACGATTGAAGATACAGACATCCTGCAAGAGGACCTGCTAAAATAAGAACAGAGCGAGAGAGATCGGCAAATGCAGTTCAACCCTCCCAACTGTGAGACTATCAACTTCACCAGAAAACGTAATCCTATCAAGAGTACCTACGAGCTTCAAGGTCATTTACTCGCTAACGTCACAAGTGGGAAATACTTAGGGGTCACACTGCACGAAAAACTGCTTTGGAACAGCCATGTTGATGAGGTCTCAACGAAAACCAACAACTCTCTTGCCTTCTTGAGAAGAAACATCAACACATGCCCAACCGATGTGAATGCACAATGTTGCAAAGCCCTTGTACGTCCAATCCTGGAGTTTGCATCGACTGATTCGGATCCATATACTAAGGCAAACATAACCCAGCTGGAAGCATTCAAGCGCAGATGTGCCAGATTTGTTAATGGAGACTATAGGACAACAAACAGCACGAGCCAAATGATCGCCCCCCTCCCCCCCCCCCCTCTACGATGTCAATCCACACAGACACGTCGTGCTGACTCCTGACTGATACTGATGTACATAATAATCAACTGCCTGATTAAAATACCAGCCAACCTGTACACCATCCAGCTACTGTGTCCCTACAGAGAGGGAGAAAGGTATGCTTTCTGGTCCCATTTTTTGTAACCTCACAACGACCTTGTTCAGTCACAGTACATCGATGTTCCAGAGAAGCCCTGCACTTTACGGGAAGAAGAAGTTTTATCAACCAAATGCAATAAATAATACAAGTGCATTAGCTAACATAAGCTGTATGTTACCATACTTAATGGTTTGCTAGAATGTTAATTCCCTTCGATTGTTTTAAACCTTTCGTCGTCTGCAGTTTTATAGTTCGCCCGTTATGACCTATGACGTAATGGGACTTCCTGTAAGGGAGCGTATTCGATTGCTATTTTGCACGATTTTCACGTGTTCATCGGAACTTCTATTAACATTAACAGCTATCTGAATACATTACAACTCCGATTAATGGGTCAAAATATACTGAGTTTATTTGGTATTAACGGCACGTATGTATCGTTGCCTGTTGCTTATGTTATTGTCACAAGTTTTGTTATTGTCACAGGTGTTCGTAAATTCGGAGTGAAAATTTGTCCGATTTTTAGTTTATTTGTTGGCCGGCAAAATATCTTCTTTTACGATCATTCTCCTTTTGAAGAATTATGCCAGTTTGATGACCTATCTATGAGTGTGATTAATATTTTGACGTATGATTATTTGTTATGTAACATGAGTCATTTTGACTTTGAAATTAACCTTTGTATTTAGACTTATTCCCATGGGTCCATGAAACAATACTGACAAAGCTTCCACTAGGGGCATATGCATTAATTGAACACCACATCAAGTTTGATTCTGTAATAAAATATGTTAATTTTACTGAATACCGATAGGGCAATAGTATTTACACTAGTCAATATAAATTGCCGCCATATAGTCTTTTGATGATTTTTGCTTTGGCAGACTCTTGGCGTCAACAGTCCACTCTATCTTTTTAATAGCGAGAGTTCCGACACGAATTTCGATCGCATCACTCCTGAATTTAAATATACACATATTTGTGACTATTATGAAAAAAACGTTGCCTAAATAGTATATAATGAGCAAAATAATCGAAATTTACCTGTTAATAAAAGATATTTCGAGTTTGTTTCATCCAATATAAATCCTGTATAGTAAAGGTTCATGTTTTCTACCTTGGTGGAGGTTAAATTCAACTGTTTGTAACTGAGTTCGAACAAACAAAGTGTGCAATATGCACAAAACAGTAAGAAATAAAATTAGAAATAATAATCATAAAAAGAAGAAGCAAAAGTATAATTATAGCTATTATAACTCAAAATATTTGAATCGACAGTAACGAACTACCCCAAAAGTAATAGGTACGAAATAGCTATGGTACGAAATAAGAACAACAACAACAATGCCAAAATGGTTGCCTTTGAGAAAATGATCGTTCAATGTCTATGATTTCGAATGAAATAAAGTTAATTTTTGTTATCTTAGTTCATATTTGTCAAACAACGGATAGATTTTAGATATATACACTTGAAAATACTGTTATTCCCATAATAGTATTGTATTTATTTTTCGTTATGGTTTTTACAGACCGGAGTTTCAGCGTTCAGATTTATTCTGACACGAATTATTTCAGCTAGTGTTTACACATTAAAATCCAGAGGACAAGAACGCGATAGTACGATGGCCACAATGTGACAATACCATGATAACAATGCGACAATACAATGGTGACAATGCGAAAGTATGTTCGTAACGATGCGATGATACGATGGCGACAGTACGATATGACTATTGCATTGTCGCCATCGTACTATCGCACTGTCACCATCATATTGTCGCACTGTCGCCATTGTACTATCGCACTGTTGCCATCGTATTGTCGCACTGTCGTCCTCCCACTGTTGTCATCTCACTGTTGCATTATTTTATCGCACTATCACGTTCTCGCATTTTTAACCAGGTTTTCCGAAGGAAAAAACTGGTTATTAGATTGGCGAATGCGGGCGGTCTGGCTGGCTGGCTGGCTGGCTGGCTGGCTGGCGGGCTGGCGGAATAAGCTTGTCCGGGCCATAACTATGTAGTGGAAAATAGATTTCCACTAATAGTTGGTGCGTTGTAACCTCACAGTTGGATTGACTAGGACTTTATCCCAGGATTGACATTATTCGCGGTAGTCAAGCTGCAGTCCTCGTAGAGGTCGGACGTGCCAACTGTCACATCTATGGTAAGGGCCTATTGCATTGAAGACTTAGGTTAGGGAAAATACTTTATTGGTGGCAGCGGTGATTTTTTAAACCCATTCCAAAACAGAATTTACCAGAATTTGAGTATTTTCTGTGGGTAATTTTTCCCGCCGTTTTTGATAACCACCTATTTCTGGAATTTTGTTTGGCCAAACCATACGACTAGTTGGTGTGTTTTGCCTCTAGTGGGTCACAGTTTTTTTGTGTTGGTAGTGGTTCTTTATGAATTCAGACCAACAGAGGTTATTCTTCCTGTTTATACATTATTTAAGCCCAATTACAGCAATATCGGAACTTGGACGAGTCCATTGTTGACAGTGGGCGGGGAAGTATAAAAGAAAGTGTGACCTACGCAGCTTGGCTACCGTCCCTTGTTGTAAGTATATTTCAAATGTATTTATAAAAAATACTCTTGATTATGACAACTAGTGCAGCCCATATCTTGTGTATTTAAATTTACACATATTGGAGGAAACATCTTCATATTTATTTTAGTTGTATTTGTCATCGAATACTTCTGGATTAAATAGTTTCTTGCCAACATGGCCTGTATAAAGCAGCCTGTTAATTGTTTGACAGAAGAAGAATTAAGATCAATCCCGGGTATTAGCAGTAGACTGGCATCGACTATTGTTGATGTCAGAAACAGGTTTGGGAACTTAACGGCAGAATCGTTCCAAACATTGACGCGTCAATCACTTTCAGAAAGTCTGACACAGTTGTTAGATTTTACACCCAACAGGCAGCTGGGGAAAGATCGATCCCAACAATCGCCTAATATAACGTTAGGCGCTATTCCTAAGAAAATTATGGGCCCCATACCAGAATCACCTAAAGTCGAGAAACAAGCGGATGGTGATGCCTCAGAGAAGTTGGTTTCAGAAATAGCACAGTGGGAAGACGTCCAGGAGGTCCTATCGACTGCTAAAAAACTAGTTGCAGCCAAAAAACAAGGTGACTGCAGCGCATTTAGCGAGTTTTTAACAAATGCGCAACAACAACTGCACTTTGTTAAAGACAATCTTCGCCGCCGTGAGGATAGCGACGATGATTTGGAATCCTCATCCGGAATTCCAAAGAGAAAGAATGCACGAGATAAGGTGTACAGGAAGAAGGTTACACACCACACTGTCACAGGAAGGGGTGTGTCATCAGAAGAGGAGGATCAACCGATTCTTCACAGAACGAGTAGTGCTATTGCCTACTCAAATAATCTGCCAGCTAGTAAGCTACCTCAACCAGTACTTGGCAGCGACGGGACTCCGTTTCAAAGAGGGCAGCCATTTTCGAGATCGGCTTTGCGGGATATTCCCAAGAATCTGGTGTATGATGGCAAATCACGGTGGCAATCATTTCACATGAAGTTCGAGCAGTACGCACGGTCTTTTGGGTGGACTGCAGAAGAATGCAAGATGTGCCTATTGCACTGTCTGTCAGGGACAGCACTGGATTATTGCGCCCGAATAATGAAAAGAAATCCTGAAGTGCGGCTGCCATATAGAATTTTGTTAAATAAGCTGGAAGGGAGGTTTGGCGCTGAGCTTGCGGAATCTGCTCAAGCTAAATTTGCCACAGCGATACAAAAGAAAGGCGAAACAATGGAGGACTGGGGAGATCGAGTACAAGCCTTTGCTTCTGAAGCTTTCCGTGACTTACCGGAATCCTTCTGTAATCAGCAAGCCATTGATAGATTTTGTCAAGGCTTAATAGATATTGATGCTGGACATAACACTTTTATGAAAAGACATCATACTATTGAAGCCGCCATGAATGATATTAGGCTGTTTCAGCACTCTAAGGGTGCTATGTTAGGTTGTCGTACTAAAGTTACACAAACAGCTATAGACTATAATGACACAAATGCTTACATATGTTCTGTACAATCACATTCAGACAAAGAATCTATTACTGACTTAAGCACATTGCAGAAAGAATTAATTAAAATAAAAGAACAACTCAATGAATTAGCTGTAGGTCAAAAAAGGCCATGGAGAAACAACAGGACACCATCTAGGTTAAATGAACGGAAATGCTTTGCATGTGACGAAACGGGTCATTTTGTTTCAAATTGTCCTTATAAACAGGAGATTTTAAACTTAAAAGGGTCCAGTTAGAGAGCCAAGGCTGGTCCCAGGTCGAACTAGGCTCAAATAACTTGATAGATTACTGTAACCTGTATAGAACTGATGTGAAAGGCTGCAAAGCATTTTTGGTCAGTGCAAGTGGTAAACAGCCACGGTCCTTTAAGGAGGATGACGTGGGTTTACAAAGTAAACAGCCGCGGTCCTTTCAGGAGGATGACGTGGGTTTACCAAGTAAACAGCCGCGGTCTTTTAAGAAGGATGACGTGGGTTTCCAAAGTAAACAGCCACGGTCCTTAAAGGAGGATGACATGGGTTTCCAAGGTAAACAGCCACGGTCCTTAAAGGAGGATGACGTGGGTTTCCAGGGTAAACAGCCGCGGTCCTTAAAGGAGGATGACGTGGGTTTCCAAAGTAAACAGCCGCCGTCCTTGAAAGAGGATGACGTGGGTTTCCAAAGTAAACAGCCGCGGTCCTTGAGGGAGGATGACGTGGGTTTCAAAAGTAAACAGCCGCGGTCCTTGAGGGAGGATGACGTGGGTTTCAAAAGTAAACAGCCGCGGTCCTTTAAGCAGGATGACGTGGGTTTACGGGGTAAACAGCCGCGGTCCATTAAGCAGGATGACGTGGGTTTGCGGGGTGGTGATTTGCACGGAAGATCAGCATCTTTGGAAGAGAAACCAGAGATAAATAGAGAACAGCCGAGGTCCTCCCAGAGCGGGGAGGTTGACTTGGGTTCCACGAGTGAACATTTGCTGTACAGGCAGAGTAAATCGCAGAGTAAAACAGACATGCAAGGTTCAAGATTTTGGGATCCAGGAGGAAATGATGCTAACACCAATGCAAGACATTTACATAGCATTAAGGTTTAGGGGCCTTCCTTCGTTTTGGGTGGGAAGGAGGATGTAGTGTAGAAGAAGTAACATGTTTTTATAGAATACACCTCCCCAAAAGGCTAGTTTAAAGAGATCATTTTATTTGATTTTACATTTATAATTTTAGTCTGATTTTACATTTATTCTGTCCAGATTAAGACAGGATGGAGACAAAACTTAATTGTTTTGAGACTAGATAAAAGACAACTTCAGATGTGAGTAATTTCAGTCTGAGTTAACATTTATTTTGTCCAGATTAAGACAGGATTCACAACGATGAAACCGAATACTTATTCAGTCTAAGGCTGGAAAGAAAATTAGAAGGACATAAACGAATCCTTCAAGAGAAAGAGGGAGGGAGTGTAGTGGAAAGTAGATTTCCACTAATAGTTGGTGCGTTGTAACCTCACAGTTGGATTGACTCGGACTTTATCCCAGGATTGACATTATTCGGGGTAGTCAAGCTGCAGTCCTCGTAGAGGTCGGACGTGCCAACTGTCACATCTATGGTAAGGGCCTATTGCATTGAAGACTTAGGTTAGGGAAAATACTTTAACTATGTCGTTCATTGTCAGATTTTAAAATCATTTGGCACATTTGTTCACCATCATTGGACGGTGTGTCGCGCGAAATAATTACGTCGATATCTCCAAGGTCAAGGTCACACTTTGAGTTCAAAGGTCAAAAATGGCCATAAATGAGCTTGTCCGAGCCATAAATATGTCGTTCATCGTCAGATTTTAAAATCATTTGGCACATTTGTTCACCATCATTGGACGGTGTGTCGCGCGAAATAATTACGTCGATATCTCCAAGGTCAAGGTCACACTTTGAGTTCAAAGGTCAAAAATGGCCATAAATGAGCTTGTCCTGGCCATAACTATGTCATTCATTGTGAGATTTTAAAATCATTTGGCACATTTGTTCACCACCATGGGACGGTGTGTCCCACAAAAGAATCACGTCAATATCTCCAATGTCGAGGTCGCCACGACTAAAAATAGATTTAAAAAAAAAAAAAACTTACAAAGGGGGTTAATTTTTTTTGGTCATTTCAAAAGTTCAGTTTGAGTTTTCTCCCTTTATCAGATTTTTTTTTCGCAATGAAAACCTGGTTTTGTGACAATTTTGTCCCTTGTTGCAATTGTAATGTACTATCGCATTGTCGCCATGGTATTATCGCACTGTCATCATCGTATTGTTGCATTGTCGCCATCATACTTAATCGCGTCCTCGCATTCTCACCCTCTGGATTTTAATGTGTTACAACCATGGCCCTAACGCTATTCAGTATAATTAACCTATTCTTGAAAAAGTCCCTTTTAAGGTAAATTCCACTTTTTGAGGTAAAAGGTAAAAGACAAGCCATACTACAGCTTACCCAGACTGCTAATCTGTCATTGAGTATCTTTTAAAATGACTTACCACAAATTTTAACCATTTGGTGATGTTTGTGGCTGAACATCTGACTCTATTTCAAAAGTAAAGGTCATATGTAAAGGTCAATCATCCTGTTAGCATTAAGAAGCTTGTACTGACTGCAACTATATCATTCATCATGCAATATTACCGTATTTTCCTTTGTATAGCGCGCAGTTTTTTACCTCCAAATTTCAAATAAAAAATTTGTGCAAGTTATACATTGAAACAACGCTATTCTGGCTGCTAAATTGCAAAAAAGTAATTTTGTAATCGAAAATTTTCATAATAGCTGACATTTTTTATTCCAGAAAACTACACCCTATTATCTTACAGACTGAAGGGGCCGTTGTCGAAACAACAAAAAGTCGGTAACGGCAGATATGAACGGGGTAGCGTTAGTTATGTACAAAAAATAAAATGTTTGAATAAAGTAAGGGAACATTTATTTGTCTGTGTTTGTGCATTTCTACGGCTGATTTCGGGCCGATTAGGCAGCTTACGTTGGACTGGTTAAGGTATTTGGTCTTTTTTGCAGGTAACCGTAGGTGTGTTCAGGGATTTCTTAAGTGTTTTCCAGTTTGTGCAGGTTTTTGGAGCCTTCATTGTTCATCACATTCACGCCTGTGAAGTGCGACACACAATAACCCAACTTGTCCAACATAATAGATAAACAGTTTACGCCAATACTGACATATCTCAACAACTGTAGCCCTGTCTCCCATGGGTCACAAAGTTTTTATTCAGCATGCAAATTTAAAGCCCATGCTTTTTCCGAGGAAGAATGACACAATGCACATGAATTCTTATTTTCACATGTTTTACACAAAATGCACATGGACTGTTAATTTGTTGTTAGAAAATTACAAAATTGTCAGAAAAGTGTAGTGCTATGCAACCCATGCTCCTAATCATAATGACGCTTCCTATTTTGAATGCTAAATTAAGCTTTCCAATGTCCCTGATTATTGGATTGCGCGATAGTAAAATGGCGGCCATTTTCGGTCCGATTTGGTGGTTTTATTGTCTTTGAATATTTTATCTCCATTTTTGCATTAATAAAACAGCCTGGGCGCTATACATGGGTGCGCGTTATCAACACATGCGAAAGACAAAATAATCTTACGGGACATGAGGTCCGAAAACTTTTTAAAATTCACCGGACCTTATAAGGTTTTACCGGACCTTATTCTTCTTTAACCAAACAATATAAAATACCTTCTACACTGTTAAGAGTTAATTTTTAAAATAATGACGTGCACATTTTTGAACAATATTAAATACAATTAAATAACAACTTAACAAAACTGTTCTATAAAAAATGGGGTAAAACTTTCAATTAAAACTGCTGAAAGCTTTTTTATACACCCGTCTATGACGGGATGTATTATGGTATACCCCGCATCTGTCCGTCCGTCCGTCTGTCCGTCCGTCCGTCTGTCCGTCCGTCCGTCCGTCCGTCTGTTAATGTCGTACGCTACGTCAAATATCCTTTGACAGATTTTCTTCAAATTTTAACACAATCTTAATATTGATAAACCCTGATCCCCTTTCGTTTTTGACGGAATTCTGAATTGTCGTTCCAGAGTTATGGGACTTTGTTCGTCAAAATTTCGTGATTTCATTGAATGTCCTACTGTAGCTCAAATATCCTTCGATGGATTTTTTTCAAATTTCAACACAATCTTAATATTGATAAACCCTGATCCCCTTTCGTTTTTGACGGAATTCTGAATTGTCGTTCCAGAGTTATGGGACTTTGTTCGTCAAAATTTCGTGATTTCATTGAATGTCCTACCGTAGCCGTCCGTCCGTCCGTCTGTTAATGTCGTACGCTACGTCAAATATCCTTTGACAGATTTTCTTCAAATTTTAACACAATCTTAATATTGATAAACCCTGATCCCCTTTCGTTTTTGACCGAATTCTGAATTGTCGTTCCACAGTTATGGGACTTTGTTCGTCAAAATTTCGTGATTTCATTGAATGTCCTACTGTAGCTCAAATATCCTTCGATGGATTTTTTTTTTTTTTTTTAGTATCCCTGAAAAATTGAACAAGGTGAGCTTTTTTCTATTCCGATTGTACACTACCACTTACCAATCTACATTTCTCTTTTATTATTGGTCAAAATATCTATAACAGGTTTACTTCAACTCCATATCCTCTAAAGAAATGCATACATATACTCAAAAAAAGATATGGTATGAATGTCAAGGAGACGGCGCTCCATGCTCATGTACTTATAAAATAAACCATGTATTCAAATACAAATAAACTGAAGTAAAAAAATGATTCAAAGGGTTATTTATTACCTTACTACTTCATTGGCGAACGACGGGCGTATCATGCGCTCATGGCGCAGCTCCTCAGTTTAACATTACAAGTTATTTTATCGTTGAAACAGCGGCTTCTACTGCTAATTTTTATGCTCCCGGTAGGGTGGCATATAGCAGTAACTTTCCGTCAGTCAGTATGCCAATCTGTCCGTCCGTCCGAAAAAAACCTTCAACATTGGCCATAACTTTTTCAATATTGAAGATAGCAACTTGATATTTGGCATGCATGTGTATCTCATGGAGCTGCACATTTTAAGTGGTAAAATTTCAAGGTCAATATAATCCTTCAAGGTCTAGGGTCGAAAATACAAATCCAAGGTAGTGTTTTTCCCAGGCCATTTTAGCGTGGCAAAAAGCCACGCCGCCCTCCCGGATCGCCACTCTGCCCTTTTCAAAGGCAAATTTCGCCACGCGCCCTTCTTTTCAAAGGCAAATTTCGCCACGCGCCCTTATCGATATCATCTTTATTGCCTTACGATCTAACTTGGTCCCCAAAATCAGCTTCCTTGATTGTCTGTGACGCTCCGACTGTGCTTGATTTACTCGAGAGACGTCAACGTCTAATCGACTATATTAATCTAGTAGATTTAATCTATAACAGTGCTCGATTTATAGGTAGTCAAACTGACTGCTCCAAAGCTGTGAATTAGTCATGCGTGAATAACCTCGTGTCATCGATAATGCCGGAGGCTATGTAATACCAAGCGCACTTTTCGGTCGGCAATGTTTACTCCTCCACGGTACTTCGGAGAATTTTGATGAAAAACTCTATGTTATTCTCGTGGCAATTGTGCATTGCATGCATTATTCAATTATATCAAAACATATATTTTTACGCATAATTACATTTAAAATCACAAACAAACTTATTCTTTATCGTTTTTGTCTTTAAGATAATTAGATCTAATTATGGAAATAATTACTGAGACGTATACTAATTTAACAAAATGCGAATCGCGTATACGATTTAACGTTGCTATGAGCACCTGTCGCTTACATCATTTGACATTTTATCAACATGGCGGAATATACAGAATTGAATTGTGACTCGGCAAAAATGGCAAATAACGTCGTAAACGGTCGAATTAACGATGGAGATTATACATTAAGAAGAAATTAATGAAATGTCTGTGATAATGAACGATGCATGAAAATGTTTTAGATAGCAACAACATTATTTATTTATTTATAATTTACTCGGTGGATGTATGTCACGGACACGAGTGTTTGCATATTGTTAGCGATCAATTTACTCGCAATGTTATTTTTAACCTCTGTCAAGATTATTGTTAGAAAATGAGATAAGACAAACATGGTTTCATTTATATGTTAGTGGATCTGTGTATAATCAGATTCATATGCATATATTGCTTTATTATGTTTGTCGTGCTGTACAGTTTATTGAAACACCATGGAACTTAAATGTACATTGCAAGGTAAATATATTAATATAAATCATAGTAAGTTAAATACATCTATTACCATTATATGTGCTTGTTTATATGTTATTTTTGTCCAAAACTGCTTCTGATGCGATTACATGTTTCCCCGTAATTCAGGTATTCAGGGAACGTTTTTGCCCTTTTTTGCCTAAACTGCGCGCAAAAATGCCCTTTTTGAAAGTAATGCGCCATGCCCCTTTGCCCTCCTGGGAAAAACACTACAAGGGAAGTAATAAGCTTTAATGGAGATAAGTATCTGACCTGCCATATTATATATTTTTTTTAAATAAATCAAAGCGGCGCAGTAGGGGGCATTGTGTTTCTGACAAACACATCGTGGTAAAAGGTCAAGGTCATCCTTCAAGGTCTAAGGGCGAAAATACAAATCCAAGGGAACTAAAAAGCTTTAAAGGGAGATAATTATTATTATATATATATATATATATATATATATATATATATATATATATATATATATATATATATATATATATATATATATATATATAGTACAGCCAAAGCGGCACAAACATAATCCGCGGCTACGCCACGGCCAGATTATTAGTCCGCGGCGGCCGAATCGTGTGTTCACGCGGCGTATCGCCGTGGCACTCGGCATCGATCCGCGCAACGACGCCGAGTCTGTATTAACCTCGCGTACTTTCGCGGAGTAAATCCGCCGCATACGTACGCGGCGGATCGAGTGAAAAGATATCCACCTACATGTACATACATGTATGTGTAGCGTAGAATTAATTACTGTTTATGTTTCGTTCGATTATCATTATTATATTTGTAATCCGAAACACACTTCAGAATTTTAATGCTAATGCGTCCTTTGGCAAATTCTAGCGTCAAATAAACAGTGCTAAAATATCCTTTGTTTCATAAAAAGCGCGCGAAAATTATGCAGACATGTAGAACGTCGTTTGGAAAGTTTGGGTGTATTTTGTGTTGTATAAATACATGAACATCACGTCAGGCGTAAATCGCGTGTTCAGTGGAGAAAAAAAACGCCCCGATTAGACGTTATTTCATCATCTCTATAAATAGTAACAAATGCCCAAATGTATTTGATACTTAAGGAAATATCGAGAATGTTTGTGTATCGTAAATATTTACCAGCATTTGCTTTAAAACTGGAATATACGGGATTATCGGGTAATTAGTAGCGATATAAACTGTATAATATGAACAAAATAAAACGTGTTTATATACGCATATTCAAACAATAGTTGTAATAAGCTGATAATTTACAAAACTACAAACACGTCGTCACCGTCTTGATTATTGATGTGGCTTTAAACTGCTAATTTTCTCAGCTAAAATATAATAGCGGAATCAACATGCAATTAATTTATAAATCCACCATATGCTGGAGCCTTGACCACTTGTATGTGCGAAAACATAATTACGTGACCTTGTTTATGTGTGAAATACATACGCTACGGGCGGGAAACAAACTTAATAATTGGACACATTAACTATGCTTACATGTATATGCTGATATAATCCGCGCACAATAAATTTATTATGATTTTAATTATTATTATAATTGTTCTTTCAAAATTTGTTAACTACATGTAACTAATAATTAAAAAAAAATATTTTATGATCGCATCGACTCGGCATCATGTCGCGGACCGCGGCATGCCTCGGCGGACAGATGCGAAGTTTTGCGGCGAAATGCGACTTGCCGCCGCATACTGACGCGGCTTCAACGACTGACGCGGCATCGACTCGTTTCGCCTTGCCGCCGCGGATCGCGAAATACGTTTGTTCCGCTTTGGCTGTACTGTATATATATATATATATATATATATATATATATATATATATATATATATATATATATATATATATATATATATATATATATATATATATATAATAATATGAAACCATACAACTGAAGCATAATCAAAATGACATTTTATGGTCAAGACAAGCACACAATGACACTTTTGGGCATACACATGTACAAGTATCTTAGGTACTTTAAGGTTACCTGTGAATCTACAGTCGCGGTAGTGGCTTAATTATAATTATTTGCTACTAAAAATAGAGATTTGTTAGAGACAATTATTTTCAAGGGAAGTAATTTATATAATTATAAATCTCGGATTATATTTTTCCTTACTAAGAATTTAAGATTTTGTATTTTGTTTATTTATTACTTAAATGATTGATTTGTCAAAGTTTTTTTAAATGATATAATATCATTTCTTTTCTGTACTAATTTGTGAATGGTTGGTTTGATTACTTACCTGTGGACTTATACATAGACACATGATGAACTGTGGCTATGATCTCTTTGATAAACCACAGGCCTTGGTAGTCAGCAATGTCTGACTTTTACTGTCTACAGACCCCCCTCCCCACGCGAAAGAACAGGGGCGTAGGTAATGGGGAGGCAGGGGAGGCGGCCGCCTCCCCAATATTTCGGCTAGTCGTCGTTATATAAATAAAACGTAAAATCCCCAATAATTGCCGCCCCAAAACCAGTATCACCCGCAGTCAGTGCAGAAGCCATGTGTCCCCTCTCCGTTTGCTCAAAGGTTGCGAATAGTGATGTGTCAATATCCCTTGTTAGGTGTTATAAACCAGGGGCCTGGGTAAATGTAATTGCGTTAATTGTTCCTTTCCGTGATTGCACTGTCAGTGCTTTGATTAAGGACAGACTTTTCTTTTAATTTTAATTGATCGCTTTAATTCAAAGGTAATTGCCACTTAAACCAATTTTGAGTAAATATACGTGTGAAAAACATTAATTTGATTGAAAATATTTTTGTTCTCTAAGTATAACAGTTACTATTTGATTAGAAATCATTGAAACAATATCATATTATATGTAATTGTTTAATGTTCAAAATGAGTATTCCTAATCAGCCTTGAAATTTTGCTTTTACTAAGTACACATTCGGGAAGAAAAAGGCTGAAAACCCGGGTGTACATTGTCCAGGGTAATCATGGAACTTAGGCTGGAAATCCATGGTATAACATGGAATTCCATGGTAATCCCTGGAATTTGAAACAGTTTCCAGGGTTTTCCAGGGTTTTGTTCTAGAAATGTCCATGAAACGTGGACTTTTTTTCCAAGCATTTTCCAGCCTTGGATGGAAAAGCATGGAAAAGGAATGGAAAACGCTGGATTTAGGCTGGATAACCCTGGAAAATATTTCCAGATAGCATGGAAAGTGGAACATAGAATTTTTTAAGCATGGAAAAGACTCTAACATTTTCAGCTAACCCTGGAAAAAACTTAGACTTTATAAGAGGAGAAAATAACTTATAAAAATGCAACACATTTTATTCAAAGTAAATCAGAGTTCAACAATTTACACAACATATGAATAAAACATAAAACAATGTGCATAGTTTGGGCAGAAATAGTAGTAGTTATAGTAGAAGTAGTAGTAGTAGTAGTAGAAGTAGTAATGCTGGTGCTGGCAGTAGAATATGTTGTAGGAGTAGAAGTAAAAGTGGTTGTTGTATAAGTTGTACAAGCAGTTAAACTACTGATAATTATACTATTGGTGCAAATTTAAGTGACAGTAGCAGTTACTATTGTGTTGTTGTTTTAGCATTTACAGGAATAGTAGCAGTAATGGTAGCAATAGTAGTATAAATAATAATAACAATACTAGTAGCAGCAGTAGTAGTAGTAGTTAAGGAAGTAGCATTAGCAGCAGCAGCAGTAGTAGTAGTAGAAGTAGCAGCAGCAGCAGTAGTAGCAGTAGCAGCATCAGCAGCATCAGTAGTAGTAGCAGTAGTAGTAGCAGTAGTAGTTGAAGTACTAGTAGTAGTAGTAGTAGTAGTAGTAGTAGTAGTAGTAGTAGTAGTAGTAGTAGTAGTAGTAGTAGTAGTAGTAGAAGTAGAAGTAGCAGCAGTAGTAGTGGTAGAAGTAGTAGTAGTAGTAACAGCAGCAGCAGCAGTAGTAGTAGTAGTCGCTGCAGCAGGAGTTGTAATAGTAGCAGCAGCAGCAGTAGCAGTAGTAGTAGTAGCAGCAGCAGCAGGAGTAGTAGCAGCAGCAGCAGTAGCAGCAGCAGTAGCAGTAGTAGTAGTAGTTGAAGCAGTAGTTGTAGTTGAAGTAGTAGTAGTAGTAGTAGTAGTAGTAGCAGTAGTAGCAGCAGTAGTAGTAGTAGTAGTAGTAGTAGTAGTAGTAGTAGTAGTAGTAGATGTAGTAGTAGTAGTAGTAGTAGAAGTAGAAGTAGTAGTAGTAGTAGTAGTAGCAGTAGTAGTAGTAGTAGTAGTAGTAGTAGGTAGTTGTTGTTGTTGTTGTGGCTGTTGTAATAGTAGTAGTAGTTTTGCAGAAGTAGTAGTAGTAGTACTAGTAGTAGAAGTAAAAGTAGTAACTTTCAAAGCAATGTCTACAAGTTTAAATTCCTTAACCCTGTTCAAGGTGTATACACACTCAATATTTAACTACAGTCCAGGTTTGCAATTAACAAACTATCTGAAAAGCCTGTGTGTGAGTCAGATGTGTCTGCGGCTAATCTATTGGTTATAAAATATCACAGCCTTTTCTGATTGGCTGAGTTCAAATACAGAAAGTTTACCTGTTAGATTGAAATTATGGAGAAGGCGTATTGAAGAAAAAATGCAGGTTAAACTTGTTGTTAAAATGAATGTAATGTAATTTCACAAACAGTACAGTTTAACTTAATGAGTTTTTCCATTAACAAGAATTTCTTAAAATAATAATGTATGGATATCATTTGGAAAGTGACATGAAATGTTGTTAAAAAGTGATGCATACAAGTGTTTCAGAAGTCTGTCTAGGAATAGAACAACAACTGAAGGTTTGTGCTTTTCATTATTTCTAAATATTCCTTTAAATTTATTCTTCTTATGTCATCATTGTAGACCTTTTTTATGTGACATTTTAGGTAAAAGTATGGCAAATATAGAAGTTTAAAAGCAGCTGTCACACACATTTTCACTAAGTGCAGTTTGCAGCTTGATAAAGGAAGTCCTATGTGGAGATATTAATAAGCTTGAATGTAGTATCGGAAGTTTATAAACATGGCTAGGGAACTGAGGCTAAGGGAGTTATGTGCTGTGCATGATGAGAACTCAATGCTCATTAATGCTGTTAATGTTTATAAATAAATTAATTAAACCAATAGCATTGTTTTTTAGGTTTCACTGTACATTTTCATACCAATAGAATTACACATCATTCTAATTATAGCAATAATAAATTTGTACTAATCATACCTACAAATTTTGTTATGCTATGCTTTGTGATGTATTAACTTCATTGTAAGTTATTATTTAAAGACAATTTTACTAAATATTTAAAACAATACTTGAATTATTTTCTATATACATTTTCATTATGTGCTTTAACTGTAGCTGACCAGTTGAGGGAAGATACTGCAGAGTTTGGCAGGGAAATAACCCAAGATAGCAAAGCGGCTCTTTTGGCGCATTTACCAAGAGGACTAACATGGCCACAAATTCATGGTAAATATTGTTATGCCCCGGGCTCATATAAGTAATTTAGTGTTAACCACCTGAAAGTATTTTGTCTTTTTGGTATCCAATATTTTGGTCTAGTTTCAATTACAGGTTATTTTTATATGAATTAGCAAATTAGCATATCTTTCATATAGCAATATCTGAATATAAAATTCCTATATATGTTTGAGTTTCCAGATACATGCTAGTGTACCCCGTTTTGGGGCATTTAAGAAAACAACAATATAAATTTCAAAATAAAAGAGAGTCATATAAAAATATAAGTTAAATCAACAATTTATTCACTTGAAAGTCTCAGTTTTCCTGTGTGGTTGCCTGTTTGCAAGTAGATTAAAACCCGCTTGCAAACTTTAAGAGAATAAATTTCACTAAATGGAAAAGAAATAATTGCTAACTACTTAGGATCGTAAATGTTCGCTCAAATACAAAAAAGCCAGATGTACCGAATTGAGCAGTGATATGAAATATCTAAAATAGATTAAAATGTGAATGAGCATTGAAGTATAGATATTCAATCATATGATTGCTGCACATTTACTTTTACAGATGAATGTAAAAAACTTATGACTTTCTTGTAATATTGTTTGCTTTGTTTTTCTTTCAGAGATCATGCAGGAGCCGTACAGTATAACAGCAGTACAAGTTCTATAAAAGATCCACGACCTACTGAAGCCCAGCTAATTAAAAAAAAGTTTTTAAAAACTGTAATTTTATCCCACCTGGGTACTTATAATTTACTAACTGTCACTTGGAAAGTAATACATGTACATGCATTCATGTTCTGAATTTCTTTGAACAATAAAATTATATAAAAGTATTTTAATGAAATTGAGCACCTAAATTGCATTAAAGTGAAAGTAGCTGAGAAAAATAGTATCCTTAATTGTTCTCATGGGCAGCTACATATATTGTGACAAACATGAAGTAGCTAAAATAACTTAAATTTTTCATTTTGTTTCTTGTATATCGTTTGTACAGGGTTCGTGAATTGTTACTGTATATTACTTGACTTGCTTGTATTTTGTTACTTTGAATACATGTTGTTAAGGTTGCATTATACTTTTTAACTTTTAAAGTAGCGCCTGTTCTGTTATGTAAGGGCCTGATTTATGATAATGGACCTAGAGGCTTTGTAAGCATGTATTAAACAACACTTGTTTGATCTGAATAATTTGTTAAATAAATGTAACACAATTTGTAATCTGATGTTATATTTTGATGAATTGTGAACAAAATAATACATCGAAGAAACTAAGGCATTATGTTGATTTTTTGTTTTGTTTTAATCTAACCTTAAATTATGATTTATTTAAGCTGTGAGTATTGTATTCATTTAATACATAAATATTGTTTTTAGACCAGAAATTTCTTTTTCTATTCAGTGACCATGGTAAACCCTGGACAATTTTCCATGTTATACCAGGCATCCATGGAATATTAAACAAAGAAAAAACCTGGAACATTTTCCAGGGTTTTCCAGCCAGCATGGAAAAAATACCGTCCGAATACTCCATGTAATCTGGAAAACCCTGGAAAAAAATCCATGGTTTTCCATGGTTTTCCAGATTACATGGAGTATTCGGACGGTATTTATTCCATGCTGGCTGGAAAACCCTGGAAATTGTTCCATGGTAATTATTCCAGGGAGCCTGGAAAACCATGGAAACTATTCCAGGCTATTTCCACATACCATGGACAATTTTCCACCCTTTTTTTTTTAAATATTGACGCTGGAAAAGGCTGGAAACTTAGTCCGAATACTCCAGCCTCATATTTTCCATGGATTTCCATGGAAAACCCTGGACAAAGTACACCCGGGAAGTCAGAACAGCATTCATTCCAATCTAGTTGGTTTGATTAGTTCACGTGGCTCCACTACGATGAGGTATGTATATTAGTATAAAATTTTAATTTGTGACCGTTCTTACCTTTTATGAACCTAATGTCGATCTAAATACAAACGAAATTTAGAAAAAAACACAACATACAAATAATACTGGTATTGTTCAATTTGTGGCTTAATAATGTTTTTATTTTCTATTATTATCATAAATATTTAACGCAAAATTTATAACATTAACAATGTTATTCTTTTCAGAGCTTTTCAGAGCGGGGACCTTGTGTCCGCCTTCCTAATGTTTGGAGGTTATCTACGCCCCTGAAGAATGGCATATAGCAGTTGAACTGTCTGTCTGTCAGTCGTCGGTCCGAAAACTTTAACATAGGCCATAACTTTTGCAATATTGAAGATAGCAACTTGATGTTTGGCATGCATGTGTATCTCACGAAGCTTCACATTTTGAGTGGTGAAAGGTCAAGATCATCCTTCAATAATAAAGGTAAAAAACAAAATCCAAGGGAAGTAATAAGCTTTAAAGGACAAAGGTAGATGATTTCTATACCTGCAAAATGATATTTTATTTCAAAGCGGCGCAGTAGGGGGCATTGTGTTTCTGACGAATACATCTCTTGTTCAGGGTTCGCCAAAACCATCGGTCTGCCGGTCCTGACCCGCCAAATTTTTCTCAGGACCGACAAGTGATATAAGATAATCGGTCCGACTGACCGACACAATGGGATGAAAAATGGTTTCAAAAAGATCACTCAAATTGTATAATATGCTATTTGAATTAATAGAAGGTAAATGCTTTTTGTTCAACTTCTGTCAAAATCCTTTTTTTCTTCCCTTCATTTTGATGTTTTGATGTTTAAAGTTGGATTCGAATTGACTATCACATGCAAGTTCAAAATCAACGGTCTTTGTTAAAAAAAGGCAACCAAGTGCGTCTGCCATTTTGTTTGTTCCATTTAATTTCTCCACAACAAAAACCGCACGAAAACTTGTTTCAACAGGCATTTGTGAGCATTTCTGTTAATAGTTTAATTATTATATTGTTCTGGGAAGGATATATTTTAATTTACACATCAACAATTTCTGAAATCAAAATTAGATTTTTCACCAGATGTACTATATTTTGGATATTTTAAAATTCGGACATAGGGATATTTATGTTTTGATTTGTTGTTGATAGTTTGTAGCAATATGTTTTGTGTTATTTCAGACAACAAGAATGGATGGTGGTAATTATCATGGGCCCTTCTATCAAGAAAAAGGTGTGAAAGACATTCATTTAATTGAACCTGGAAATCAACCACCTCTGCTAAGAGAAAATATTTTAACAATAGGTGTTGTTTTAGAACTTGGCTAATGAACAGAAATTGAAGTCATCCAAATTAAGTAGTGTGAATGGGTGTGTGCAATTTAAGTCAAACTTGATTGGATGTCACCCTAACTTTTCAAGAACACGGATTTGTAGAGCTGTGCAGGCTAAAAAACAGTTTGACAAAAAGAAGTCTAAATAGAATACCAATTGTTTATATGTGGTTTATTATTAATATAATAATTGTTTAATTATATCGACTTTGGACATGTTTTTATTGTATTTTAATGTGATCAAAACCAATAAACATCTAAAAGGTACTCTCTTTTGTTGTGTTTTGCTGTTATAGTTGAGTTGGACTGTGGGACCGACAGAAACTGATTTGGACTGACAAAAATTTCAAGTCTGTCAGTCCGAATGACTGACAGATTTTTCAAGTTTTGGCGAACCCTGTCGTTGCATACAATCTTGACAAGGAACAAGCAACGGTCGTGTGGTTCCCCGAATTGGATTTACGATGATCAGAAGGATTGAAGCCAGTAAAATGCAATTAAACCACAAAAAATGCGTTACGAAGCACTGTGCATATATATGACAGGTTCTCAGAATGGCACTTGGAGCTTGCTACGTCACTTTTTTCCATTTGGAATGGGGCCCAATACCGGACCCGATTTGGGGCCGAATACCGGACCCGATTTTTAACGAAAACGACACTGCAGATTATGTATTGGATAAATATTTTACAAAGTATGTCCTCCTTCCAGCCTTTACGATTTATAAAGAATATCTCAAAATCTTTGTATTTAAAAAAATGCCTTTATGTTAAAACTTAAAAAATCCCCTGGAGTGTTGATACCTTTTTGCAACATAATAACAAATGGGCCTCTGCCATGATTGCTGTAATTTGGGCTCTGGGATCATTCAGTTACAAAGCATATTTAAACAATGGATCATATCTCGTTAAACTGTCTGAATTAACTAGCCATAATAGCCATAATTAAATGACAAAATGACAAAAGCACTTAGTCTACCAATACTGGTCTATTATCATTCTGGTCTGTGATTTATCTTTAGCCTCGTTGACCCTTTCTGTTGAAAACAATTTAAGCAGTGACACATGGGCCTTTATAAATGTTATATTGTTCTATGATAAAATAAAAAGATTCAAAAGGTTTGAACAGAATCTTTAGACATCAGTGGGCACAAGAAGATTTTAGGCTCCAAAAAACCTCACCTCTTTGAATCAAAGTTTGTTAATTGAGTGAATGATCTTATCAGAAAATCCAAACTGTTTAAAGGGGAAAATGAAAAGTATTTCCCCATGACAATGCATATTCTTTGTTTTCAAAACGGTATTTATCTAAAAAGATGTTTTATTTTTTGTTTTACATAGATGCCTTTAGTGGTAGTCAAACTTATGCCACACACAATCTACTTTCATGAAATTTTGACTTCACTAAAGTCCTTTTAGTAATAGCGTGCATGTGTATCGTGGATATTTATGTACATTTCATTATATATTATTACTACTACCAATTGTCCCATGCATACTAAAAGTCTCCGTAGCGACAATTTCTTATTTAGGTATCCAAATGTTTTAATGAGCGTTTATAAAATGGATACATTATACAAACAAATGTGTCAAGCAACCATTTAATCCAGCCTTGTTTAAATTTAATATTATTTTTCAAAATATAATAAGGTATTAACCATCATTCTACCCCTTTAATTATATATATTAAAAAATAAGATCACTATAATTTGGACAATTCAAAAGCCTATTCAAGTGATTTATTCACCCAAATTGTCTTTGTTCATAATTTATCATTTTTATATACCTGTTTGATAACTGTTGTTAATAAACTTTGTAGTGACCGGTATATAAGATGAAACAGAGATAACACATTGTTTAATACTTGCTAAGGAGCCAATACTCAACATACATGCAGGTAACTGATGGCTTGAAACATAACCAATGCTATTGAATTTGATAATAGTGTATTTCATGAATATTTAAAGCTTGAAAATTCATGCCAAAATCACTGAAGGCAAATTATTTAAGTTTTATGGATATTATCAATATCGATTTAACAGGTTTTTATAATTGGTAGTTCTAAAATGTTGTGCAATTACCTAATTAAAATAGAATGCAAAATTTTAGTAGAAGAAAATTAAAACACCTTATAGCAATGTATTAACTCATATAATTATCCCCTGCCATAGGCGGAGGGATATTGTTTTGGCGTTGTCCGTCCGTCCGTTTTTCTGTCCTTCCGTCTGGAGCCATTTCTTGGTAGTGCTATGGCGGATTTCAGTGAAACTTGGTATGAATATATATATTTATAAGAGAATGATGCACGCCAAATCGCATTGTAAACCATCTCTTAATAATGGAGTTATGGCCCTTTGTATGTTGAAAAAATGCTTTTGTTGTGTCCGGAGCCATATTTTGGAAATGCTTTGGCGGATTTCATTGAAACTTGGTAGGAGTATATATATATTGTATATCAATAAGAGGATGAGGCACGCCATATGGCATTGTACACCATCTGTTAATAACAGAGTTATGGCCCTTTGTATCTTGAAAAAATGCTTTTTGAGTGTCAAATATAACACTTGTGTCCAGAAGCATATTGTCGGGGAATATCAATTCAACGAATTTGCTTGTTGTACATAGTTTTCCTCAAAAGGCAATTCATATATACCCACTTGGAATAGGTGTGTATGTGGGGCAACTAAAATCACTTAAATTATGTGTCTGTTTGTTGGTCTGTAATACTTAACATTTCCAGAAAACATTTCTTTTAACCCATACTGTTCCAAATACACGAGTTTCTGTTATATATCTGGGCCTTTTCCGCTCCATTTTGGGAACATGCCACACTGGAAATTTGGGAATTTCCCGTAGTGAAAAACCCCATTTTTGGAAAAAAAATCATCGCAAATAATTGGGGAAAATAATCGCATGTAAATAGTGTTATTAATATTTCAAAGAAGCCGTTAACTGGTAAATAAAGACTATTTTGATACTATATTATTAAAATTTTACAAAATATTATGAACATGTGTGATAAGTGCAGGTTATTTTAACTGATTGTGGGGAAATTGCCGGGTCTTTTTTGATAGGAAAAAAAATCGCGCGAAACACCGGTTTTGGAGAAAAGAAGGAAAGTCTTAAATAATCAATTATACATATTTTACTGTTTTTAAAACAAATTCAAGGCAACAGATAATTTAATTATGCAATATTTTTATGCCCCCCTTCGAAGAAGAAGGGGTATATTGTTTTGCACATGTCGGTCAGTCGGTTGGTTCGTCCAACAGATGGTTTCCGGAATGCACCCTTCGAAGAAGAGAGGGTATATTGTTTTGCACATGTAGGTCGGTTGGTCGGTCAGTCGGTCGATCCGTTCACCAGATGGTTTCCGGATGATAACTCAATAACGCTTAGGCCTAGGATCATGAAACTTCATAGGTACATTGATCATGACTGGCAGATGAGCCCTGTTGATTTTCAGGTCACTAGGTCAAAGGCCAAGGGTCAAGGTCACAGTGACTCAAAACAGTAAAATGGTTTCCGGATGATAATTTAAGAATGCTTACGCCTAGGATCATGAAACTTCATAGGTACATTGATCATGACTGACAGATGACCCCTATTGATTTTCAGGTCACTAGGTCAAAGGTAAAGGTAACAGTGACTCGAAACAGTAAAATGGTTTCCGGATGATAACTCAAGAATGCTTACGCCTACGATCATGAAACTTCATAGGTACATTGATCAGGACTGGCAGATGAGCCCTATTACTTATCAGGTCACTAAGTCAAAGGTCACAGTGACTCAAAACAATAAAATGGTTTCCCAATGATAACTCAAGAATGCTTACGCCTAGGATCATGAAACTTCATAGGAACATTGATCATGACTGGCAGATGACCATATTGATTTTCAGGTCACTAGTTCAACAGTCAAGGTCATGGTGATTCGAAACAGAAAAATAGTTTCCGGATGATAACTCAAGAATAATTAGGCCTAGGATCTTGAAACTTCATAGGTACATTGGGCATGACTGGCAGATGGCCCCTATTGATTTTCAGGGCACAAGGTCAAGGTCACAGTGACTCAAACAGTAAAATGGTTTCTGGATGATGACTCAAGAATGCTTAGGCCTAGGATCATGAAACTTCGTAGGTATGTTGATCATGACTGGCAGATGACACCTATTGATTTTTAGATCACTAGGTCAAAGGTCAAGGTCACAGTTACTCGAAACAGTAAAATAGTTTCCGGGTTATAACTCAAGAATACCTAGGCCTAGGATCATGAAACTTCATAGGTACATTAATCATGACTGGCAGATGATCCCTATTGATTTTCAGGTCACTAGGTCAAAGGTCAAGGTCACAGTGACAAATAACGTATTCACACAATGGCTGGATCTACAACTGACAGGCCATATGGGGGAATGCATGTTTTACAAATAGCCCTTGTTCTAATTTCTACACTGGATCAGGTTAACTTATATATTTAAAGGTTAACAAAATAATTTGGAATTGGGATTTTTTTTTCAATTGGGAAAAACAACCAGATTTGCATTGGGAATGGAGCCAAATTTTGTACCCGTGGCGTAGGGCGGAAAAAGGCCCTACATTCAATAACAAAGGGTCATTAAGTGTTTATCCCATGCGCATGTCTTTGCAAGCTTGATAGAAAACATAGTGGGTCTATGCACATCTTTTAACGCGTTGTAACATTTCTTATAATTGTTCCTATAGGCATAGCTTTCAACGGCTTTTTTCTGATCAAAACATCTTTTATCTGACAAAGTTTATGCTTATTTTGTTGAAGGCATCATTCCTGGCTAGGGACTTTGGGTTTCTGATGTAGGCTTTGTGGAGGTGGTGTTTCTCATCCAATAACTGTTTAATGTCCTCTTATCAAACCTGAGTCCTTGTGTTTCTTGCCCCAAGGTTGTCCGTGGTTGTAGCATAAATCAGTTTTCTGAGTAATGCCCATTCCAACGCGCTTCCAGAGCATTTACAAAGGAAAGCTTGCAGCTGGCAGTCTTTAACTTGGCAATGTTCATCCCGCCTGTAACTCTTTCTCAAGATAACATAGTCAATAAGATACTGGTGGTTTGAGCGAGGATGCATCCATGCCGTTCGGTAACGGTTGTGAAGGGGCAAGATAGTGTTTGTGATCAGAAGTTCATGCTCATCACATGTCTGGAGAAAAAAAAAGACCATTGCTGTTGCAGCGGACCACTCCATCATCATCGGGTGTCCAAGGACTCCTTTCTAGTCCATGCCAACTCTTGGGTTAAAGTCAATTAAACGTTTAGCTTGTCTCAACTTAACATTATTTGATTATTTTGGTCACCTGTGATGTTTATCTTATTGATATACAAAGTTATAACATAGTCAGTGACAGTATTTAGTTGTTAGTTAAAAAAAAGATTTTCATTAAAGATAAGGTCAGATTAACCGAAGGTTTTTCGTCTGAAAAAAGTGGCTTCAACTGTTTTGGGTGTCAGTGAAAACCCTGCATCACCAGCAAAGATAGCAAGTTTGACTGGTTGGTGAAATTAGTTTATATTTTAAATTTAAATAATCTATCAAAGTAAAACAAACATGAACTAGTTCGCATTTTTTAGCATATTAATTTCCTAATATATTTTTTCTGACACGAGGTCCGATAGTTTCGGGAATTATCCCAGACCTTAGCAAATTTTATCGGAAATGTCGGCGGTCCGACGTCTTTTGCGTGGGTTGGCGTTATACATAGGAAAATACGGTAAATTATCATACCAGAAGTGTTCACCACTTAGCATGTTAACTCTTAGATGTATCTCCCTACTTCAAAGGTCAAGGCTACACTTAGAGGGGAAATGTTCAATTATGCCATAAAGCAGCTTGCCTGAAGTATAATTTTTACATTGATCATCAAATTTTACAATAATTTAACATTACAAGAAGGCGTGTCAGACAAGATAATTTGATGAAGAACATCTTTTTCAGCAATGTCTGACGAAGAAAACTTTGGGTATTTGGGGGAGGAGTTGCACTTTCTTCTGACCGAACCGAGGACTCCGAAATCCTCTCCACTGTATTCGCAGATACGCCCCCATTTCCAAGACTCTTCCGAGATTTACACCATTCCTGTCAGGTCGACTGATAAGCGTGTGCAACACCAGCCAGTTTATCCCTGGATAAAGCCTTCGAGTTAGAGTTTCATCCCTCTCACTTTGACAACCCTTTTGACCGGACTAGACACTCGAGAAATCCATCTGTGCCTAGTTCTTTTACTCCAGAATCTGAAACTCGTGGAAAACACGCGAGCAAACATCCTTTGGAGGATCAGAATAACAACGAACCAGAACATCCAAAGAAACACTCACCATTCAACATATTTCACTTCAGTTTCTTCGGCCACAAGCCGGAGAAGTCCCCAATGAGCAATGATCAAGAGCCGCCAAAGTTGACAAAAAAGTCGAGCCCTAGTGATGATCACAAAACAAAAACATTGAAAAATGCTAACAACAGCAAGTCATGCCAGAAAGAATCTCAGAAGGTGGCAGAGATGTCCTCGGACCAAGGAGGGAAATCGGTTGGTCAGTTCAGAGGGGCGTTTAATACTGGTCACAGATTAGCTCAGAAACCTGAGCATTTTATTGAAGATGTGGTTGATGAAACAAAGTTCCTCCTGCCGCAGGGAAAAGACTCGACCAATCTGTCCAGCCTCAGCATCGGGGGCGACGATCTTGACTGTGGCAGTGATTATTACGATCAAAAGGGTAAAACATTAGCAGCCATTTTTATCCTTCTCATACAGAACTGGAAAACGTCACTTTCCCAATTAAGAAAAAACTACAAATTTCCCAATTGCTGTCAAATAATTCCTAATTGAAGGTATCTTAGAAAAATAATAAATTATAAATGAAATGCAACATTAGTTTATATTTTCCCTATGCAGCTCTATGGCTTGAACCTAAGTAAATATAATATTGATTACTTGACAACATTTTATTATCATTTTAAAAGTATTTGGGATAAAAAAATCCAATACACCAATTTCCCAATATGAAGACTTCATGACGCGTATTTTCTCAATTTCAGGGTTTTTTGCACACAATTTCCCCAACGGGGCTGGTACCGGTACTTTCGCAGTTGGGCAAATAAAGTCGCTGCAGTACGGGGTGCAACAATACTGAAAATGCCATATTGTAATATAGTAAATGTGTCTCGCAAAACATATTGGAATATGTTACATTAAGGATGAGACAAACAAGAACAAGTCATATCGTATTACGTGTATAATGTTTGTAGACATGTTGTCATTGAAAATGCCATGTATTTTATATTGTTGCACCCTAATGATTAATAATAATAATGATAATAATTACAATATAAATAAATTATATAATCTTTTTTTCTCAGCTCAGAGAAACATGTCACATAACAGTTCAGTCAAACGCATTTGAACAAACCATATCTCATACAAATTGGCTATCTTTCTTAACAACAATCTGGAACGAAATAAACATGCTTATTTTATTACTTTAATCCAGCGATTATTTTTTGTTCTTTTAATGTACTTTCCCAATCAGGGAAAAATTACAAATTTCCTTGTAGCCGTCCAAAAAATATCAATTGATGGTTTAAAAAAAAATATAAAATAAAAATAAAATAAAATGCAACATTTAGATAATTTCCCTTTGTAGCTGCTACAGTATGGGTTGAACCTTACTTAATATCATATTTACATATTGACAAAACTTAATTTTCTCAATGTTAAAGCATTGTTAGCACAAAAATAAAATACACCGATTTCCCAATATGAAGATTTCACAATGTGAATTTTCTAAATTTCAGGGCTTTTTGCTCTAATTTTGTCCAACTGGGCTAGTACCGGTACTTTTCCAAATTGGGTCCTTGTGGTCATTTCATCAGAAAATGCAGTACTATCAAAGTGGAATAATAGTTTAGCGCACTAGGTATCTTGGGAATAATAGTTGAGTGCACTAGGTTTCTTGGGAATAATAGTTGAGCGCACTAGGTATCTTGGGAATAATAGTTGAGCGCACTAGGTATCTTGGGGCAGCTCTTGTTTTGCTAATTTAGTTTTTTAATGCATGGTGGTCAGTAATAAAGAACTCACTTTAGAAACTATTACTTTGTCCTACTGTCTGTATATTCTGCCACCAACATGATTATGTCAAACGAAGTTCTCCCAGACCTTTCAATGTAAACCATTTAAACTTACCCGTATTTCTCATGATATGAAGTTCCGCATGAACGATTTTTTTTAACCCTTTACCACCTAGATGCATATTTTCACCCATTTGTGGTCCTTACAAGTTTAATTTAATTAAATACCTTTCTTAAGAGGTTCAAGTTTTAAAGGCTTCATTTCCAAATCTTAGATACTGATGAGCAGCAAACAGCATAAAACCTGAACAGACTGCGAGTTACTCGCAGGCTGTTTTGGTTTTATGCTGTTTGCACATAGCCATTTTTACTTTGCTTCTAAGTGGGAAAGGGTTAAACTGTACATTATTGAGAACCATTTGATAAATTTTTGCAGAGGTGTCGGGTCAGTCCGAGCCAGCAGCAGAGTACATGTATTGCCTTGATGAGTTGTTAGGCAAGTACCATCCACATGAACTCGACACTGTCTACGAGAGCGAAGATCATGACGAGGTAAGAAATGTTGTAAGATTATTATTTTTTTTATTTTTTTATTTTTTTAACACATTTATATAGTGCCCTTTTCATATAGTATGTGTGTTCAGAGGCGCTTCACATTTTTCCCCCGATCACTGGGTCATAAGTCGTCCGTTAACATTTTGGCGCAGTATGCAGCCACAGCACATTGGCTTATTTCCCTAACAGGTACCCATTTATACACCTGGGTGGAGAGGAGCAAATGTGGGATAAATTTCTTGCCCAGGAAAATTCCAGTGGTCAGGGTGGGATTCAAACCAGGGACCTCTCGATCTCTTAAGCCAGTGTCCTACCATTAGACCACTGTTCCCACACAGACGTGTGTATAATAGGAATGCAATACTGCTGGAGCAACTAGAGTTTCTTTTCTTTATATTGCCTGTTTATATACCTCGAAGTCCCCATTAATTTTTAGCTCGGCTGTTTTCGGAGAAAACCCAAGGTATTGTCATAGCCAGCTCGTCATGTCGTCCGCCGTCAGTGTCGTGCTAAAACCTTAACATTTTGTCAAGGTTTTGAATATTGGCTCTAAAATCGAAGTGCTTCCACCTACAACTTTGAAACTTCATATGTAGCTGCACCTTGATGAGTTCTACACTCTACGCTCATATTTGGGTCACTAGGTCAAAGGTCAAGGTCACTGTGACCTCTTAAAAAACACAAAAAAAACATTCTGACAAGCTTTCATTTATTAAAAAATGCACCCGCAGCCGAGCGTTGGCACCCGTTATGCGGTGCTCTTGTTTATATATAACCTCTACCACGCTGCATTTTTTAGCAGGAATGAATTTGTTGTATGACATTTGATGAGACAAACCCTATCCCACTCCGAAGCAAAGTGAAAATGGCTATTTGAGACCAGCATGCAGTGGTTTATTTTGTTTAAATTCTGGGCCCGGTATTCGGCCCAATTCCAAACGGAAAAAAGTATAGGATTTTTTCCCATTTGTATGGAAAAATTCCCTGTTTAAAGTGTTTTTATTTGCATCTCAACATTTCGTTCATCTCGCATCTAGCTCTATAAGTTGAACCTTAGTAAATATAATATTGAAAACACTTTTATTCTCAATTATGAAGCATTTAATAGAAATACAAAAACAACACTAATTTACCTATTTTAGTCAAAACACCGCAAGTTTTCCCAATCATAAGGGACCCGGCCCCATGGTTAAATAAAAACACTGGCATAAAACTCGAACAGCCTGCGAGTTCAAGTTTGTATGCTGTTTGCTGTTCATATCTTAGGGTTGAAAATTAAGCCCTAAAAACTTCTATATATAAAGGTCTGCAATTTAATTTTGTTTTTAAGGGACTTTAAACGGGTCAGAATAGGCCTCTGAGTTATTGCAATCTCTATACCCATGCAAGCTCAGCAATCTCTATACCCATGCAAGCTCAGCAATCTCTATACCCATGCAAGCTCAGCAGTCTCTATACCCATGCAAGCTCAGCAATCTCTATACCCATGCAAGCTCAGCAATCTCTATACCCATGCAAGCTCAGCAATCTCTATACCCATGCAAGCTCAGCAATCTCTATACCCATGCATGCTCTGCAATCTCTATGCCCATGCAAGCTCAGCAATCTCTATACCCATGCAAGCTCAGCAGTCTCTATACCCATGCAAGCTCAGCAATCTCTATACCCATGCAAGCTCAGCAATCTCTATACCCATGCAAGCTCAGCAATCTCTATACCCATGCAAGCTCAGCAACCCCTATACCCATGCAAGCTCAGCAATCTCTATACCCATGCAAGCTCAGCAGTCTCTATACCCATGCAAGCTCAGCAGTCTCTATACCCATGCAAGCTCAGCAGTCTCTATACCCTTGCAAGCTCAGCAATCTCTATACCCATGCAAGCTCAGTTTAAGACACGGTTTGAGTCTGTCTGGTGGTAGCTTTGTCTGTTGGTCTGTCCACGTATAATTTTAAAGTGTTGTGGAGCAAACTCCTTCCACATTTTCCAGACAATCTCTCAACTCTCCCGCTTTTTATGCTCCCGGTAGGGTGGCATATAGCAGTTGAACTGTCCCTCAGTCAGTACGTTAGTCAATCTGTCTGTCCGTCCGAAAAAATCTTTAACATTGGTCGTAACTTTTTCAATATTCAAGATAGCAACTTGATATTTGGCATGCATGTGTATATCATGAAGCTGCACATTTTGAGTGGTGAAAGTTCAAGGTCAAGGTCATCCTTCAAGGTCAAAGGTCAATTATTTTTTTTATTCAAAGCGGCGTTTTCATGAAGCTGCACATTTTGAGTGGTGAAAGATCAGGGTCAAGGTCATCCTTCAAGGTCAAAGGTCAAAAACTAAATAATTTTGAAGCGGCGCAATAGGGGGCATTGTGTTTCTGACGAACACATCTCTTGTTCAATCTCTTTCAATAGGTATTAAAATGCAATATAATTTGCAAACCAGTGTATTGTTTGTTTACTGTTATTAAACAACAAAGTGACAACATATTAAATACCTAGGAATAATAAAATCCTTTTAGTCCACCCCTTGAAGTCCATGGGAACATAAAATGGAGTCACTGATTTTAACCCTTTCCCCATAAGAAGCAAAGTGAAAATGGCTTTTGCAACCAGCATAAAACCAGAACAGCCTGCAAGAAACTCTCAGTCTGTTCAGGTTTTATGCTGTTTGCTTCTCATCTGAATTTCAGGGTTGGAAATGAAGCCTTTAAAACTTTAATATAGTAAGAAAGGTATTTAAATAAATGTAACTTTCTACAAATGCATCAAAATACATATCTTAGTGGTAAAGGGTTAAGCAATACAATACATAGAGAATAACAGGTTATACTTCCCTATCGTTGTGTAATATCTCAGGTGAGGCTTTGAATAAAAAAACGTTAAGGCTTGCCTGTTTATACATGTACTTTAACCACTTTGATATGTATTTTCATGCATTTGTAGTCCTTTAGAAAGTTATATTTAATATAAGACCTTTCTAACTAGATTCAAGTTTTTAAGGCTTCATCTTCAAACCTTAGATACTGATGAGCAGCAAACAGCATAAAACCTAAACAGACTGCGAGTTACTGGCACGCTGTTCTGGTTTTATTCTGTTTGCACATAGCCATTTTAACTTTGCTTCTGAGTGGAAAAGGGTTGTATACCTCTAAGTCCCCATTAATTGTCCCCTACTGGTTTGCACTCCGTCCGTCTGTCTGTCTGTCTGTCAGTCAGTCAGTCAGTCCGTCACACTTTTCTGGATCCTGCGATAACTTTAAAAGTTCTTTTTTTTTTTTGGATGAAACTTGCAACATGGATAGAAAGCAATATGGACATCATGCACCGCATTTCATTTTGTTCCTAGGTCAAAAATTGTTGTTGCTATGGCAACCAAAAAAACAAAAACAAAAATCAGAAAAATGGTGGAATTTCTGACAATGGTGGAGCCGGTAGGGGACCATATTGCTTGACAATAGCCTTGTTGTTTATATATTACCTCTACCACGCTGCATTTTTATGTCCCCCACTATAGTAGGGGGGGACATATTGTTTTTGCCCTGTCTGTTGGTCTGTTGGTCTGTTGGTTGGTTGGTCTGTTGGTTGGTTGGTTGCGCCAACTTTAACATTTGCAATAACTTTTGCAATATTGAAGATAGGAACTTGATATTTGGCATGCATGTGTATCTCATGGAGCTGCACAATTTGAATGGTGAAAGGTCAAGGTCAAGGTCATCCTTCAAGGTCAGAGGTCAAATGTATGTGGCACAAATCGCTAATTTTATGAATACTTTTGCAATATTGAAGATAGCAACTTGATATTTGGCATGCATGTGTTTCTTATGGAGCTGCACATTTTGAGTGGTGAAAGGTCAAGGTCAAGGTCATCCTTCAAGGTCAAATATTTGGGTCAAAATTGCTCATGTAATGTCACTTCTTTAATATTGAAGCTAGCAATTTTATATTTGAAATGCATGTGTATCTCATGGAGATTTTGAGTGGTGAAGGGTCAAGGTCAAGGTCATCCTACAAGGTCAAACGTCATATAGGGGGACATTGTGTTTCACAAACACATCTTGTTTGGAGTAGGAATTAATATGTTGTATGACATTTGATGAGAAAATCATGACATTACATGCAGTTGCTCTTTTTATTTGTAAAGAAAGATTTTTGCTGTTGTTATTGCTGTTTGTGCTTTAAATATATTAACAAAAATGATGTTGAAACTGAGAAATATGACCTACCTCCAAACATTGACTGATATAAAAACGTGTTGACAAGATATAATATATAATATCAGACACCCTAATAATAGGATGATATCAATGCAGTGGTATGATTAAAGTTATTTATTTATTTACTGTTTTCCTTTCAATATTGTTCCAAATTTTCAGTAGCATTCTGTTTTAATGTCAAAATGTACATGTTTTCATGCTTGACCCTAGGACTCTGAAAAACATTCTGGTGAACGCTGAGGTACCGGTATTTAAATGATAGTTTACCACTGCAGGTCACAATATACTTAAAGATTTCCCTAACAAATTCAATGTAAAAGCAATAACTTTAACAAAAAATAATGTCACACTTCTTTGCACATAGAGACCATCATAACCATTCCTTTTCTTAAAGAGCATTCCAAGCGGATTTAAACAATAAACAAGGTTGGTCATGTGGTATGTGAGAAAGAATTTGACGCGAATCAACGGTCACTGTTTTACGGCCATCTTTTTACCGACCTCTCTCCAGTTGATGAGGGTTGCTCCCCAACTGTCAAAGTCTCATGAAGTCTGCAATCTTGGGGCAAAACGGGAATTTGTAGTACAGAAAATGTTTTTCCTACCACATGCACACAGAAATATTAAAAAATAAATTCATTGCAAGTGCCCATACAGAGAATTGTCTTCAAATTAATAATGATTTTGTTTTGAGAAGGTATAGCATACTGTAACCTGCATATGAAAGGGACGATGATAATGTTTGCTTTTGTTATAAAATATAGACTTGTTTATCTCACTTAAAATAAAAAACGTTAAATAAATCAGTACTTGCACATTAAATCATCCTGGGGATGATGGTATATTATTCAGTTCAATTTACTTTTTTTAATCTTTTGTGTTTTAGTGAGAAATACATCCTTTCAGTTAAAAAGGTTATAATTATGCAGATATTATTGACACTAATACATTAAAAAGAAAATCAAAGTGGGTTAAAAAAATTTTTAGAATAGACCTTTTTCTGTATCCACAATTGTCTTAAGTAATAACCCATGAGTATAGATAGCCAGCGATTTTTTTTCATTCTGTATCAAGTACCAGAAAACGGCACTTTCCCAAAGGGGAAAAAAATAAAAATTTCCCTATTACTGTCACCAAAAATATCAAGGTTTCCAAAATAAAAAAAGTTTTTTTATTTTTTTTATAGAATGCAACATTTAGTTGATTTCCCTATGCAGTGCTATATAGCTTGAACATAAATAAAGATGATTTAATGAGAACTTGACAATTCTTAGTTATACAATTTTAAAGTATTTGTTATCAACAAATCAAATACTTCACAATGCGAATTTTCCCAGTTTCAGGTTTTTTCACGCTGATTTTTCCCAATTAGGCTGGCACCAGTTCTTTTCCTAATTGGGAAAAAAAGTTCTGATAATATGCCTTTAAAGTGAGTTTCCGAAGAAGCCAAATAACCGTTTAATTGTGTGTCCATATCCATACACGCAATACATCCTGGATTGTCCGGGATTGTCCCAGAAATGAAGAACTTGTCCTGTATATACATGTACCTTATCTTAAGCTTTACTTCACCTCGAATCTATGTTCCCACTAATCCGCAGCGTCTCCATGGCAACGTCTACCAGTATAGGTGACTACACTACGTGTCAGAATAGATCAATTAACAGGCATCCTGTTATCATATCAATTGTCTCACATTTGGTGTCAAACAGAAAAGGCGGCATTGTTTAATGTGGTTGTTAATTGGCTTTAATGTACTACATTATAATTTCCCGCTGCGTAAGGGCCAAGGAGTCGTTCACACATCTGAGGTCCAATATCGTTGAGTAAACATTTAAAAGCAGGTTATGTTCGCACGTTTAACAGACAAAGAAGTTGAGTAAAATATTAAGCATATACAATAATTTAATTCTGTCTTGTTCTGAACCCCCAGTAATAATAACAATAAAAAAAATAAGTGAATTTGAATTGAGTTCGCCATGTCAAAACGTCCAGCAGATTCGTCCAAGCGTTTCCTGCAGATGATGTGACATATGTACACAAAAGCGATTTGGTGCTCTGTTCTAACACGAAAAACACGTGGCGTGTATCTAGGAACGGAAGTAGTAATGTTTAATTTGATGTTAATAGATCTAGTGTATTTTGGATAGGCTTTCGAACTTAGCAATTTACAATGTGAAAAAAAATGCAACCAAAAATGCATATATGTCTATATATATCTCTATATGTATACCTGTCCGGGAAAATCGCAAAAAGTCCCTGAAATGGAGCTCAATGTCCCGGAATTGGTCTGAAAATTTATGGCGCGTATGCTGTATCAAAGGAATTATAATAAACCAAATAATAATAATTTTTATAACACTTATATAAAGCAATCAGTTTGATATCTTGGTTTCAATGGAATCCACCTGTTCATTTAAATTCATCCGGAATGGGATAGTAATCATAAGAATAAAGCCAAGGTTATACTGTATCGCATAAAGTCGTGTACGTTTTTCGAGTGAACGTTAGCTCACACTAATTTTACAAAGAAAATTTCGCAAATCAGTTTGCGCTTAACTGCTTAACTACGCTATTGAAAGACAACCACTGCCTGTTGCAGTAAAATAAGCAGACAACAAATTTATGCTAGAAGCGTCTGCTTAATGCATGTCAAATAAGATTAGCCTGTGCAATGCACACAAGCTAATCAAGAACGACATTTCTGATTGTATATTGTTATGTGACAATTAATGCATATGCATTAAGCCCTGTTTTCCCAAAAGGAAGCTTACATTTATTTTTTTGTTAATGATTTAAAAAAACAAAAACATCTGGACCTGTGCTTTAAGACACACTCTTTATAAATTTGAATGGGTTGTGTTCATTTAAAACTTGCAATATAAATAGCTATAACATAATTTTTAAAACTGAGTTACGTCTAAACGTATACAACAGCGAACACCTACAGTGCCTTCAGCGCTTTGATTATCTTGTGGGATATGGCAAGGTAGTGTTAAGTGATTTGGTTTTGCATGTCATCATTCACAGAAAGGTTTGTGATTCTTTTATCATCATAAAATTCATCACTCATCGTATGAGCATGGTTGGCCGTGTGGTGTAAGTGATAGACTTACTCCAGGGTCAGTGGTTCGAGCCCTGTTGAGGGTTACTTTTTTTCTTTCCTTAATTTTATCCTTGGTTTTACTGGAGCTTTTCATATCCAATGTTTACATTTTATCAATATAAAGCATTTACTGACAAACTTCAATACATGCTGAAATCTGTGAAAAGGCCTTTTTTAGAAACTGACATGTTATCAATGCAAGCAATCTCAAATTACTTTCATTTCTACATGTATTAGCAGTATGACATTTTTAGCTCGACTATTATATATGAAATATATATAGTGGAGCTATCCTTTACTCACCCCGGCGTCGGCGTGACCGTCTGCGTTAGCGTGCAAATGTTAAAGTTTTCGTACTACCCCAATTATTTTCATTGTCCCTTGACATATTGCTTTAATATTTTGCATACATGTTTACCAACATGACCCAAACCTATAAACAAGAGCAGACAACTCTATCAAGCATTTTTTTCATAATTATTGCCCCTTTTCCACTTAGAATATGCAGCAAATGTTAAAGATTTCGTACTACCCCATTTATTTTCATTGTCCCTTGATATATTGCTTTTATATTTTGCATACTTGTTTACCAACATCACTCCAACCTATAAACAAGAGCAGACAACTCTATCAAGCATTTTGTCATAATTATTGCCCCTTTTATAATTAGAACATGCACATTATTGATAAATCTATGTTAAAGTTTGCGTACTACCCCAAATATTTTCTATATCCTTTGACATATTGCTTTTATATGTTGCAAACTTGTTAACCAACATGACTCCAACCTATAAACAAGAGCAGACCACTGTATCAAGCATTTTGACATAATTATGGCCCCTTTTACACTTAGATAATTGAACATTTTGCTTAAATTTCCATAACTTCTTTATTTATGATCACATTTTGTTATTACTTTGACTAAACAACACTTACCTGAATACAAACATGTACCACAATGTATTACACCCAAACAATAACCCACGCCCCTACCCAGAATCCCTGCCCCCCCATACCTCCCCCCCCAATTTTTTTTTATTGTTTTTTAACATCATCTTAATAAATTACCATACCCCATATTATACCCCCCTCTCACCCTCCCCCCTCCCCCCCCCCAAAAAAAAATATTTTTTTTTTAAACATCATCTACCACACCCCACATTATACCCCCCCTCTCACCCCCACACCCTTTTTTATTTTTGAAAGATCGTCTAATAAACTATTGAATATGAACAATTTCCCCATAATGGCTTACGTTATACTGTCAAGCACTCGAATAGTCGAGCGCGCTGTCCTCTGACAGCTCTTGTTATGTCCCCTACCACTATAGTGGGGGACATATTGTTTTTGCCCTGTCTGTTGGTTGGTTGGTTTGTGTGTTTGTGTTTGTTTGCTTTAACTTTAATATTTTGCCATAACTTTTGCAATATTGAAGATAGCAACTTCATATTTGGCATGCATGTGTATCTCATGGAACTGCTTATTTTGAGTGGTGAAAGGTCAAGGTCATCCTTCAAGGTCAAAGGTCATATATATTGCTTCAAAGCGGCACAGAAGGGGACAGTGTTTCCGACAAACACATATCTTGTTTACTAAAAATATACTTGAACATTTGAACTTCTTAAGGTGTTTCGGTTAACCAGGTAATAACCGGTTACTCCAAAAGGTTTACCGGTTAATGATTTTTGGTAAAATATTCTTGCATCCTTAACAATAACTAATATTTCTAGCAGCTTTAGTGCAAGTTCAATCATAAGTGAAGGAGGCTTTTCTCCAGGTTGGTCCCTCTATGCCTGGACTTCAAAATCAATTTTGCTTTTTTGCTCATGGCGCAGCGATGCTTGAAAATTTCACAAGCGCTTTCCAATTGAGGAATAACAAAATAAAGAAAGAAAATTATGTGTTTGTATAGCTCCAAAGTAGCGAAGATTTTGATTTAGAACATATACAAAAATGACATATTGTAAGGGGCGCGCACCTTAACCCTGACCCACCAAGCCCCTTCCGCGCTGTTTGGCCACTATAGAAATGCCTGGTCCAGTTTTAATAGTACTTATATATGGGCCGTGCTCTGTTAAAAAGGGGTTTAATGCATGTGCTTAAATTGTCCTCCCAGATTAGCCTGTGCAGTCTGCACAGGCTAATCAGCGCTTACACTTTCCGCTTTTATGATATTTTCTGTTTAAAAAAAGTGTCATCTTAGAAAAAATTCCAATTTGGGCAGAAAGTGATGTCCCTGATTAGCCTGTGCGGACTTCAATAGCTTATATGGGACGACACATTACGCACATGCATTAAACCCCATTTTCACAGAGCATGGTGCATATATATAATGGTATTTAGGTAACTGCAGTCATTGGCTAGACCAATGTGATAACATCATTTTTATCTATTTACATTAATAAGGGTTTTTTACCTTATCAATTAAGTGTGGTACACAAATGCTCCTCAGAGATACACAGGTATATTACTATCTAAAAATGTTTAATGCTCGTCATTGTGTTCTAGTGATGGAGGCATTTTTAAACATCTTAAAGGGACCTTTTAACTGATTTTGGCATGTTTTGAAGTTTGTCATTCAATGTTTAAAGTGATTAATGTAAACATTGGAACTAAAGAGTTCCAGTTTAAAACAAAAATGAAATTGAACAAAGAAAGAAAAGTTATCCCCACCTGGCCGTGAACCACTGACCCTTGGAGTAAAATAGACACACTTAAACCACTCGACCATCCATGCTCATATAGTGAAAGCTGTGTTTTATACATTTTATAAGTAATCCTTGTAATGTCACAAAATATAAAAATAACAACAGAACTCACGAAAGTATTCAATCGTTTCCCATTTGTAACGGTCTAGAATTTTCAGGTTTTTAAATTGTCTAAATATGAATATAATGGATATTATGAGCATGGTTAATGTTCAGTTTTACTGTTTCCTTGCAAAAAACATAACAAAAACAAATTTGCAAATATGGAACAATTTTTTTCAATTTTATCAATTTATTAAATCGTGAAAGGGTCCCTTTAATTCAAAAGCCTATATGAGTCAGTTATAGCATGTTAGATATTTCTTCCCAAGGTCCTGGCTTGGCAATGGCAGGGTGTGAAAGACTTTATTTTAAAGTTTTCCTTGTTTTTATTAAAATTACTTAAAACTATTTCAAATAATACAGCTTTGAAAATAAATTAATTTGATGATGTTTGTCAAAGATATTAAAATCTGTGGTCAAGTCTCTTTTAGATTTTTGACATACAATATTAACTTACCAAGGCTTTCTACTTGAAGTGAATAAATACAGAAATTGGATGTTTTATTGAGCCTTCAATATGAAATGAAAATATTTGTTTAGTGTGTTCAGTAATTGTTGGATCTATGACATGTGTTTACTTGTCTTTATTTACTGTCAGTCTGCAGAAAATTTAAATAAGAAGAATTGTCTACTAAGATTTGTTTTGTTTGTATGGATATTGAAATAACAAGTACGATTGAACATTATACAGAATATAATACTGTGCTGTAGATATTCTAAAGTATATAAAGACTGCTAAATGTAATAATAATTTGAAGTAAATTAAGAAGGGAATATATGTTCTTTGATTATTTGTGAAAATGTTCATATATATTTTTTGTTTTCAACAACGAGGCAAATAAAGAAGAAAATATTCAATGCGAATTTGATAAAATAAATACCAGTAGTCAAAGTTGTAACAGATACCAAATAATTTAATTAGCTTGAAGAACATTCTTTGAAAGAACTTGTTATGAAAAGATAAAATTGCCAAAGTGTGATATAAGACAAGACCTCATTGAAGTTGGATGCATGGCTGAACATTGTTGTCAGATTGTTGTGAAACTACATGTAACTCATCTGATAAGGTTGGAGATAAAAATTATTTGACAATCAGCTCTTTTGTTTTCCATTTAATACTGCAAACTAAAACTTCGTGTGTGGTGATTAATTGTGCCAACATGTGATGGTTGTTTTCTTTTTTGTGCTCTGTACTATTTTTTGAGGACGTTGCCAATGCAGAAAACATTAACCGTCAGGTCTGTAATGAAAACTTGAATTATACTGGATTTTTAACCAGGTTTTCCAGAGGAAAAAACTGGTTAATAGATTGGCGAATGCGGGCGGGCTGGCTGGCTGGCTGGCGGGCTGGCTGGCGGGCTGGCGGGCGGGCGGAACAAGCTTGTCCGGGCCATAACTATGTCGTTCATTGTCATATTTTAAAATCATTTGGCACATTTGTTCACCATCATTGGACGGTGTGTCACGCGAAATAATTACGTCGATATCTCCAAGGTCAAGGTCACCACAACTTAAAATAGATTTATTTTGAAACAAACTTACAAAGGGGGTTAATTTTGTTTGTTCATTTCAAAAGTTCAGTTTGAGTTGTCTCCCTTAATCAGATTTTTTTTCACAATGAAAACCTGGTTTTGTGACAATTTTGTCCCTTGTTAGTGTTTTGTTTAAGTATAATTTATTGGTGTTTATTAGCAACAGAGCGGCATTGATGATTTTTAATTCGCTGACATATTACAGGTCAATTAGAGCAGCTTCATTAACTTTTATAGTGTTTTAATACGAAAACAACAAAGAAAGCATTTCATGGTGGGTTACATTATGCAGCTTGAAAAGTACAATTAAACTTTAATTTTTTGTAGGTTATCTGAAACTGGTTGAAAAAAAGCAAAGGGGGCTGATTGAGATATTTGTATCAGATAGCAATCAAGTTGAGTGCACTATTTCAATATCTTTTAGGAATATTAGTCAGTACAGGATTTAAGTGTTGAACATTTGTTTGTTTTGCCCCCCCTTCGAAGAAGAGGGGGTATATTGCTTTGCACATGTCAGTCTGTCTGTCGGTCGGTCCGTCGGTCCGTCCACCAGGTGGTTTCCGGATGATTACTCAAGAACGCTTGGGCCTAGGATCATGAAACTTCATAGGTACATTGATCATGACTTGCAGTTGACCCCTATCGATTTTGAGGTCACTAGGTCAAAAGTCAAGGTCACGGTGACCTGAACTAGTAAAATGGTTTCCAAATGATAACTAAAGAACGCTTAGGCCTAGGATCATGAAACTTGATAGGTAGATTGATCATGACTTGCAGATGACCCCTATTGATTTCAGGTCACTAGGTCAAAGGTCAAGGTCACAGTGACCCGAAATAATAAAATGAATTCCGGATGATAACTCAAGAACGCTTATGCCTAGGATCATGAAACTTCGTAGATAGATTGATAATAGCTGGCAGATGACCCCTATTGATTTTCAGGTCACTAGGTCAAAGGTCAAGGTCACGGTGACCGGAAATAGTAAAATGGTTTCCGGATGATAACTCAAGAACGCTTATGCCTAAGATCATGAAACTTCATAGGTACATTGATCATGACTCGCAGATGACCCCCTATGATTTTGAGGTCACTAGGTCAAAGGTCAAGTTCACGGTGACCGGAAATATTAAAATGGTTTCCGGATGATAACTCAAGAACGCTTATGCCTAGGATCATGAAACTTGATAGGTAGATTGATCATGACTCGCAGTTGACCCCTATTGATTTTCAGGTCACTATATCAAAGGTCAAGGTCACAGTGACCGGAAATAGTAAAATGGTTTCTGGATGATAACTCAAGAACGCTAATGGCTACGATCTTAAAACTTCATAGGTACATTGATCATGACTTGCAGATGACCCCTATTGATTTTGAGGTCACTAGGTCAAAGGTCAAGGTCATGGTGACCCGAAATAGTAAAATGGTTTCCGGATGATAACCCAAGAACGCTTATGCCTAGGATCATCAAACTTCATAGGTACATTGATCATGACTCGCAGAAGACCCCTATTGATTTTGAGGTCACTAGGTCAAAGTTCAAGTTCACGGTGACCCGAAATAGTAAAATGGTTTCTGGATGATAACTGAAGAATGCTTATTCCTAGGATCATGAAACTTGATTGGTAGATTGATCATGTCTCGCAGATGACCCCTAATGATTTTCAGGTCACTAGGTCAAAGGTCAAGGTCACGGTGACCCGAAATAGTAAAATGGTTTCCGGATGATAACTCAAGAACGCTTATGGCTAGGATCATGAGACTTCATAGGTACATTGATCATGACTGGCAGATGACCCCTATTGATTTTCAGGTCACTAGGTCAATGGTCAAGGTCACAGTGAAAAAAAACATATTCACACAATGGCTGTCACTACAAGGGAGAGCCCATATTCATGTTTTACAAACAGCCCTTGTCATTTTTGTGCTGTATGATAAATTTTATTTTGATGTAGGATTTTTTTCAATTTCTTTGCAACGTGTTTGTGGCGTTTTGGCAACAGAGTATATAACATCAACTTTTTAAATAGATCTTCATTCAACAACTACAGTTTATACAGTGGTCAGTGTGGAATATATGGTTTTACAGTTGATCGTTTGAGAATAAACAATGTATGGTTACATTTGAGAAGTCAACTACTGTTTGTACAGTAATCAGTGTAGAACTACAGTTTATACAGTAATCAATGTGGAATTAATGGTTACAGTTGATTGTTTGACAATACACAAAGGAAACATATTATCGTTACCATGGAAACACGATTGGAAATACCCGATGATGTCACAAGCCCATCGAAGGCGCTTCAAATGAAGCAGAAGCTGAAACTGAAGATTCCTGGTCCTTTGGTAAGTTGTTGTTGTTTTTTTTACAAAATCTGTGTTGTCAAAATTTGTTTTCAACGTATGGATAAGGAATTGTGTCTTGTCCATGTACCATGTTGGAAGTTGGAGAATGTTATGCCCTGCCAAAGGTGGAGGGATATAGAATTGGTGTTATACGTCTGTCCGTCGGGTGTCAGTGCTTCAGTCCATCGGTCCCTCTGTCACAGAATTGTGTAAGGGCTTTAACTCGGAAAGGTGGAGAGATATATAATTGGCGTTGTCTGTCAGCCCGTCAGTCTGTCCGTCTGTCTGTCACAAAATTGTGTAAGGCCTTTAATATCTCAGAAACTAAAAAAAAAAGATATCAACATGAATCTTCGTGTTTGTATAGATATATCAATGGTGGGGGATTTCAATTCCACAAATTTGCATGTTCATTTTTGAAGCTCACAGGATGTCTTGTATATATTGTCTTTGGTCTGTGACTGTGTGTCATGCATAGACATTTCATTCAGAAGATTAGGCTTTTCCCTAGGCAGTTTAAGCACAGCAGTACCCCTTTGCAGGCTTTTCCCTAGGCAGTTTTAGTACAGCAGTACCCCTTTGCAGGCTTTGCCCTAGGCAGTTTTAGCACAGAAGTACCCCTTTGCAGGCTTTGCCTTAGGCAGTTTTAGCACAGCAGTACCCCTTTGCAGGCTTTTCCCTAGGCAGTTTTAGCACAGCAGTACCCCTTTGCAGGCTTTTCCCTAGGCAGTTTTAGCACAGAAGTACCCCTTTGCAGGCTTTTCCCTAGGCAGTTTTAGCACAGCAGTACCCCTTTGCAGGCTTTTCCCTAGGCAGTTTTAGCACAGCAGTATCCCTTTGCAGGCTTTTCCCTAGGCAGTTTTAGCACAGCAGTACCCCTTTGCAGGCTTTTCCCAAGGCAGTTTTAGCACAGCAGTACCCCTTTGCAGGCTTTTCCTTAGGCAGTTTTAGCACAGAAGTACCCCTTTGCAGGCTTTTCCCTAGGCAGTTTTAGCAAAGCAGTACCCCTTTGCAGGCTTTTCCCTAGGCAGTACCCCTGCAGTGTTCGACACTAACTTATCTAAGTTAGAAGTCCTTTGGACTCCTTTCTTTTGAAATTTAGGAGTCCAAACAGATTTAAGGGAATCCAACAATTGAGACACTTGAATATCTTATTTTTCGTGTCATAACACATACGAATCCATGGAATGTTACATTTGTATGCCCCCGGTAGAGTGGTATATAGCATTTGAACTGTCTATCCGTCCATCCATCTGTCCTTCAGTCCATCCGTCCGAAAACTTTAACATTGGCCATAACTTTTGCAATATTGAATATAGCAACATGATATTTGGCATGCATGTGTGTCTCATGGAGCTGCACATTTTGAGTGGTGAAAGGTCATTGAGGTAAAGGTCATCCTTCAAGGTCAAAAGTGAAAAAAATACAATCTAAGGGAAGTAATAAGCTTTAAAAGGGAGATAATTTCTAAACCTGCCAAATGAAATATTGAAATTTTATTTCAAAGAGGTGCAAAAGGGGGCATTGTGTTTCTGACAAACACATCTCTTGTTCTTTCATGTTTGTTTTCAGATCGAAGTTCTTAGTAACTGCTGTTCATTATTTGTTATTACACGTTGCAAAATTATTTAACACATTCCAGTAATATTTAAGTTAATAGTCAACTTAATTATTGTATGGTTTCAACATATACTATTTTCAATTATGCATTGTGATTGCTTGTTTAACCTCGACATTATGGTGAAAAAACATTATCGGTGCTTTCTGTTTTGTAAGTGTCATAGTTTAAAAATCAGTTTGTAAGGGTGTAACAGCCCTTTATTTCTCATTGCTTTTATAGATTACCCATAATATTTCTAAGAATGTGGTAATTGGGAAATGCAATATAATTCTAATTTTATTTCAATTTCATCATTGGGTTCTTACACCATGAAAACATTTTTATTTTAAAAAACAATATGGCTCAGATGGATATTTTAAGAGAACAACTGCACACGTGGCAAGTTGCTGGCCAGTCAGTCATTAAGACGTTTCAACACTTCCACTCATAAAAGATGAAACCATACCTTCCCCACGTGCGAAAGTGTCCACATGTGCGAAAGTGTCCAATTGTAGCAGATGAATTATTGTATCATGATGACTTGCACGGAATGTAGTCAAAATCTTTTGTCTTAAGTGAGATATTCAAGTCTGAAAAGTGTTGTGTTCAAGTCTTCAAAATAAGTGCGCATGAGCGAGGTTTATTTGAAATTAGAAATTGTTAACGTCATGTCAACATTGAACTTCCGAAGTGTGATTTGGGTTACAAATATAATAATGCTCATTTGAGAATTCAACAATACATTTATAGCTGTGCCTTATGATCTCAATGATAATTTGCTAAAAATGTTTAGGCATGAAAAGCACAATTACCACAAGGATTATACGGGGTTTTCATCATCAGTCTCTTAAGTACCCGTAACCACGATTTTATTATGGATGAGTACACATGGGAACTGATGAGTGTGGTTGGTATGACACAGCTCACAAACTGCAATAATCACTGAATTGTCAATTGATAGTGCCACGGGTTATTCACACTTAACTGATTCACAGCCAGTTCCATCTTCAGTACCTTGGGGCCATAAAACATACTTTTGGTGAACAATTTCAGGTACTGTAATGATTTTTTAAAGTAATGAGAGACTGTTTGGCTAGTTTTACTTAGCAAAAATATCAGAGAAAAAAATTCAGCGCAGGGTTTGTGCTTGCCTATCAAACGTCAAGGATGCATGACTTGTGCTTGCCTGTTAAAGGTCAAGGATGCATGACTTGTGCTTGCCTATCAAATGTCAGGGATGCAGGATTTGTGCTTGCCTATCAAAGGTCAAGGATGCAATTTAAAATATGGTGTTTATTTGGTTCAGGTATATTGTCTTGAGTGCAGTATTCTTGCAGGTTATTTTTTGTGATATTTCCGATTTTCTATTGTTTCATAATTTACTGAAGTCTTTGCATAAAACATAATCATTAAGGAACATAGACAGTGACTCAGATCTATGCAAGAGTGCATGATTCCGTGTATTATCAGAATGTAAACTTGAATTTGATATTGAGATAAGGTATCATTTTATAAATGGTAAGCAGTTTATCTTGTCAAGGTAATGTATGGCTATTTTTGAAACTGCCGATTTTACAATTATAAAAGCCACTATAAACTTAATAGTAACACTAAATTATTGTTGGAAAAAATATAACAGGAAAATTGTTAGTTTTTGATGAATTATTGAATATTTATTTCATTAGTGATCATGTCACTACATAACTTGTAAAAATATAGTTTTCTTTCATGAACTATTTTTCAACAAAATAAACAACAACTCCTCTTTAGGGTACAAGGTAATTTATAACATAAACTAAATTTACCGAAATCAGACCTCCAGAAAGTTTTTTTCAAGATCGCCACCAAGATCGCCGCCTTGAAGATCGCCACACAGATAGCCACCAAAAGCTATTGATGGTCATAGCTATGTAACTATGCACTAAAATTTTATGATATTGGTGTCTACACCTAGGTTTTGAAGGACACAGGACACAATAAAATCATCAGATAATACTGTAAGTTTATTGTAGTACACAGAAAACCAACTTGGCGTCCTATATAAAGCAGAATTTGATATGCTTACCAAATGAGCAGATTTAAAACATTAAATTTCAGATATAACATAGAAAGAAATTAACTTTAACTTTAAAACAAAATGTTTGTAATATTGACAGAGAACAATTTAATTTTTGAATGCAAATGTTTTGTCAATTTGCAGTAAACTTTTTATTGCCAGTTAAATTAAAGATGTAACAATTCAAAAATGAAAGATTGAGCGCTGAAGAAAATGCAATATTTCACACTATGAAAATGGAAGATAAAATGCCTTGAACATGGATTATTTAAAGGGACCTTTTCACGTTTTGGTAAATTGATAAAATTGAAAAAAATTGTTTCATATTTGCAAATTTTCGTTTTTGTTATGATATTTGTGAGGAAACCATGATACTGAACATTTACCATGCTCTAAAATAGCCTTTATATGCACATTTTGACGATTTAAAAACCTGAAAATTATAAAGCGTTGCAACGCGAAACAATTTAATAATTTGGAGAGTTCTGTTGTTGTCTTTATATTTTGTGAAACTTTGAAGATCGCTTATATGTAGTATAAAATACGTTGTATCAGGAAGGATTGCCGAGAGGTCTGATGCGCAGAATTTTTACTCAAGGACTCCAGGGGTCAGTGGTTTGAGTCCTGCTGAGGGCTACCTTTTTTATCCCCACGCTTTTTGAAAAAAAGGTGGGGATATTGTGGTGATCTCCGCCGTCCGTCCGTCCGTCTGTCTGTCCGTCCGTCTGTCCGTCCGTCTGTCCGTCCGTCCTGGCCACTATCTCCTCCTACACTAAAAGCACTAGAACCTTGAAATTTACACACATGGTAGCTATGAGCATATGTGCGACCCTGCACTATTTGGAATTTTGATCTGACCCCTGGGTCAAAAGTTATAGGGGTTGGGGTGGGGCCGCGTCAGAAATTATCACTCATTTTTTTAGGTTATTTTACATTTACTTCTTTATTTCTACACCGATTCACTTCAAATTGATACTGGACCTCACTTATGACAATACGGTCAATCTCAACCATGCATGGCCCCATTCCCAACCCTGGGGCGCCCCGCCCACATAGGCCACACCCACCAAAAATTTCCATTTACTATAATTTTTTCATTTCTACACGGATTCACTTCAAATTGATACTGAACTTTTGTTATGACATTAGGGTCAATCTCAACTATGCATGGCTCCAATCCCAACCCTGGGGCGCCCGCCCACATAGGCCACACCCACCAAAAAATTCCATTTACTATAATTTTTTCATTTCTACACGGATTCACTTCAAATTGATACTGAACTTCTCTTATGACATTAGGGTCAATCTCAACTATGCATGGCCCCATAACCAACCCTGGGGCCCCGCCCACATAGACCACACCCACCCAAAATTGCCTTTACTATAATTTCTTCATTTCTACACCGATTCACTTCAAATTGATATTGAACTTCTCTTATGACAATACAGTCAATCTCAACTATGCATGGCCCCATTACCAACCCTGGGGCGCCCCGCCCACATAGACCACACCCACCCAAAATTGCCTTTTACTATAATTTCTTCATTTCTACACCGATTCACTTCAAATTGATACTGAACCTCTCTTATGACAATACGGTCAATCTCAACTATGCATGGCCCCATTACCAACCCTGGGGCGCCCTGCCCACATATGTCACACCCACCCAAAATTGCCTTTTACTATAACTTCTTCATTTCTACACCAATTCACTTCTAATTGATGATGAACTTCTCTTATGACAATACGGTCAATCTCAGCTATGCATGGCCCCATTACCAACCCTGGGGCACACCTAGGTCAAACATTCGGCGTGGGGATACGCGTCGGCCTCTGCCGCGCCATTTCTAGTTTCTTTTTAAGCTCTGCTAGTATATATGAAATATATATAGTGGAGCTATCCTACTCACCCCAGGCGTTGGCGTTAGCATTCCCGTTTCCGTTAGGGTTTGCGTGCAAATGTTAAAGTTTGCGTACCACCTGAAATATTGACTATGCCCCTTTACATGTTTTCATATTTTGCATACTTCTTTACCAACATGACCCTAACCTATAAACAATAGCAGACAACTGTATCAAGCATTTTGTAAGAATTATGGCCCTTTTTATGTCCCCCACCACTTTAGTGATATTTGGCATGAATGTGTATTGCATGGGGCTGCACATTATGAGTGGTGAAAGGTCAAGGTCATCCTTCAAGGTCAAAGGTCAAATATATGGGGACATAGTGGTTCACAAACACATATTGTTTCACTTAGAATATGCATATTATTGATAAATCTATTTTAAAGTTTGCGTACCACCTCAAATATTTTCAATGTCCCCTGACATACTGCTTTCATATTTTGCAAACTTCTTGACCAACATGACCCCAATCTATAAACAAGAGCAGACAACTGTATCAAGCATTTTGTAAGAATTATGGCCCTTTTTCCATTTACAATATGCATATTACTTTAGTTATACATTGCCATTACTTCTTTATTTATGATCAGATTTTTTTTAAACTTTGACAAAACAACACTTACCTAAATACCACAATGGATTCCACCCAAACAATACCCCACGCCCCAACCCGGAATCCCTGCCCCCCCCCCCCCCCCCCCCCCCAAAAAAAAAAAATTTTTTTTTTTTTTTTTTCCTTTTTTGATTTTTGAAAGATCATCTAATAAATTACCACACCCACGTTATAACCCCCTCTCAACTCCCCTACCCCCCAAAAAAAGATTTATTTTTTTCCTTTCTTATTTATTTACTTTATTTTTGAAGGACTGTCCAAACTTCACACCCAAGCTATTGCTATCAACTTGAAATACAATTTATTTAGTTTGTTTTATGTCTTTACAAATGTTCAATAGATTGTGGAAAATATACCTGACCTTGACCTTATTGAATAATTTGAACAATTACCCCATGATGGCTTATATTATACTGTCAAGCACTCAAATAGTCAAGCGCTGTTCTCTTACAGCTCTTGTTAAATTTTATTTTTGATTTTTTACTGGAGCTTTTTAGTTCCAATGTTTAAATTTATCAATATAAAGCATTTAATGAGAAACTTCAAAACACGCCAAAATCTGTGAAAAGACCCCTTTAACAGTATGAAAATTGAATACTAAACATTGTGAAATTGGAGATTTTACGCTCTAAAATGAAAGATAAAACAATGTGAAACTGGAAGATTGAACACAATAAGAATGGGGAAAAGGAAAAATTCAGATGTAACACAAGCAAGTTTATGTGCTCTTGTTGAATCACAAAGTGTGCTTGAAAACAATTTATTGTCACATGCTCATTTTAATGCAAATATGTGACATTTTATATTAGAACATGGCAATTAAAGGGACCTTTTCGCTTTTCGGTAAAATGACACAATTAAAAAAAATGGTTAAGATTAGCAATTTCTATGCCCCGGTAGGATGGACTAAAGCAGTTGAACTGTTTGTAAGTCCGTCTGTCTGTCTGTCTGTCTGTCTGTCAGTCTGTGCCTCCGTCGGAAAACTTTAATATTGGCCATAACTTTTGCAATATTGAAGATATAGCAACTAGATATTTGGCATGCATGTGTCAAGGTCAAGGTCATCCTTCAAGATCAAAGGTCAAATATATGGCTTCAAAGTGGCGCAATAGGGGGCATTGTGTTTCTGACAAACACATCTCTTGTTTTTTGTAGTTACGATGTTTGTTAGGAAACAGCTAGTAATACTGAACATTTACAATGCTGTTAAAATATCTATTATATGTATCTTTTGATGATTTAAAAGCCTGAAAATTATAAAGCGTTGCAACGCTAAAGGATTTAATTATTTGGAGAGTTTGTTTGTTGTCGTTATATTTTGCCACACTCTGAGGATTTCTTATATAAAGTATAAAATACATCACTTATTGTATGAGCACGGATGGCCGAGTGGTATAAGCTATAGACTTTTAATCAAGGGGTCAGTGAATTGAGCCCAGTTGAGGGCTACTTTTTTTTTCTTAAATTTTGTTCTTGTTTTTTTACTGGAGCTTTTTAGATCCAATGTTTAACATTATCAATATACAGAATTTTATGACAAACTTCAATATCTGCCGAAATCTGTGAAAAGGTCACTTTAACAAATCCCACATCTTTCAACAGAGAGACTACCACCCATTTAGCACATTATTATATAGTAATATTGGGCATCTAATGAGTACAGCTTTCAACAGATACTTGTCAGCCTAGAATTGAGCAGAAAACTGTTGTATCTGTGAAACTATTCTGTATCAGATATAATATTTATACACTCATTTATTAAAATTTATATTTTCTATTTAACATTAAGATGACACCAGTCTTTAGTTTTGGAAGTAATAACAGTAACTCCAGGGTTTTTGTGCATTATTATTTGACAGGTTCTCAAGTTGTGACTGGGTATTTATGGGGGGATTGGTTAAATGGAAGACACTTTGACAAATTTAAATGGTGTTTTAAGTATTTTACATTATTATCCAATTATTGCCTACATATATATCAGGTGTTTAAAATAGTATATGAATAAATATGGTTTTGAATTTAATAGAGCACATGGTTTATAAAAGATTTTAGATGAATGTAATTTAATAATTGGAGGGGGCAGGGGGTTACAGGGGTGTTGGGAATTTGACGCGCCGTCGTGTGACGCTGCCAAATAACGTCATATACATGCACATCATCTTGTTATTATTGTTCAGTTGATTTATTGTTATGATTGAGAAAGGACGACATTAAAACTGAAAACACAATGCTAGAATTATTTATTCATTTCAAGTAGACAAGGGCTTTAAATCATTTCAATTTTGTGCAGAAAATCCCGTATCCATACTATTATTTGTCCAGTTTGAAAAATATTGTTTTCATTCCAGACTTCACAATTTTTACAAGTACCCCACTTGCAACATCCAATCTGGGGGCATTGGAAAAATAATATTTTATTTTTTCTGGTATGAGGTATTATTCAAATACTGAAACATGTGATCTGGAATACATGATAACTATCATACTAGCTGGAAGCCTTGTTTTGTTTCTCTCAAAAATATAGGAAATATAGGAAACCATCATTTTGATTGGTTTTCTTAAATCACGTATTAGAATCACTATACATGATTGATTCTAAAGGTATCACTTCAATACATGATTGATTCTAAAGGTATCACTTCAATACATGATTGATTCTAAAGGTATCACTTCAATACATGATTGATTCTAAAGGTATCACTTCAATACATGATTGATTCTAAAGAAAAATTAACTAAAATGATTTACTAAAAAAATTGATTTATTGGTTTGATCATGTAATTTATTATTGAAGCAAGAATATCTGCCTTAACATAGATTTGTATCTGCTTCATGTAAAGGAACTCTTACATAGTTAATTGCTATGTTTGCTCCACAGTTGTTTCCCCTACATTTGTTAATTTCATGTTAAAGAACTCTTACCTAGTTAAGTGCTAGTTTTATCCATAGTTGTTTCCCTGGCATTTATTTGGGGGACAATCATGTGCCAGACCTCTTTCAAACAAGTTATATCCACTACAAAATTGGGGGGGAGGGGGGGGGGGGGTAATAAGCACAATTATTTGTCTGTCTGTGCATCTGACTGTTCATTCTTCTGTTTGTATTAGGAGTTACTGTACTTTTCTTCCATTTTTGTCTTGCATTTCTCCCTTTTTTGTAAAGAAATGAATTTAAGACATACACAATTATTACTACCCATTATACCTTTGTTCATGACTATTACACGCTCTATATAATTTTGGTTTATATTGGTACTTTTATGATATATGTATAAATAGTATTCATGTATGTACGTTTATATGAATTTCTGATAAAAAATTAAGAGTTAATATACACTTTGGGAAACTAAATATGATTTTCTATATAAAAGCTTAAACAAAAAAGAGAAAAGAAGTTCTTATACACTTTGCACAAGTAATTACAAGCTAATGCTTGATCAGATAATATTGTGTCTGGAATCCTGACAATCTATAGATACTAAATAGCCTTTTGATGATTTTCCTTAGCAATACCTTAATTGTAATTAGTGGTAAGACTAAAATGGTTACAAACTCTATGTATTTGAAGGTCAAATAGGATTCTGGGAACAATTTATCTTGGGTGCTGGATGCATTGCTGTATTACAACGAAATAGGGCTGCAACGGGTACCCGAAATATCCGATGATATTGGATCCAACTTTAGATTCGCGGGTACAGATCCACCCCTGAAAATTTCGGTTCCGGATATTTATTTTCATAGTTGTATGTAACCTAGCGCTGTTTTCACAAGTATTGTTTTTTATACAGACTGGTTCTGTTGAAAAGACAAATCATACGTGTAATAGTCAATATTTATTGACGAGTGACAGTCAAATAGCAGATCATTCGAGATCATTCGGCTTTTATTGTCATTTGACATTCCGTAATGGGCCCCGAAAGCAAAACTAATTTGAAATCATGGAGGATCTACACATTACAAATGCAATTCCTAATGGCAATAAGTAATTAAGTTTTCAATCCTTATTGTCTTGCTGAGTTGTTTTAAAAACAACGGTAGTGGATCCAGTGCGACTAGAAGGTGATTCAGGTAAATTTTGCATAATTTCGCGACCTGTCAAATTGTGTTCCTGCATAATGTATTGTCTTGAAAGCATATTTCGTCATATACTAAGTTTAAATGCTATCTTGTGATGCAAGGAACCTCAGTGCCCAGTGAGAGAATCTTCTCCAGAGCAGGAGACCCTGTCAGTGCTCATAGGACTTGCCTGGACCCGGGCAATGTTGATATGTTAAATTTTGTGAAAACAAAAATCAAACATATGAACAGTGAAAAGTGTATTTTAACGAGCAAACTTTTAAGAGAATAAGTGTTAAGGTTTTGTTTTATTTGGACATCACTACAATGTTAAGCGAGAAATGTGTTATGTTTTTTGTTAATAAATGTTTAATGTTTTTTAGTCAAATTATACTTCTAAAACATCGATTACTTAAATTTAGACAGAAAATTCTAATTTTCTCTTATCTGAGGGATCCGGATCCGAAAAACTGCAAGAAACCATATTTGCAAAGTATTTCATTATTAATAATATAATACTATAATAAGCTAATGTAATCAAAACATATTGATATTTTAATAATTTAACTCAATGATATTAATAATATTTAAATTTTCCCCAAAAAACTAGGGCAGGAAGATAGGAAGGATTTTTTTTGGAAAATCAACAGTGTTGTCAGTGTCTAAATAATTTTTAAATCTTCTTATGAGTTTGAACTTTGCAACATATTCTATGCTACTTTATTTCAATATGGTAAGTCATTAAAGTGTTATTTATTTTTCAACTATATAATGTGCTAATCTCATATAATGAATTACTACCCCATTTAAAAATGACACCTTATCTAAATTCATTAATACAATAGTTATAATTGTTTATTGTAACATACTATTCCACTTAAAATGACCATCATAGAACATCAATGCTGTGCTTTTACTAAATTTTTCAATGATTTCAATTATTTTAAGAAAGAAATCTATCAGGCACTTATAAAAAAATATATAATAAGGGTGTCAAAATTTAACAAACTGAACAAGTCAATTTGAACTTCTCTTGCAATGCAAATGGAGCCACTTGAAATATCAAATTGTTCCCATACTAGTCGGCAATATAGCTATGACATTGTGTCTTTTCAAAACATGCATCAGACACACCTTCTGAAACTTTTTAAGCGGTTTTGAAAACGCTATTTCATTGCAAACTTTCGTCAATAAAGGATACATGTTGTTATACAACCGAAAGTGAAAGTTCTGTTTTAAAAAAAAATGAATAAAGAGCGAAACTGTTGAAAACTAACGAAGATTATAATTGATACTAACATAAGACCGTAAGACTGAACAAAATAATACTTAACTTTTAAATCACAACACGAATGTTTACTTAAAAAGCAAATTCTTCATTCATCCGCGGACTTCTTTGTGTCGTAGTCATAAATGCCTCCAAATGGAGGTGCGTGATGCGTCTAAGTATAGAGGTGACAATAACGTAGTGACGTCACCATCTATGTATAGAATGTAGTAACCTTAGAATTTTTCGTGACGCAACTGCGTCAGCACACGTGACTCGGTTATGTGATTCGAATATTAAATAAGTACGTTATGCTATCTCTTGTCAGTACTATACTACTCAATGTGGCGTTAATGGCAAATACGCGTAGAAAAAGGTACATAGTGCTCCTTTAAAGTCTATGTGTAATTCAGAAGTTTGTTTACATGTCATCGCTGAGTCTTCACAACTACATTATGAACAGACTTGCCCATGTTACCTTTCATGGGAAAATATTTAATTTTGAGCCAAAGTAAGTAAAATTTACCTCGGCTGCCCGGGTATTCGCCAAAAGAAATAATTTGATCCGCCGAATATCTTAAAATAAGATAGTTGACGTATATTCTGACTTTCAAATAAAGTAAGAAAAAATACGTTTCTAAATAATTAAATTCAAAACAAATGTTAAATGGTTGTTGTTATTATTGAAATCACACTTTTAGAGACGCGTCATGCCAAAGTGGGTCTTTTGCCTTTTTGACCAGCTTTGCTCAAGCCAAGCCTGTTTAATGGCGCAGTCTGGTCAGGAAAAAAGCTGTCCACTATTACAGTCTGGCATGTAGCTCCGCTGGCCGCATTTGGCATAAATCCCATTTTCGCATGACACGGTCTTAAACAATCGATTGCGTCATGTGAGTGGAACATCTAAACATCATGAAATATTCATATGCATATATTCTTGTTTGTAGTCGTTATTTACCGGTCATTTAAGAGAAACAGCTGGTTTTAATACATACGCCGATTAAAATGTTTTAAATTCAGTTCGCCCATTGTCAATTAAAGGGACATTTTCATATTTTAACTGTCCCGTGCCTGTATACTTTAATTCATACTAAATAAGCTACAAAAGTTTTGAAGCTGTTTTGGACAAAGATGGTTGTTACCCGAACACAGCACTTTTTACCGAGTAAAAAGGTCATTTTCAGTTGATATTTGACGACATAAACCTCTAATAAGTTATATTTCTTATTTCCCAGGCATGTGTGACGTGTAAGGGACACAAAATATAATGAACTGCTGATTTAGAGAGGGTTTTAAGATGATAATAATAATCACGAAAATTATAATTAAAAAGAACATGACAACGAGAGTACTCCTACTATTAAATTTCATACGATTTTTATATAATTTAAAATTCATTGTGATCTTACTTGATTATACCAGTATATTACTACCAATGCGCTACTTATAATGTTTAACTTCTGGCATACAGAGTTTGATAATGATCTAACTTGATTCTTTGACAGAATTAACAATGAACTAAAGCAATTTGTTTAAAAGCGCATGTAACAATTTTCATAATTTCGTTTTTTCATTTAGAATGAAAACTGTGTTTTTTTATTATTGGAATTTTATAGATACAGCCACTGCAATAATAAAACATCCACCAATTAATAGTTTAAACATATATTGAGCAACATACTAGGCACGAAGTTGTTCTCTAAAAAAGATTCACACTGTAATATACGTTAACATTTTAGTGGCATACGATGACAAAATATCGTTCCAGTATGGCTTACATGGGATGATTTGAAATTCAAAATGCATAATGTATATATAAAAATATTTTTTTCAACTTAAACTAGCAAGCATTTTAAGAAAAAGGAGTTTAATTGACCCTTAGTTAAAATGTAAGATACGTTAACAATTTCAAGGTTTTTGCAGTTATTTCAGCAAGTGGTCTTGTTTAGACTTTTAAAAAACGATTTTACTACTGGAGGAAGGCAAGTCAGTCATTCTTTGATATGTTTTTGTTCTAAAAAGCGCTTTGTGCAATGCATGATATACTTTTGTAAGATACGTTAAAAAGCAGTACAATTCCTATAACCAAAATATGTACCATTCTCTGCACACATGAACTGCAAATTATTTTACTGTAAATGAGATACTTATAGACTGATGCAATGACAGCGATGATTTGGAAGAATCTGTTTGTCTTACGAGTACACTATACATGACAGGAAGCCATTCTTGATCGTGTTTATATATATTTACTTTAACTTTGATGTTAAATTATTCCTTAAAAGGTAGTCATGCGGAAAATCTTATCATGGTTATTATAATATATCATTCTTTCACTCAAATGAACAATATATCCTTGGATAGTTGTCAATTATGTAGTTTAAATTTGAAATGTTATAATATATAACGTATCTTACAGAGTATATTATATACAATGTATACGATTTGTAGTGACTATCATGTTTTATTGATATCACACACAATGTACCCATATCCAATTTTTCATCATTCAAGGTCTAAAGTTTCAATAGGTTGCATCAAAGTTTCACTAACTACAAGTTGGTTTTTAACTACTTAAAAATGAAACTTTCCCATAAATTGACAATGGGCGAGTTAAATCACTGCTCGCATAAAATCTCTGTCCCAGGTAAGCGCACCAGGACCTTTGGTCCTCTTGTTTAAATTATCAAACGTATACAAACAGTTCATTGAGGATGAGTATTTTTTAAACGCGTTTTCGTTGGTTTTTGGCTGCCCGCGAAACGCTCCTTTACATGTAAATGATTAACATGCAGAAACAGCACATTATTTATAACTGGAATATGCACATATACATAAGTTTTGTGATAATATATCTTAACATCAATGCAGACCGTATTAAACAAAAAAGTTCATTTCTGTTATTTGCGGAAGAATTTAGGGACCATCCAACGTTATATGTAAAAATAACGATTAATTGCTGAAACAGTTATTTATAATTTTGATGTATCTTTAATTTGATCTTACTTTACAAGTCTTTTAGTAGTTAAAGTACCCGGTTTCTATCAACAGCTGAACATACACGAACCATTTATATAAGATGCATCAACGTATATACGTCAATTGATATCATTTAAAATGAAATTAAATTATTAACATTGTATGTGACGCTGAATTGAAATATGTATATATCGAGAAAATGAGTAATTGCTAACAGCTTAAGTAAATATCTGGCAAATATAAACAATGTTTAATTTATTTTATATTTTAAAGTCGAGATTAAAATAAATATGATTAATTGGTACATTTTGCCATAGTTTACGCCCAGTCTCGATAACATGATACCATTCACGTACCCGATGTCGGCGAGCTTTTCCATAAATCGTGCAACAAATATGTAATATCTAGGCGCTTTGCAGTTTAAATAACCTAAATAGAAACTAAGTTTAACTAGTTTGTGTAAGGTGCATAACAAAACACAATCAGTATTCAAATTTAAATATGCCATTTTGACAGGTTCGTTACTGTTGTTAGTCAACAGTGTCATGTTTAAGCGCACGCATTACTTTTATTGAACAAAGTACACCTTTACAAATGGTATGATTTTAGTACTCAATTTATATTGTATATAGCCTAAAAATACAAAAGGATACAATGTTTGGTTTTGCTACAATACGGTTTGTTTGTAAATCAGAAGAAAAGTTCATTACATTACATCGGTAAGGGACAGTTCCTTTCTTTGATACATTAAGCTCTATTTAAACTTTGAAATACATACGTACTGATCATGTTCTCTGTTAAGATAAAACAAGAAACTTCAAAACATGCAAAGAAACGCAATTTCTTTATGTTTGTTCCCTCGAATTACGAATTTTGACTTTTCATTGACATGTTCGTTACTCTTAATCTGAACTTAAGTCTTAGATTTACATGATTGATAATGCACTTAAAGTTTTTTAGATGTGTATTTATTTTCTTTACCTACGAGACATGCTTTACTGGTATATACACGTATCAGGATGAGTTATTTTATTAAGTGCGATGAGTTATCATTTTCGGTTTGAAACAAGTCTTATAAAATCATGTTGCATTTTATTAAGTTTTTTTTCATTAAAAAAGTGTCGATCCTATGTACTGCAAATGACATTAAGTCTCGTCTTATTATCTACCATGCTGTACTTTATATTATCGTCTTTTCTATATGCTCATTATAAGTATTATAGATATGTGAATATTAAAGCACAAACATGTAGTACCACATGTAGATGGGGGAACACGCCTTCATATATTGGCAATAAACCTCTTTCGTTTTCTTATTGTATTCAAATGTGTAAGCTCGCTTTAACAGGCCTTTTTCTCCCGCGGATCATGTCACAAGGTTCATGTTTACAGCACGAAGCGATTTCATGCTATGAAACTGCAAATAAATCGCATTTTAAAACCCACTGCAATAATTTATGTATAGGCCGCAATTTCATTGTGGAAAAGTATACCCTACTTAAGCATGGCTTACGTGCATGTTAGCGCTGAAAACATGACAGCGGCCCTTAGTTTACAAACAAACAGTTGAATATGAAATGTATCTTTGCAATCTGATACAGCGTCCGGGAATACCGGTCTGATAAAATCAATATCCCAGCCAAGTCTGCTCTACATTAATATATTTTGCATACCAACTGCTGAATATAGTTTCTTAATTGTCAATGATAGCAGGAAGATAATTATCGTATGTGTAGAATTTCCAACGACTAACCAAGAGAGTATTAACAGTTAAGGACTAACAGTTGCATGCCATGGTGGTCTGATGTGTCATTATTCAAGGATATTTAATACGTATTTCTTCCGAGCATATTATTTTCCTGCCAATGTAAATGTTTTGCAACATGAATTGTGTTATACATCAAGCCTTTTCGGAAAACTATTTGTATAATCAAGAATAAAGAACATTCATGAACAGCAAGCTTTACATTGTAGTTAAGATCTTGTATCATGTTACTTGTAAGCGTCTATGCGTCATAGTGTGTTTTTCAGTAGCTATGTGAATGACATTATACATACATGTTAACTGGTATAAACAGCCATTGTATTCAAGAAGGTCAAAGTTGTATTGATTGCTGAATATTTGCTAGGAGGGGCTTCTTAAGTTACAGGCGCGATTATGTCAATTGATTATTTGAGTCTATAATATTGTATAGGCGATCATTTTCGTCGTCATTTTAAAGCTTTCAGATATGCGATCATTACAAGTGTGACAATTAGAGCAGGAATAAATGCCAAAATTTTAAATGCATATTTTGCCCAAAATCATGATTTAGGTTTACCACAAAAAATTTAACTTTAAATTGCCTTCGATACGTATATGTAAGGCAAACGTATAATGGTGTTACGACTTCAACATTTTGGTAATTCATGACACGTAAGACATTTTGTAAGAATAAGGTAATGACTATGTTCTTATTTTCTTAACGTAATATTCAACACATGAATGTGCGGGGTACAGAATTCGCGCTATTTCGATTGCCGATGTGCTCGTGCGGTCTTTATCTAACCCAGTCCATGAGAAGAAAAGCTACTTATTTTTAGCCAAAACACTCGTTTAAATTTAAGCCTATCATGCTTGTTCGTTTTACATGTATACACGTCAGTTCTAATGTTTAGCGGTGCACTTCTCCAACTATGTTCACTTTCACTTGCGTTCGTGATATTGAGCATAATCAGCATCATCAGCAGGAGCAGCATCAGCATCATCATCATCATCAGCAGCAGCAGCGGCAGCAGCAGCATCGTCATCGTAATCGTCGTCGTCGTCGTTGTCATCATAATCATCATCATCATCATCATCATCATCACCATCATCATTTTCATATGATACTTCACGTCTCTGAGATATATGTGGTTCCATTAGCTGAAATACAATATTGTTCTGTGTACAGCAGTATTTGGCATACGTACGTGGTTTTTTAGGTGTTCGCTTGAGGTTAAGAGCAAGTTTTGCAAGTCGGTCTGCTCTTAACTACACTATGAACGATAACCACCGCATCTGCCTGTGCACACTGATTAGCCTGTTTTACTTCACCACTGGTACACTGCAGACAGTGAGTGTGTGTATGTAATCAATAGTGTTTAACAGCTTGTGCGACGACATTGGCCAGTTTGTCATTGAAATCTGTACATATTGGCTGCGTTTAGGGAAAACGGGGCTTAATGCATGTCAAATAGTAGTGAACAACTTCGGAGACAGGAGTGTAACACGTTGCAGGCTAAACACCTTGAACTGAAAACGAAATACAATACAAAAGTGAGAATGAAAATGCGAATGCAACGTTCTGCGCTATCTATCGATACCCAGACCACCACTATGTCACCAAGCACTTTGACAAAGTATCAACTCAAAGATATAAGTTCTGCTTCTTAGATACCGTAAAATGTTTAACGTCAGCTACTCTTTGGAAAAACAGTATTAAGCGAAATTAGAGCAAGCAGAAAAGATAAGTCCAAGTCGCTTTCGATTCGACTTCTGAAAAAATACCGAAATAAGACAATTATCCAAACAGTAGCTTACCATGAACGGAGTAAAAACTTTTTGGAATTGTTTCGAGGCAGGTCATGGAAAGGGGCATTGCGATGGCCTCGGTGGAATTACTAAACGGCTAGCTGACGAGGCTGTCCGAACCGGGAAGACCGTTATTCAAAATGCAGAGGACTTTTATGCCTGGACTCAGTTACCTTATTGCACAATGGCAAATGTTATATTTTTTTTTAGTCATCTCAAGAATGCCAAGTAGTAGGAAAACAGCAAATTCAATTGAAAATTATAAAAGGCACCATGAAAATACACGCAGTAGTTGTCCAAGGTAATAACAATGTCTTAGTAGGCGAAAAGAGTTGTTACTGCGAAAATTGTATTGGCGGTATCTATTACTGCCGTCATTGGCAACCACAAACTATAGTTGTGATCTCTACCAGCCAACAAATTGACCCAGAGCAAGAAACTTCAATTCCAGTGTTTAATACCCCCATTCAAGAGCCAAGCACTCTCATTCCAGAACTAGAAACTCACATTCAAATGCTAGAAACTTCAATTCCAGAATCAGACAAACAAATTCCTACACCTGAAGCTCAGACGTCTCCATTTGAAGTTGGAAACTTTGTAGCGGCTAAGTATTGACAAAATTTTACAGGTTGATACAGAAGATGAAGACATCGAAATTACGTTTTTGCAACAATCAAAAGACCTGTTTCGCTGGCCAAGAAAAGAAGACAAGATATGGATTGATTTCACATATGTTATATGAAAAGTTTCGGATCAAGTGACCACTGGGCGACCACAACGAACGTTCAAATAGGCGGAAGAGGACATTCAGCAAGTCAATATTAGATTTTCCGAATTACATAACATACGTGTGCCTACAAATCGGCAAAATCTCTCATTCGTTTTTTTAAGTGTGCAAACTGCTATAGTTTGCTCATGTCAATTTGCATTACACATGAAAGGTTAGTTACTTAAATTAAACGTACAGATTGTGTGTCTTTTTAGAATTTTATACGAATGAATTTGAATATGAATCTTAATTGTTGTTCTAAAATCATGTATTCTTTGTGTAATGATGTTCTTTTATCTAAATGATAACGTAAGGTATTTGTTGAAAGGTTCGTTACCAAATAGTAGCAATAGAAGCAGTTGCCTTTTCTCCTACGTATGTCATTAAATGGCTATTAAAGTTCTATTAACATAGTTTTGTTATGGTGTTTTTTTACAAAAGTTGAACAACAAAACATATTGAACTTTTTTGTAAATATACCAGTTATCTAATAGAAATGTTATTATGTTCTGTTACATTGTTAAGTTAATTAAAATCTTCGATGTGTTTATATTGTAATCAACATGAAAAGAGATGTGCGAATTATTGTTTAAGTCCCACTTTATGATGTTCTGACATTTAATCATACTAAAATCTGTTTTATAGCTTGAATTGAATACTTTGTCGTTTGAAATCACTTACTAGTAGTTATGTATTCAATAAGTAACAAACCTTTCAGAGGACTTTAGTAAATGGAATTCAATGTACAGAAAAAATAGGAAGAACTAAATTGATGATCGAGATTTTTCATGAAACACTTATACACACGTCGTACATTAAGCTACATAACTTTTTAAATGGATATTGAATTACCGATAGCCGATACTACTTAATCCTGAATTGTACTATTTAAAAGAAAATGGGTGTTAAACGTGTGTTGTAGCGTATCTGCTATTTTTACATGGACAATAAAATTAATCACACATTTGTTCGAAAACCAGAATAGTAACAAACAAAAAAATGTTTAAATTCTCATACGAGTATATGTTTTAAAGTTACTTTAAGTTGCTGTACAACTTACCAAATATTGTGTAAAAGTAAATATATTATCAAGTAATTTAAATTGGGTAAATTAGATCAAAATAAAGATATACAACAAAAGTCCTGCTGGTCGAATTACCTATTTAACACATACATTTGAGTATTTGTGAAAAGGGGGTTTAATTCATGTGGGTAAAGTGCTGTCCAAAATCAGCCTGTGCAGTTCGGATAGGGGACGACATCGGCTTATCAGGGACGACACTTTCCGCCGAAACTGGAATCTAGCTAAGAAGATACTTTATTTGTACATACGATATCATAAAAGTTGAAAGTGTCGTCCCTGATTAGCTTGTGCGGACTGCATAGGCTAATTTGGGACGACACTTAACGCACATGCATTAGACCATCTTTTCACAGAGCACGACCCATTAAGTTTCTAATCCACATAATAAATAGACTAGGTTCCTCAATCTTTTCCTTATTCAACGGTTTCAAAAACAAATTAAAATATTTTAATATTTACATTTGAAACTGCAACTTAACCTTAATAATTTACGTAATAAAACGTCTGTAGATGCAATACGTGATTAGCGGTTTACACCCAGTTATCGTCAATGCATGTTATACAAATGCAAAGATGAACAACGCTTATTGGTTGAAATGACAATGTCTACTACAAAACACAACACTTAACCATTTCATAATGCAGTATCGTATAATATTGGAATCAAAATCATAATGACCCGACATACCCACATGTTTATGTACAACTTTATAAAAACAAATTATAACATATAATAACTAATGAAACCAGCCATGGACATTGCTTATAAATAATGCCTCGTTGTAATAAGACATGTGAAAACATTTGCACATAAAATGTAAAAAAAAAATAGACTTCAAACATTTGTCAATCCAATACATGCATTAATGATACAGATTTAAAAACATGTCAAAGAAACAACGGACAATACTTTGAATACTTAAATCGTTCTATCGTTAAAAAGGTATACAATAAATATTTAAAAAAAAACATACTCTCTTGTTTTCCTATGCCAACATATAACAATGAATAAACGCTGCAAAACAGTTTATAAACAACGCAAAACGGATCACATCATGGCAAAAATAGTTCTCATTTTAACAGCAAGAAATTCTGTTAGATCAAGTGAGAATCGAAATTGTGTTCTATTTTTTGTCATTTGTCAGCAAAATAAACTTTTCTTTCAAATATCGGATCAACAGTCTGTTGTCAGCCAAATAGACTTTACTTTCAAATATCGGATCAACAGTCATTTGTCAGCCAAATAAACTTTACTTTCAAATATCGGATCAACAGTCATTTGTCAGCAAAATAAACTTTACTTTCAAATATCGGATCAACAGTCTGTTATCAGCCAAATAAACTTTACTTCGAAATATCGGATCAACAGTCTGGTGGTATTCAACTTGACTTACAAATATCGGATCAACAGTCTGGTGGTATTCAACTTGACTTTCAAATATCGGATCAACAGTCTGGTGGTATTCAACTTGACTTTCAAATATCGGATCAACAGTCTGGTGGTATTCAACTTGACTTTCAAATATCGGATCAACAGTCTGGTGGTATTCAACTTGACTTTCAAATATCGGATCAACAGTCTGGTGGTATTTAACTTGACTTTCAAATATCGGATCAACAGTCTTGTGGTATTCATAAGAATCGTAATCCTAATATTGCTCATACGCCGATAAACAACATTACAGTGATTGTTACATTCCAAACAATATTTAACAATTACCACATGTAAAAACTTAAATTATTAATCAATTAATTTGGAAGATTTCATTATATCAAGTAGAATGGTTTATGACGGGATCCGGTACATCCGGCTCCGGCAAATTTGGATCTGGTATCGGCTCCGGAACCGATGACCTCACATCCGGTATAGCGGAAAACCCTGGTTCCGTGCGACACTGGATAAAGGTGAGATTTAGTGTTTTCCTTCCTTCAGGATTCACAGGCTTTGTAGCACTACGGATCTGCGAGTCATCTTTTTTGCATGAACGCTCTTCTTGTTGGGATTTTTCGGCGTACTTGTTTCGTCTGTCCACGAAACAGTTTCCTGTATTATGAAGAAGGCTTCATGGTTGAAATGATGTACAGCAATCTATAACAAATGTTTGAAGTTTATAAGATATAAGTTAATTATCCTTAAATTATTGTTTAAATAGTAACTTTTGTAGAACGTTCAATGTACGCGTGGGTGAAATCACGTTCCTTTTCTCCACCACAATTCGGCGCATTGCACGTTAGTCCATCTAATTCTTATATATATACTTGCATATTATAAATAGCCATTTTGCAATAGTTTCATAATGTAGTTTTGTACATTTTGTAAATATTTGTGCAAGCGAACGAACGAGATGTCCTTAATTATACTTTTTTTGTACGTACCGCATACTTGATTCCCCATAATTATAAAACCTGAAAATATATAAAATGATGAATACAACCCAAACTAAGATTTTAGATCGTTAACATTAAATCACGTAAATATTTAAAAATTAAATTATTAATGAGCCGTGTTCTGTGAAAAGGGAGTTTAATGAATGTGCGTGAAGTGTCGTTCCAGACTAGCCCGTGCAGTCCGCACATGCTAATCAGGGACGACACTTTCCGCTTTTATGATATTTTTCGTTTCAAGAAAGTCTATTCTTAGCAAAAATCCAGTTTTGGCGGAAAGTTTCGTCCATGAATAGCCTGTGCAAACTGCACAGGCTAGTCTGGGACGACACTTTACGCACATGCATTAAACCCCCGTTCACAGAGCACGACTCATTGCTTAATAACTGAAAGATTGACAACACTAATCGAGTCAGTAGACCGTATGTACTTATAATACATTTTGTCTGCTCTGTGTGTGCATTTCGAAGTTTATGAGGTCCTTTCCGAGCCAGAGGCTACATTTTGTGTGTATCCGGAGTGTGTCACAGCACTCCTACAGCGTACCTAATAAACTTACTAAACTCACGAAAGTTGGGACGAATTTAGAATTATTGCTGCAATGTCCAACTATTTCGTTGTTAGTTAAAGAGTGTTTAATGTTGGTGTGGTTATGTGTTGTCAGGCGGAGTCAAAGTACACAGAGAAAACCCAACCTGTCCGGTATGGTGACCACCAACCGAACTCTGGTCGCATAGGTGAGAAGAGAGTTCACCGACCATTTCGATAGCCGAATAGCCCTTTTCGGTTCTGTTTATGTTAATTATCATTATTAAGTGTGTACATATATTTTTAGAAACTGTTTTTGGACGGTTTTCACCTAGAGTTCAATATAATTGTGACTTTGACCATCGCAAGCTTCAATTTTCGTACATCTGATTTGTTTGCATATGTACGTACTATAACGCGTTTTTAATGTTAGTTCTCTATAATATATAAAAATGCCACAGTTTTTCCGCATATAACCAAGTATTGCCATACTCGCCGATAAAAAAAGGTTACACCCGATGCGTATATTCGAAACATACACGTATCTTCTCACGAACAAGTATGCGACAGCGCGCATATGTGTTGTTTAAAAGAATGAAAGTCGAGTTAATATTTTGTCACTGCTTATAAACACGGCATTTAAATACTAAAATGTGTGTATAATCATTTTTTTAAATAATCAAAACTTAAAGATAAAAAAATTAAAGTCAAAACTAAACATGCTTAATGCGTCATTAAAGTGCGCTTATATATGGATTTAATCGATATAGTTGGTTGTCTGTCAAAAGTGTAACACTATATCTTGTCATTGTAACTACATGTTCATGTTAAAACAATAACTTAAGCTGATCGAAATATAATGAAAATTTGTTATTGATTGCTTTAGAGCGTAATTAATCGATTCTTCAAAAAAGCAATTTATGATCAATAGTTTTGAATAATAAATTATTTATCAGGAAACAATAAGGTTATGTTGACATTCCGATAGTATTCTTTGATAATACAGACGGCATTTAACATGACATAAGCCGTAGCATGAAAATGGCTACTTCAAAACAACTTTCGTTTTAAAGTAGTAACAATATTACCTAATAGTCCTGCTGCCATTTATTCTAATAAATCTAATTTATTCTAAGTGCACAATTTATATGTACACTATACATGCTTATATATTTTAGAAAATGTTCATTACCTTCTCGAATGAAGATCCCAATTTTACAACGGCCACAAAACTACTAGGCGACCTCTCTATAATTAGTTTGTGAACTATATACGGGTCTGTAAAATCCGTATGCGCTTAATAACTTTTTTGGCGCCATTGTGCGTTGATATGTCAGTAATTACGAATCCCACCGGAGACTTACGGAAGAAGCATGGCTATTGTGTATTATTCGATTTATATTTCCAGAACAAATTCTTAACGGCGTTAACGACATTTTCTACAAACTCGAATCAGAATATAAATATTATGTAGTGTTCAATCAAAATATAAATATTATGTAGTGTTAAATAAGTAACAAACGTCACAGAAAAAAATAGACAATAAACTACTCCAAACCATACCTAACAACAATTAGAGCTTAATCGACCATCATCTTATAAAAAAAAATTCCCTGGGTAACTTAACCAAAACAATTGTAATCCTTTATAGAAATTTTAGAAAGATTTTTTTAAAGCCTATAAAGGCGACATATATCACGGAAAAGCGAAAAGTTTCTATGACTTTGTGCTATAATCCCTACTGGATACGACACGGACCTTACGGGTCATGTCTTTAAGAAATGAATTTGCTCTCGCAATCTAGACGTGTTCCCCAACACAGGTGGTTAGCGTGTGGCTATGATATTAATTAATGAAAACATCATTTTGAATAATAAATAATCAAATTATAAAAAAAATATTCTTTTTAGAAAAAATAATATATATATATATATATATATATATACTACATTGTATGTAGCCAATTAAGCTTAGTTTTAAGGCAAGAATCAATTAAATAACTTCCGTAGTTTTAATGAACTTGCAATGCAAAAGACACAGTTTCAGCTTCAAATAAATGATAAAATGCAGTCTCATCTTAATAACCACATGTTATAAACGAATTTCATTGTGTCTGATGTTTAATTCACAGCAAAATATAGGGTATTTGTTCACGTCAATGGAAGATCGTTTGTTATTACACGAGTGATCATAGAAAATATATTTCACGAGTTGCGCAGCAGAAATAACAAACGATCTTACACTGACGTGAACAAATTTTCTGTTTTTATTATGCCCCTTTTTCAAGAAAATAATTGACAGCTGTTTCACTTTCGCTGAAAAGGTACCCTCTCTCCCGTGGCGTTCCTCAATACATTTTAATTCGAAAAGGACGTCATTTACCAGCGAAATTCTCCGGTTAGACTCTTTGACAATGTAAATAAACGGTGAAAAAGTATAAAATAAAAATATTTTTTTTTATTCGATGGAATATCGTTTTTAATTCACCCGTGATCATAATATATTTATATAAATCTTGAAGTAAATCTCAGATGAAAATATCAATTTGTTTATTTTCACTGCTTATGACGAAGCGAACAGCATCGTCCAAGGTATCATAACCGTCATTTTTTTTTCACAATGGCGACCTATGTAAAAGACCGAGCCAATCCGATTGAGATAACTCGATATTTTAGGTTACTTCCCTTTTGCATTCGCCACTGCGTAGGAGATTGCTCGTCATTGATAACATTCTCCTAGCAGAGTTGTCGTTCGTGTTTCAACATTCAACAATGGCGGCCACCATGAGAGTCTCGATTCAAAACGTTCTTACTGCATAAATTGGCTTGTTTCGCTATTTAGAAGCTGTCATTTAGGATATATGAATTATTTATTCACTGAATCTCCGCTTATGACAACAATAGTTGGAATTCGAAGGATATATACTCGATGTGAATGGAGGACTTTCTGACAGCTTGACACGGCAAAACTGGCATACTGGTATTTTTAGTTATCAATATAAGTCACATTGTGCTTTATAAATTGTATTCGAGCATTTGCGACTTATTGAATGACTATGATACCCGATATCAACATTTCATCGGGGATTTGCAGATCACCAAGCTGTCCTGAAATTCAACATTGATTTCAAACTCTTACTGGTTTGTATACTCTTTCTTAGTATTAGTACTTTTTATCATTTTAAAGTTAAATGAACTGTGTCACAGTAAAAGAGACATTAAGGCGATTGTGGCCAGTTTGGATCTAGATCAGCCTGCAGTCGCTTGAAAGCTGTTTGCTTAAAAGCGTTTTCCTGACAATAACAAATAATTTAATTGGATACTGATTTGACTGCGCTTTTCCTGTGACCTGGCTCAAATAATAGAATTGTCATTAATCAAATTATTTATTTCGAACATTAATCAATTGTTTTTCTTGTCCCTCGGGATCAATGACTCCAGCACTTTCCTGTTGAGAATTGAATACTGCTAAAGGCGATGCTAGGGGGCGTGAGAGATGTTGCACCTTCCAGTATCGCTCGATTGTTCATTGTCGGCTCGGGTACTACGTACATTAACCCCGGGTACTAAAATGTACACGGGAAATTTAACACTAAATCCGTCGTTGTCGACTAATTTTTATACGCCCGTATAAAATACGGGACGTATTATGTGAAACCCCTTGGCGGCGGGCGGCGGGCGGCGGGCGGAAGGCATCACTTTGTCCGGACTCTAATTCAAATTGTATTCATCCAATCTTCACCAAACTTGGTCAGCAGTTGCATCTAGTTGATATCTAGGCCAAGTTCGAATATGGGTCATGCCGGGTCAAAAACTAGGTCATAGGGTCAATAAGTGCATTTTCAAAGGGGCCACTTTGTCCGGACTCTATTTCAAATTGTATTCATCCGATCTTCACCAAACTTGGTCAGCAGTTGCATCTAGTTGATATCTAGGCCAAGTTCGAATATGGGTCATGCCGGGTCAAAAACTAGGTCATAGGGTCAATAAGTGCATTTTCAAAGGGGCCACTTTGTCCGGACTCTATTTCAAATTGTATTCATCCGATCTTCACCAAACTTGGTCAGCAGTTGCATCTAGTTGATATATAGGCCAAGTTCGAATATGGGTCATGCCGGGTCAAAAACTAGGTCATAGGGTCAATTAGTGCATTTTCAACGGCGCCACTTTGTCCGGACTCTAATTCAAATTGTATTCATCCGATCTTCACCAAATTTGGTCAGAAGTTGTGTCTAGATGATATGTAGGTCAAGTTCAAATATGGGTCATGCCGGGTCAAAAACTAGGTCACGAGGTTACTTAGTGCATTTCAAGCATTTAGCATGGTGTCCGCTCTCTAATTGAAGTAGTTTTCATCTGATCTTCACCTAATTTGGTCAGAAGTTGTGTCTAGATGATATGTAGGTCAAGTTCGAACATGGGTCATGCCGGGTCAAAAACGAGGTCACATAGTGCATTTCAAGCATTAAGCATGTTGTCCGCTCTTTAATTGAAGTAGTTTTCATCTGATCTTCACCAAATTTAGTCAGATGTTACATCTAAGTGATATCTAGGTCAAGTTCAAATATGGGTCATGCCGGGTCAATAACTAGATCTTGAGGACACTTTCAAGCATTGAGCATGGTGTCCAAAACCTTCGAACGGGCGTATCTTGTGACAGTTTGGGACTCTTGTTTGTAATAATTATATATACACATCAGGGCTTAACACTGACTTTTTTTCACCTAGCCCGTTCGGGCTAGTAAATGCAGAACCTACTAACCCTGACCAATCTTTCATGTGCCCTGACCCAAGTATTATAAAAACCTTTATATTTATCATTCAACTTTTATTTTCTTGTGCTTGGAGATGCGCAATTATGATTAAATCATTCTTATAAGCTTGCCTTACTAATGCTTTTGAATTCAATATTCATCTATTTAAGACATCTGTTTGTAATCTTCACGCCATTTCTGGAGAAATTTTCTTGTTTTTTTTATTTCCTCATACTTTCTCTTACTTTCCTCCTTCCCTTTTCTTTTCGTATCCGAGGAACCCCCATTCCCACCCGTAAAGCCAAACTTAAACAACGACATGAACGTTAAAACCTTTTTTACATAGATTGCCGGGTTACCGTCTTACAACAAATGGTAAGTAAATCTTAGCAAAATAACGTGTTACGGTAGTTGTAACAATTGTACAGGGTTAACTCTCTACTAAAAGCCTGGATCGACCATTAATATTAGTTTTGCTAATTGAATTATTGTCAAAACACTTCTAATCTAAATAAAGTCTCTATCTTCCTCGAAATGGATTTATAAATCGTCTAAAGGATGGAATAACTTTTCCATAATGACAACAAATTAAAATTATTTATAATGGATAAATAACTATTAATTTTATAGTTACTTTGTGTTAATGTCGAGTTTTATACCTTCATCATTCCGGACGATCCTGTGCGATCCCGGCTTTTAGTTTCAAACGTATTTTCATTGAGAAAACACGTCACTTCGAGGAAACCAATCAAAAACCGTGTCTAGCGGCATTCCGTTTAAAAATAGGTACTGACGTGTTTTACCAGGAAAACCGCCGGCTGATTTTCTGAATTGTCGGCCTCTTTTTGATTGCAATCAGGGGGTTCCGAATCTATTTCGAGATACGATCCGTTTGTTGTCTCCAAACTCACTCTGGGATTTAATTGTCATCTGATCGTACTGTATTAAGATTTTTGCATCTTTGAAAAGCTTATTTAAAACGCAGTTTATTGATATAAAACATATAATCCCGTCCAAAATACACACGACCGGTCGGGCAAGTTCCTGGGACATTGGCTAGACCGGACCAAGGTACGGGCAGTGAACGTCGTTCGGACGTGCCTTAGTGTTAAGCACTGCACATTTATGTCAATTTTCTGTAGAATGGCCTCTATATTATCGGAACACATACTCAAAAAGCATGTTGATGCAGTGTTTTTCGAAGAGAAGTGTGTTTAAGATAATCGGTTGCGCGTTTTACGACATCGGATTTTGGGCGCGAATACAACTCGGGTACAGTCTACTATGGACCGAGTACAATTACGTTTATTTACCATACCTGGAGTACATGTAAGTATACTTAGAGTACCCAGGGTAAATGTAAGTATACTTAAGTGTACCCGGGGTACATGTAAGTAGTACCAGGGCCGACAATGTCCAATCGAGCCCCATTAGATCCCTCATGAACCGACTAAAAAAACGGAGTCGGCAATATTTGACTTAATTTTTGGTTTGGTTGCTCTCGAGGGATCGAACATTTCAGAATCTTCCTAAAAGCCCTACGGGTTTGATCCCCAGAAGCGACATTGAAAACTAGCATACTTTGTTATCTAAAAGGCTGCTAAACCTGATATTCAATGATGATGTGAATTTTCTCTCACATGATGTTCATCAGTCATATTATATAAAAACTTACAGCAGTAGTAAACAACTGGACAATAATTAATGAACGCATCTTTCATTTGTCTTTGACACTTTGATTTTGACATGGCCTAGATTTAAATATGTGACTGGACTTTACCAGCACTCTTGTAACAGAGCTCAAGTTTAAATGTACCATTGAAGATCACCTAAATGCAGATTTGCTATTATAGACTTGTGGAAAGTTTTAAGGGTGTGACAAGTAAGCAAAAATTGGTCATTACCCAGAGGCCACAACTGATCTATGACTGTATTAAAACAAGAAAAATCAGTGCCTGATTTAGATTTCCTTAGATAGTTCAATAAAAACTAATTTCATAAGCATGGTAACAGTTTAACGGTAATGCTACAACTAGATAATACCAATGAAACTATGATATTGAACAAATAAAAAATAATAACATTGCACTAACGCATTATTTAAATCTTCCCTTAAACGTTTCGCTTTAATAGTCTTTTTTAAAGTTATTTGTAGCATATTAAGTACAGAAGTTTTTCTTCATGTTACTCAACAAACAATTGTTTATTGACGTCAACAGCAAATGCACAGGAAATGACGTCATGACGTAAACACAACAATGACGCAAATTAGCGCCAAACAGATTGAACGATTCGAATTCCAAATAAAAAGTATATCCCAAGAAACTTGGAAGATATATAATTAAGTGTTGCAAAACAAAAACCGAATGGTATTTCCAATATATATACATACTTTGAATTATCGCGACCAATATTTTTTTCGTTTTAAATGAAAGCTATTCAACACCAATTTGTGTGACACCTGTGGTAAAGATATTGAGACTATAGAACATCTATTATGGAATGTAAACACATCCAACCTTTATGGAATTGGTTGACGCCTTTCTTGTACAAAACTGCACGTTAAACTATCCTTTATAATGTTAGCTTAAGATATAAATCATTAAAAGCACTATATGTAATGAAATTGTGAAGTTTATTATTATCTTCGACATGGAACCCAGGAAATTAAACATTTTAATTGTGAAAGAGATAGCCCTTAGTTATGATAGGTTGCATATTTTTGGAACCAAATGGAATCGCATTAATGCTAGTCAGATCATCATTATCGTCGTCATCATCATCATCATCATCATCAGCAGCAGCAGCAGCAGCAGCAGTATCATAATCACCATCGACATTATAATAAACGGTATTCTTGTCAAATTAATTGCACACACGTCATCATGTATCATCATTGTCCTTTAGCTCTTCATATTATCATCATATTCAACATCATCATCATCATCAATAATATGTTAAACAACTCAGCTGAACTTACTTTTGCATCAGATTATCATAATTATAGGAACTACATTAACAATAAGAAATGGCATTAAGTCATCGTATTCATACGGGAATCATTTACAACTGTACACCATTTACCTCTTCTACAGATTTAAATACACATTCCATACTCGTAATCAGTCAAGTATGCACGCCATACATTTTAGCATCAAATTGCTGTCATTTAGTCGAATGTATTACTTAATTTCTTCATGGATATGGATCTTGAACACAGGTAACCGGAAGTGGCATTGGTATCCGAGCCAACATACTGCACAAACCAATGTTCGTTTAATTATATGTATATAATTATTTACACAATATTTCAAACTATTCCGGAAATGTATGATGATCATGTTAATATCAATTTCATGACTCATATATTACTTCACTTTATCTAGGCTTGTTCTTTAACACAGTTAATCTGAAGTCGCATTGATATGCGATTAAGGACGTCACCATAAATACATCTTATATACCTTTTAAAATGCTCATATTCATAAATATCATCACTGTTATCACCATCATCAACAACACATTTATAGGTGTTAGGTTTCCGGTCATATATTCGAAATCGTTTCACTTCAACATGCTCCCGAGCTTGGAGTTCCTGTTGGATGGGAATGTATTCCTCTGGTGGAATGTTATTTATCGTGCCCTCTGTTATTTTAATACCACAACCGAATACCAATATAAACAGAATTGATTGAGTACATGCTGACAGTTTGTTCACCAGGTGGCGAAGTTCTGCTGGAGACAATGCATCATAATAGGCAGTCAAATTCTTCAGAGATGGGGGAAGCTGCAGGTCGATAAATACAAGAAACTGCATTGTTAGCGTTTCCAGCTGTGAGAGGGATGCTAGTGACTGTGACAGTGACGATACATGATCCACCTTCAAACCCTCACCCTGAAGCCTCAGATGTTTTACATTCAGACTGTTCAGAGTCTCCCATAGACCAAGAGAGTCCAACATAAACGCGAATGTACATGTATTGTTTAAATCCGTTGTTATATGTCCGTTTGTATTTGTCTTGCTGTCTGCATCCTCCACACACGATGGCATGTCATTGCCCCGCAGACTGGTCTTCACCTCTGGATCGAATGAGGTTATGTTACAGTCCGCCAGAATGCAATCCACCCTATGATCGAAAGTCAACAGCGTGCTTAACAGACAGCGTAGCCAGGTGGATGAACATGTGAATCCGCACAATATAATGACTTCTATGGAGGGCAGTATTGGAGTATAGTCTGCACATTGGGCTGGATCAGCACCATTAAGTAGACACCATGTATAAATGGCCTCATTGTTTAAACTGTTGAAATCAAAATCATTAAAGCCAATTCGAGTAAGTTTGTTATGTATGAGAAGTGGTTTTGGTAACAATTTCACTTTATTACTGATATCTATCGACTCTATATTTTCAAACAGTGCCAAATCAAGTCCTTCATATGTTGTATGTAGTGTGACACATTGAAGAGTCTTATAGTTATTAATAGAGAGTGGTAACAAAGTTACTCTTTTTTGCAGATCAATTAACAGTAATTGTTCAAAATGTGACAAGTAAAGCGCTTCATATTCACAATAATTTTTAATACTTAGATATTTGAACTTTTTAGACCCACCAAAGCATGTGGTTGCACCGTTATATCACCATCAATGAGCTCCAGCCGTTCGAGGTTGTGACACAATGACAAGTCAAACTCGATACAAGATGTAGACGATCTGACTCCGTCCTTATCGTTTAGTGTAGATGGCCCATGATCCTCACGTGCAGGTAAGGCAACCTGTCCAGGTTCATGACAATCTGTAGACGACGCGTCTTGTGAACGTCTCGTTACATGTATGTTGAACCCACGACAGTAAACCGTTAAAGATCGAGCACGTGTAGTGTTCAGTGCCCAGATCTGGATCAAATCTTCCGCATTATCACTTCTGAAGTTAAAGTGACTCAGATGTATGTTTATTGGAGTGTTCTTGTTGGCTACAGCCTCCTTATAACCCGAGAGGATGCAGTCTTGGAAATAATTGTCTAATTTATAATACGCGTCTAGCACATTAATCAGTGTAACGTCACGCTCATTCATCATTGCAGATAGTTTATTTGCTGCCGAGATGTTGAAGCCACACAGGAATATAAAAAATTGAGATATATCACGATATGATTTGTCATTGCGTAGGAGATATCCGGAAATGACGTCGTCAATTACGTCTGCATTCCTATGGATATGAAAAGCAGCTAGGAATTCCTGGATGGTTTTATGGACAAACGACAATGTTTGATCAGTACATTTTTTACCTTTTCTTTGAGATAATAATCCTGAATCGAGTGCGAACTGCTTTGCAGTTTCAGACAAATAATCCATCAAGTTTGTGTCGCTAAACACTAGTGATGATTCCTTTTCATTTGAAAACAAAAACGAGAACGCAGCTTTGGCAATGGAATCTATATGTTCAATGTTTGGTTTCACATATTTCGTTCCTGAAAAGCAGTGTGTAGTCGATGGGTGATATCGATCGAAATAACCAATTTGTGAGTTAGCTTTTTTTGCACAGATTTTCAAGCAGGGTAGTGTACAGTTCACACAGTGACGATCCGGTGAGACGCTCAGCCATATCATCTGCCCAGGTACAGAGGACAAGAGTGTTAAGCATCGGCGAAGATGACATTGACTTAAGGTTGCGACTTTTGAGGAATTTTTTAAACAGCTTCACGCTTTTTTTATATCATTTGATTCGTCAAGTAGGCATCGTAGTATCTTTTCATTGAATTCTTTAGGGTCGCTTATACCCTCTAGATCAAACAGAATGTCTATTCGTGAATTTCTGATACGTTCATCAGCGAGTTTCCATGGTCGAGTAGTTGTGAGCACAATGCAATGGTCCTTAGGAATTCCGTCCATCGAGGGCAGAACTTCTTCACCAGGCCATTCATCGAGACCGTCTTGAACGACGAGATACATCACATTTTTCATGATTTTTAATACCAGTTTGTACGCACTCTCCCATTCGTCTTCTGCATAGATTTTGTAGATGAGCTGTGTTTTTATCATCTGCGTTACATGTGTCTGTTCTCTCGAATCGCGCAACGAGATGAAAAACAGAAACCTGAATTTCTGAAGGGTATCGACGTCACCAAACATCATTTGTTCTTTTGTAGATTTCGCGATCAGCGCATGCACATTACACCAATCGTGAACTAATTTGGCAGCAAAATACGATTTTCCGTTGCCAGGCTCGCCTTGTAAATATATACGTTTAACCCCTCCGCAAAAGCAATCTCTATATTTGTATATTTGTTCTTGTTTCACGTGTTTACCATCTTTTTCAATTTTTATCCTGTGTATTATTGGCTTGGCATAGATGTCTTGTACTCGTATATCGAGACTGGGGTTCAATGTGGACAGGGGTACGCAGATAACACTGTCACGGTAATGGTCGATCAATCGGCTGAGAAGATCTGAAATAATAAAATTATAATACAGCTCGATATAAACGGATAACGGTGTTGAAGGTTTCTTTTTGCAAGAAGGCCAATTGTCTTAGGCCGCTCCCCTGAGACTAAAAGGAACTGAACTGTTTTGAGAAGCTTGTGTAGTGTTTGTGTGATAAATATGATTTATCAGCTTATTTTATACCCAGATTCAATTTAATCATGACTGAAATGGCATAATAATACAGTAACTAATCTGATTATGTTCCGTATAAATGTAGCAATTTTAATGTACTGACATGGTTTAAGTGAAAACTTGTAATACAGCTGCCAAACCACATGGTGAAAATTTGTTTCAACGAACGAAAATCATTTTGGAACACATGCTAAATATCATTAGAACACATGTTTTGAGGAACGTTTATTATGATTGGACCACACATGTAACTTGTGTTAAAGTGTTAAAATAGTTTACAATATCTATATAAGGGAAACTGTCCCGCAACTAGCGGTCATGATTTTTAACGGACTGGAACCATTTGCGAACTTAGCCTATATACAATAAGGAATATTCTCTGGTAGAATTCGATATAGACCTGATGAATATGTGAATTCTAGAGTGTTAAAAAGTTGTTTCTCTTAATATCCTGTTGAACAAAATTTTGACCGAGCGTGATTCCGGTTCGAATTCAGCCGAGATTGTACTGGGAACAATGTTCTGACCAAGTTTCATGAAGATTTGACAATGAATGTGGTCGGACTAAAGCTTTCAGTAAGCATATGTTGTGTTGAGGTTACATAAGACAATCAAGTAAATTACAAAGTGTTAATGGGCATTTTACATACAAGGTATACAATTTACAAAATACTCAATATATTAAATTTGTTTTGGCTACAGGGATTTCTAATTTTACGTAATAGCGATTAATTGTGTTGAATAGTGTGGATCTTGGTCAAATCTATCATTCTAATGAATCTTTTGGGATCCTAACTATATGACGATTAAGTGGGTATTTCCATAACAGTTTTGCTTATAAACAAAAAGTTACTGTTCATTTATGTTTTGATCAGTTATTAAAACGATAATAGTTATGTATTACTGAAATTGTTTGTTAATTGAAATTATTCATTATGAGGTACAAAGCGGTGTATATGAGGTGCAAAACTATAGTTTGACGGTGTGACATGCAGTCATGTGATGCACGAGATTTATATGAGTCGCGTGCATCACATGACTGCATTGTTTCGTATATATACTTCGTTTTGTACTTCATTGATTACGCTTGTAGTAAATTGGAATCACGGGATTAAAAGATGTTAAACAAAAGGTGAAACGTTTGTTTGAGTTTCATATTGTAATACTATCCTGTGTGGCAAATGAAGCGCCGCCATCACGGATATTGGTTATACCAGGCATATCTAAATGTCCATGATTTGGTTTGCATAGGGAGAATGGCCAAATAAATAATGTAATGACCAATCCTGTGAATAAGTTATGTTTCCGGACCAAGAATCGAGCCCACCGACCATGATGTATGTGGTTAAGCGCTCTTATAGCAACCGAGATTGCAAGCGTATGTATTAATCAAAGCGTTGAAGGCGCTGTAGGTGTTCGCTGTTGTATAAGTTTAGACGCAACTTAGTTAAACAAATTATGTTATAGCTATTTTTATTGCAAGTTTTAAATGAACACAACCCATATTTAAATTTATAAAGGGTGTGTCTTAAAGCACAGGTCCAGATGTTGTTGTTTTTTTTAATCATTTATAGAAAATATAATTTAAGCTTCATTTTGGGAAAAAAGGGCTTAATGCATAAGCATAAATTGTTTTCCCAGTACCAAAGATTCTCTTTAAACGAAAAACATTATAAAATCATTAATGTCGTCCTTGATTAGCTTGTGCGCATTGCACAAGCTAATCAGTATACAAAGGCTAATCTTATTTGATATGCATTAAGCCCCGTTTTCCCTGAAAGCAGCCAATATGTACAGATTTCAATGAAAACACTAGACCGGCCAATCTCGTTTTACAAGCTGTTACACACTATTAGTCATATACACCCACTGGCAGTGTACCAGTGGTGAACTATAAACAGGCAAATGTGGTGGTTATCTTTTCTAGCGGACGCTCGTGGCATTTGTCGTCTGCTGCAACAGGCAGTGGTTGTCTTTCCATAGCGAAGCTAAGGCTTCTAAGCACATACTGATTTGCAAAGTATGCTCTGTAACATAAGAGTGAGCCAACGCTCACACTAAGAACTGCATTTTATGCATTTTAGTAAATGATTTGTATCACATGGTGCTGTCAGTAATGGTTAAAATGGGATAACATTTACCACTTTTAATTAAAGTTTGCGGTACATTTAAAGTTGAAATAGCAATTACCTAACACTAATCATTTTACATTTACAAAAGATAAGGAATGTTGATTTTTAAAGCAATTTTTAATTAAAGTTCATTGAAAATCATAATTCCCTCATTATTGTTAGAACGTTCATGTTTTTCAAAAGACCGGGACGTTTCTCAAACTCGGCCGAGATATCATTAAAACAATGTTCTGATCAGGTTTTATGAAGATTGGACAAACATGTTACTTTCAGATTATTCAAAAGTTTTCACTAAAGCAATTTAAGGAACAAGACACTGAAACAATTTTCGAAATAAGCTGTTGTCATGATTTGTCATTAGAACAAATATTTTGAGAACGTTTCATGAAATTGGGCCGAATATTTTATTAATGTCACATAGTTTCAATATAGACATATAAGGAAAACTGCCCTGCCCCCACCCACTTCGGCGGCCATCTTTTAAAATTGACCAGAACCATTTTCGAACTCGGTATATAGAATATCTAGCTGGTAAAGCACTAAAAGCACTAAATATTTTATTCATTACATGTAAAGAATTTGATTTAAAACCTAAAACGGTATGTCAGTTGTTTGATGCTTTTGTTGGTTCAATTCTTAACCATGCATAGGAAGTTTGAGGCAACACAAAGTCAAAAGAAATTGAACGAATACATTTTAAAAAAAAATTGCAAAAGATTGCTGACTGTTCAACAGAACACTTTTTATGCAGCAATATATAGGGAGTTGGGTCGTTATCCTTTATTTATTAGTCGTTTTATTAGAATTGTTAAATACTGGTTTAAAATTTCAAATTCTGATAATATTATTATAAAAATTGTATATTTACAAACCCTGCAAGATAGCAATAAAGGACATATAAATTGGGTTACTAATGTTAAAAGGCTGTTAGACACATATGGATTTTCACATGCTTTTGATGACGTTAATTTGGTCGATGTTAATCTGTTTTACATCAATTTAAATGTAGAGTTATTGATACGTATATCCAGGACTGGCATATGATTGTCGACAACAGCCCGGTTCTGGACATGTATTGTGTATTTAAACCTGTTTTTGTATATGAGCATTGCCTTGATCATATTCCTAAACCCCTGAGGGCATACATTACTAAATTACGATTGTCAGTTCTTCCACTTAGAATAAAGACTGGAAGATATGCTACTCAAAACACCCCAAGAAACGAACGGCATTGCCTATTATGTAACGAATCAGATTTAGAAGATGAGTTCCACTTTGTATGTAAATGTACTGAATATATCACTATCTGAAAGAAATATATCAAACCATTTTACTACAATAAACCATCTGTATATAAATTCCACAAATTACTAAATGTTAATAACACAAATGAGCTATTAATGTTGGCCAAATATGTTTAATATGCGTTAAAAGCAAGAAATACATTTATGAACAAAACTTTGTAGTATACATAGGGTTTTTCCCCTAAACACTAATACTGTACGAATACTTGTTATATCTGATCTTGTTAGGCATTTAATTAAATGTTATAACTTTTCATTAAGTAATGTATAAACATATAATATATGTAGTTTTTATGTATTGTAAACCTGTATCTAAACATAACACAATGTTAAAAAAATGTTTAAAACGTGACATCATGTATGTATATGTTATTGATGTATTTAGATGATGTACTCTGTACAAGTCTCAATAAAGTGTCTTGTCTTTTCTTGTCTTGTCTATTATTTGAACACATATTATGAGTTAAGTTCGATAAGATTGAACAAAATGTGACTAGCGTGCTCACAATGGTGAACCATTGGCATTCAAAGGAATTTGTCCCACCTCCTTTTCAAAGACAGGAAGCAATTTCCAACTCAGAAAAATATCAGTAGAACAAACAATCTGAGAAAGTCATGAAGATTGGAAAAATGTCGTATATAAGAGCGTTTAAATATATATATATATATTTATTTATTTTTGAAATTTTACATAGTTACCTACTGACCCTTGTGATTCACTTTCGAACACGGCCGAGATATCATTTGGTTAAATGATCTTTTCTAAAAGTTTCATGAAAACAGGGGAATAAAATATAAATGTGGCCTATAAGATATTTCCAAGGTAATTTTGACGACACACGACGAACGACAGACAAAAGGTGATCACAAAAATCCACAATGAGCGCGTTGTTCTGTGATACTCTAAAACAAAGGTACATCGTTAAGACGACGAAAATAGTTTAACTGAATACACTCGTATTAGTTGTATGCGTAAGACTCCGAGGGTAAACTCAATGAGACATGTGCATTCATGTTCATGGGACAGAATGACGTACAATCTGGTCGACGGACAAGACTAATTGACCGCCATATCGGGTGGACGGACTACTAGCGTGAATCTAAAACGTGTCTGTATTTCGTTTACGCGGAAGAGGTTGGCAAACAACCATATTCATAAGTTTAAATAATGTGTTTGCAGTCTAATTGCTAATGTACCAAGAGTATTTTAGTTACCAGCGACAAACGAAAACAATGCCCTATTAATAGTAATGCAACAACACTGCTGCAGTTTATGTAACGGAATAACGAGCGGACACGTCAGTTTATGTTGTAAAGTTTTATTTATATTTTTTATTTTCTATATTTTTCTATTCACTTTCAATTTTTAAGAATAATTTATCTAGAAATGTGCGCTTTTTACTTTAAATAATAAGAATTTAAACACTATAGATCTAATATGATAGTAGTGGTACCTATAAGAGAGATAACCGCTGAGACGAGTTTGTCAATCTCTTCACAGTGCTTATCTCCCCAGACGAGTTGAAGGTAATTAGTGCAGTCTCAAGTAAAATTCTTTGGAATTTAAACGTTTGTCTACTATACGGAAAGGCCGTGCATGCAATTATCGACCAACAATATCGTTTTAAAAATGGTAACATAATAAGCACATAAGCACAGATTGTAGTTATGCCTGAGTCCGAAAAAAAAATCGTGATAGTTTAGTGTATTTAAAATAGAATTACAGGCCTATGTAGACATAAAAGCATATCAGTAAATAAAACAATCATGGAAAATTAAAATAAATAATATAACGTGATTTGATGTGTACAACCTATATAACCGTATGGTATTTGAGCAATTTTTGTCCATGCAGAGCCTTATCAAGTTGGCAAATATCGGGTACCACTATGAGTGAATTTGGTGCACTTAATTTTGCAGTTAATTATATATATATATGTACTAACATAACGGAAAACGTGTGTTTTTATAGATATGTATAAATGTTTTTGATGTCTAACGATTTTTAACATATTTTTTTATTCAAGATTCTGGGCAAGAATGCTATAATCATGCTAGTGTTAGTGTATTTTGAATAGAAATACAGGCAATTATAGACAGACAAGCATAATAAAACAAAATCATGAACAATTAAAAAATGATAAAAAATGATATAACGTAACTTGCTTTGTTATACGTAATCCGTAATACGTAATCGTATGGTATTTGAGCAATTTTTGTCCATGCAGAGCCTTATCAAGTTGCCACAATAAATGAATAAGGTCAATTCTGCAGTTAAATATATATATATATATATATATATATATATATATATATATATATATATATATATATATATATATATATATATATATATATATATATATATATATATTTACTAACATAAATAAATAACGTGTGTTTTTATAGATATATCAACATGTATATGCTGTCTAACGAATTGTAAAATGCATTTTCAAGATTCCGGGTAAGAATGTTATAAAGAACGATTGGCCTGTTTACCTCAATGTATTGCAACTAATTTCTGAAATGTTTACATAAATATAACGCGAACCAAAGAAAACCGACATTGTATTCTTTTATGGTATTATTCTTTCTCAGATAGGCATGAATACTTCTTGGATGTTGTTTCTTTGCTTACCGTTGCATTGAAGAGCGAAATCCTCGTCCTCCTTTTGTGTCTTGATACCTGTAAGATCCGATTTTAACTTGTCACCAATTGATTGTAATTCACTTTGATGTGTTTTGCCTGTATATTAAGTTTCGTCACACAGGCCTCCGTGGCAAAAGTAACAGTGTCCCGTACTTCAACTGCGGCCGACTCTATGACCCCTTTACCTTTGATCATCGTAGTTGTGACTTCCTTTACACCAGCCTCTGTGGCAGAATTAATATCGTCACGACCTTCCATTGTGGCCGACTCTATGACATGCTGTCCCTTGATCACTGTAGCATTGACCTCCGTCACACCAGCCCCCATGGCAGAAGTAACAGCGTCACTTCCTTTTATTGTGGCCGACTCTATCACCTGCTGTCCTTTTATCACTGTAGCATTGACTTCCGTCACACCTGTCTCTGTGGCAGAAGTAACCACTTCACATCCTTCAATTGTGACCAACTCTATGACATCTTCACCTTTGATCATTGTAGCTGTGACCTCCTTTACACCAGCTTCTGTGGCAGAATTTATATCGTCATGACCTTTTATTGTGGCCGACTCTATGAATTGCTGTGCTTTGATCACTGTAGCATCGACTTCCATCAGGCCAGCCTCTGTTGCAGAAGTAACGTCGTCACGTCCTTCCATTGCTTCCGACTCTATGACATACAGTCCTTTGATCACTGTTACGTTGACTTCCGTCACACCAGCCTCTGTGGCAGAAGTAACCGCGTCACGTCCGTCTATTATTGCCGGCTCCATTACCTTCTGTCTTTTAATCACTGTAGCATTGAATTCCGTCGCACCAGACTTTGTTACAGAATTAACAGCGTTACGTCCTTCTATTGTTGCCGACTCTACGACGTGCTGTCTTTTTATCACTGTGACATTGCCTGCCGTAGCACCTGTTTCTTTGGCAGAATTTAACGCACCATGTCCTTCCATTGTGACCTCCTGTCCTTTTATCACTGAGGATTTGACTTCCGTAACACCAGCCTCTCTGGCAGAAGTAACAGTGTCCCGTCCTTCAATTTGGATCCATTTTAAAGTTCGTGTTTTTTTTCTATCCGTGACTAAAAATCATCTTCGGTTGAAGAAAATTTACCAGAACATGTAATCGTTTGTTTGCACCTTCTGTGGTACCTAAAACAAACAAATATATGTCAAAACTGTTACATGGGGCTCAAAAACCAACGTATACAATAAACTTTTAAAATGATGAAAGGTCCTCACAATAAAATCAGCATGTTCGCTAGTCGGTCATTTTTATTATGCACAACATGTCATGGAACCGAACAATCGATGAAGCTCCAAAAGCTTTATCATGCATTATTGTTCTCATCCAATACTTTAATACACCACCAACTATAAACGCACAATCATAAAAAAATGTGAGCACCGCCTCTTAAGGAACGCCATAGCTGTCTTGAGTTGTTACATTTCTTTCTGTCTTCTTTAAAAGGTGTCTTACTATGTCAAACCGTCGTGACAGTTTGTCAATATGTGGTGTTGACTTGTCAAAATAAGTCTTATTACGTCAAACAGTCGTGTTAGCATGTTCAAATGTGGTGTTGACTTGTCTAAAAACTGTCATATTATGTCAAACCGTCGTATTATATTGTCTAAATTTGATGATGACTTGTCAAAATACAGTCCTATTATGCCAAACCGTCGTGTTATCTTGTCCAAATGTGGTGTTTTGACAAGTCAACATCACATTTGGGCAAGATAACACGACGGTTTGACATAATAAGACTGTATTTTGACAAGTCAGCACCAGATTTGGACAAGATAACACGATGGTTTGACATAGTAGAACTGTATTTTGACAAGTCAACATCACATTTGGACAAGATTACTTTTTGACATAAAAAGACTGTGTTTTGACAAGTCAACATCACATTTGGAAAAGATAACACGACGGTTTGACATAATAAAATTGTGTTTTGTCAAGTCAACACCAGATTTGGAAAAGATAACACGACGGTTTGACATAGTAGAACTGTGTTTTGACAAGTCAACATCACATTTGGACAAGATTACTTTTTGACATAAAAAGATTGTGTTTTGACAAGCCAACATCACATTTGGAAAAGATAACATGACGGTTTGACATAATAAAATTGTGCTTTGTCAAGTCAACATCACATTTGGACATAATAACACGACGGTTTGACATAATAAGACTGTATTTAGACAAGTCAGCACCACATTCAGAAACGATAACAAGACGATTTAACATAATACGACTGTGTTTTGACAAGACAGTAACAAATATGGACAATTTATCACGACGATTTGACATAAAAAGACACTTTCTAAAGAAGACAGCTATGGCGTTCCATAGCCTCTGAATGTCCATGCAAAGCATTGTGGGTTTAAAACGGTTAGAGGGCTACTTTAAGCTCAAACTTTCCATCATGATAATAAGGATTAATACTAATCTAATACTCATAATAAAACTAATAATAATAAAAGTTATTATTATTAATAATCATAACTATTACTATCATTATTATCTTTATTATCAATCATATTACTTATAATAATAATAATAAGAAGAAGAAGAAGAAGAAGAAGAAGAAGAAGAAGAAGAAGAAGAAGAAGAAGATGAAGAATATTAATAATAAGAATAATAATAATAATAATAATAATAGTAGTAGGTTTACATTGGAATTATAACATATTAAGTTGAAAGTAGAAACTCACCTGCGCGCCATTAAATTTTCCTTATAAACCAGTTGCGATCCGCTCCCAGCCTTTACAAACTGCTGAATAAAAAGTGCCCCGACAAATGCCGGGGGTCTAGGGAGATAGGTTATATGAGAACCCATTGCTTTTGTGCTGCAGGTTTGAAATCCTTTATTTGTAAAAGCTTCAAATGGTGCAAACGTTGTAATGAAATCTTTCAAACTAATCAGTACCGCGAAGGTTATGTCTTAGGTATGCGACCGGTAATGTAACTCTTCTGAATTGTAAAACAAAGCAGGGTCCATAAATACGAAAAATCGATCGGATAATGCGGCGTCTCATCTGGGTCTACGCTGTTTGCAATGTCCTTTTTTCAGGACACTAGGCATGAATGGGTTAATATTAGTAAATGTCTTTGCGTTCTTCATTGCATCATTCGTGCTTATGATCTTGAGGTAACCTAGCTGAAGTGCTAATCTTTAAACTAAAGACGTCCTTAATGTACGCTGATATCACTCTACCGATCGATTTTTCGTATTTATGGACCCTGCTTTGTTTTACAATTCAGAAGAGTTACATTACCGGACGCCGCATAATGCGGCGTCTCATCTGGGTCTACGCTGTTTGCTTAAAGGAATTTCTGTAATAATTGTTCTAAATATAGAAAAAAAATATACTAGACATCCCTAATTTTGCAAATAAATTGATCCAACTTAGAAGGATGGGAGAGTCCACTGGGCATAAATGGGTTAAAATAAAACAGTTGCGAGTACGGTATGTTGTTAAACATTTTACCGTACACACGTTTTGCGACAGACTTATTATCCCCAGCCATCGGCGGAGGGATATTGTTTTGGCGTTGTCCGTCCTTTCGTCCGTCATTCCGTCCGTCCGTCTTTCCGTCCTTCCATCCGTCCGTCCGGCACTTTTGTTTCCGGAGGCATATCTTGGAAGTGCTTTAGCGGATTTCATCGAAACTTGGTATGCGTATATATATGGATAAGAGGATGATGCACTCTAAATGGCATTGTACACCATCTGTTAATAACGGATTTATTGCCCTTTGTATCTTGAAAATATGCTTTTTTGTGTGTCCGGAGCCATATCTTGGAAGTGCTTTGGCGCATTTCATTGAAACTTATTATGAGTATATATATGGATTAGAGGATGATGCACGTCAAATGACATTGTACACCATCTGTTAATAACGGAGTTATGGCCCTTTGTATCTTGAAAAATGCTTTTTTGAGTGTCAAATATAACACTTTTGTGTCCAGAAGCATATTGGCGGGGGATATCTTTCCAAAGAATTTGCTTGTCTTTAAGAGAGTCGTTCATGCATGTGTTTACTTGAACGAATGAAACATAAAAGCAATTTAATTTAATTTTAAACCGCAAGCGAAAGATGAAAACCTTACAATACAGACACATATGGTTTTCACCAGGGTTCAAGACTACGACACCGGACTCCATCTGATTACTGATAATTAAGATTTAACACTAACATGCTTGATCACCTTTCAATTAGATTTATACACTAGCATGCTTTTGAATATTGTCATGTTATATATTCTTGTATTTACAGCATTTTAAAGATAACAACAACGCCGTTCCTGTCAACTAGAAACAGACAAAAATGTAATACACTTAAAGGGATCTTTCCACGGTTTGGTAAATTGACAAAATTGAAAAAAATGGTTTCAGATTCGAAAATTTTCGGTTTAGTTATGATATGTGTGAGGAAACAGTATTACTGAACATTTGCCATGGTCTAATATAGCCATTATATGCATCTTTTGACGATTTAAAAACCTAAAAATTATAAAGCGTTGCAACGCGAAACGATTGAATAATTTGGAGAGTTCTGTTGTTGTCGTTTAAACTTGTGAAACTACGAAGATTGCTTATATAACGTATACATTACGCATCTTATGTATGCTTGGCAGGATGGCTCAGTTGGCTAATGTGTTTTTACTACAGGATTCCGGAGATCACTGATTCGAGCCCTGCTGCGGGCTACATTTTTTCCTTTTTTAAATTTTATTTTTGATTTTTTACTGGAGCTTTTAAAATTTTATGTTTACATTTATCAAAATAAAGCATTTAATGACAAACTTCAAAACATGCCAAAATCTGTGGAAAGGCCCCTTTAAAAATTTCAATTACTATGTTATGAATATATGTTTTTCAGTAATGTGTTATTTCGTTCGTTTACCTCCTAATTTAAGAATCTGTGACAACGTGTTTTTAAAAGGAATATCATTATTATTGTCAACCGTACAAAACAAACAACGTTTATGCATGTTATGGTTTTTATATGATAACAGAGTTATTCACATATATTTGACTGTTTTGTATAATTTTCAATGTTGAAGACTATTTTACAGTCTCGTGATATAGCATTTACATAATATGTTTAAGCTTTATATATGGAACGCCATAGCTGTCTTACGTTGTTACATTTCTTTCTGTCTTCTTTAGAAGGTGTCTTATTTAGTCAAAACGTCGTGATATTTTATCAATATGTGGTGTTGCCTTATCAAAATACAGCCTTATTATGTTAAACAGTCGTGTTATCATGTTCAAAGGTGGTGTTGACTTTCAAAATACAGCCTTATTATGTTAAACAGTCGTGTTATCATGTTCAAAGGTGGTGTTGACTTGTCAAAATACAGCCTTATTATGTTAAACAGTCGTGTTATCATGTTCAAAGGTGGTGTTGACTTGTCAAAATACAGCCTTATTATGTTAAACAGTCGTGTTATCATGTTCAAAGGTGGTGTTGACTTGTCAAAATACAGCCTTATTATGTTAAACATTCGTGTTATCATGTTCAAAGGTGGTGTTGACTTGTCAAAATACAGTCCTATTATGTTAAACAGTCGTATTATCTTGTCTAAATTTGATGTTGACTTTTGAATATTTTGACAAGATAACACGATGGTTTGACATAGTAGAACTGTTTTTTGACTATGGGAAAATCTTTCAAACATTAAAATTACAATGCGATCCAAAGGTTGTGTGAAGGGAAAAAATATTTACCTAAACAATGACCTCAACAGTAAACATTCTAAAAATGAACTATGTTTGGTATAAATATTATATTGAATAAATTGTAACATTTTCGCTTCTTCACGGGATTCGTTGAGCTCGTTTTGTTTAACACACTTCGGTATTTAGACACCATTGAAGCGTGCAAAACGCTCATAACACTGTACGAGGTTTAACATTTATACCTTAATTGATTGCTTTTAATTAAACTGACACCCTATTAAAGCTGCATTTATGTACTCTTACTATACTGAGGAACAAATAGCGCAAGCTCTATTCAACACCAGATGCAAATATGATACCTTGAAACAAGTTTTAATTTACAAAACCTAAACAATATAATTGGAATGCAGCACGGGATTTCACAGATAATCCACTACAATACACACACAGTTGTATACGCCGCGTAAAGTTAAAGTGACTCAGAATGAACAGACAAATCGAAGATAAATACGCGGCTGAATAAACCCGAGGAAAACTGCTGATTATGACAGTTAAGAAATAAACTACAGGCTGTTGTGATTAGAGATAATTAGTTTCAAAAGGACACCACACACACTTACAGACTAATACAACTTAATCATGAACAAGGTACATTATCAGTTGTTTCTCTGTTATGTTTGTTTAAGTGTTAAAATTTCTGTCCACTGTTTAAATTCTTATTCTCATTTTAAATCAATTATATTTTAAAGGGCGGTAATTCGTGTGAATTTGAACGGAAATCGTCATCAGTGGTCTCCGTTACTAAATGTTTGTTCGATTTCATTATAAACACACATATATTTTGAAAACTATAAAACACAAACATCAGAATTATACCACATATATATCAAAATATTTCATACATATATGAACTTTTAGAACATATATATGTATCGGATTTTACCATATATATATATATATATATATATATATATATATATTTAAATTTATACAACATATATATGCAATTATACCACACACAAATGGAAATATACAACATATATATATACACATATACCACATACGTATAATAACATTGAATTTCAACATATATATATACACATATACCACATACGTATATTAACATTGAATTTTGCAACGTTTGACACGCCGTAATATTCGACTGGGAGGTTTATTTTGGTATTTAAGCAACCATAATTGTGTGGTTTTATCATTGACAAGATCGGTAGATTTTAATAAGGCTCGATTGGTCATTGTCGGCTCGGGTACTACTTACATGTACCGCGGGTACACTTAAGTATACTTACATGTACCCCGGGTACGGTAAATATAAGACGTACCCGGGAATTTTAACGCTAAATCGGTCGTTGTCGACTATATTTTTTAAATTAATTATGTTCATATGTATGTCAATTTTCTGTTAAATTGCCTCTTTATTATCGAGACTCTTACTCAAAAAATATGTTTATGCAGATATTTTGTAATTGAAGTTTGATTCGTAATTACGACAATCGATAGCGCGTTTTACCACATCGGATATTGGGCGGGAATAAAACTTGGGTACAGTGTAATATCGACCGGGTACGTTTTAGTATATTTACCGTACCCGGGGTACATGTAAGTATACTTACATGTACTCGGGATACATGTAAGTAGTATCCGTGCCAACAATGACCAATCGAGCTTTAATAAGTCGGTTAACGATATCTCAGCCACATTCAATGTAGGTATACGTCAGTTAACTACAATGTCGTTTTATGTAAATTGAGATCATCTATAGTGATTGACAGTGTCCACCTCTGACTGGACACACACTTTAATGTGCAGACAGAAACAATGAAAACATAAACTATAAGTTATTGTATCAGATATACTTGAGCCATGCTCTGTGAAAAGAGGGTTTAATGCATGTGAGTAAAGTGCCGTCCCAGATTTGTCTGTGCAGTCCGCACAAGCTAATCAGGGACGACTCTTTTCGCTTTTATGGTATTTTTTCGTTTCAAGAAAGTCTTTTCTTAGCCAAAATCCAATTATTTTTACCTTTGCCCATTTCAGACAATTATGTTTGCAAATAACATACACAATAATTTCTTTATTAGTAAATGGAAACTCCTCATCAATAAAGTCCTTTTTTTGATAAAGTATTTTCATGACTTTTCTTCACTGTATAGGACTTTTTAATTGGTTTTAAGATACTGATAATGTCAGTGAGTACATGTCTGACTAAGACAGAGTATGTCAGTGAGTACATGTCTGACTGAGACTGAGTATGTCAGTGAGTTCATGTCTGACTGAGACTGAGTATGCCAGTGAGAACATGTCTGACTGAGACTGAGTATGTCAGTGAGTACATGTCAGACTGAGACTGAGTATGTCAGTAAGTACATGTCTGACTGAGACTCAGTATGTCAGTGAGTACATGTCTGACTGAGACTGAGTATGTCAGTGAGTACATGTCTGACTGAGACTGAATATGTCAGTGAGTACATGTCTGACTTAGACTGAGTATGTCAGTGAGTACATGTCTGACTGAGAATGAGTATGTCAGTGAGTACATGTCTGACTGAAACTGAGTATGTCAGTGAGTACATGTCTGACTGAGACTGAGTATGTCAGTGAGTACATGTGTGACTGAGACTGAGTATGTCAGTGAGTACATGTGTGACTGAGACTGAATATGTCAGTGAGTACATGTCTGACTTAGACTGAGTATGTCAGTGAGTACATGTCTGACTTAGACTGAGTATGTCAGTGAGTACATGTCTGACTTAGACTGAGTGTGTCAGTAAGTACATGTCTGACTGAGACTGAGTATGTCAGTGAGTACATGTCTGACTGAGACTGAGTATGTCAGTGAGTACATGTGTGACTGAGACTGAGTATGTCAGTGAGTACATGTCTGACTAAGACTGAGTATGTCACTGATTACATGTGTGACTGAGACTGAGTATGTCACTGAGTACATGACAGACTGAGTATTTCAGTGAGTACATGTCTGACCGAGGCTGAGTATGTCAGTGAGTACATGTCTGACTGAGACTCGGTATGTCAGTGAGAACATGTCTGATTGAGACTGAAAATGTCAGTGTGTACAAACATCTATTTTACATGACCACATCTGGCGTTGAATTTTCGGAAATCGCAATAAGGAATGCTGACTTTTAATTGTTTAGCTTTATTTTACGAAATATTGTACGAAATGTTCGATGATTTTGAGTAGTAATTGGGGCTTTAAGATGTTTATGAATTAAGTATATATGACTTCACAAGAGACGAAAATTGTAAATGAACATAATTTTGCAAAGTTTCATTTTTCAATCCAATATTCCTGAGCGCGAGTAAGTAAATTGCAAATCACTCTTGTTGATTTGTTACAACATTTGACTTTCAATAACAACAACAGATAAAAAAAACAAATACATCCAAATCGGGCGACTATTTCTGAAATGATGTCCTACTCGTAAAAAGTGTGTTATGTTTAATAATTATCAACAAGCAAATAAGCCACAGCTGTGTACACATTATTGCGTGGTATTTGTTTGGCCTGGTATTCTAACTTGACCATTTTTTTTTGAAACACACATACAACCTTCAACAGAAATAAATGGGACCTTTTCACAGATTTTGGCATGTGTTGAAGTTTGCCATTCAATGCTTTACATTTTATAAACGCAAACATTTGAACCAAGTAGCTAAATTTGAACGAAAAAACACACAGTGATATAGTTTCAACAGAGCCCAAAATGTTACGACATAGTCTTGATTGAGCTCTGCCATCTGACCTGGCAATATCAAACTGTACGCCACGTTTAACAAGGGCTAATGCATACATGCCAGAATTTTTCAGGTCGAAATCGGGACTTTCCTTAAAAATTGTCGGGACATTTGACCAAAAGGCGGGAAACCTAAAACGATCAATCATTTCACCTTTTCTTTAGTCAGTAGTCAGTATATTACTTACAAAAACTCTTAATTCCTGCCCAATATTGATGATAAATGAGTGTTCAGAATTTCGTGAACGCATACGTTCTCCATTTTTCAGAAGTAAACACACTCCATGAACTGAAATGTGGGGTGTCCTCGTTTGCCTCGATTTGACATCCAATTGGTGCAGGGATATCCCCTTGAACCTATGTAAATCGTGTGACACGATGTGAGCGCATCGAGCACTATTCTTATTCAACCAATTGACCAGTCGCCAACTCCGCCCACATTTTGTCGATCAGCCAATCAGATATCGATTTTTCACACACCCCTCAGCAACGCTTATCTGGCCGCCATTTTGTCCGACAAACAAAGCGTGTTGTCCATAGGCTGCACACCACACTTTTTAGCCACCAATGCGAATTGGCCCCGGTCAAATTTCTAAATAAAAAGAACATTGCTCCAGTAAGCACCATTTTGAGTGTCTAAATAATAATGAATGTCAGGTTTGAGTTGTGGTGATTTTTCTTGGATGTTTGTAAGTTACCAAAACATTGGTATTTTAACTATAGCTGCATACAGGAAGTAGAATTAATGCAAATCGAAAACAGGTGTAATGCTGGCTCCGGTCAGTATTTCTGTTGGAAATTTGAAAGGGCGTACAGACATTGAACTTTTACAAAAAATCTAATCCTTTGATCCCCAATTTTCTCCATTGCTGTTTAGTACTTGGTAAGTTACCAATGTAAAAACATGGTTTCCAGGCACCTTGCTTCTGCAGGAAAGTGGCAGTTTGTTGTTGAAACTGGCTTAAAAAGGCTCGGAAACACACAGAATTCTCATGTATTGATTTGAAATCATCAATACTAAAACATTTTGCCCCAACTCATTTGATTTGAATGTTACTGATTTTTCAGAAGGCACAGCCTCAACCATTCTGGAAATGTGCTTGGTTTATTTTCAGATTTGCGAGGTGACCAGTTTCCAGACATTGGTTCGCTCCTGCTTGTGTACGAGATTGGCCGAGACTAAAAAAACTGTAGTGTGCCACCATATGGAATGAACGTAATTTTTAAGAGTTTACACAGATTTTATATCAAATGCATGATCATTACTATTCGATCATTATTCAAAATTGTAGGTGCTATACATACTTTATAAAGGGTTATTATTCTATCTTTTTTTTCTTGAACATATGAACGAGTAATGAGAAAACAAACACAATAAATAGTTTAACCACACCAGGTGTGTGTTCTATAAAACGTGTTATACCGTTTGATGCACAATACTTTTAAGCAGTTTGGGCAACATAATAATTGCCACACGTGCTTACTAATCTCAGCGTAATTGTCGATGATTAATAAATAACAGTATGTTGCGTGGATCTCAGAATGAAGGAACATTAAGGCATTGTTAGGTACTGTACACAAGAAAAGAAAACTATTTAATTACTTAAATGATTTCCAATTATATATTTATTTTCTGTGGATCATAAACAAGGAAAATCATTATAAATTGTTAACTTAAATATTGTTTTAACTAAAGTAAAAACAACAAAAAGGTGATTTCAACGCGGCTTAGCCAGCTTAAAGCGACTTCAAGTGTAAAATGTACGGCTTATATTACAACAACAACATTTCTAATACAACATACATTGTCACTGGAGAAATGTGAAAATTGCAATTAACATATAAGGGCCATCTTGTTATAAATAAGCAAATGCATAATATGCTAAATGTATTCAATTCGAATGTTCGTGAACAGCACCGTAATACCAACATTTCATTTTTTGATAGTGAAATGTATCAGGTTCGCATTAAACATAAATGTAATAAAATGCATATTAGACTATCTGTAAATGAAACCACGAAATCAGGCCTGTATTAAATTATGGTTACAATAAAAATTTAATTTATATCTAAATAAAAAAAATCGGTGTCTTTTTAAAAATAACACAATAAAACAAAGATCTAAACATTTTTAATAAACAAAAAACCCATCATGATATGGATATGTCATTTGAATTTAATAAAAATATTTTCAAAATTATATATGAATAGCCACCGAGTTCACTGTCAGACGGTTGAATACAAGTTCAAAATCAATATGAAATAAATGCTCATTTTTACGACGGATTTTTCATCACCTCCCTATATAATATGTATAAGAAACGTTTCTGATAGTCAGTCTGCCGTTAACTCATTTATTTTGATTACGCCATTTCTCTCTAAAGTTTTTATAATTGTATTAACGTTTTACAAAGCAGTTTAGTTTAGTGTGCGGCTTTAATAATTTATTTTATAGAAAAGAGCATAATACATCATTACAGATATAGAATTTCCCTCGCGTAATCCGCTATAATTGCGATCTGCTTGTCGGAGTTTTCTAATCACTAGACCACGTGACTATGTGGGCGGAGCGATCGATAATTTGGCGACTGGTCAATTGTAAATTAACTCTAAATTTAGATTGATTCAATATGTACAAACTATTTTCTGAAAATCCGTCGAAAACGAAAGGTAATTTGTGAGAAAAATCAATGTGTATTGGTCAGCATTCAATTTGTTTGATGTACAAAATCGGTGTTTTGACAGGTTTTATAACTTTGGGTTGTATAATACACAGGATAATATTATTGTGGTACTTGATTGGACCATGAAATACAAACGCAGGCGGCGTTTATTTTTGTACGATACATCTTTGGAAAGCAATTAGCGACCCCTATCATAAAACCATGGTGTGAATGCTGATTAAATCAATAAGTTGCCAATAAATCGCTGATAAGGTGTCAAAAACAACACTGGTGCACTCGAGTAGTAGAAGTGGGTTGTAAATTGGGGGCAATAAAGGGATTAGCGATAGTAAGTTTTAGCCAGAAAGAGCTTGAAATGCGAATTTTAATGGGAACTTATAGACCTTACGTCGTTTTTAACGAATGTCGGGACAAATCGTCTCATATCGGGATGCCGGGACAAGAGCCCAAAAGCAGGACTGTCCCGCCGAGATCGGGATGTCTGGCGGGGACAAATATGAGTTTAAACCTTTTTCTTTGAGCCTGATTGCATCGAAAGCTTAAGTTTATTGAAACACTTTCAAGTATCTTTCCTGGGTAAAACCAGTACTTTGGGGAGATCTAAAGCACGCTTCCACAATAAGGGTTCAAACCCTTGACCTAGTTACTAGGCCGACACCATATCTACCACACCAAAGGGACATTTAAAAGATTATGAGAACACAAAACAACAAATACATGTTAGGACATTACAATTATATTTATAGTCTAACAAATTAAAAGTACAAAAGCAACAAAACATTTCATCAGACATATCCATCATGAAGTCAAATGCCTAGGGTCATTTTTTTTCAAATGAAAGAAAATATTCAAATTTACAAGAAAACAATTTGATGACAAACATTATCTTGATTTTACAAACAGTCGAATGACAAGTTGTGGTAAAATGTGTAAGTAATTTTTGTATACAGTTTCAGTACTTAAACACATAATTTATCACAGAAACAAACATACAAGAAAAACATAGTCCAGTTGTTTCTTTTTTTCTTTTTTTTCTTTTACATTTAGTAGCACATTTCATTTAAACAGCCTCTCACTTTCAGAGCCACCATTGCCAACTTTTAACACCGGTAATATGAAATACAAAAATTGTTGGCGTGTTTTGAAATCAGAGTTTCAAAGTATGCAGTCCATTAACCCTTTGCATGCTGGGTAATTTGTCTTCTGCTAAAATGTCGTCTGCAGAATTTCTAAAATTAGCATTTTCTTCGATTTTTTTCAAAGAATACTATCAGAATAGCAAACAGTGTGGATCCTGATGAGATGCCACGTTCTGTGGCGTCTCATCTGGATCCAAACTGTTTGCAAAGGCCTTTAAAATTCAGCTCCAGCGCTTTAAGGGTTAACAATACATTTTTGTCTTGTTCTGTGAAAATTTGGCAAAATGCATGTGCATAAAGTGTCGTCCCAGATTAACCTGTGCACTACGCACAGGCTAATCAGGGACAACACTTTCGGCTTAAATGGTATTTTTCATTTAAAAGAAGTCCCTTTTTACCAAAAATCTAGTTCAAGTGGAAAGTGTTGTCAAGCCTGTGCGGACTGCACAGGCTAATCTGGGACGACACTTTATGCACAAGCATTATGCCCAGTTTTCTCATAACAAGACACATTTAATTTGTTTGTACAATTTAATACAATATAGGATTTCAATACAACCCTTCAAAGGGGACTTGTTCACAGATTGTGATAATTCTCCAACTTTTTTAACAGATTAAAAAATAAAAGAACAATGAAGCAAAATAAGTCTAAATGACCTATACTCATTCTGAAAATACATTTATGTGTTTGGGTGATAAAAATATTAAGCGTTATAGACGCCAAACAATCAATTTCGTAACATTTTGTGACAGTACTAATTGGACTGCTTTGCTTATATAAAATATAAAATCATTTGCCATAACATAACAGCCCAATGAAAGCGATAGTTTTTTAAAATTAATAGATCTTAAATGTTTTGTATTTTCTTTCATAATTCTTTTTTTGGTTTTATACTAAAGCTCTTTAGTTGTGATGTTTACATTTACCAATACATTGTATAAAGCATTTAAAAATGATTTTAAAAAAGGACACAATCTATGAACAAGTTCCTTCAGTTAAATCTGGTGAAAACAAAGCAGAAACAAAAGAATATTTATTTCTTCCTGAAAAACGTAAACATGAAAACCAAAATGCCACACTTATTCTAACTAAAATACTCACACTTTTTGCAAGAATTGCAGTAACTAATTACATGTATATACTATGTATACAATAATGTAAACTCATCGAAAATTAAAGTAAATACAGTACCGCCCAGACAATAAAACAAAACGAAAAATTCAGCTCAATCTCAAACAATTAAGTTTATTTTTTAACATCAGTTTAAACAGAATATAATTGTATAATCATTGGACTGCACATCAGTTATTCAAGCCAGATAAATTAAATTGGGACAGAAAACAAATGATTCTTTTGACAGGGAATATCTCTTTTGAGTTTTCATAACGACTGATCAACAAACATTTAATGGACAATAGGTCTTATCAACAGGAGCATTATGCACAGCTTCATTTCAAAGACTGCAACATCTATTTTAGGACTTTCCCTCATTCAAATACAAGCCTACATTTTCCCCATTCTTGGAATTAACGATATACCTCAATTAACCCTGGGCAGTACTGCAATGATATGTAGAATTTATTTCTGCGTCAATAAGGCCATTCAAAACAAATGTAAAATCTTGCAACATATAATCTTTTAAAATGGTCCCAAGATTGGTCAACAAACGCAAAAACCGAGCACAATTAAGTATGAGGCCTTAAACAATTGCACATTTAATGTTTAAAACCGGATTTAAATTGTGAATATATATCATCGATAGAAAGCAGAAAAGATTTATCATCTTGTGTGCAACAAACACTGATATGTGTTTTTGCCTTCCAATTAGGGATGGCAACCAATAATAGAATTACCAAAATTTTATAGTAAAAGTATTTGAATATTTAATTCGATCCATTATCAGTAAATGTTATCAAAGTCAAAACGTCAAATTAAAAATACTTAGGTAATGAACTTAACAGACACAAAAATAATTATTATGAGAAAAAAGCCAAACCTGTACGAAAAGCTTATGGTCATTATTGCATCGAATATATCGGACATATTTGTTGTTCTATAAGTAAAACTACATACAGGCAAAACAAGAAACCGTCGGAGACGGGTGATACTCCCCAATGGTTTTTTTGGTCTAAATATTGCACTATAAATTCAGATAAAAGGAAACGTCTTGAGGGGCATAACTTTGGACAAAATAATACAATGGATGGTTTAGCAACTTAAAAATTTCAAAGGTCCATAACTCTCTAAATAAACCATCTAACCAGAACCCACTTATAACATGCGCATCTCCTTAAGGTAGTTAAGCTTCCCATAAAGCTTCATTGAAGTCCAGTCAGTAGTTGGGGAGAATAGCCTGGACAAGAATTGCACTATATGTACAGTTTATAGAAAATTTCAAAGGGCCATAACTCTGTGTAAAATCATCCGACCAGAACCGGCTTATAATATGCACATCTCCTGTTGGTAGTGAAGCTTCCCATAAAGTTTCATTGAATTCCCGTGATAAGTTGCTGAGAAATAGCTCGGACAAGAATTGCACTATATGTACAATGGAAAATTTCAAAGGGCCATAACTCTGTGAAAAATCACCCGACCATAACCGGCTGATAATATGCACATCTCCTGTTGGTAGTGAAGCTTCCCATAAAGTTTCATTGAATTCCCGTAATAAGTTGCTGAGAAATAGCTCGGACAAGAATTGCACTATATGTACAATGGAAAATTTCAAAGAACCATAACTCTGTGAAAAATCATCCGACCAGAACCGGCTGATAATATGTACATCTCCTGTTGGTAGTGAAGCTTCCCATAAAGTTTCATTGAATTCCGGTCATTAGTTGCTGAGAAATAGCCCAGACAAGAATTGCACTATATGTACAGTTAATGGAAAATTTCAAAGGGCCATTACTCTGTGAAAAATCATCCGACCAGAAATGGCTGGTAATATGCACATCTCCTGTTGGTAGTGAAGCTTCCCATAAAGTTTCATTGAATTCAGGTCATTAGTTTCTGAGAAATAGCCTGGACAAGAATTGCACTATATGTACAGTTAATGGAAAATTTCAAAGGGCTATAACTCTGTGAAAAAACTTCCGACCAGAACACGCTGATAATATGCACATCTCCTGTTGGTAGTGAAGCTTCCCATAAAGTTTCATTGAATTCCAGTCATAAGTTGCTGAGAAATAGCCCGGACAAGAATTGCACTATATGTACAGTTCATGGAAAATTTCAAAGGGCCATAACTCAGTGAAAAATCATCCGACCAGAACCGGCTTATAATATGCACATCTCCTCTTGGTAGTGAAGCTTCCCATAAAGTTTCATTGAATTCCAGTGAGTAGTTGATGAGAAATAGCCCTAACAAAAATTGTGCACGGACGGACAGACGAAGCCACAACTATATGCTTCCCCCAAATTTTTTTGGGGGGAGCATACAAAAGTAAAGATTTTTATTATTTGAAGATTCTAATATGTGTTGCCATCCCTTCCTTGAATGCATGCTGTGAATAAACAAAATGCCTGCTGATACAATGCAAAAAAATTTGTGTCAAAATAAAATAATGAAAGTAATATGTAAGAAATATGTACCGGGGTATCACAAAACAAGGGCTGTTTGTAAAACATGCATGCCCCCCATATGGGCTCTAAGTTGTAGTGACAGCCATTTTGTAAATATGTTTTTTGTCACTGTGACCTTGACCTTTGACCTAGTGACCTGAAAATCAATAGGGGTCATCTGCCAGTCATGATCAATGTACCTATCAAGTTTCATGATCCTAGGCATAAGAGTTCTTGAGTTATCATCCGGAAACCATTTTACTATTTCAGGTCACCGTGACCTTGACCTTTGACCTAGTGACCTGAAAATCAATAGGGGTCATCTGCTAGTCATGATCAATCTACCTATCAAGTTTCATGATCCTAGTCATAAGGGTTTTTGAATTATCATCTGGAAACCATTTTACTATTTCGGGTCACCGTGACCTTGACCTTTGACCTAGTGACCTGGAAATCAATAGGGGTCATCTGCTAGTCATGATCAATCTACCTATCAAGTTTCATGATCCTAGGCATAAGGGTTCTTGAATTATCATCTGGAAACCATTTTACTATTTCGGGTCAACGTGACCTTGACCTTTGACCTAGTGACCTGAAAATCAATAAGGGTCATCTGCTAGTCATGATCAATCTACCTATGAAGTTTCATGATCCTAGGCATAAGCGTTCTTGAATTATCATCCGGAAACCATTTTACTATTTCGGGTCACAGTAACCTGACCTTTGACCTAGTGACCTCAAAATCAATAGGGGTCATCTGTGAGTCATGATCAATGTACCTATGAAGTTTCATGATCCTAGGCCTAAGCGTTCTTGAGTTATCGTCTGACAACCACCTGGTGGACGGACCAACCGACAGACCGACCGACATGAGCAAAGCAATATACCCCCTCTTCTTCGAAGGGGGGCATAATAAATTATCACTTATTACAAAATTTCCCTATCAGTGGTTATAAAAGCTGAAACCTGCAACACAGCATGAGATGTTTCCCCAAATATGGCGGCCAAAGATTTTTAGAGATGCTTAAAGGGGCCTTTTCACAGACTTTTGCATGTTTTGAAGTTTGTCATCAAATGCTTTATATTGATAAATGTTAACATTGGATATAAAAAGCTCCAGTAAAAAATCAAAAATAAAATTAAAAACAGAAAAAAGGTAAGCCTCAGCAGGGCTCGAACCACTGACCCCTGGAGTCATTGAGTAAAAGTCTCCCACTTAGACCACTCGGCCATCCTTCCTCATACAATGACAGGTGTATTTTATACTTCATATAACCAATCCTCGTAGTTTCACAAAATATAACGACAACAGAACTCTCCAAATTATTAATTTGTTTCGCGTTGCAACGCTTTATAATTTTCGGGTTTTTAAATCGTCAAAAGATGCATATAATTGCTATTGTAGAGCATGGTAAATGTTCAGTTTAACTGTTTCCTCACAAATATCATAACTAAAACGAAAATTTGCGAATCTGAAACAACTTTTTTCAATTTTGTCTATTACCCCAATTGTGAAAAGGCCCCTTTAAATTAAACATCCAAACCACAAGAACATGTGTGCCCAATCAAAAGATAAGTGTTTTTCATATATATTCTGAACATATCAGTTCTTCCATTAAAACAACAGAAAGCATCAGCAACATTTATGCAAAAAATGTTGATAGGCTGCCATGGGTTTCAAGAGACCAACTGATATTTTTAATTTACAAATATTGTTACATAACTGTAAAAAAAAATGCAGTTCAAACTAAATTTTCCGAACTTGCATCAAAAGAAAAATAGCTCATAGACTAAATAAGCAGTAAGGCAAAAGTTAATTATAATAGAAGTGCTTAGCCTTATAAAATACTTTGATGGGTATTCTTATTACATGTATCATTTTAAATAAATAATTGTGTTTACATACAGTAATGTGCACAAAAATTGCATCATTATAAAATAATTTTTGAAACGAGACTTATCACAATTCTAGTTTAATAAACTTTTAAATATTTCAATTGCAAAAAAAAATTCCCTAAACTAATCAAAACACACAGAAAAAAGAATAAAAAAAAAAAAACAATAAAATTTAAAAACAGAAGAATTATTATTATGCCATTATCCTTAAAGTTAATCCTTACTAAATCAAAATACAGATGAAAACAGAAAATCAATTGTATGGAAGAAAAAAGGTGCCATCATCATTCAAAACACAACTGACTGCTTACAAAACATAATAAAAGATTATTCTCAATAATTTAATAAATAACCAACAAACATCAATGGTGCTGATGTGAATAGCTACGGGAATGTCTCGCAATTCTTGGGCTTCTCTGAGTTTTGGGGCTAAATTGGGGACTTCGCGGCGTCGTAATCGCAGTCTCTATGCTCTTGACACGCTTTGACACGCTTATAAACTCGTACTCTTCTGCGTCTTTGCTTTCGTTACTTCCCGAAACCGTGGTTTTATTCTCATTGCACATAACACGTTTTTGTCGCTCACCTGCAAGTTGTGTGCTATTTATAGAATCGTCAAGGTTACAATGGGAAATGCGGGGCATGCCCCTCGTCTGCATTAACGGTGAAGTTTGAACAACACCGAATGAGACTGGAGATTTTTTCATTACTACTTGCTCCTTTCTTATATTGTCAAGTAAGGTAATATCCCGCTTCGCGTTGGATTGTGCATCGATTGCATTGTTATTTGTAGAAGAATGGATGTCAAAAGTGTTTGCAACATTGATTTCTTCACTGGCCTGATCTAATTCCATTTTGGTGTCATCGTCTTGTTCATTTTCTGTAATATCGTCTTCCGGTCCATTTGATACAAGATTTGCATAGTCATTCGGATGCTTTTGTTCCGCACTCTTTCCCAACCCAAAGCTCCCCTGGTTGTTCTCCTGAAGAATAACTTCAGTTTCGTCACTCTCCACCATCGAATCGCTACAAGTTCCTATGCCAGAATCAAATTCATAGCTTTTACATTCCGATAAGCTTACTGTGGAATCCGTATTAGGCGATATATCTGCAAATGCATTTTGCTGATTCCCTTCATTTACTTCTAATCCTCTTTCAACTGAGCCCACATTTGTTCCAACAAGTCTCTGATTATCTTGAAGTCTAGAACAATTTGCGTTATCATGCTCTCTGATGGCCTCAACAGACGGTGCAAACTCAGTATCACTCGGTCTAATGTTTCTATCATCAAACACCTCAGAATATTCAAGTTCGTTTATAATATCCTCCCCTCCCTCCGTAACTGACATTTCTGACACCTGATTCCTTATTCTCACTATAGAATCACTCCTTGCGATGCCGCTATCACCTTCAGACATTCCTGAAAGCTGGACCTTTATTTTACCTCGGCAATCACTTATCGCCACATCGCCTGTCCCGTCCTTGCTTACATTCTCCTCCCTCGCGTTCTCAGATACGCTACCAGACATGTCTTCATCAATGTCCCCATTTTCAATTTTTTCTCCATCACTGATAGCATTGGCATGTACTTGGTGTATATCTCCTATCTCTGGTGACTCTTTAATGCTTGGATGGAATATGTCGTACAACCACTCGTGTGACTGGCATTCCTTGGCAGTCATTCTTTCACTGCAAGAAAGGTAAAGGTAAAAGCATAGGTTTATACTCTTATTTGAAACAAGACTTTTCTTCACCATACTTTCCACATTCACCCCTCTGATTACTGGGATGAATCCTGGACAATAGTTCCCACAGACAATTGACCAGGCTGTCAAAATAATATACGAACGATTGTCCAGGCTGTCAAAATAATGCAGAAACCATTGTCCAGGTCGTCAAAACAACATAGGAATGACTGTCTTAGCATAGAACAAATGGCCCTGGGAATTATTGTCCAGATACCCACTGGGATTATAAGTTGTCTGTTTACATTTTACGCAGAAGAAATTTGAGAACAAGAGATGCGTTTGTCAGAAACATAATGCCCCCTACTGCGCCGCTTTGATACATGTTTTTTTACCTTTGACCTTGAAGGATGACCTTGACCTTTCACTACTCAAAATGTGCAGCTCCATGAGATACACATGCATGCCAAAAATCAAGTTGCTTTGTGAAGGGACATAGAATTTATGAGCATTTTTCGAATCCAAAACGCCAAATCTAAACGCAAAGTGTGACGGAAAGACGGACAGACAGACAGACGGACGGTTCAATCACTATATGCCCTCCTTCGGGGGCATAAAAACATATTTTACATTCTTTACTTCTATACCATTCTTTTGCACAATGACTGATTCACCAGTGTTTAAATCTATTGGTTTTTAGCCAAAGTGCGATGAAAACATTGGACTTTTCAGCCAAACTTGAGATTCTGTTTCCTGGGAAAAATATATAATTCCCAATCCGTCTGAAAAAATTCCAAAACGGAAGGAAAGTTTTGTCAATTTTGTTCCAAAAGTGCAGTATCTGCAAGTTAACATAAATGAGCACTGAAACTGAACATTTCAAATGCATGTAAATAGATATTTGAATTGATTTGTGCAATTTATACCAAGCAATAAACAAGAGCACCACATAACTGGTGCCACGCTCGGCTGTGAAAGCTTGTGAGAATATTTTTTTTAGAGGTCACAGTGACCTTGACCTTTGACCTAGTGACCCAAAAATGGGTGTGGCGTGTGGAACTCATCAAGGTGCATATGCATATGAAGTTTCAAAGTTGTAGGTGGAAGCACTTTGATTTTAGAGCCAATGTTAAGGTTTTAGCACGACGCTGGCGAACGACACGACACGACGAGCTTGCTATGACAATAGCTCGGGTTTTCTCCGATAACAGCCTCGCAAAAAAGACCCATTATCTGAAGATTTCACAACACAAATTTTCCCAATTGCAGTTTTTTTTCACGCTAATTTTTCCCAATTGGTATGGTACTTTGCCTGATTGGGCAAAAAGATTCACTGCACTACAATCTAAACAACTGCATCCTAAATGCTGTAATAATACCTGGGTTCGGCAATGAGCAATTTCTGGATAAAGTCTTGAGCAGCCGGACTAATGTCTGCGAACAAGTCCTCTGGAAAGTCCAGGTGGACGTTGGTAATGTTGGCGAACGTCTCGTTCTTGTCATCGGCAGCGAACGGGGAGCACGTGGTGAGCATCACGTAGGTGAGCACACCCAGCGACCACATGTCCGTGTAGAGGCCTAGCGTGTCATAGTTAAGCACTTCTGGGGCTGCAAAGAAAGTTGAGAAAAAGACTGAGTCGTAAAACTGGCTTCTAGTGTGGTAACAAGGTTCTTCTAAGATTTTTAATTTTAAAAAGGTAATGGTTTTACCTGCTATTTTTCCCCAATAGGTGTCGTACCAGTTCTTTTCCTCAAGAAGGCAAAAAATCGCTGTGCATGGACGCTAACTCTTACAATGTCTCTAGCCAGTGATTTTTTCTTGCTTTATATTTTACACACTGTGCCTTTTTGATTGGTAAAAAAAGACCACTCAAACAATTTTTTTTAGAAAATTATACATTATTAATATTTTTATAAATAACAGTATACCAATTGTTTATAAGTACATGTTTAACTGCTTTCTAAATTTTATATTATAAAGTATTTGAGAATAAAATTGCTGTAAAATAAACTCAATAAACCAATTATTGATTTTATTGGAAAAGTGTGGCATTTTTTGGGGGAAATTTCGGTCAGATGTTTCGGAAAAAATGTTACTTTTTGGGAAATAGCCTTTTTTTACTTTTGGCAACTGGGAAACAGCCTGTAAGCGGCTGCAATTTGGGCAAAACAAATCACTGCTTGCTTACCAACGTAGTCCGGTGTGCCGATGATATCCCGTATGTCCTCACCCGTGTTCACCATGCACGCGAACCCCAGATCACAGATCTTAACTGTGCCGCGTGGAAACTCTTCTGTTAAGAGAATGTTCTGGGGCTGAAATGGAGACACAAACAAATTTAGTGTACTGAATCCTGTGATAAAAACTTTAGCCATTGGTTTACCCTTTGCATGCTGGGAAATTTGTCATCTGCTAAAATGTTGTCTGCTGACTTTCTAAAATTAACATTCAAATTCTTTGATTTTTTTTCCAAAGAATACTATCAGAATAGCAAACAGTTTGGATCCTGATGAGACGCCACTTTCTGTGACATCTTAATTGGATCCAAACTGTTTGCAAAGGCCTTCAAAATTCAGTTCCAGCACTGAAAGAGTTAACCCTTGACTTTTGACCTGTTTGCAGACATAAACGAAATACGCTTATTGAATCCTGTGATACAAATTTTAGCAATTTACCTTTTAAAAGCCTATTTTGACCCTTTTGCCGTCCGTTAGACAATACAATTGAATTAAGGACCTTTTATAAATAGTTTCAAGTTTTGAAGGCTTCATTACCAAGCCTTGAAACAGATGAACAGCAAACAGCATAAAACATGAACAGGCTTATCTGGCATTATGCTGGTTGCATATAGATGTAGACATATAGATGTAGACATTTTCATTTTGCTTCTGACTGGGAAAATGGTAAATCAACACAGGTGTGGTGAAATCTCAAATTAGGTAAATTGTAATTTTTTTCAAGTATTTTGTAAAGAAATTTTATAGCAAATTCTGTTCTATTTTAACGTGTGCATTAATGCTATCTGACCACATCGAAAGCACAGACAGTTATTTTGCCACACCTGAAACAATAATTAAATTGAGGAGATAATTTTTCTTTCTACCCTAGCATCAAATACTATAAAGGCTCAATTAAGAAAAACTAGTTAATATTTTATGCTAATTGTGGAAAGTGATACATTTAAGTGCTTTTTTGGTTCTTATTTGGGTCCGATAGGGGAATCCATTACCAATGCAAAAAAGAATTAATTTTTCCCAAATGGGACCTAACAAGTCCTAATTGAAGGTTTCCAAAATAGAATGTATTTTTGATCAGTCTAAACAGATAATTCTCTAAATTCAGCTCTATATAATATATAAGTTGAACCTTAGAAAATATTTTTTTTAAATCAATTGTATTATCAATTTTAAAGTATTTGTAAGCATAAAATCAACAACATCAATTTCCCAATTTGAGTCAAAAGGACGCAATATTTACCAATTTAAAGTGAACCGGCTCCAATCCCAAAATGGTGAAAAAAAACAACTGCATTAATTTTATGGAAGATTACCAATTTTATGAAGTGTAGTAAAAATTATCAAGGCTATCATTAAACAACTGGGCCCTATTGAGTTTGATAGAGACTTGGCCTTTGGTCTTGACCTTTTGAACTATATCAAAAATATTGAGGAAATATATAATAAATTGCAGCAAAAGATCAAAGATCTTACAACTTGACCAATCTTCCAATATCAGGCCTTTTACTGGCCATTTTGGAAAGATTGCAATTTCTGGATTTAGGGAATTTTTTTGCACAAAAAGTCAACTAATTTGGGAAACAGACAACTCTTTATAATAATTCAAAGTAAACAAACAAAAATCATATAATACAGTTATGTACTTTGTTAGATGTAATTGAAATAAAACTGACATATAATCATAAGACTTTTTTTCTTATTTTGGTGGTAATAGGGAACCTGTTTTCAAATTGGGATTTATGATACCATGAATTTTGCTTTGGAAATGGGCCCGTTTAACAGACCAGTAGATATGCCAGGCCAGGTCCTGAATGTAAAATAAATTGTAGCAAAAATCAAAGATCTCAGAACTTGACCAATCTGCCAAGATAAAGCCACGATGACAATTTAAGCGTGTACATTTTAAGTATTTAAAGAAACTGTACAGAAAAAGATCTTATATGAGCTAACTTCCTTTGAAGAATACCTGACTTTTTTGTAACAGTTGCCTCCCTTTGATGGAAAGTCACCAAAATAACTCTTGTGCTTTGTATATACAACATTCATGAATTTTATTAGACCAGAGAGACTGTTTTTGCAGAAAAGCAGAATGAAGAATGGAACTTTATTGATTTTATTAAAAAAAATAGGATCCATAATTGTAAACATAAAGGGCAATAAGCTGCAGGATGCCTCTGACATATGAGCACTGCTCTGTGAAAAGGGGGTTTAATGCATGTCCGTAAAGTGTCATTCCAGAATAGCCTGTGCCATCCACACAGACTTATCAAGGAACAACACTTCCGCCTAAACTGGATTTTTGCAAAGAAGATACTTTCTTTAAATGAAAATTATGATAAAAGCTAAAAGTTTCGTCCCTGATTAAGTGGGACAACACTTTGAGCAAATACATTAAACCCCCTTTTCACAGAGCAGAGCCCATATATAAAATTGATCTAGACAACAAAGCCTCGCTCAGGGGAAATAGGGCATAAAGCTTAAAGAGTCCTACCAGATAAGCATTACAGTCCCCACAGGCTAATCAGGGATGACACTTTCTCCATAACTTGCTCAGCATATTTCATTAAACGAAAATCACCATCAAAAGCAAAAAATGTCGACCCTGATTAGCCTTTGGGGACTACATAGGCTGACCTGGGACAACACTTTGAGCACATGCATTAAACCCCGTTTTCTCAGAGCATGGCTCATATAAAATTGATGTCCCAAATCTAGACTAATGTAACAAACTGTTTTAAATCCAAATTAAAACTTCCTGTTTTAGATCATATACACCTATATGCTTAAGATATAATAAATCAATTAAGATCGACAGACAATACAGTATCCGAGAACGACTGTCCAAAACATATCAAGATAAGTCTTTGGCATATGAAATAAAATATGCCGATCATTTGACTGCAAAAAATAAACAAGAAACCGTCAGAGACGGGTGATGCTCCCCAAAGATTTTTTTGTCACAATACTGACCTATATAATTCTATTATTCAGATAAAAGGAAACGTCTTGAGGGCACAGTAGTTGGGGGGACAAGAATTTTTTTATAGAAAATTTAAAAGGGCCATAACTCTGTGAAAAATCATCCGACCAGAACCCCCTGATAATATGCACATCTTCTCTTGGCAGTGAAGCTTCCCATAAAGTTTCATTGAATTCCGGTCATAAGTTGCTGAGAAATAGCCTGGACAAGAATTGCACTATATGTACAGTTTATGGAAAATTTCAAAAATTTCAAAGGGCCATAACTCTGTGAAAAATCATCCGACCAGAACCCGCTGATAATATGCACATCTCCTCTTGATAGTGAAGCTTACAATTAAGTTTCATTGAATTTCTGTCATTAGTTGCTGAGAAATAGCTCGGACAAGAATTGAACTATATGTACAGTTAATGGAAAATTTCAAAGGGCCATAACTCTGTGAAAAATCATCCGACCAGAACCCGCTGATATTATGCACATCTCCTCTTGGTAGTGAAGCTTCCCATAAAGTTTCATTGAATTCCGGTCATTAGTTGTTGAGAAATAGCTCGGACAAAAATTGTGCACGGATGGACGGACACATGGACGGACGGACAGACGAAGCGGCGACTATATGCTCCCCCCAAAATAAATTTTGGGGGAGCATAAAAACCAGTAACCTAGCAAATAGGCAATCAATATATAACAACAGTTCGGACAATCTCCAAGCAGAGTTGTGGTTCCTTGCTCTCACATACATGTACACATGTAATGTAACCGTTGTGCGAGAGATTGCATTTAGGATAATTGTATGCTTTTCGGAAAGTAGCAAAGAGGTATTTTCAGTAACCGTTCATGTCTGTGTCAGTCATTTACCAATCAGAAATCATTAAATAAAATAGCAGGCAAAATTGGTACCAAGTGCAAATTTCCGGAATGCCGAAGAAATTATAACAATATTCGTTCTCAAAAGATTGCATACTCTAACGAATTCGTCCCTGCCCCCGCCCCCTTTAAAAAAAGCTTTTCGGATTTTACACTGATCTAAAAATTAACCCTGGACAGCTCAAAACAGGATTTGAGGAATAATCCAGATAATTAACACCCCTGAAAGTATTGATTCATAATTATGTGGTCCCCCCAGGTAATCCAGTTTTCCCCAAATGTCAAGACCACACCAAAATTGAATACCTTTTTCAGTAAAAATCAAATAGCTGAAATTATAGTTTCCCAGAGATTTGTGTAATAAGTATTGTACTCTATTAAAAGTTTTGTCACATAATTTCCCTGCAATAGAATCCAATAGGCTTCACACAACTGTCATGTCATTATTTTAGACGGAAGGGCGTTGGGCCGAAATTTGATAGAAACTGTACAATTCACTGATAAAGCCACCCACAATAAGGTCAACAAAGAGACATTACAACATCCTTATTGAGGAAGTTTTCACAGGTAACCTGCAAATATTTTGAACTTCAAGTTTGAAACATCCTAATTGAAGTGTGCAAAAGACATTAATCATCTACTAAATAGTGGCTTATACGAAATACAGAAAGAAAATTTCCAAAATGAGCGAGACAGCATGATATTCTTTTGAAGGCGTAAAGTAGCTTGAATGCACACAGTAGTGAGGTAATATTAAATGTTATTATAACTATGCACACACCATTTTCATAGACAGGTTAAGTTTTGGATGAAGTGATTTAATTGAAGCAAAATATTTTTTGGAGGGTTCTTTCATTCGCCTTTTAACTGTTTATCAAGTCCATGATTGGGCAAATGATTTAAAACAAGTATGCACAAGAGTGCCAAACTGTCACAAGATACGCCCGTTCGAAGGTTTTGGACACCATGCTCAATGCTTGAAAGTGTCCTCAAGACCTAGTTATTGACCCGGCATGACCCATATTTGAACTTGACCTAGATATCACTTAGATGTAACATCTGACTAAATTTGGTGAAGATCAGATGAAAACTACTTCAATTAAAGAGCGGACAACATGCTTAATGCTTGAAATGCACTATGTGACCTCGTTTTTGACCCGGCATGACCCATGTTCGAACTTGACCTACATATCATCTAGACACAACTTCTGACCAAATTAGGTGAAGATCAGATGAAAACTACTTCAATTAGAGAGGGGACACCATGCTAAATGCTTGAAATGCACTAAGTAACCTCGTGACCTAGTTTTTGACCCGGCATGACCCATATTTGAACTTGACCTACATATCATCTCGACACAACTTCTGACCAAATTTGGTGAAGATCGGATGAATACAATTTGAATTAGAGTCCGGACAAAGTGGCGCCGTTGAAAATGCACTAATTGACCCTATGACCTAGTTTTTGACCCGGCATGACCCATATTCGAACTTGGCCTATATATCAACTAGATGCAACTGCTGACCAAGTTTGGTGAAGATCGGATGAATACAATTTGAAATAGAGTCCGGACAAAGTGGCCCCTTTGAAAATGCACTTATTGACCCTATGACCTAGTTTTTGACCCGGCATGACCCATATTCGAACTTGGCCTAGATATCAACTAGATGCAACTGCTGACCAAGTTTGGTGAAGATCGGATGAATACAATTTGAAATAGAGTCCGGACAAAGTGGCCCCTTTGAAAATGCACTTATTGACCCTATGACCTAGTTTTTGACCCGGCATGACCCATATTCGAACTTGGCCTAGATATCAACTAGATGCAACTGCTGACCAAGTTTGGTGAAGATCGGATGAATACAATTTGAATTAGAGTCCGGACAAAGTGATGCCTTCCGCCCGCCGCCCGCCGCCCGCCGCCAAGGGGTTTCACATAATACGTCCCGTATTTTATACGGGCGTATAAAAAGCAATTTTAGGAATATCTTCCTTTTCATTACTCCAATTACAAGTACATTTTTTATAAATAGAAAAGAATAAATATCTAAGAAAGTTGTTTGTTTTTTCATGAAGAATGATGAAGTAGTGTTTGCAAACAATGTATAATGTACTTTATCTTTATCTATGTAAAAAGCTTCTTTATTTTACTTAATCTGTTAAAATACTTTTAGTATTCAATCCCAAATACTTTTTGAGACTTAAACTAAGCCTATGTGTCAATGCACTGTAAAGAATTTCCTTTGTCTGCCCATTAATATGTAACATAAAACTATATGTCAAAGCCCTTTTAAGCCCCTTTTAAATGCTAAGTCTCCCATCTGTGTGATTAAATAATTATACTATCCTACTCTATATTGACTCAGTAAACAAATCTTGAAATGGTATTTCTACAATTGGTATATCTAAAGTTTCTTGTTTTCTTTCAAATCGGTGTGTCTATAATGCAGAACAGGTAGCTTCTGATAACAAGTTGAATTAGGTAAAGTGCTTCTTTATACTATACAGCATAGCAATAGTCTTGGAAAGAATTTTAGTCGCTTAAACCAACATTCCATACCTTAACACTTTTTACAAAGCCATCATATAAGCATCAAAACTTACGACTTTTTCTTGCTTGTTTAGATTTTGTTATGTCTTTACAGTTCTTTTTTATTGATCAAAAGTGTCTTCAAAGATAATCTTTAATTCTTTGAAGCATATCTTATGGTATACCGGAACAGTACGTTTCTACAAATTGGAAAGCTTCACAAATCTTTTGAAATGATTGCTACTTAATTCAACATACACCGATTTCTTTTTTGCTTTCTTTTAAAACAAGATTTCAATGCGTAAATGAGAGCAAAACCCATGTAAAACTTTGCAAATATTCAAAGGTTACACCTCTTTACAATTGTATTTAAAACATGAACCAACAGCTAATAAATTAGATTACACACTTCAGGACTATCTACTGTATAGGCCTTGGATAGACCAAAACACTTTAAGATGACATGGTTTACGAACAAGCGTTCTGTAAATCACGAATAAAACATTCAATCAATCATTGGATCAGACTCAATTAACATCGGAATACTGATCAGAAGAACTATTTTTAATGCTCAATTTATATATATTTTTTGAGGTCGCAGTGGTGTTATGGATATGGTGTCCACCTTGCGACCGGGATGTCATGGATTCGATCCCCACTGTGAGAGCGTTCTTTAGATCTCCACCAAAGACACCAAGAACTGGTTCTATGCCCAGGAAACGGACTCCAAAGTGTTTCAATAACCTTAAGCTTGTGATGCAATTGAGCTAAAATAAAAAGGGTTTAAACTAACTTCTTGAATTAATTTATCAGGTCATGTGTCAGTTGCTCAATCATGGTTCTAATACAAGGAAGATCTTTGGGGAAAAAAAATAAAATAAAAAAATAACAAAAGATGTGTTCGTCGGAAACACAATGCCCCCTACTGCGCCGCTTTGAAATACAATTTCTATTGATCATTTGGCAGGTATAGAAATCTTCTGCCTTTAAAGCTTATTACGTCCCTTAGATTTTGTCCAATCCTACCCGGGAGGGGGAAGGGGTCTGTAGACAGTCAAAAATGACCAAGTCAGACATCACTGACAACCAAGGCCTGTGGTTTATCAAAGAGATCATAGCCAAAGTTCAAAGTCCACAGGTATGTAATGAACCCTACTATTCACAAATTAGTACAGGAAAGAAATGATAATTATATCATTAAAAAAAACCTTTGACAAATCAATCATTTGAGTTATAAATAATGAAAATAAACAAGATGTGTTTGTGAAACACAATGTCCCCCTATATGATGTTTGACCTTGTAGGATGACCTTGACATTGTGAAGGATGACCTTGACCTTTCACCACTCAAAATGTGCAGCTCCATGAGATACACATGCATGCCAAATATCAAGTTGCTATCTTCAATATTGCAAAAGAATTCATAAAATAAGCGATTTGGGCCACATATATTTGATCTCTGACCTTGAAGGATGACCTTGACCTTTCACCACTCAAAATGTGCAGCTCCATGACATGCACATGCATGCCAAATATCAAGTTGCCATCTTCAATATTGCAAAAGTATTTATTAAATAAGCAATTAGGGCCACATTTATTTGACCTCTGACCTTGAAGGATGACCTTGACCTTGACCTTTCACCACTCAAAATGTGCAGCTCCATGAGATACACATGCATGCCAAATATCAAGTTGCTATCATCAATATTGCAAAAGTATTCATAAAATGAGCGATTTTGGCCACATATATTTGACCTCTGACCTTGAAGGATGACCTTGACCTTTCACCACTCAAAATGTGCAGCTTCATGAGATACACATGCATGCCAAATATGAAGTTGCTATCTTCAATATAGCAAAAGTTATTGCAAAATGTTAAAGTTGTCGCAAACAGACAGACCAACAGACTAACAGACAGACAGGGCAAAAACAATATGTCCCCCACTACTATAGTGGGGGACATAAAAATCTGTACAGTAACTGTGAAAAGAACTTAAATTCTTGATAAGGAAATATATAATCTGAGATTTGTAATTATATAAATTACTTCCCTTGAAAATAATTGTCTCTTACAAATCTCTACTTTTTGTAGCAAATAATTAAAAGCCACTGTGACTGTAGATTCAGCACTCAAAATGTGCAGCTCCATGAGATACACATGCATGTCAAATATCAAGTTGCTATGTTCAATATTGAATAATTATCTCCCTTTAAAGCTTATTACTTCCCTTGGATTTGTATTTTTGACCTTAGACCTTGAAAGATGACCTTGACCTTTAACCACGATGTGTTTGTCAGAAACACAATGCCGCCTACTGCACCGCTTTGATTTATTTAACAAAAATAAATAATTTGGCAGGTCAGATAATTATGCCCATTTAAAGCAAATTACTTCCCTTGGATTTGTTTTTTTAGACCCAGTGACCTAGTTTTTGACCCGGCATGACCCATATTCGAACTTGACCTAGATATAGTCTAGATACAACTTCTGACCAAGTTTTGTAAAGATCGGATGAAAACTATTTGAATTGGAGAGCGGACCGAAAAAGTGTGACAGACAGACTGACTGACAGACAGTGCGAAAACTATATACCCCCTTTTCTTCAAAATGTGGCTTAAAAATTTTAGTCCCTAAAAAATTTAATCAAATTTTATTAGGCTCAAGTTAAGGCCCAGGTGAATTTTGGTCCATTTCAACTTTTATCTTTTATAATATTATACATGAACCTTGAGGTCAAATGCACTATATTTTTGGACCGGTCAGTTCAAATTGCACATTTTTATGACATAATACCCTTAGATAAAGATGCACAATATTTAAAAACCAATCAAAGTCAATGATGTAATTGTAACCTAATGGTAGAGACGCATTTGAAACACTTTAAATCGGACATTATACCTTTATGCTGAGGTGCACTATATTTTTAGTCGATTGCAAATTTTATGACATTATACCTTAAGGTCAATGTGCACTTTATTCAAATTCAAAGTCAAATTAAGGTCAACGTGCCTATATTGTTGGAAAAGTTAAAAATAAAATCAAGATTCAAATCAAAGACTTACATGTTAATGATCAAAATATTAATACAATTATTGATCTCATTATTATTATTTATATTTATTATTTGTATTTATTATTATTGTTGGTCATTATTATTATTATTATTATTACATGTATCTAGTTTTTCATAATACGTTTATGATTAATTATCTCTTTATAAGAATATTTATATTTTCATTATCATTATTACCGTTACAGTGAATTTTACACACGTGTTTCTGGCGCTAATAAGCGTCACTGCCGTTTTAACGTCATGACGTCATTTCCTGTTTATTTGTTTTTTGACGTCATTTTATTATTGTTTTTGTTGAAAAACAGAAAGAAAATGTAGTTAATTTGTTAAAACAAACTTTGAAAAAGCCTATTTAGGCGAAATATATCAGAAAAGAGTGGAATTTGTTCTGTGTAAATTTATATTTATCCCTACTGGATACAAAACTGAGTAGCAAACTATTATTGCCATTATTATTATAATTATTTATTATTATTATCTTGTGTGTTTTTAAAATGTTATAAACATGTATACATGTGTATATATGTGCTATTTATTTGTTGTACTATGTAGTTATTGTGCATGTGCTTGTATATGCTCTTAAACATAAATTGTGTGCTATACTTGTTTTAATATCTTAAAGGGGCCTTTTCACAGATTTTGGCATTTTTTTTACTTATTCATTAAATGCTTTATATTGATAAATGTAAACATTGGATCGTAAAAGCTCCAGTAAAAAATCAAGAAAAAAAATAAAAAAAGGAAAAGAACATTGCCCGGAGCAGGTTTCGAACCAGTGATCCCTGGAGTCCTGCCAGAGTCCTGAAGTAAAAACGCTTTAGCCTACTGAGCTATTCCGCCGAGTACACATTCTTGACATATTTTATACCTTATATAAGCAATCTTCGTAGTTTCACAAAATTTAACGACAAAAACAGAACTCTCCAAATTATTCAATCGTTTCGCGTTGCAACGCTTTATAATTTTTAAGTTTTAAAATCGTCAAAAGATGCATATAATGGCTATATTAGAGCATGGTTAATGTTCAGTATAACTGTTTCCTCACAAATATCATAACTAAAACGAAAACTTACGAATCTGAAACAACTTTTTTCAATTTTGTCAATTTACCAAAGCGTGAAAAGATCCCTTTAAATTTTAATATAGGTCTGCTATGCTTTGTTTGTACAATTTAAAAGTGTATAACATATGTTTTAATTATGAACTAAGCAAAAACAGCTCCAATATAGTTTTTTAGGTATATTTCCCCTTGTCGTATTTGTGTGTAACTTACAAAACATTATGCTTTTAATGAACATTTTTACTTAATTTTGTTTTTTATATGCTTTAAATATGTCCTTAATTGTACTATAAATGCTTATATAATATGCTTAATCTTTCTTTCTTTCAGCTCATTATACACTTGTTATATATATATACAATTGTTTTTTCGGGAAATAGCTCATGAGCTAATGTTTATTGTTATTCACATCCGACGTTAAATAAAGATTCTTGTATGTTGTATCTTGTCAGTTAATCTAGTTCCACAGACAGATCCACATATACCAGGGCTTGTATTCATCAGTTACTCTAGTTCCACAGACAGATCCACATATACCAGGGCTTGTATTCATCAGTTACTCTAGTTCCACAGACAGATCCACATATACCAGGGCTTGTATTCATCAAACAATTCTAAGACTTAAGTCTAAGAATAAAGAATATTCTTTAAATTGGAATATTCAAAAATTGCTTTACTTTTGTGTCGAATTTGTCATTAACCATCTCCATCTACATCATTCTTAATCCTTTGCATCCTGGGAAATTTGTGGTTTTTTAAAATGTCGTCTGCTGAATTTCTAAAATTAGCATTTTCTTCGATTTTTTTTTTCAAAGAATACTATCAGAATAGCAAACAGTTTGGATCCTGATGAGACGCCACATTCCGTGGCATCTTATCTGGATCCAAAATGTTTGCAAAGGCCTTCAAAATTCGGTTCCAGGACTGAAAGAGTTTATGTAAAACATTTTGTAGATGACATAATTGCCAGTGGTAGCCTGTATATATTCAAACGCGGGAAGTATTTTCTCAGTTCTAAGTCTATAATTCTTCATTTTTAAGTCTAAGAACGGGTTGGTGAATACTGCAATTATTTTTTTCAAACCCTTTGTGGAATGGGGTAAGGCTCTTTGGATTTGGGCAAATCAAATACTTACACAAATACTTTAAAATAAGAAAAGTTGTATTTAATATTTTATGAAATTAAATAGCTTAAACTCATAGAGCTAGAAATTAACTAAATGCTGCATTTTATGATAAAAAAATGTTGGAAACCTTCCATTGGGAAATTAAGTAAGTCATTTTGGAAAAATATAAAAAAAATTTTACATTGGGAATGGGGCACAATTTTCGACCAAATTTGATCACATCAAAACCATGCCTAGTCTAGGATTCAATCTGAAAATGGGGTAAGCGATCAATTTTTCCAAGTAAGATGCTTTTAGTTCCACACTGAAGATAACCATATTCTGCCTTTTTGGATTTTAAACTGGCATTTATGATTAGCATATAGGTTCAAATTAATTCAATCCCAGAGACTTGCTGACTTTATACCATCATAGTATATAGGTCAAGATCCACTATATTTTTGGACCATATCAAATTATATCAGTTTGATAATTTTGGACTAATCACTTTATGCCTTAAGGTTGAGATCCACTTTTCTTTTTAACTATTTCAGATAAATGAACGTATATTACTTTTTGGACCGATTACGTAATACCTTAAGGTAGATATGCACGATATCTTGAAACCATATCCAATGCAATGACAGTTTACTATTTTTGGACCGATGACATCGTAATACCTTAAGGTCAAGATGCACTATAGTTTTTTACCATTTTGAAGTCAATGACAATATATTATTTTTTGACCAATGGTGTAATACCTTGAGGTCGAGATGCACTATATTTTTCTCGTGTAGATACACCAGCCCCTCTAGAATCTGAGACATGAGCAGCCGAACATCCGCCTCGTTGAATTTCTCTTCTAGAATACACTCCGTAAACAGCTCGCCACCAGCACAGCTGAAAATATAACGAACCTCCCTCTTGCTATCGGAAAACATGGTTTAACTCTTTCAGTGCTGAAACCGAATATTGAAGGCCTCTGCAAACAGTTTGGATCCAGATGAGACGCCACAGAACGTGGCGTCTCATCAGGATCCAAACTGTTAGCTATTCTGATAGAATTTTTTGAAAAAAATCGAAGAAAATGCTAATTTTAGAAATTCAGCAGACAACATTTTAGCAGATGACAAATTTCCCAGCATGCAAAGGGTTAATGCAAGTGTGTACAGGGTTGTCCCAGATAATCCTGTGCTGACTGCACAGGCTATAATCAGGAAAGAAGCTTTCCGCCTAAACTGGATTTTCGCAAAGAAGAGACTTCCTTTAAACGAAAAATACCATAAAAGCAGAAAGTTTTATCCCTGATTAGCCTGTGCTTTTTTCAGTCCTTAGGACATGGCAAATCAATTGTAATAATCAGTGTAATTATTTTCAGTAACAAAAGAATGAGAGCATAAAAACAAGGTGCAAATACAATATATATTTGCAAATATTTAATTGCAGTCAGAAACAAAAATGTTAATATTTATTTAATTAAAAAAACATTTAAAATTTATTTAATTAAAAAAACAAACAAAACAACAACTTTTTTTTTGAAACCTTTGATGGAAAATTAGTTCAGTCATTTGGGACAAATATATATTTTTTGCAATAATTGGAAATCAGAGGCCAAATTGTGGCTCCAATTTTAAACACAAACAAGGGCTGTCACCATAGGATGACTTATGCCCCCTATAAACACTTGGTAGAAGTTTGAGCTTTTTTTGAAACCTAAACGCAGATTTAGAAACCTAAATGCAAACCCTAAGTTCAAGGTCAAGGTGACAGGGGTCAAAATGTGTGTGCGTATGGAAAAGCCTTGTCCATATACACATGCATGCTAAATATGAAATTGCTATCTGAAGCGACATAGAAGTTATGAGCATTTTTCGAAATCTTAACGCAAAGTGTGAGGGACAGACAGACGGACAGTCCGATCACTATATGCCCTCCTTCAGGGGCATACAAATGTCTTAGAATATCAAAATAAATCAGAAAGCCACATAAACTAGAGATCTGACACCATGTTAATCCTTGAAGTGACCCCGTGACCTAGTTTTTGACCCAGCATGACCCATATTCAAACTTGACCTAGATATTGTCTTGATACAACTTCTGACTAAGTTTGGTAAAGATCAGATGAAAACTACTTCAATTAGAGAGCGGACAACATGATAAATCCTTGAAATGCACTAAGTGACCCCGTGACCTAGTTTTTGACCCGGCATGACCCATATTCGAACTTGACCTAGATATTGTCTAGATACAACTTCTGACCAAGTTTGGTAAAGATCAGATGAACAAGATGCGTTTGTGGAACACAATGTCCCCCTATATGACGTTTGACCTTGTAGGATGACCTTGACCTTGTAGGATGACCTTGACCTTGACCCTTCACCACTCAAAATGTGCAGCTCCATGAGATACACATGCATTTCAAATATAAAATTGCTAGCTTCAATATTGCAGAAGTGACATTACATGAGCAATTTTGACCCATATATTTGACCTTGAAGGATGACCTTGACCTTGACCTTTCACCACTAAAAATGTGCAGCTCCATGAGACACATGCATGCCAAATATCAAGTTGCTATCTTCAATATTGCAAAAGTATTCAGAAAATTAGCGGTTTGGGCCACATATATTTGACCTCTGACCTTGAAGGATGACCTTGACCTTGACCTTTCACCACTCTAAATGTGCAGCTCCATGAGATACACATGCATGCCAAATATCAAGTTGCTATCTTCAATATTGCAAAAGTACTCATAAAATGAGCGATTTTGGCCACATATATTTGACATCTGACCTTGAAGGATGACCTTGACCTTTCACCACTCAAAATGTGCAGCTCCATGAGATACACATGCATGCCAAATATCAAGTTGCTATCTTGAATATTGAAATACTGCAAAAGTGTACATTAAATGAGCGATTTTGACCCATATATTTGACCTTTGACCTTGAAGGATGACCTTGACCTTGACCTTTCACCACTCAAAATGTGCAGCTCCATGAGATACATATGCATGCCAAATATCAAGTTGCTATCTTCAATATTGCAAAAATTATTGCAAATGTTAAAGTTGGCGCAAACCAACCAACAGACCAACCAACCAACAGACCAACAGACAGGGCAAAAACAATATGTCCCCCACTACTATAGTGGGGGACATAAAAATACTTCAGTTAGAGAGCGGACACCATGCTAAATCCTTGAAATGCACTAAGTGACCCCGTGACCTTGTTTTTGACCCGGCATGACCCATATTCAAACTTGACCTAGATATTGTCTAGATACAACTTCTGACCAAGTTTGGTAAAGATCAGATGAAAACTATTTGAATTAGAGAGCAGCCACGAAAAGTGTGACAGACTGACGACAGACAGTGCGAAAACTATATACCCCGTTTTCTTCGAAAGGGGGCATAAAAACTCCACTGAAACGTTTGCTATCCCAGATTTTTCTCTAGGAATTAGCATTTTAATTATCAGGACTTTTCCTGGTGTATCTAAGGGTCAGTTAAACAAACCAATTCCCAAAGCAAAATGGTACAAAATAATCCTAATTAAAAAAATCCTCATTGAAAAAAAATATGAAAAAAGTGACTAGCCATTAATTTTTATATATTTATTTTAATTAACCATTCAACTTTACTGTATATGGTTTTGTTCATATTTTTTAAAATGTTTATAAAGAGTTATATTAAATCCATTTTTTCCAAATCTTTTTATTGTTCATGCCAAAAATGCCCTTAGTCCCAAAATTGCATTTTTTTCAAAATGGCCAGTAAAAGGCAAGATACTGTATAAAAATAAATAACACACATAATGTTTTTAAATGACTGCAAGTGTGGCTTTGCAAAACTTATTTAAAAACTGTTAGCATAACAGGATCAAAGAAATTCGGTCATGACATAAATGTCGACATGACAAAGCCATGTTAAAAGCCCGCTGGCACGGTGCTACGCATCTTGTAAAGTACAGAGATTCATCATCGTGAGGTTGGCTGGTCACACCTTCCTGTTGCTTCTTCAATTGTGTACGTCATAAATAGTTTGCACCAAGGTGAGATATACATGTAGTTGTAAACATTTATCTTTTCATCCAGGAGTATTGAAGAATCTGACCTGGGCAACTCGATCTTTGTCAAAATTGGTAGTTTTGCCAGGCAAGAAGGTTTTTGAAAATAATAATGGAATTCAATTGGCTAAAGGCAAATATATAATAGTTTGTATTGATTAAACCAATGAATTTAACTTTGTCAATAATAATTTCCATGAAATTCTGACTGCTAACATTCAAATAAACTTCAGAAATATATCAATTTTAATATATTCAAGAAAACACATCACTCAGTGTCATAACAGTCCAGAGTTCGTTAACTTTTTTGTGACATTTACAAAATCTATTTATCACAAATATTTGTCTGCAGGTGCAGTAAGTAATGAGCTCTAAATCTTCACCAATTTTTAAGAGTATGTTTTTTAAACGAACTACATTCTGCAGATACTGCAGTGTTGTTTTGTACTTAAAAGATATATCTACTGTATAACCATTTATATTCACTAGCATTTTTTTTAATGACTTTTTCATGAAAACTTCAATTTGCAAGTTTCTGATACTTAGAAAAAAAGAGGAATTTGCGTCAGAAGTAAAACATTGACACAGCATTTTAATAATTCTCCCGCAAACTAATCAACATTTCACTATGAACATAGTAAATTTCAGATGACAACAATAAAGATGGAGATCACCACTTATAATGCTTTTTACAACCAGGATATGAGGGCTTGAGGCACCAATCCTTACAACTCATAAGCAATTCATGGCCACTTATTTGCGGCATATTATTGCACTTAGCACATGTTGGAGTATGGCTAAACTATAGTAGTCAGTTACAACTGTTAAATGCACTTTTTGAAGACCAGAGACATATTGCGCCAGATTGCGTACATTTCCTTTAATGGGAGCCATTCAATGTAAATGCGTTGTGGATTGATGATTGCGGCAACAGTAAGCTAACTCATATGAAAGCTGTAAATTGTTAGTACAGTTTTGCTTTTAACAGTATGAAAATCAGTACATGTACTTCTTAGAAACCCGATTGTGTGACATGATCAGAGTAATTCATAACAGATGAATTAACATCTTGTTCAGAACACAATAATATTATTATCAGTATCAGCTCATGGGGCGTCGCTAGAGACAGGGGTTACACTACACCGACTATACTGCCAGGGGGGAGGGTTACATTACATCTTCTACTCTGCTGGGGGTTACATTACACCTACTATTCAGTTATCAGTATCAGCTCCTGCGGCGTCTCATAGACCTCTTTCAGGTTCACCAGTCGCGGGTGATCGAGCGCCATCTCAAGCATGACGACTTCACGGAGGATTTCTTCCCGGCATGATTTGCCGCGCCGTCGCTTCTTGATGTACTTTGCGGCAAGAACTTCCCCGGACGTTTTGTTGATGCATTTTTTGACCACTGCGAATTTACCCCTGAAAATATAAGAGGAGTGTGCGATTAATATTTTTATATAATGTGTAATCTTTGTTCAGGTTGATGCCTTTTCCTTTTCCTTTAATCTTTTATTTGTTTTATTTTTTATTTATTTTTTTAAAATCAACCCTATAATGTTTTGAATAGTCTTGACTTATCATTATTTAAGAGCTGCAAAAACAAAAGTCGACAGAAAAATATTTAATCTTTCCTGGGATTTGAATCCGGCACCTCAGGAAGCAAAAGTGAATGTGCTACCACTGTTAGTATTACTTAAGGGAATTATAAACGCTATAGTAGTACTGCACATATTTTCAAAATATTAAAAATTATCGAGGAAAAGCTTTACGAACACGTTATTATTTCCCCCTTTTTTTGCATGGTGATTATCTATTAATGAACTAATAATTTTAACATTTTCTTAGACTTTGTTGATATTTCTTTTGCTTAAACATAATATAAGCATTCTGCTTTGAATCATTGACAATTATTTTTAAAATCCTGATCATCTTTTACATCTGTAAGCAAGTCCCTTTAAACAATATACCTTCTTTTGCATGAATTATGTGTCCATAGTGACACATTAATTTATATTTTGCATACTGTCTTACATCATACAAGTCAATGCATTCTAGAAAATCTATTTTTCCATATGAGTCACAAGAAAGATAATCCATAAAGCCGACAATGGAATGGCAAAAAGACATTATTAATTATTCAATTTTCAAAACAAAGGCAAATCATCGATCATTCAAAACTATGTCTGCCCAGTGATTAATTGTCCGTTACTACATCCACCATGGATATTATCTGCAATTGGCTTTGTCTACATGTAATTACAGGCATAAATCGGAAAACATTGTAAATTGTACAGTAGGTTGTAAACTTTTTTTATGTTATCGTATTGTGAAACATTATGTAAAGGCACCTATAAACATTGTAAATTAAACAATATTGTAAAGATAATACTCATTTCTTGTGACCATTATAAGGTCATTTGCAAAGCCAAGGAACACTCTAATAAATATAGAAAATCAAACATGTCACTATAAAAGAGTCATTTCTTTTAATAGCGTATCTTTAACGACAGAATGATATCTTATATTGTATTTGTCACAAAACATGTCAGTACATATTGGCACGTTAAATAGTTATTTCTTCAAACGGCTTCTCTAGAAATATACAGTAATAAATAACAATTCACTTGTAACAAAACTTGTTAAACTCAAAGGCGTAATAAAACCAACAGATATCGCCCATAATTTTGAACAAATTGGGCACTGAACAAGCCTATCAAATTTCATATCAACTTTTGTTCTTGTGTGTGCTGTAAAGGCTATCAAATAACAGAATAGATGGTCACGTGTAAAACTACTGTATCTAATAATGAAATGGTAGACAGATACATTTTCATGGTCAACCCTCATAATGTCTTTAGAAACGACCTTACGCGGTGACTTAATGTGGCCTTCTTATAACAGTTCAAGCATTATTTTTGGGTAGTCATAATATGTTACAATATTGCTCAATTAGACGAGATGACCCTTTCAAAGCCTGCATGGTTATGATTTACTAGTTCTGTCTATTGGAATGCACTATGAAATTCTTTATGGGATATTCAGTGTATTACCACTACACTGCAAATTAAAACTTCCTACTTTGAAACTGTTTTAAAAACATTTAAAATACTTGCAGTTACTGTACACATTGCAAATGCCTGACTGCACACAATTATTGACTTAAGTTGCAAGTATGTAGTCAGCTGCAACTACAGTTTTCTGGACATAAACAACACACTTTTCATTTGCAAATAAAATGCCTACTTTAATATAGTCACATATTACAAACAAATCAATGAAACAATCTATGTGGTTTCTAATAATGTAACTTAATAAAAGGCTTAAGGGAGTTTCAATCATTTAATACTATTTAACATTGTGATGCTCTTATGTTTAGATTTTACCTTAAAGTTTTCAAAAGGGACTCAGGTTAGGACAATAAACCTTAGACATTTGATTTTAAAACATACATGTAAACAGTAAAACAATTTATTGAATATTGCCTTTCAAATATAGCAGATATATATGAAACTGGCACAATTACTTTAATCATGGAATTCCTTTTCCTTAAATGTTATCTATTTAAATTTCTCCCACCCCACAACCCTCCAAACTATTTTAATCATGGGTTAGAGCCTGAGCATGAAAACACTTTATTTTTATAAATAACTAACAAAATTCTTTTCATTTTGTAGTCTTACATTTTTTGACAGGAAAATCTTCTGAAATGTAATCATCTTGATAGCGTAATCATGTTACTTAACTGAAAAAATATACACCATGATGTAGACACATTTTTGCTTTTAAAAACCAAATTGGAGGTTCATATTTCATAAATAATGCCCTTCATTCCAAATGAAACCATCAGCATGCCTATTTTCACATCAACTGCGAGCAACAACAAAAACCCTCGATTAAACATAAATTTCAGATTTCAAACAACTTTCTACCAATTCGAAAAGCACAATGCAATACAATTTGCTATGTTATTCACTAATCACTAGAAGACATTATAATAATTGCATACATAAAGGTTGTCTTCAATCAACAGAATAATCAAGAAGGATAGTTTGTACAGTGAAACAGAAATGCCTTTATAATGACACATAATTTTACGGCAGTAAACCAGACACAACCATTTGTTATTTTGACAATCACACAAATGGGCTAAAAAACATGATTTCAACAAAAATATCGGCTGCGACCATATGGCATCAAATTCAAGATGTGTTTTTACATCATTCCTTTCGAAATCATCCCAGAATAATTGGGAAGATAATTAAGCACAATGTTTTAAATCAAATTGAGAATGATATTGCTTTCAAAAGAATGAGAACAAGAGCTGTCACCAAAGGATGACATTTGCCTCCTATAAACACTTTGATAGAAGTTATGAGCATTTTTCTAAACCTAAACGCAGATTTAGAAACCTAAACGCGGACCCTAAGTTCAAGGTCAAGGTCACAGGGGTCAAACTATTTGTGTGTATGGAAAGGCCTTGTCCATATACACATGCATACCAAATATGAAGGTTACATGTATATCTCAAGGGACATAGAAGTTATGAGCATTTTTCGAAACCTTAACGCAAAGTGTGACAAACAGACAGACGGACGGACAGTGCGATCACTATATGCCCTCCTTCGGGATAATAACCTTTATCAACTCTACAAGTGGAGTGTCCGATTTGATCAGTGGAACTATGCCGCAAAACAAACTTAAACTCCTTTTTGTGTCTTTAAACACACCCTTAAATGTTCTAAGCAATTGCAAAAATATCTTTCTTAATTTCTGTCTTGAATGCCAACATAATGTACAGGGGATGCAGTCAGTGCTGCAATCACCAAAAGTAACCCCAGATGTATCTGGCACTTGCATTATGACCCTTTTCACAGGGGTTTTCATGAAAAATTTTTTTGACCATGGCATCCCAAGGAACTGTGAGTTCCTGAGCAGTCCTAATGACTCTTGCACAGAGACAGTTTAAAATACAAGAATTTTTACACCCAAGCCCTTCACTTGAAGAAAATTGCTATGTGCAAACAGCATAAAACAAGACCAGTCTGCAATCAACTCGCAGATTGTTCAGGTTTTATGCTTTATGCTGCTCATCAGTATCTAAGGGTTGGAAATGAAAAGAAGAAAAACTTGAATCTAGTAAGACAGTCTTAAATTAAATTCAACTTTCTAAGGGACTACAAATGGCATCCCAAGAGGGACGTGAGTTCCTGAGCAGTCCTTGACTCTAATTGCACAGAGACAGTCTGAAAACAAGAATTTTCACACAAGAAAAGTAGCCAATTAAATACAAGGAAACTTATCAACCCCTCAAGAAATTATCGAGAGACGGATCAATGTTGCAAGCGCTGCATCAGCAGGAGGAAGTCACTATTATGTGCTATCAGGTCAATATCGCTATAAAAGTCCTTGTTTGTTGTGTGTTCCATTGTGGGACATTTGTGATAAAAGCCTGGTTGTGGTTAGTGTATTGTAAGCTAAAAATTTAATTGCTTTGTGAAAGAATACAAGCTTTTAACTCATGAACTTTTAAACTCTTGAACATCATTTAATACAACAATAGCACCGCTAACGGGTGCCAACACTCGGCTGCGGGTGCATTTATGAATAAATGAAAGATTGTCAGATTATTAATTATTTTTTTTAGAGGTCACAGTGACCTTGACCTTTGACCTAGTGACCCAAAAATGGATGTGCGTGTAGAACTCATCCAGGTGCATCTACATATGAAGTTTCAAAGTTGTATGTGGAATCACTTTGATTTAAGAGACAAATGTCATGGTTTTAAGCACGACGTAGACGACGAGTTTAGCTATTACAATACCTCGGGTTTTCTCCGAAAACAGCTGAGTTAAAAATTATGCTTAAGTTGTAATTTTATTATTGTGATGCTAGATCATAAATTTATTTAATTTTGGGACAGGTATTTTTTGTATGGATTTCAGGGGTAGAACAGCAAGGAGAAATATGGCGTTTGAAGCAAACACAAATATTTGTAACTTGCAACATAAAAGAACAAATATGACGTGCAAACATTACTTTCTAAAAAATTCATGCACAGATTTGTATTATTCCAATAAGCAAATGAAACATCAGCAGGGTAGCTAAAGAGATTGCCAAGCAATATAGTCCCCTACCGTTGAAACTGTACCATTGTCAGTATTTTTTTGTTGTTGCCATAGCAACCAGAATTCTTGACGTAGGAACAAAATGAAATGATGTGCATAATTTCCATATTGCCATCTATCCATGTTTCAAGTTTAATGAAAAAATATGAAGAACATTTTAAGTTATCGCAAGATCCAAAAAAGTGTGACAGACAGACTGACTGAATGACAGACAGAGCGCAAACCATAAGTCCCCTCCGGTTTCACCGGTAGAGGACAATAAATGTGAACATGAGTGACCCAACGATATTACTCTAACCAATAAAGTTATTAAAAACATAATCAATTCATTTGTTCTTTAACATTTGACCAAGTAGTGCGACCTTGACCATTGACCTTGCATGTGACACCCAGTTTCGCCATGCTGATCACTAAATATTCGTTCCAAGGTATCCAAAAACCAATCCATATTGGACAGTTACTATGTATGCACCCAGGACAAATATATGCCGCCAGAACATATAACCCACAATTAATGGTTGATCTTGTAAAGTATCACATAGCTTTAAACAAGCAAATTCGTTGAATTGATATACCAAGCCAATATGCTTCTGGACACAAAAGAGTTATATTTGACACTCAACAAGAGATGTGTTTGTCAGAAACACAATGCCCCCTATTGCGCCGCTTTGAAATAAAATTTCAATATATCATTTGGCAGGTTTTGAAATTATCTCCCTTTTCAAGCTTATAACTTCCCTTGGATTGTATTTACTGACTTTTGACCTTGAAGGATGACCCTGACCGTGACCTTTCACCACTCAAAATGTGCAGCTTCATGAGATACACATGCATGCCAAATATAAAGTTGCTATCTTCAATATTGCAAAAGTTATGGCCAATGTTAAAATTTTCGGATAGACGCACAGACTGACAGACGGACTAACGGACAGTTCAACTGCTATATGCCACTCTACCGGGGGGATAAAAAAGCATTTTTTAAAGATACAAAGGGCCATAACTCCGTTATTAACAGATGGTGTACAATGCCATTTGGTGTGCATCCTCTTATCCATATATATACTCATACCAAGTTTCAATGAAATCCGCCAAAGAACTTCCAAGATATGGCTCTGGACGGACGGAAAGACAGACGGACGGACAACGCCAAAACAATATCCCTCCGCCAATGCTGGGGAATAATAAGCCTTTATGACCTAGCATACAATAAATGTTCAAAACATTAAGCTGCACTGAAAATACATACATATATATAGTTAATTATCATATCAAAGAGTACTGTACAGCCTGGTTGCTAACCTGAGTGGCTAAGAATGTTACCAATATAATAAGTTAAAGGGACTGTCAACCACGAATGATGAAAAAAGAAAAGATCTAATATACCGTATTTTTTACAATTGTTAGTTTATATTGATTAAAATATCACGACTGGTATATCACATTACTTGAATAAAGTTCATATTTTCAGTATATTCGGTAATAAAATTTTGCGATGTGAAATCGAAAGTACATCGCAAAAATAGGTGACATAACGATTTACACACTATAAAAAATGCAAGTAGATTGATCATTTTATATATAAAATATATACAATTCACTACGCATGCACAATTTGCATTTCTGGGTTCACCACGTGTCGATAATGATCAATCTCATACTTGCGTTATTTATAGTTAACTGGTACTTACCTGGTAGACATACCCAGTAAAATTTATTACCAAATATACTGAAAATATGAAAACTTAACAACTTTTTTTCAATTAATGTAATATACCAGTCGTGATATTTTAATCAATTTAAACTAATGCTTGTAAAAATATACGGTATTTTACAATTTTTCTTTTCTTCGTCGTCGTGGTTGACAGTCCCTTTAATATATAAGGCAGCTGATCTAATGCCTTTCATAAAGAACACAAGCTTTTTTTAAATTTGCTCTGGGTACCTTATTTTGTACCTTTCATGATCCACTGTTTTGATCAAACTTGACCATATATGAGAACAAGAAGTAATTGTGCAAGTTTCATGTTGATTTGAAACAATTTTGGTCTGAATTGGTGCCACAAACTTTTAACTGAAATTTGTTCTTTTGAACTATTTCACTATAACCTTTTCTTCTTCAAAAATCTGCAAATATTCTGAGCAGGTTTTTAGATTATGGACAAAAATAGAAGTCCACGGAGGTAGAAATTACGCAGAGTTAATGTCGACAACTGATTGTCCAACAATAAACAGTGATCCCAACAACTGATTGTCCAACAATAAACAGTGATCCCAACAACTGATTATCCAACAATAAACAGTGATCCCAACAACTGATTGTCCAACAATAAACAGTGATCCCAACAATTGATTGTCCAACAATAAACAGTGATCCCAACAACTGATTGTCCAACAATAAACAGTGATCCCAACAACTGATTGTCCAACAATAAACAGTGATCCCAACAACTGATTGTCCAACAATAAACAGTGATCCCAACAACTGATTGTCCAACAATAAACAGTGATCCCAACAACTGATTGTCCAACAATAAACAGTGATCCCAAAAGTTCATCATCAGCATATCACATATCTGAGCTCAGGTGAGCTCAACAAAATCCACAAAGTTGTATAAATGAACACAAAAATGCAACCAATCCTATCAAGTAACACTCGAGGTTCGCTGATAACACTGTTTGTTGACCATGTGTTCAATACTGTTAATTAAATTTCAAACCAATAAATCTAAAACCAAAATGTAAACAGAAGTTGTTGATAAAAGAATCAAATTAGTTTCGTGTGTCATGGAATGTCGAACTTAACAGCCATACAAATGTCATCCACAAACTGTTACACCATCCCAAGGCCCCTTCCCCCAAGAGAAAGGCCCCTTCCTCAAAGAGAATTTCTTTAAAATGTTGCAACTTTCCCCACGTTTAAAGGTTAGTTTGGAAACTTTTTTCCCTTTTCACAGTTTTGTCGATTTTTTTCCCTAAAATGGAAGGCAAGGCCCTTTCCCCAAATCTAGAGAAAAAGCACTGCATCATGAAATGAAGGAGTTTGAAACAAAAAGACATGTCAGCAAAATTTTAATAATATTCACTTATCTATACAAGGAAAAAGTACTTAAGATTGATAATGATGTTAAACATACAATACTTTTTGCTGTTTACAAGTATATTCACATTAATCATACACTAAATTCTGCATGCAAAATATTTAGTATCACTTATAATGATTCAAGTTTTTATCCCAATTAAAAATGATTTTCTGACTCATTACTGCACCTTTATTAAAGCACTGTTCAAATTTTAAAAGGGCTCAATAAATGAAACACTATGCTATCTTCTAAGGTTTTTATTTAATCCTCAAACTACTCTATTCAAAATCCTTTATCTGTAATAGTCAATTAAAACGGCAATATATTATATTGATTATTGGCTAATTAGCGGTGATTTAAATGTTACATCTTGCTCTGGTTCATTGATAAGAATGTTAATGGGCAATCTATGATATCTATGTAAATCTCTTCTCTGTGTTAATTTTGATATATTGCTATTCAAGTTTGTGAGACTTTGGTTAACCCTTTCAGTGCGGGAACCGAATTTTGAAGACCTTTGCAAACAGTTTGGATCCTGATGAGACGCCACAGAACGTGGCGTCTCATCAGGATCCAAACTGTTTGCTATTCTGATAATATTCTTTGAAAAAAATCAAAGAAAATGCTAATTTTAGAAATTCAGCAGACAACATTTTAGCAGAAGACAAATTACCCAGCATGCAAAGGGTTAAAGATTGCTTTGAGGTCCAAATTTGTAAGCCCGAACAAATGTAACGTACACAAACTGTATCTGAAAATGAGAACAGTACATATAACTGCTTTGGGCCAACTTTAGTCTAGTTCTGGCTATTTCGTTGTAAATTAAATTTATTAGGTATTTGCAAATTTACTTTTTTAATGTATAATTATGATAATTCAGGTTTTTGAGATTTGAAGATTCTACTGGAAGTAAACAATAAGTAAATTTGACTAAAAATGATGGCAATTTATTTTAACTTATCATAATTGCAATATTGTTATTATAGAGGATTTATATTATCATAATTCATATAAAAAACCTGGTGTCAGGTCAATCCCTGAAAAGTACATACATGTATATGACAGAAAAAGTAAAACAATTTAGGTAGTTTTTACACAATGTATGTACATGTATTGTAACACTGCCTTATATTAACATTCAATGTGTAAAACGTAACCATCCAAAGTAATTACACTTCATGCATTCAAATACACACAAAATGTACCCTTTGAAGAGGCTATTATTTGAGTTTGTGCAACCAGCGTTCATTTGAGACATATTTAAACTCATATAGATGAAAAACCCCAAAACAGAACAAGTCATGTAATGTGATGCATGACTGCATGTAGATCATGAAGACACACACAAAAAGCTTCATTTAATGGAAACTAACATTTTACAAAATTTAATAATGTGGCAATGACATTCAATGTCCAAACACTTCCTTAATTTCAATTTTTTTTTTCAAAATTGTTTAACACTACAATTTTAATCTTCTACCCGCAGTAATATTGTACTCTTAAATTTCCCTATAACATTAGATTTTGGTGATGGTTTTAATATTCAATATTTTCTTTACAATTTAATCAAAACATGCAGTGTGATCAATCAAAGTTAACGTGAAAAATAGCTCCTTTTTTTCTGAAATTCACAATTCAGATATTTCTTGTACACTGCAAATTGCAAGTTAACAAAACAAGTATTTTAACCCTTTCCCCATCAGAAGCAAAGTGAAATGGCTATGTGCATGCAACCAGCATAAAACCAGTACAGCCTGCGAGTAACTCAGAGTCTGTTCAGGTTTTATGCTGTTTGCTGCTCATCAGTATCTAAGGGTTAGAAATGAAGCATTTAAAATTTGAATCTAGTAAGATAGGTCTTTAATTAAATTTAACATTCTAAGGGACTAAAAATGCGTAAAAATACGTATCTAAGTGGTAAAGTGTTAATTTAAGCTAAATGTCTCTTACTACAGTACAGGCAACGTGTACTTTGACAAACGCCACTGGTCGTGGTGTTCATTTTACGGTGTTCGCTTACCAAACGACCCCCGCGATGGGTGTTCAGATCATATATTCGCGGGGGCTTTTTTACATAAGGTGGACACCGCGAATCACCGCGGACCCATAATATCTAACGCGGCGTTCATCGTGTTCGCTAAAAATAAAATAATTAAATATAAACGTAAATTATTGATCCCTTTCATTTAAAGCAATAATGAATACATGTAAATATAGTCTAATAATGTACATGCTGGTCGAAGGATATTTTAAGTATTTAACGTGATTTTATGCGCATCTAACAATATATGCAATGTTTATAGGTCTCTACAAGTGTATATCGAGCGAAAAAAAACACAAAAAAACAACGGTTACGATACACACCTACATTGTATATACAGTTGCCCATAATATCACTTTAAGTACGCATACATTTGCACATACATATAGTTTATTATGTTCATTTGTACATTGTACATGTAAATTTAAAACTCTTGAATGACCATCGCAGACAGGTATTATCAGTGGCTGCGCGGCATTGCGGTGATCACGGGTGTTCCAGTTAATGATAGCGTGCAATCGCGGCGATTTCGGGTGATCGCCGAACACCGCGGTCAGTAGCGTGTCCGCCCCCGAGAAATGTCACCCATCGGGAAAATTGAACACCGCGGACACGCGTTTTTGTCAAAGTACACATTGCCTGTATTGTATACAAAATAACTCGACAGTATTTTCAAGGAGCAAAACCTTTCAGCTATCATGCAGGCAATCACCAGTTTATTTAACGAAATTTTGAATAACGTTTTAACCCTTTGCATGCTGGGAAATTTGTCGTCTGCAAAAATGTCGTCTGCAGAATTTCTAAAATTAGCATTTTCTTCGATTTTTTTCAAAGAATACTATCAGAATAGCAAACAGTTTGGATCCTGATGAGACGCCACGTTCTGTGGCGTCTCATCTGGATCCAAACTGTTTGCAAAGGCCTTTAAAATTCAGCTCCAGCGCTTTAAGGGTTAAAGTCTGTTTGCAGGTGCATCAACAGTCTTTTCATTACAAATAAATACATTTCAACTAAACCAGTGTTTCATTACCACTCTTTTGTACTCACGCGGCAGTAAAGGACAATGGAAACCATATAATTTCGAGTTATTGTAGGCTCACTGTCATTTATTGCCGCATAAAATTCAAATTTATTTCAAACCTCTGTAAAATTACCGAGTCCAAAATTACATCAGAAAATGTGAATTTTTAAGCCACCCTGGAGTTTGCATTTGAATTTTTTTAATTTTTTTTGTACTCGTTCAGGTAAAATGTTGTCTTTTTAATGGTGCAGACTTAGAGTGCGGGAAGAAAAAAACCTTTTAAGCGATAAATTGGATGAAAATAATTAACAGGAAAGCATACAAAATGCATTTTTATGTTTTCAGCCTTTAATAAGCGATAATAAAGAAGGTCCCTGGTTTGAACACTATGGAAACCTTCTCAAGGTCTACTTTTAAGCCATCGATTAATGATTCTACCTAGCAAATTGACTTAAGTGCCTCAATAAGCGATAGGCTTTTAATGCACTCAAGCTTTACAAAAACAAGTTTAAAATTAATTTATGGATGTGGATACATGTAATATGTGATAAAACTTTAAACTAAGCTACTTTTATAAAAATTCAAATAATAAATAATACAGCCAAATAACTTCTTACAAATAATATAATAATAATTCATCCATTGTGAAATTCAAAACACACAAAAACAAATTTGTTGAATGTTTTCTTATATTTATATGTTTACAAATTCTTTAACATGAACATGCAAAAGAAAGCTTTTATCATTTTTCTATCAATGATATAATGTGTATTTTCCACAATTGTCTGGAAATATAATGATTTTGTACAAAAAAAATAGTTCACAAATAAAAGAGTCATTTCACAGAACGATCATACTACAAACATCACCACATTTTTTAACTGCCTTAAAAAACAGATACATGTACTATGAACATGATTTGTCATTCCTCATTTGATACAATGTTATCTGCAATAAATCTAAGGTACCACACCTCAGTCAATACTGAACATGATATCACTATATGTATACAGAGGTAACAACTTCAGATCGTTTGTCACACTCATCTTTTTTTACTACTGCAAAATCTATGCAACATTTTCTATTGTCAATACTGAACATGATATCTGCAACTGTCAACAGAGGTATCAATTTCATATCGTTTGTCAGACTCGTGTTATATTTGCCTTGCAATACACTGCTGCAAAATCAAAATCTGCAATATTTTCTACCTTCTATGGATTTAAATTTTTCATATGAACACAATAATGAATTAATGCCATTCAAATACTGGGGGACAAGTTACCCGTTTCTCTACACTTAACAGTATATACACAATAAACATCGGTCAGTGTCCATAACTTTCAAGCATTGGACTAGTATCCCAAAGGTATTGTACGGAAATTTTAGTTTGCTCAATTACAAATATCTGTAAAGTTTTAAAAATACTTTTGACTACAACTTTTTTAAGGGCCATTATAGGATCCCTATCAATGCTGTCATTTTACACAGAGTTTTTTTCACCATTTTCGGAATGTGGCCGGGTCCCTGTGGACTGGGAAAAATTGCAGCATTTTCGACTAAAATTGGAAAAATATTGTTGTTGTTTTGCTAACAAATGTTACCAAATTGGAATAAGTGTATTCAATATTATATTTACAAAGGTTTAACTTAAAGACCTGGATTGGCACAAAATGTTGAGATATAAAACCATTTTAATTGGAATGTCCCATGTGGGAAAAAACAAACTTTTTTTCCATTGGGAATGGGGCCGAATACCAGGGCCCTTGATTTGCACTTTTTACCGCCGAATATCGGCGGCTTCCCCTATGAAAAAAGTATACTTTTTTCCCCTATTTCAGCTAAAAATTCCCCCTCCCCAAATTTTTTATTTTTTTTTACTTTCATACTTATTGTTGCCAGCTGGTATTGTGCTACTAACCTTTGATAATGGTAACTTGCCATAAATAAAGGGACCATGTATGTGGGTAATATAGGAGAAATAGTCTGCTGGAACAACAGAAGTTTCACCTCTTTACTATATTGACATTCACTTTATAAAGCATAATTACAGTATAGGCTTATATGAGTGTAAAATATACTAAATTATAAAAACTGAGGAGCTGCGCCATGAGCGCATGATAAGCCCGTCGTTCGCCAATGAAGTAGTAAGGTAATAAATAACCCTTTGAATCATTTTTTTACTTCAGTTTATTTGTATTTGAATACATGGTTTATTTTATAAGTACATGAGCATGGAGCGCCGTCTCCTTGACATTCATACCATATCTTTTTTTGAGTATATGTATGCATTTCTTTAGAGGATATGGAGTTGAAGTAAACCTGTTATAGATATTTTGACCAATAATAAAAGAGAAATGTAGATGGGTAAGTGGTAGTGTACAATCGGAATAGAAAAAAGCTCACCTTGTTCAATTTTTCAGGGATACTAAAAAAAAAAAAAAAAAAATCCATCGAAGGATATTTGAGCTACAGTAGGACATTCAATGAAATCACGAAATTTTGACGAACAAAGTCCCATAACTCTGGAACGACAATTCAGAATTCCGTCAAAAACGAAAGGGGATCAGGGTTTATCAATATTAAGATTGTGTTAAAATTTGAAGAAAATCTGTCAAAGGATATTTGACGTAGCGTACGACATTAACAGACGGACGGACGGACGGCTACGGTAGGACATTCAATGAAATCACGAAATTTTGACGAACAAAGTCCCATAACTCTGGAACGACAATTCAGAATTCCGTCAAAAACGAAAGGGGATCAGGGTTTATCAATATTAAGATTGTGTTGAAATTTGAAAAAAATCCATCGAAGGATATTTGAGCTACAGTAGGACATTCAATGAAATCACGAAATTTTGACGAACAAAGTCCCATAACTCTGGAACGACAATTCAGAATTCCGTCAAAAACGAAAGGGGATCAGGGTTTATCAATATTAAGATTGTGTTAAAATTTGAAGAAAATCTGTCAAAGGATATTTGACGTAGCGTACGACATTAACAGACGGACGGACGGACGGACAGACGGACGGACGGACGGACAGACGCGGGGTATACCATAATACGTCCCGTCATAGACGGGCGTATAAAAAGCAATGAATGAAGTGCAAACATGTAGAAAAAAATGAAGTAATGAGAGACTCTGAGAGCAAAAAATAATTCCACCATCAAAGGTAATCAGCGCGAAAATTCCCTCTCATGAGGGATGTGGGTGGCTTCCCCTGGCTGCAAGAGAGGCCCTGAATACTGGCCCTAACTTGCAATGAAAAAAAAACAACCTGTTACATCATTACATCTCTATACATGTCAGCAAAAATCACCTCAATCTCTTAAATCAGAAAGCCATATAAACAACACGATAGCAAAAGTTAAGCTCTTGTAACCATACCGCGTATTAGAGCCAACATTTCATCAAACAACTCAATTGGACTTATCATGACTTCAAATGCCAAGCATGTTTGCATACAACTTTACCAACAAATCCATTACAATTAGATGAAAGGTATGTGACCCCGTTCCTCCACATAAATTATGAAAATCATATTAACATCTCCACATCACTGTCACTATATATCCCCCATATCTTGATATGGTCACTATGTTACGAGTTGGACATTCCAGTTGTTGTCCCGCATTTCCTAATCGCAAACATTTAGGCCAACACTTGATGTAATTAAGAATTCATAATTGCATACAGGTTGACCAAGGTTATTTATCTGTAATATATATTTCATATTATCTTCTGCATACAGGGGTTTTTTTCCTTCTTTGGGACCCGCCGAAAATCGGCCCTTTGCCCTCGGATTATTTTTTCTCCTCAGCTGGTAAATTTTCCCCTAGATTTCATTTTCCCCTAAAAAAAAAAAAAAAAAAATTTTTTTTTTTTTTTTTTTTTTACCTTTAAATATATAAGTTAACCTGATCCACTGTAGAAACTAGAAAAATCTTGTATAATAAAATTATCTGTCGCCTTGAATTTGTTTTAAAAACAGTAAAATATGTTAAATTGATTATTTTAGACTTTGCTTATTTTCCCCAAAATCCAGCTTTTCGCACAATTTTTTTCCCCAAAATTCGACGTTTCGCGCAATTTTTTTCCCCTCAAAAAAAGGCCAGGCCCTTTCCCTAAAATCAGATAAAAAAAACCTGGCATAACTCGGTGCATACAATTCTAGCTGTTGTTATATGATGTGGAAATGGAAGTGGACAAAACTGATATTGCTTGATGCAAGTTGTATTTTGTCATATGCTGTTGTCTGCTTGTTGTTACTGTACATGCATATAGTATTTTGGTAAATATTCTGCCTACAGAACATTATACCTGCTTGGCTCTTCAGAAAATATGCTTAAAGTGTTGTTTTACATTAAAATTAAGGGCCCTTAATGGGACCTAAAAATTTCCAATTGACTATTTAAAAACAACAAAAAAATTAATTATTTAATTAAATAAAATCTTTTAAAATTAAAGTTCAACATTAATTTCATACCCCTTCCCCCTCTAAACATTAAACCTTTTATACTCTTCCATTCCAAATATTAAAGTATTTGTTAGCAAAAATAAATGCAACATTCATTTCACAATTTTAGTCAGAACAACGTGATTTTTCCCAATCCAAAGGGACCCTGCAGCCCCATTCCCCAAAAAAGAAAACAAAACACTGCTTCAAAACCATTTATAAGCTTGTAATAATGCACCCAAACCCTAAGGCTTTTTAGAATTATTAAGTTCATTTACAGATTAGATCGAACCAGTAATTTGTGTTTAATTGGGGTGATCTTAAGAATGAGCTTTAACAAAATCACACCAGTGGTTTTTTTACCATTTTGGAAATGGGGCCAGGTCCCTTTGGATTGGGAAAATTTGCGGCGTTATGACTAAACTTTCGAAATTACAATTGAGAATACAAGTGTTTTCAGCACTATATTATAAACTAAGATTGAACTTGTATGAATGCTAGTTTGACGAAATATTGAGACCTAAAAACAAAACAAAAAAAACTTCCATTGCAAATTTTTAGCTCCCATTAGGGAAAAATATATATACTTTCTTCCATGGAGAATGGGGCCCGATTACCGAACCGATTTTGAATGAAACAAGAGAAGTGTTTGTAAGAAACACAATGTACCCTTCTGCGCCGCTTTGAAGCCATATATTTGACCTTTGACCTTGAAGAATGACCATGACCTTGACCTTTCATCACTCAGAATGTGCTGCTCCATGAGATACACATGCATGCCAAACATCAAGTTGCTATCTGAAGCGACATAGAAGTTATGAGCATTTTTTGAAACCTAAATGCGAAACCTAAATGCAAAGTGTGACGGAAAGATAGACGGACGGACGGTCCGATCACTAAATGCCCTCCTTCTGGGGCATACAAAAAAACGCTGCAGACACTCCCATTTCCAAAACAGAATACAAGTCAACTACGCAACTATGACATAAAGTTAATACCGTAAAAAACCAGTCATAAGTCTGCCCGCTCATAAGTCGGGGGGTAAAAATTTATACGAAAATCAGAGATTTTGAATATGTCCAAGTCATAAGTCGAGTCAGAAATTGTCCGTCTACGAATTTCATAAGCAGACGCCATTTAAGATGTACGGGAAGTTTTTATTCTATACATAGACCATGACGTCATTATAGCCCTGTGCGACGTAGACATAGCGGACACGTGTAAACTATGTACTTTGTGTAATATAATCAATACAATATATATTTAGGATATCAAAAATAATAGATAAAAATATAGACAAGCAAATCATTATGAACCACATAAAAACAAAATCAACAACATAGGAAACCAAGACGCATATACATGTTCATCGTAATTTACACAATTAACAACGACGTACATACAAAAACCAAACTTGGGTTCAGCAGCACTATAATTATTATTTGATTGGTCTGCAAATTCTATCACGCGTATTTTAAATGCATTGTCATACGCATGGCATTTGCGTTTTCCAGGCATTTTCACAAATCAAATGTGTTAGTCATTATTAATAAATTATTAGTATAAAGTTTGCACTAAATTGTCCACGCTAGTAATAATCCACAAACTTATAATCCGATCACACACTGTGATCATTGTAATCAAATCTTTGCACTTTTAATCTGACTATCAAAACAATTGATTACTTACTCGGTAAAACACGTTTTTATTACAATGATTGACATAAGCAATAGACCGCTAAATCCACCTTTGTTCTACATAACAGTTTAAAAGGCGGAGCTATGCACGTGATCAAACATAATTGGACGATTACCAGTGAATAACAAACTCGCGATAGGTTAAACATGTCGCTTTACAAATTAAAGGAATCTTATTTTATCGGCGAGAAGGTTGATGCTTTATGGCTTCTTGACAGGAAGCGGCTTTCCTTTCATCATGTTTGATGACGTCAAACTGTCAATTCACACAGATTGCCAATTATCGCTCGACTTTAAAAATGACCTGATCTTTTGTTTACGCGTTCAGTTATTAAAAACACCTGCTAACATGAAAACTTATGATTAAATTATGAAAATAAAAACAATGGAAATGTTGCAAACTGTGGTTATATTAATTGGTAAGTATCAGTTAAAAGACGACATTTCATGTGTCGTAAATCACCGAGTTTTTTTTATACAACAACAAAAATTGCCGCGGGGATCAATCTTGGTTGAATTTCTTTTTTTTTTTCATGGTCAAACTCATAAGTCGATACCATAATTTTAATAAAATTTTGCAGGTAAAAAATCTCGACTTATGACTGCGCTTTTACGGTATTTAATTCACCACTCTAATCTAAGAATGATTAATGCTTGTTAAAAAATATCGGCAAACTTGTTTAATAACCTTTGTATGGATGTCCTTCTTTTGCCAAAAATTTACTTCAGGGAGACCCAAAGTTGATGCAATAAAATTATCTCTCAGCAAAAAGCCTAATACAAAATGTTAATACAACTGTTTTGTTGCTATGTTACCTAGTTCAAATGAGAGGACTGTCTTTGTGCAGGAGTAAATTCATTAATTGCAGATGTCACCACTTGTCAAATGCAGTTTCCTTGTCAATTTGTTTCGCAATGTTAGCGGATTGGTGTAAACTAGTAATCTGTGGATAAACACAGGGGTTTGTCCGTTCTTTAAATAACTTCATACATTTTTCCCACAATTTCATCCAAACAAATATTGCTGAATAATTGTGTTAAATAATCATCAGCATATTTTTAAAAAGGAAAATTTTACTTAAGTATATGTTACTAACATATTTGATCATTTCTTGTTTTTTCTTTTCATTTCTGTTCAATTTGTATATAAGTTATATCAAAATTCAAATTTGCAAATGTTTACATTCTTGTAAATAGTGAACAAGGTAGAGGGATTGAGGGTTTTACTTTTTACCATGGGGTCTAGGGAGGGTGTATATTTTACTGGCACAGGAGGCCTGAATTTTTACCAGGGTGGGGGCTGTATAGTTTACTGGGCAGCTATTACTGGCATGGGAGGGGCTTACTTTTTACCAGGGTGGGAGCTGTATATTTTACTGGCCAGCGATTACTGGCATGGGAGGGGCTTAAAATTTTACCAGGGTGGGGCTGTATATTAATTTTACTTGACAGCTATTACTGGCATGGGAGGGGCTTAACTTTTTACCAGGGTGGGGGGCTGTTCATTTGACCACGGAGAGGGGGCTTGATTTTTTTCTATCAGGGTCTTTTTAAGTCTTTGCAATCTACCACTGATACCACATAGGGTTGCTTTACCTTTTACCAGAGACATGGGAGGGCTTGACCTTTTACCAGGAAGGGTATGTGACTTGTTACATTTGTAGGTGTTTGGGGGGGGGGGTAACCTTAAATCAGGGGGGGGGCAACTTCATGTTTGACCAGAAAGGGGGGGGGGTATTTTTTTTTTACCAAGTTAAGTGTGGGGGGGGGGGGGCCGCAAAGCCAATATATTGTAAAACAAGCACATTCGTTGAATTGATATCACCCCTCAATTGAATGTTGAGCAAAATAGTGCAAGATAATAATTATCAACAGATCAATTTTAAGCATAATTGTGTTACATGAATTATGACACCTACATGTACATGTACATGAATCTCAATCTCATTTCTTTTCCAAACAAAATCAAACTGCCACCATTTCAACATGCTTCAATTAAGATTCCTAAAGTTTTTTCAATTTTATGTAAGTCTAATAACACTATAATAACAATTTACAAAACCTCGTGGGAGGTTTATAATAAGAGAAAAACATTTGAAAGAAATTAAATATCAATGGGTATTAAAAAGCCAAATCTGTTTGGAATTTATGCATACAGTTTAGTATTTCAACACACCTACGTAACCCACTTATTTGGACAAGATCTCAGCCGGGTACTTAATAGGAAATGTAAATAACCTACCTTCATGCATTGTATGCCTCCATAATATACGTCAGGCCAAAAAAAAAAGGTCTGTTTCTGGTCTCCTTGGGAAAAAAACAATACAGGGTCAGTCTAAGGTAGGTATTTTAATTTTTTTATTCTCGGGTACTAGAATGGAAGGCTACTAAAGCTTGTAATAAGAACAAAATGTATATATATGCTTTGTTTGCATGATATTACATCTTATATTAACGAAAATGGAAAAAAATAAAAAGTTTTTTTTGGTGACCCCAATAAAAAGTTGGGGGTCGGCGCTGATTTGGGAAACACGGTCGGGCGACCCGGAAACGGGCCTATTTTTTCTTTTGGCCTCAGAGCAAAGGCCTTTGTTAAACCCATAATAGGCATGCAGGTATATTTGCAGATATATTTATCAACAAATACCCACCAATAATCCTATCTCGTCTCCAGTTTTGAACGCTTTTAAAAATGTAAGATAATGGTCCAAAAACAATGCCTTACATGTACACGTGTTTTATACATGTAAGGTTTTATAATGTATTATACAAAAGTAAAACAACAAGTGATCATTTAAAAAAAAAGAAGACTGCAGGTTAAATTGGTAAATTCATGTAGTAAACTTTTTAAAAATCTGTATTGCTTAAATTCATAAGTTTAAGAATGATATTTGCAATTTGAATCCAATTTAATAGCAAAAATTACTTTAATTTCACTCAAATTTGTGGTACATACAAAATCAAGGCAGGGCCCTCAATCGATTTTAGGGAAAGCGGGTCGCTACCTTCATGAGGGGGAATTTTCACGGCGTTTCCCTTTTATGTGTTTTTTCTTACTCTCTCATTATTACATTTGTACATGTTTGCACTATATTCATTAATTTGTTCATAGAACATTTGACAAGATTAAAGTGAAATAAAATTGAGATGTAATAATCATGAGACACATCTTTAAAAAAAAAATATTTTTTTTTTAATTAAGGGGAATGTTTCCCCCCAAAAGGGGAAAAAAGTATACGTTTCAGGTGGGGGACTGTGGCCGAATTTCAGCCGCATATTTGATAGATTGAGGGCCTTTCAAGATATGCTTACTTCAGTTTGTAGTCGTATCATCCATCTTACTTCATTTTGTTTGCGTTTAATAGAATATTTCTTGAACTTCTCTAAAGCTATTTGAGTCAATAACAAACCTGCTGATCTGAAATGCCTGACCAGGGTTTTTCTGCCTATTTTGGGAAAAGGAGTCGGACCAAATTGGGAATTTTTTATCGACAAAATTGGCCATTTTGGGAGTTTTAGCTTCGATGAAACGGCTCATTTCGGAAAAAATTGTGAATTTATCATGCTTAAATAATTCAGTGGTTTAACAAATAAATTGTTTTTATTTGTTATTTTGTCTTTTTTATATAAACATATGCAATATTGGGCATGTTCAACGTTTATTCAAGTACTGCAGTTTTGTTTTTCAGTTACAATACACTCTGAGATAAGAACTGTATAGTCAAAACCTTATAGCAGATATTTTTGACCAAAACAAACACTGGTTAGTCACACAAGTTATAAGACACTTCATTCTTAAAAAGAACAAAAAAAAAAAATTTTTTTTTTTGGGAATTGGGATTTTTTTTTATAATTTCGGTTTGGCATAGGCAGGGGTGTCAATTGTCCCAAATTTGAAATCCGGAAAATTAAGCCGTAGGATAAAGGGAAGAGAGGGCCCAACCCCCGAGCCCTAGCTTATTGTCCTTTTTTTTAATAGTCTTTCTAGGTGCAATTTCTGGTGAGTACAATGCGAAATATTATAAACCAAACCATCCATAACACCGCAGGTGTAATTGTCATTCTAAACAAATGATAATAAGAACTTTGAAATAATATTAAAATCGACAAACCAGCGTATCCGAAAACGACTGTCCGAAAACATGTCGCGATACATCATTTGCAAATGAAATGAAATATGCATATCGTTTGACTGCAGAAAATGAAAACCAGTAACCAGTAACCTAGCAAATACGCAGTCAATATATAATTTGATTAACATATTGTTTTAAAATATGATTTTGCAGTTCTTTACTTAGCCAGTTACTGCTCAAGTCAGTGCCAGCCGCTTACCAATCAGAAATCAATTAATAAAATCGGTACCAAGCGCAAATGTCCGGAATGCAGACGATGCTATAACAATATTCGTTCTGAAATGATGCCGCACTAAAAGAATTTTGTCCCTTCCCACACCCGCCTTAAACAAACTCATCGGATTTACATTCACCTCAAAATCAACCATGGACGGCTCAAATCCGGATTTCCGGAATAATCCGGAAAATTGACACCCCTGCATAGGGTCCGTTTGCTTTGGGAATGCCTCCGTTTTCCGGAGGCGCAGACAGTGCTGAAAAACCCCTGCTAACTGTTACTGCTTAATATCTTATAAAAATGTCTTTTTCAGATGCAATAGTAAATGCTCACAGGGCTTTTTTCCTGATTTTGTGAAGCGACCCTGGCCCCCTCAATTTGTGAAAAATGAGTCGCGAACTTTTCAAAATTGTGAAAAAATGAGTCGCAATCTTCTGAAAATTGTGAAAAGCAAGTCGCGAACTTGTACAAATTGTGAAATTCAGAAATCAATGCATAAGTATAGTAAAAGAATGTTTAAAACTAATAGATATTATGAAAATTTCCTTAAATAATGTAGTAAAATCATATTTTCCTTGTTTGGCTACTCATATTCAGGGGTTTCACTGGCCCAACAAAAGTTGTTGCCACTTTATCGCGGTGTGAAAACTGCCGATTATTCTTTATTAATAAGAACAATCATTTAAAGAACCTTACTACATTAATGATTAAGCTTTATTTTTATATAAATTACATTTTTTTTCCACTTGATAAACCAGATATTCAACCAACATAATATAATAATGTGGGCAATAATGTAACAGTATGCTGCATAAATGTTTCAGAATTATTTATTGAAACCTACACTACGCGACCCGTGATTTTTGCCTAATTGGCGAAGTCAAGGCGGGCATTTTGCTTTTTGGGTGGAAAATCACCGTGATTTCACGTGACTCGACATCGCACGAGAGCAAGATAATCTTCGCGCTAAATCCCCTCAATGTTGTGGTGATTTGCTGCGATTCGCCGCAATTCGTCGTGATCGCAGTGACAACGATGACTCGCCAATTCATGCATAGAAACCGAATCGTATCGATAACTTTATACATGTACATAACGCTTCTAATGTTCACAATTATCCGATAATCCAACATCAAAAAAATAATCTTGAACATTTATGTCGGTAAATATGTTTGAGAATTTCATTAAAACAACCATATGACTACGCCATTTTTCAGAAGTGTAAAGAGTACAGCGCATAATGTGGGACACAGCTTTCATTGGACGAGCGTATTTAAATTTAGATTGATACAATACGATCTTACAAAAAAACGTTTTATTGCGTCATACGCCTTCATGTAAAAAACATTTTCCTTCTGGAAATTGTGCTATTAATGCATAATATTATCAAAACATTTTTTCACACGTAAAGCGTTGTAACAAATTAATATACAATTCAAAACAAATATACCATAAGTATAAATGTTCCATTAAATTCCCAAATGAGAATAAAAATTTATAATCCGAAACACACTTCCGATGTTTTAATGTTAACACGACGTTTACAAATGCTTTCAATATAGTCATCATGTATATTTCCCGACAAAAGAGCGCGAAAATTATGCGGCAATGTACAAGGTCAAGGTATCAAGTGTGCAAGTATTGATTTTTTTATACAAACTGCGTAGCGCAGAGAACATTGAATTCTGTTGATTTCGGTTAAATGTATCTTTGGTATTTTTAAAACAGTTATATCGCCAACAATTTGATATTTCTTTTAAAGTCAATTCAAATCAAACATGCCGTATCTGTATTGTTACTGATAGAAGTAAAACATATTACCTTGACTTGTATATTTTTTTTGTTGTGAGAGACCATCTGAGTAAACGCCGTAAAATATATCCAAACTGTTATTTTTTGTCAATGCGCTTTGATCCATTATCGCACTTAATTGGCAGCGCCATCCTGTTGTTTCTGTGATTGTCACATCTTTTCACAGTTTGAACACGTACAAAGAGTGCCAATTAGACACTTGAACAAACACTATCACCCGCTGGACAGTACACACTAAATAATCAAATGTTGAGGGTTTTTTGTTTTTGGCGTGAAAACCCAGAGAAATGCATGTACATTATACATCATCATAAATTTATTGAACTCTGCGAACACTAAGTGCTACGTTGATATACTCGTGTTTTTTTTCAGCAAAACAAACACAATGTTTAACGGCTTTAATAAATAGGCAATGATGTAATAACAACAAATTATTTACCACGATGTCATAATAACATGTACTTAAAAATAGAACAGTAATGTATTTCCGATTTCAGGCTTATCAAGCATTGTGAATGTATGTACAACGCTCGGAAAGTAACGCAAGTAACACGAGTTATCCGCATTGGAGCCTGAAACAGAAAATAAATAAGTATAGCATATTTTAGTCCAAATAATTAGATGTAATCTACCGATTACATTTAACCTTTAAATAAAAGTGTTACTTAAACAATTTCCCGTGTCTTAAGGCGCGAATATTTTGCTAAACACTGTTAACAAAAGGGCTACACGTTATAATTCTTAATGACATGCAAAAATAAGTATTAACATAATTAATAACGTCAATTAACACACACGGTAAGATCAAAGTTTAAATGGAAAACTTATACCATATTTTTTGTAAACTACCAAATTATTAGTTTCGTCGAAATCAAATACCATGTAGAGAAACAAGGTATTTATAACCGACCAATGACGAAACACTATGCAACTTTCAATTTACACAATGCTACGCTACATGTATATTGCAACATTCTATGGAATTTGAACAGTGGTAGTGTATTCGGGCCTGGAATATAATTGATTGTAAGTTTTAATAAACATTCTGCTAATGCAATTAGTTAAATAATGTTTACATGTTATGTTAAATAATTAGTGCATGATCATTCTTCTGCGCTGTTATATTAATTTGGAGCCGTTAAAGCTTCCGACATTACTTCATCACGTTCATGTCGGAACGGGAGTATTTTAGCTAATACGCCCATTGCATATAACAACAACAAAAGCTTTATTATTGCAATGTATAATGTAAGTGTATACATATATGTTACATGTACATGTAATGTAGTGTAACCCTTAATGTAAATCTCTTAAAAAGGTAAACCACGGCGGTTCGCGGTGATTTGCGGTGATTCGCGCCGATTGCATCACAGCGAGATACATCGCGCGACGGTCGCCGAGACATCACCCAAATTTTCTTGTCGCTCGGAATCACCGCAATTTGTCACGTTGCATCGATTGCGGTGATGCGAGAATCGCGGCAAAAATCACGGGTCGCGTAGTGTAGAATCACAAAAAAAATAAAATTAATGTAATTTAATCCATGTTCGTTTTAATTGTACATTGTAAAAACACTTACCCTTCTGTAGAAGTCTTCGGCTTTTTATGGTTATCATTAATTTCAATAAATTTGGATTATTTGGTGTGGTTTTTTATCTTTGTTGCATAGTACCGAGAGTTGTGCAACGCAATCTTGTTTGAATAATGGTGACTGAGGTTGATCGGCCGCGCGTTAACTAATATGCTAATTTTAACTAATTTTAATCGATTCATGTTTGTAATTGATTGAAACAACGATGTCATTTAAACGATTAGTAAACAAAAATTGAGAAATCGAAATGAAAAACAGTGAAACGAAAATTAATTTTAAATTGTGAAATGTCCGTATTTGACAGTTTTCAGCACAAAATGTCCGTTTTTTGTTACAAAATCGCGGCCGTATTAGATTTGTGAATTTGTCCGTGTCAAAATGCCTGTCCACGGCCAGTCTCAAAGAAGGAAAAAAAGCCCTGGCTCAAGTCTGCATTCAACCACTAACATTACGTTATAAAGCATTATTGCATTTGAAACAACCTTCAAGAGATATTTTACTATGCCATAAATGAACTAAAAACTACTGCAGGTATATAATATTGCCTACTTAAGCAACAAGATTATTAACACTTTTTTTCTAATGATTCGGCGTGAGTCATGCCTTTTGAGTTCTTCATAAGCACGAAATTCATTTCATGGTTTGAGCGCACAAGACTGCTCTACATGTAAAGGGTGTATCTGATGTAAAATTGTTCAACAGTTACATTAGTTCTGCATTCAACTTTTGATAAATGATAACTTGTACATGCCACATGATGTCTATGATGTGAGATAAACCTTAAGTTATGATTATGATAGTAATTATTCTTCCTCTATTCGTAAACTGAATGTAATAACTAGTGTAACTGACATTTTGTAAATTTTTCAGGTGAGCATATTTTCAAATACATTAAGAGCACTTACGTTATTATTTTTTGCATTCAAATATTTCAGCATTGAAATTATGGCTTCTTTCTTAAAAATGTATTGTTTTAAAAAAGACATCTCAATTGGGAGTTTTGTTTTGTTTTTTCAAATTATATTAGAATACTTAACAGAAAATTGGAATACTGAAAAATGTTCAAAAATGTTGGTTACACTACTTATATTTCGTTTAAAAAAAACATGAGTTTGCACATGTCAATTTGGAAAATTTGGTAATTCGGTAACTAAGTTAGTTTGCATGCCATTCATTGCAAATATCTGTTCATGTTCTACAAAAAACAAAAATAGTAAAATTTAAGATGAATGAATAATGAGTACAGCACATGGTTTCGTGTGACAGACTAGAATGCTCTAAGCCGGCTTATTAATGTAATACAAGTGCATGATTAATGTGACCAGTAACTTCAGTCTTTCTGCAACATGTGTTGCACGCCTACTTTAAGGCTATTGGGTTTCAGGCACGGATGCACAGAAAATCTCATTTGTTCCAGTAGCATTCCTCCTCAAGATTAAGATCTTTTGCTTAACAATTGTAATGCAGTATAATTGTGTACAAGTTACTCCACTCAGAAGGAAATATAACCAAGATTCTGAACCATAAGGGGACTAAATGTTTTTATATTCAGAAAAGTTGGCTCAAGAAGTATTGAACAAGCTTCATAAAGATTTGAATATTTTCCTATGCCTGTACATTGTACACTAGTTGTGTTTTGAACACAGATTAATTATGGAAGGCCTAGTATTGAACAGGCGAAAGATACAGTACAGCCAATGCGGCACAAACATAATCCGCTGCTACGCCATGGCCAGATTATTAGTACGCGGCGGCCAAATCGTGTGTTCACGCAGCGTATCGCCGTGGCACTCGGCATCAATCCGGGCAACGACGCCGAATCTGTATTAACCTCGCGTAGTTTCGTGGAGTAAATCGGCTGCATACGTATGCGGTGGATCGAGTGAAAAGATATCCACCTACATGTACATACATGTATGTGTAGTGTAGAAACCAAGATTTACGCTGGTTTCATAATTATTATTTTCACGTTTTAATAAGTGATATGACACGTAATGTGCTTTAACAAATTATAGTTGAATTAATTAAGCGCAACTTTTAAATGTTTCATTCGATTATCAAATTATCATTATTAAATTTGTAATCCGAAACACACTTCCGAATTTTAATGCTAACGCGACGTTTGGCAAATTCTAGCGTCAAATAAACAGTGCTTAAATACCCTTTGTTTCATTAAAGGGATCTTTTCACGCTTTGGTAAATTGACAAAATTGAAAAAAGTTGTTTCAGATTCGTAAGTTTTCGTTTTAGTTATGATATTTGTGAGGAAACAGTAATACTGAACATTAACCATGCTCTAATATAGCCATTATATGCATCTTTTGACGATTTTAAAACCTAAAAATTATAAAGCGTTGCAACGCGAAACGATTGAATAATTTGGAGAGTTCTGTTTTTGTCGTTAAATTTTGTGAAACTACGAAGATAGCTTATATAAGGTATAAAATACGTCAAGAATGTGTACACGGCGGAATAGCTCAGTAGGCTAAAGCGTTTTTACTTCAGGACTCTGGCAGGACTCCAGGGGTCACTGGTTCGAAACCTGCTCCGGGCAATCTTCTTTTCCTTTTTTTAATTTTTTTCTTGATTTTTTACTGGAGCTTTTACGATCCAATGTTTACATTTATCAATATAAAGCATTTAATGAATAAGTTAAAACAAGAGCACCGCCTTGCGGGTGCAGACCGCTCATCTATTTTCTTTTTAAAGGTGAAGGGACTCTCATTTTCAATCACAAAGGAGGGAGGAGTGGAGTGAAGAAGGGTGTTATAGTGTGGGGTTTGTGGACATTTATTACATTATCTTCCAAAAAAGCGAAAAAAAAAAAAAAAAAAAAAAAAAAATCGGGGGGGGGGGGGGGGGGGGGGGGGGGGGGGTTTTGGGTGCGATGGTGGACGGTATTTCAACATAACGTTTAAAAAAAAAAACTGGGGGGGGTATAGTGTGAGGTCTGTGGTGATTAATTTTGTGAGATGATCTTAAAAAAAAAAAAAAAAAAAAAAAAAAAATCAAAAAAAAAAATTGGGGGGGGGGGGTGGGGGGTGGGGGGGGGGGGGGGGTTATAGTGTGAGGGTGTGGTGGTCATTTGTGAGATGATCTTAAAAAAAAAAAAAAAAAAAAAAATAGGGGGGGGAGGGGGAGGGGGGGGAGGGCACGGGGATGGTTTGGGTGAAGTCTATTGTGGTATGTCAGGTAAGAGTAGTTTCATCAAAGTATCAATCAAATCTAATCATAAATAAAGAAGTTATGGCAATTTTAGCAAAATTTAATAATTTGACCTTGAGAGTCAAGGTCATTCAAAGGTCAAAGTAAAATTCAAGTTGCCAGGTACAGTAACCTCATGATAGCATGTAAGTATTTGAAGTTTGAAAGCAATAGCCTTGATACTTCGAGTGGATCGAAACACAAAATTTAACCATATATTAAAAGTTACTAAGTCAAAAAAGGGCCATAATTCCATAACAATGACAACCAGAGTTATGCAACTTGTCCTTTTACTGTACCCTTATGATAGTTTGTGAGTGTTCCAAGTATGAAAGCAATATCTATGATACTTTAGGGGTAAAGTGGACCAAAACATAAATCTTAACCAAATTTTAAATTTTCTAAGTATAAAGGGCCCATAATTCCGTCCAAATGCCAGTCAGAGCTACATAACTTTGCCTGCACCGTCCCCTTATGATAGTTCATAAATCTTGCAAGTATGAAAGCAATAGCTTTGATACTGTAGGAATAAAGTGGACCTAAACACAAAACTTACTCAAATTTTCAATTTTCTAAGTATAAAAAGGGCACATACAGGGGTTTTTTTTACTAAGAAAGTGACGCCGATAATCGGCGTCTTCCCCTACCAGAATTTTTCCCCTAAAACTACCATTTCCCCTCCAAAAATATAATTTTTCACCAAAATATAATATTTTACCCTCAAAGAAATGTTTTTTTCTTTCTTTTGGGAAGTCGACACTTATCCTATTTGTACCATGTACAACGATCTCGCTCTCTCTCTCTCCTGACGAACACTCAAATCTGGGAATCCCAGTGATTCTATATATAGCTCTTAAATTACGTCATGGAAACCGGGCAACTAATCGTATTAATCATGTGACTATTTTACTGGATTCCGGTCTTGCGCGAGAAGGGTGATTCGTCAATTAATTACCGAAAACCAGTCGAGTTTTCATCCGGGTTATGTGAAAGCCAAGATGGGTATAAACGTTAAAACAGAAAAAAAGTCTCACAATTGGCGTTCATACACGAACAAAATAAAACGTTCGGACTCGGAAAATATTAATTGCGTTGACGCATTTTTTAAGAATGAATCATCAAAAATCGTTGAAACCCAGCAGGATTCGGAGGTACATGTAATCAACATCGATTAATACTGTCGGATTATTGTGAAAGTGAAAGTAGACAATCGGCAGACTTTGACTTTAATATCATACTTGTTCATGTGTTTAAGAACAAAAAGGTCAGAGACATGTCTCTTTTTCTAAAAAAAAACCTGAAGTCTGTAGGCGAGTTATAGACATTGAAATGAACAGTTTTTATTTTTTCCCCAAATATGTCTTTTTCGCGCTCGATTTTCCCCTTTTACCCAGCGTCCAGCGTCTTCCCCTTTTTCTAAAAAAAACCCCTGACATAATTCTGTCAAAATGCCAGTCAGAGTTACATTACTTTGCCTGCACAGTCCCCTTATGATAGTTAGTAAGTGTTGCAAGTATGAAAGCAATAGCTTTGATGCTTAAGGAATAAAATGGACCTTAACACAAAACTTAACCAAAATTGTCAATATTCTAAGTATAAAAAGGGCACATAATTCTGTCAAAATGCATGCCAGAGTTATCTAACTTTGCCTGCCCAGTCCCCTCATGATAGTAAGTAAGTGTACCAAGTTTGAATGCAATAGCATTGATACTCACTGAGAAAAGTGGAACTAAACGCAAAACTTAACCAAAATTTTCAATTTTTTAAGTATAAAAAGGGCACATAATTGTGTCAAAATGCACGCCAGAGTTATCTAACTTTGCCTGCCCAGTCCCCTCATGATAGTAAGTAAGTGTACCAAGTTTGAATGCAATAGCATTGATACTTTCTGAGAAAAGTGGACCTAAACGCAAAACTTAACCGGACGCCGACGCCAACGCCAACGCCAACGCCGACGCCAAGGTGATGACAATAGCTCATAATTTTTTTTCAAAAAATAGATGAGCTAAAAATGCCAAAATCTGTGAAAAGGCCCCTTTAAAAGCGAACGAAAATTATGCAGACATGTAGAACGTCATTTGGAAAGTGTGGGTGTATTTTGTGTTGTATAAATACATGAACATCACGTCAGGCGTAAATCGCCTGTTCAGTGGAAAAGAAAAGCTCCAATTAGATGTTATTTCATCATCTCTTTAAATAGTTACAAATGCCAAAATGTATTTGATACTTAAGGAAATATGGAGAATGTTTGTGTATCGTAAATATTTACCAGCATTTGCTTTAAAACTGGAATATACGGGATTATCGGGTAATTAGTAGCGATATTAACTGTATAATATGAACAAAATAAAACGTGTTTATATACGCATATTCAAACAATAGTTATAATAAGCTGATAATTAACAAAACAACAAATACATCTTCACCGTCTTGATTATTGATGTGGCTTCAAACTGCTAATTTCCTCAGCTTAAATACAATAGCAAAATCAACATGCAATTTATTTATAAATCCACCATATGCTGGAGCCTTGACCACTTGTTTGTGCGAAAAACATAATTATGTGACCTTGTTTATGTGTGAAATACATATACTACAGGAGGGAAACAAACTTAATTGGCCAGACACATTAACTATGCTTACATGTATATGCTAATACAATCTGCACACAAAAAATTTATTATGATTTTAATTATTATTATAATTGTTCTTTCAAAATTTGTTAACTATATGTAACTAATAATTTTAAAAAGGTTTTTTATTTCATGATGCGCATCGACTCAGCATCATGTCGCGGATCGCAGCATTGTTACAACCTGAAGTGTAATAACGACCTAAATTGTAATAAACTTTATTACATTATTACAATTGCTTGACAACCTGAATTGTAATAACGCCCGAAAGTGTAATAAACTTTTTTCTTGCTTTAAAATTGCATCTGATCACATTTCCAAACACAGATTATTGCAAAATATAATGCATACATGGATATAATATATATATTAATAGGGTAATACGAATTATGAATAACAAAAAGGTGTTCTCATACAAACTCAATTGAAATAAAGTTATTACATTATTACAATCGCGTGTCGACCTGAATTGTAATAACGCCCGAAAGTGTAATAAACGTATTTCTTGGTTTAAAATTGCATCTTATCGCATTTTTAAGCACATATGTTTGCAAAATATAGTGTATATATGTATATAAAAATGTATCTTAATTAGGTAATACGACCTATGAATGACAAAAAATGTGTTCTCATACAAAAACAATTGTAATAAAGATATTACATTATTACAACTGCTTGTCGACCTGAATTGTAATAACGCCCGAAAGTGTAATAAACTTATCTTTTGGTTTAAAATCGGATCTTATCGCATTTTCAAACACAGAATATAGCAAAATATAATGCAAATATGTATATACAATATTTATTATTAGGGCAAAACGACCTATGAATGACAAAAAAGGTGTTCTCATACAACCTCAATTGTAATAAAGTTATTACATTATTACAATCGCGTGTCGACCTGAATTGTAATAACGCCCGAAAGTGCAATAAACTTATTTCTTGGTTTAAAATTGCATCTTATCGCATTTTTAAGCACATATGTTTGCAAAATATAGTGTATATATGTATATAAAAATGTATCTTAATTAGGTAATACGACCTATGAATGACAAAAAATGTGTTCTCATACAAAACCAATTGTAATAAAGTTATTACATTATTACAACTGCTTGTCGAAATAAATTGTAATAACGCCCGAAATTGTAATAAACTTATCTTTTGGTTTAAAATCGCATCTTATCGCATTTTCAAACACAGATTGTTGCAAAATATAATGCATATATGTATATAAAATATTTATTAATAGGGCAATACGACCTATGAATGACAAAAAGGTGTTCTCATACAACCTCAATTGTAATAAAGTTATTACATTATTACAATTGCGTGACAACCTGAATTGTAATAACGCCCGAAAGTGTAATAAACTTTTTTCTTGGTTAAAAATTGCATCTGTTCGCATTTCCAAACACAGATTATTTCAAAATATAATGCATACGTGGATATAATATATATATTAATAGGACAATACGACCTATGAATGACAAAAAGGTGTTCTAATACAACCTCAATTGTAACAAAGTTATAACATTATTACAATCGCGTGTCGACCTGAATTGTTATAACAGCCCGAAAGTGTAATAAACTTATTTCTTGGGTTAAAAGTGCATCTTATCGCATTTTCAAGCACCTATGTTTGCAAAATATAGTGTATACATGTATATGAAAATGTATCTTTATAAGGTTATACGACCTATGAATGACAAAAAATGTGCTCTCATTCAAACTCAATTGTAATAAAGTTATAACTTTATTACAATTGCTTGTCGACCTGAATTGAAAAAACGCCCGAAAGTTTAATAAACTTATTTCTTGGTTTAAAATTGCATCTGGTCGCATTTTCAAACACAGATTATTGTCAATTATCATGCATACATGTATATAAAATATATACTAATAGGGCAATACGACCTATGAATGACAAAAAAGGTGTTCTCATACAACCTCAATTGTAATAAAGTTATTACATTATTACAATTGCGTGACAACCTGAATTGTAATAACAACCGAAAGTGAAATAAACTTTTTTCTTGGTTTAAAATTGCATGTGATCGCATTTCCAAACACAGATTATTTCCAAATATAATGCATACGTGGATATAATATACATATTAATAGGGCAATACGACCTATGAATGACAAAAAAGGCGTTCTCATACAACCTCAATTGCAATAAAGTTATAACATTATTACAATCTTGTGTCGACCTGAATTGTTATAACAGCCCGAAAGTGTAATAAACTTATTTCTTGGTTTAAAAGTGCATCTGATTTTATTTCCAAACACAGATTGTTGCAAAATATAATGCATACATGGATATAAAATATATATTAATAGGGCAATATGAACTATGAATGACAAAAAGGTGTTCTCATACAACCTTAATTGTAATAAAGTTATTACATTATTACAATCGCGTGACAACCTGAATTGTAATAGAGCCCGAAAGTGAAATAAACTTTTTTCATGGTTTAAAACTGCATCTGATCGCATTTCCAAACACAGATTGTTGCAAAATATAATGCATACATGGATATAAAATATATATTAATAGGACAATACGACCTATGAATGACAAAAAGGTGTTCTCATACAAACTCAATTGTAGTAAAGTTATTACATTATTACAATCGCTTGACAACCTGAATTGTAATAACGCCCGAAAGCGAAATAAAAAAATAATCTTAAAATTGCATCTTGTCGCATTTTAAAACACAGATTATTTCCAAATATAATTCATACATGGATATGAAATAAATATTAATAGGGCAATACGACCTTTGAATGACAAAAAGGTGTTCTCATACAAACTCAATTGTAATAAAGTTATTACATTATTACAATCGCGCGTCGACCTGAATTGTAATAACGCTTGAAAGTGTAATAAACTTATTTCTTGGTTTAAAAGTGCATCTTATCGCATTTTCAAGCACATATTTTTGCACAATATAGTGTATACATGTATATGAACATGTATCTTTATAAGGTAATTCGACCTATGAATGACAAAAAGTTGTTCTCATACAAACTCAATTGTAATAAAGTTATTACATTATTACAATCGCTTGTCGACCTGAATTGTAATAACGCCCGAAAGTGTAATAAACTTATTTCTTGGTTTAAAAGTGCATATTATCGCATTTTCAAACACATTTTTTTGCACAATATAGTGTATACATGTATATGAACATGTATCTTTATAAGGTAATTCGACCTATGAATGACAAAACATGTGTTCTCATACAAACGCAATAGTTATTTAGTGATTACATTATTACAATCGCTTGTCGACCTGAATTGTAATAACGCCTGAAAGTGAAATAGACTTATTTCTTGGTTTAAAATTGCATCTTGTCGCATTTACAAACACAGATAATTTCCAAATATAATGCATACATGGATATAAAATATATATTAATAGGGCAATACGACCTATGAATGACAAAAAGGTGTTCTCATACAACCTCAATTGTAATAAAGTTATTACATTATTACAATCGCGTGTCGACCTGAATTGTAATAACGCCCGAAAGTGTAATCAACTTATTTCTTGGTTTAAAAGTACTTCTGATTTTATTTCCAAACACAGATTGTTGCAAAATATAATGTATACATGTATATAAAATATATATTAATAGGGCAATACGACCTATGAATGACAAAAATGTGTTCTCATACAACCTCAATTGTAATAAAGTTATTACATTATTACAATCGCGTGTCGACCTGAATTGTTATAACAGCCCGAAAGTGTAATAAACTTATTTCTTGGTTTAAAAGTGCATCTTATCGCATTTTCAAGCACATATTTTTGCACAATATAGTGTATACATGTATATGAAAATGTATCTTTATAAGGTAATTCGACCTATGAATGACAAAACATGTGTTCTCATACAAACTCAATTGTAATAAAGTGATTACATTATTACAATCGCTTGTCGACCTGAATTGTAATAACGCCCGAAGGTGTAATAAACGTATTTCTTGGTTTAAAAGTGCATCTTGTCGCATTTTCAAGAACATATTTTTGCACAATATAGTGTATACATGTATATGAAAATGTATCTTTATAAGGGAATTCGACCTATGAATGACAAAACATGTGTTCTCATACAAACTCAATTGTAATAAAGTGATTACATTATTACAATCGCTTGTCGACCTGAATTGTAATAACGCCCGAAGGTGAAATAAACTTATTTCTTGGTTTAAAATTGCTTCTTGTCGCATTTTAAAACACAGATTATTTCAAAATATAATGCATACATGGAAATAAAATATATATTAATAGGGCAATACGACCTATGAATGACAAAAAGGTGTTCTCATTCAACCTCAATTGTAATAAAGTTATTACATTATTACAATCGCGTGACAACCTGAATTGTAATAGAGCCCGAAAGTGAAATAAACTTTTTTCTTGGTTTAAAATTGCATTGTAATGTAATGTAAAAAGGTAATTGTAATAATGTAATAACATTATTACAATTGAGTTTGTATGTGAACACCTTTTTTGTCATTATAGGAAGTATAACCTTATAAATATACATGTTTTATATACATGTATGCACTATATTTTGCAATAATTTGTGTTTGAAAATGCGATCAGATGCAATTTTAAACCAAAAAATAAGTTTATTACACTTTCGGGCGTTATTACAATTCAGGTCGACAAGCAGTTGTAATAATGTAATAACTTTATTACAATTAAAAATATGGTTGTATGAGAACACCTTTTTTGTCATGCATAGGTCGTATTGCCCTTTTAATATATATTTTATATACATGTATGCATTATATTTGACAATAATCTGTGTTTGAAAATGCGATAAGATGCACTATTTAAACCAAGAAATAAGTGTATTACACTTTCGGGCGTTATTACAATTCAGGTCGACGCGCGATTGTAATAATGTAATAACTTTATTACATTTGAGTTTGTATGAGAACACCTTTTTGTCATTCGTAGGTCGTATTGCCCTATTAATATATATATTATATCCACGTATGCATTATATTTTGCAAAACTCTGTGTTTGGAAATGCGATCAGATGCAATTTTAAACCAAGAAAAAAGTTTATTACACTTTCGGGCGTTATTACAATTCAGGTTGTCAAGCAATTGTAAAAATGTAATAACTTTATTACAATTGAGTTTGTATGAGAACACATGTTTTGTCATTCATAGGTGGAATTACCTTATAAAGATACATTTTTATATAAATGTATTCACTCTATTTTGCAAATATATGTGCTCGAAAATGCGATAAGATGTACTTTTAAACCAAGAAATAAGTTGATTACACTTTCGGGCGTTATTACAATTCAGGTCGACACGCGATTGTAATAATGTAATAACTTTATTACAATTGAGGTTGTATGAGAACACCTTTTTGTCATTCATAGGTCGTATTGCCCTATTAATATATATTTTATATCCAGGTATGCATTATATTTAGAAAATAATCTGTGTTTGAAAATGCGACAAGATGCAATTTTAAACCAAGAAATAAGTATATTTCACTTTCAGGCGTTATTACAATTCAGGTCGACAAGCGATTGTAATAATGTAATCACTTTATTACAATTGAGTTTGTATGAGAACACATGTTTTGTCATTCATAGGTCGAATTACCTTATAAAGATACATGTTCATATACATGTATACACTATATTGTGCAAAAAATGTGTTTGAAAATGCGATAAGATGCACTTTTAAACCAAGAAATAAGTTTATTACACTTTCGGGCGTTATTATAATTCAGGTCGACAAGCGATTGTAATAATGTAATAACTTTATTACAATTGAGTTTGTATGAGAACACCTTTTTGTCATTCATAGGTCGTATTGCCCTATTAATATATATTTTATATCCATGTATGCATTATATTTGGAAATAATATGTGTTTTAAAATGCGACAAGATGCAATTTTAAACCAAGATTTTTTTTATTTCGCTTTCGGGCGTTATTACAATTCAGTTTGTCAAGCGATTGTAATAATGTAATAACTTTATTACAATTGAGGTTGTATGAGAACACCTTTTTGTCATTCATAGGTCGTATTGTCCTATTAATATATATTTTATATCCATGTATGCATTATATTTTGCAACAATCTGTGTTTGGAAATGCGATCAGATGCAGTTTTAAACCAAGAAAAAAGGTTATTTCACTTTCGGGCTCTATTACAATTCAGGTTGTCACGCGATTGTAATAATGTAATAACTTTATTACAATTGAGGTTGTATGAGAACACCTTTTTGTCATTCATAGTTCGTATTGCCCTATTAATATATATTTTATATCCATGTATGCATTATATTTTGCAACAATCTGTGTTTGGAAATAAAATCAGTTGCACTTTTAAACCAAGAAATAAATTTATTACACTTTTGGGCTGTTATAACAATTCAGGTCGACACGAGATTGTAATAATGTTATAACTGTATTGCAATTGAGGTTGTATGAGAACACCTTTTTGTCATTCATAGGACGTATTGCCCTATTAATATGTATATTATATCCTCGTATGCATTATATTTGGGAATAATCTGTGTTTGGAAATGCGATCACATGCAATTTTAAACCAAGAAAAAAGTTTATTACACTTTCGGTTGTTATTACAATTCAGGTTGTCACGCAATTGTAATAATGTAATAACTTTATTACAATTGAGGTTTTATGAGAACACCTTTTTTGTCATTCATAGGTCGTATTGCCCTATTAATATATATTTTATATACATGTATGCATGATATTTGACAATAATCTGTGTTTGAAAATGCGACCAGATGCAATTTTAAACCAAGAAATAAGTTTATTAAACTTTCGGGCGTTTATACAATTCAGGTCGACAAGCAATTGTAATAAAGTTATAACTTTATTACAATTGAGTTTGCATGAGAACACATTTTCTGTCATTCATAGGTCGTATAACCTTATAAAGATACATTTTCATATACATGTATACACTATATTTTGCAAACATAGGTGCTTGAAAATGCGATAAGATGCACTTTTAACTCAAGAAATAAGTTTATTACACTTTCGGGCTGTTATAACAATTCAGGTCGACACGCGATTGTAATAATGTTATAACTTTGTTACAATTGAGGTTGTATGAGAACACCTTTTTGTCATTCATAGCTCGTATTGTCCTATTAATATATATATTATATCCACGTATGCATTATATTTTGAAATATACTGTGTTTGGAAATGCGAACAGATGCAATTTTAAACCAAGAAAAAAGTTTATTACACTTTCGGGCGTTATTACAATTCAGGTTGTCACGCAATTGTAATAATGTTATAACTTTATTACAATTGAGGTTGCATGAGAACACCTTTTTTGTCATTCATAGGTCGTATTTCCCTATTAATAAATATTTTATATACATATATGCATTATATTTTGCAATACTCTGTGTTTGAAAATGCGATAAGATGCGATTTTAAACCAAAAGATAAGTTTATTACACTTTCGGGCGTTATTACAATTCAGGTCGACAAGCAGTTGTAATAACGTAATAACTTTATTACAATTGGTTTTGTATGAGAACACATTTGTTGTCATTCATAGGTCGTATTACCTAATAAAGATACATTTTTATATACATATATACACTATATTTTGCAAACAAATGTGCTTAAAAATGCGATAAGATGCAATTTTAAACCAAGAAATAAGTTTATTACACTTTCGGGCGTTATTACAATTCAGGTCGACACGCGATTGTAATAATGTAATAACTTTATTACAATTGAGGTTGTATGAGAACACCTTTGTTGTCATTCATAGGTCGTTTTGCCCTATTAATAAATATTTTATATACATATATGCATTATATTTTGCTATATTCTGTGTTTGAAAATGCAATAAGATGCGATTTTAAACCAAAAGATAAGTTTATTACACTTTCGGGCGTTATTACAATTCAGGTCGACAAGCAGTTGTAATAATGTAATAACTTTATTACAATTGTTTGTGTATGAGAACACATTTTTTGTCATTCATAGGTCGTATTACCTAATAAAGATACATTTTTATATACATATATACACTATATTTTGCAAACATATGTGCTTAAAAATGCGATAAGATGCAATTTTAAACCAAGAAATAAGTTTATTACACTTTCGGGCGTTATTACAATTCAGGTCGACACGCGATTGTAATAATGTAATAACTTTATTACAATTGAGTTTGTATGAGAACTCCTTTTTGTTAAATATAATTCGTATTACCCTATTAATATATATATTATATCCATGTATGCATTATATTTTGCAATAATCTGTGTTTGGAAATGTGATCAGATGCAATTTTAAAGCAAGAAAAAAGTTTATTACACTTTCGGGCGTTATTACAATTCAGGTTGTCACGCAATTGTAATAATGTAATAACGTTTATTACAATTCAGGTCGTTATTACACTTCAGGTTGTAACACAGCATGCCTCAGCAGACAGATGCGAAGCTTCGCGGCGAAATGCAACTTGCCGCCGCATACTGACGCAGCTTCAACGACTGACGCAGCATCGACTCGTTTTGCCTTGCCGCCGCGGATCGCGAAATACGTTTGTTCCGCGTTGGCTGTACTGTATAATCATGCAGCCTTTGCCTGACTGATCATTTCCAGTCCCCGAAAAAAGAAAAATGATGAATCAAGACAAATTAGATTTTTTAACTTCTTTGTTGACAGTTTGCAGTTCACAAGGACCTTTGTCTATGCCCTACTTCAAAGGAAAAAAAATATCTTTGAGGGGAAAATATTATATTTTGGTTAAAAATGATATTCTTAGAGGGGAAATTGTATTTTGAGGGGAAAACATTCTGGTAGGGGAAGACGCCGAATATCGGCGTCACTTTCTTAGTAAACCCCCCCCTGATTTGATGCATAATTCATTTCAATCGAAAGATTTACACATACAATATACATGTAATTAACACACACAAACAAGTTGTATCTTTATTGTTATCGTCTTTAAGATAATTAATTATTGAAACAATAAAATAACACGTGAGATCGGCAATGTAAATAAACGATTTTCAGTGAGCCGATGGTACGGAAATATTCCCTCAATTTTTTTTTTTGCTTCAAAAACTTTTTTTCCTGATATTTTTGCTTCAAAAAAAAAGATGCATGTTATACATAAATGCGCGTTCTACACAGAGATTTCAATAGATTTAAACAAGAGTGCCAAACTGTCACAAGATACGCCCGTTCGAAGGTTTTGGACACCATGCTCAATGCTTGAAAGTGTCCTCAAGACCTAGTTATTGACCCGGCATGACCCATATTTGAACTTGACCTAGATATCACTTAGATGTAACATCTGACTAAATTTGGTGAAGATCAGATGAAAACTACTTCAATTAAAGAGCGGACAACATGCTTAATGCTTGAAATGCACTATGTGACCTCGTTTTTGACCCGGCATGACCCATGTTCGAACTTGACCTACATATCATCTAGACACAACTTCTGACCAAATTAGGTGAAGATCAGATGAAAACTACTTCAATTAGAGAGCGGACACCATGCTAAATGCTTGAAATGCACTAAGTAACCTCGTGACCTAGTTTTTGACCCGGCATGACCCATATTTGAACTTGACCTACATATCATCTAGACACAACTTCTGACCAAATTTGGTGAAGATCGGATGAACACAATTTGAATTAGAGTCCGGACAAAGTGGCGCCGTTGAAAATGCACTAATTGACCCTATGACCTAGTTTTTGACCCGGCATGACCCATATTCGAACTTGGCCTATATATCAACTAGATGCAACTGCTGACCAAGTTTGGTGAAGATCGGATGAATACAATTTGAAATAGAGTCCGGACAAAGTGGCCCCTTTGAAAATGCACTTATTGACCCTATGACCTAGTTTTTGACCCGGCATGACCCATATTCGAACTTGGCCTAGATATCAACTAGATACAACTGCTGACCAAGTTTGGTGAAGATCGGATGAATACAATTTGAAATAGAGTCCGGACAAAGTGGCCCCTTTGAAAATGCACTTATTGACCCTATGACCTAGTTTTTGACCCGGCATGACCCATATTCGAACTTGGCCTAGATATCAACTAGATGCAACTGCTGACCAAGTTTGGTGAAGATCGGATGAATACAATTTGAATTAGAGTCCGGACAAAGTGATGCCTTCCGCCCGCCGCCCGCCGCCCGCCGCCCCGCCCGCCCGCCGCCAAGGGGTTTCACATAATACGTCCCGTATTTTATACGGGCGTATAAAAACCAGGAGTCAATGACTCCTGGACTGAAATTTTGAGGAGTCAAATTGAAAAATGCTGGGGTCAATTTTGAAGCGCGTTAATTGTGTTTTTGTCTGTACTATTCAATTTTTTAGATAAAAATATGCTCTAAGAGTAACACAATATCTTTAAAAGTTATACTGCTTTATTAAATAAAAATACCATGATACATAACACAACATATTTTAATGGATTGGTACATTAAAATCTACTTCCTTATAACACATTTAAGTCTTTTTACACATTTAAGTAACTTTAGATATGTACCGTTAGCACCTTTTCATCACATATTTATCGTCATTATATTATCATCATCCCTATGATAGCTTTTCTAACAAAACACAATCTAAATGCATGGAACATCTAGTATATCTATTACTGTTCATCCGAATACCATACATGTCCGAAATATGTACAATTAAGAATGCCTTACCGGTAGTAGTTTAATAATCCAAATTTTTCTTGTTGTTATCTGGTTTAACAAACCTTATCAAATGTTTGTTAAATCTAGTTAATGCTTTCTCCATTATTGAATCACCATAACTTGCAATTTGAATCGCCAGCTTGCTGCTTTGAATTGAACGCGGGTTGAATGTTAATTTACATTATGTCCGCCATTTACAACAGTGCCCCAGATAATTATTTGGAAAATAGGGTTTTCACCCATTGATTTTGAAAAATAGGGTGATTTCATTCTCGAAATAGGGTGAAATGAGTTATAAAAATGCAAACCTTAAAATCATCGCTGCTTTACTTCAGTTGAAGCTGCACCCTTGTATTGATTCAATAAAACTGTAAACTAATATAATTAACTTAAATAAACTGATGTTTCATAGAGTATTTAATCCTTGAAACAGTCCATATATAAATATAAAATTTCAAATTAAAAAAACCTGTTGTTAACTGACATCTTTGCAAATGTCAAACTTATCGACTGATATTTTGGCGCAACTAGCTAGGACGTCTTTCAACCTCTCTTAGACATTTTTATTTCGCATCATAAAGAGAAAATACCGAAAATGAGCAAAGCATTTTCGATCGAAGCTATTGTATTGTACGCATTTAATTTGACGAATTTGCGTTAAAGTCAAATTGGTTGCGTTTTCAATACGCATGATATTGTATTTCTTTGCATTTTCAAACATTTTAATAGGGTGAAAGACGCAGATACGCTGCTTATCTGGGGCACTGTTAACAATGTCGAAGGTCATGACGTAGCAATTTAATTCTACTCTGATAATTTATATCTAATCAAGGAAATGTGTTTTCTCAATGTTTATGTGTAGTATTATGACTTGTTAGTATAAAAAGTGAGCTGTGATTCCAGTTAATTTAAGATGGGCGTTACTCGTAATTATCGGTGGATTAACAAACTGACAAAACTCGCTGGACTTACGAGTGGATCTACGTAATTAATAGACAGATCAATTTTGTTTTTTCTTAAATTACTTTTGCCAACTTTTTAACCGTGCCGTCTGCAAAGTCTGAAAAAACCCTGCATTTATCGGATGGTCAATCATTTATCACGTAATCACTGCTGTTAATTACCCAGTTAGTGCGCACGCACTATTACGAGGGTGACATGTGTATTGGAAGAGATGAGATAAGATAAACAGCGCCCGGGGTATTCCGAGTTTCAAATACGGAAACATTCATTTCAATTTATAAGGAGCACAGCGGGATTTATTACCATGGAACTCGAGAGACTGACGCACAGGTCAAATTTTCGATGCGTCAAAATGACGCACAGCAGAAAAAAGGGTTGCGTCAAAAACGAGTCATTTTTAATTTGCTCGCGTCAAAACGCAGGATTCTGCGTCTATTGAAATCCCTGATACACAACGTTTAACGGTACTTTTTGCCAGTGGGAAACAGCCTGCAAGAGGGTGTAGTTTTGGGAAAACATATCTCTGAAGTTTGAAGTCTTACCTGCCAATGTTGTCACTGATCGTGTACTTGTCTGTAATGGGACTTAAGATTATGTTGGACGAAGGCCTATACACAGCAGAGTTGCTTGTTGACTTGATCGCATTGTGGTAGTGAACATTCTGAACTTTTGGACTGGTCATGGTGGCCTTTTATTAAGTATATCCATTCATATTCAGTAGATGCCTTTCTCTGTATGGGTGTAAGTGACTGTGCTGCAACGTCTCATCGAAAAATGGTTTGAAAGATTTTTAAGCAGCTTGTTGTTTTTTCCTGAAAGATAAATGATCAGTACATTAAGTTATGAAGCAAAGATCAAAGCTTCTTCACAAATGTATGATGGATTTTCTTCACACTTGTTAAGCGCATAGTTTTAAATTATTACTTTGATTACAGACCTTGATAGTTGCAATAATCCAACTCTCAGCCTTTTTTTCATGGAATCCAGATTAATCGGTAATATGAGTCACATAAACTTTTTTCTGGCATAAAGAAACACAAAAAGATCATACATGTAAATATATCCCTAACTAGAAATGGCGCAGCAGAGGCCGACGCGTATCCCCACGCCGAATGTTTGACCTAGGTGTGCCCCAGGGTTGGTAATGGGGCCATGCATAGCTGAGATTGACCGTATTGTCCTAAGAGAAGTTCATCATCAATTAGAAGTGAATTGGTGTAGAAATGAAGAAGTTATAGTAAAAGGAAATTTTGGGTGGGTGTGACATATGTGGGCAGGGCGCCCCAGGGTTGGTAATTGTGCCATGCATAGTTGAGATTGACTGTATTGTCATAAGAGAAGTTCAGTATCAATTTGAAGTGAATCGGTGTAGAAATGAAGAAATTATAGTAAAAGGAAATTTTGGGCGGGTGTGGTCTATGTGGGCGGGGCCCCAGGGTTGGTAATGGGGCCATGCATAGTTCAGATTGACCGTATTGTCATAAGAGAGGTTCAGTATCAATTTGAAGTGAATCGGTGTAGAAATGAAGAAGTTATAGTAAAAGGCAATTTTGGGTGGGTGTGACATATGTGGGCAGGGCGCCCCAGGGTTGGTAATTGTGCCATGCATAGTTGAGATTGACCGTATTGTCATAAGAGAAGTTCAGTATCAATTTGAAGTGAATCGGTGTAGAAATGAAGAAATTATAGTAAAAGGCAATTTTGGGCGGGTGTGGTCTATGTGGGCGGGGCCCCAGGGTTGGTAATGGGGCCATGCATAGTTCAGATTGACCGTATTGTCATAAGAGAGGTTCAGTATCAATTTGAAGTGAATCGGTGTAGAAATGAAGAAATTATAGTAAAAGGCAATTTTGGGTGGGTGTGGTCTATGTGGGCGGGGCGCCCCAGGGTTGGTAATGGGGCCATGCATAGTTGAGATTGACTGTATTGTCATAAGAGAAGTTCAATATCAATTTGAAGTGAATCGGTGTAGAAATGAAGAAATTATAGTAAAGGCAATTTTGGGTGGGTGTGGTCTATGTGGGCGGGGCCCCAGGGTTGGTTATGGGGCCATGCATAGTTGAGATTGACCCTAATGTCATAAGAGAAGTTCAGTATCAATTTGAAGTGAATCCGTGTAGAAATGAAAAAATTATAGTAAATGGAATTTTTTGGTGGGTGTGGCCTATGTGGGCGGGCGCCCCAGGGTTGGGATTGGGGCCATGCATAGTTGAGATTGACCCTAATGTCATAACAAAAGTTCAGTATCAATTTGAAGTGAATCCGTGTAGAAATGAAAAAATTATAGTAAATGGAAATTTTTGGTGGGTGTGGCCTATGTGGGCGGGGCGCCCCAGGGTTGGGAATGGGGCCATGCATGGTTGAGATTGACCGTATTGTCATAAGAGAGGTCCAGTATCAATTTGAAGTGAATCGGTGTAGAAATAAAGAAGTAAATGTAAAATAACCTAAAAAAATGAGTGATAATTTCTGACGCGGCCCCACCCCAACCGCTATAACTTTTGACCCAGGGGTCAGATCGAAATTCCAAATAGTGCAGGGTCGCACATATGCTCATAGCTACCATGTGTGTAAGTTTCAAGGTTCTAGTGCTTTTAGTGTAGGAGGAGATAGTGGCCAGGACGGACGGACAGACAGACGGACGGACAGCGGAGATAACCACAATATCCCCACCTTTTTTTCAAAAAGCGTGGGGATAATGAGCAAAGTAAAACACTTTACCTGATGTGGTGTGCTTGCAGAGTTATGATATTAATCCATGTTTTCAACACTTCAACAATTCATAAAAATGTGTAAGTTTTTGCGGCTAGATTGCACTTTACCGGTACGCAGTTGTTTACCACTATCAACAAAGCGGGGGTTTGATACTAAGGAAATATATAGGATAAAAAGGATTATTAGGTGTTGCGTTCTAGGTGTTGTGGGTTAGCAGTGTTGTTTTTTTCACCATTTTGGGAATGGGGCCGGGTCCCTTTGAATAGGGAAAATTCGCGGCATTTTGACTAAACATGGGAAATAAGTGTTGTTGTTGTTTTGCTAACAAATGCTTCAAAATTGAGGATACAAGTGTGTCAAGTATTATATTTAGTAAGGTTGATCTTATATGGATGGGTGTTGAACAAAATATTGAGATCTAAAAAAAAAAAAAAATTCTTTTTAATTTTTCATTGGGAATTTTTAGCTCCCATTAATTTGGGAAAAATATATACTTTTTTCCATTGGGAATGGGTTCGGTTACCGACCCGATTTTGAATATAAAAAAACACTGGTTATGGAATGCTTTTCCGTTCTTTTTTACGTACCGGTAAAGTGCAATTGCCCCGTTTTTGCAATGAGAAAGGTTGGGAAATTCCAAATTTGAAAATATCCATGGACTATCTCCCGATTTCGTCTATAATCAAGCAATCTCAGGAACCTCCGTAAGTTACATGAATAGTCAAGTAAGTGTGTACTCATAAATAAATGCCTGTCAATAATACCTGAAAGGGGAGTTAGACAGTATAGATAGATAGATAGATAAATAAAAGTAGGGTGTTCAGGCAGGACCAAAATTGTTGTGACATTTTTTCCATTGTAAAATGTATTGAAAATGAATATGAAAAAGTCATAAGGTGGCCTAAATTACCTAAATTCCGCTGGCCAATTTTGCTTCAATATGGATGAGGCACCTACCAAAATGTTAAGTAAACATTGGCATTCAAGCTTCAAGTGTATAATACCTGGCCGAAAGGTGAAGGTCAAGGTCACAACAAATTTAAAAATAACATTAAAACTTCTGTGGCAACAAAAGTTAATGGAAATTTTTCTTGCGGGCAGGCATAAAAGTGAACCCTAATGATTTTGGTAGGTCCAATATCTGAATTGATTCAAAAGGGGCCTGAGGGATTGAGGTTTTAGGGATGACTTTGAAAATTTGAAAATCCCTTGTTTGATTCTGCTGGTCATAATTTGATTAGATCATTAGATTCGATTTCATTTCTAAAATACTTGTGAAATTCCCTTTAATTTGATAAGTTACATGACTATTTTCAAATAAAATTTAATATCACCGCGGAAAAAAATCCAAGATGGCGGCAAAATCAAAATGGTCGATTTTGAAATTTGCCCTTTTTCATCCAAAAACATAATATTTGTTCAAATTTGTGTTGAATATGTTAGAAAACTGTCATTTTCATAACCTGGCATAATAATATTCCAATTTTCATCAAAATATCAATGTTTTTATGACTTTATTAACAACTTTTATCAAAAATCCATGGTGGCCATTTTGGGCGCCTTTATGGCGGCCATCTTGAATTTTTTTGCCGAAAAGGCCTAAATTTTCTGAAAGCTGAAAAGCAAACAAACATTTTGATGTATGTTGTTTTAAGTAAATTTTGAAAATTAAGTGGTTCCGGACTACATTTATTAAGAAATCACTAGAATTTTCTTCATTTTGGTGCCATAATAACCTAACGTTTCAACAGAGAATTTATCTCTTAAAAAACTTACACGTCTTATCTTAAAAATGTCATTACACGGAAACTACTTGACCGATTTTTTTTTTTTTTAGACTGATGCAATTGTTAAACATTACCCTTCTTAGAAATATGAATAAAATAACAAGGAAACTGCAAACTCATTAACCCCCTAATAAAAGCTCAAAGCATTCAAGTAAAACTACAGACCTTGTAAGAACCTTGTCAGAAACATTGTCCGTTTTGCTTAAAATCATGTCATATGCACATGCTTATTACATGTGAATAGGGCTGTCACGATACGCCGTGAGCGTACCGCGATATATCGTGATACGACAACACTGTTTTGTATCGCGATATTTAACTGAATACCGGTATATATCTGTGAAGAAAACAGCAGAATAACATGTTTTACAACTTCGTTAAACTCAATAACCTGACAACACTGGTATCATGCTATGACTAGAAACTATTATGAATAAAAACAATCATTGTCTGACTATAACCTTTCAAAAGGGAATCAACACAACCTAATAAACTTGATAGAAGTAGTCATTATCTCTATCGAAAACACTCTTTCTACAGTTTCCAAACTGATAATTTTATCAAATTATGTATTTAACCTCTGTGTTCATAAAATAATAATTAGATTTAAAAACCCGGTGAGACAACGCCGTACCGCGGTGCGATTTTTTTAACGACATGCACCGCGATATAACGGTTTACCGGTGAATCGTGACAGCCCTACATGTGAACTTGTCAAAGTTCTTTGTCTGATTTCATAAGCATGAGTGTCTGTTATGACTATGACCTAAGAGATAATTATTTTATAATTTCAGTTTTAAAATTTTAATTTTAAATGTTTTTAAACTTCTTTTACCAAACAGCGATGCACACAGAAAATATTTTAAACTGTGACAACAATGTTTGAATGCACATATACCACATATTTTCTCTTAAAAAATGCCATGACACAATTTGTTTATTTCAGGATTTATATCATGATGCACGAAATGTGCGACAAAATAATGAATTTCACTTACCCCACCTGCTGTTGAATAAAATGAAGACTTCAATAATGGTAACAAATATAAATTCGAAAGATCACAATTAAAACTTAATTAAAATATAACTTTATTCCAGGTAATTCTGACGTTCATGAATAAGTCGGTACAGTTAATCCAAACTTGTTTTAGATAGTCTATGTGTGTTTAGATACTTAGACACTGTTCTGTCAAGTTTCGAAATCGAGGTCACACCGTTTCAGGTGTAAGAAGTTCAACAATTTATTTTAAACGAAAATTAACAACCTTCTTGGCAGAGTGGCCTCCCTTCTTAATTGGGCACTTTGAAAGGGAAGTAACTACTGCGATACTTATGTGTAAAGTTCTTGTATGAGTGTACTCCCTTTCAATAAAAAAAAACCCATAAGGAATGCAATAAAGTGAAAAATCCTGAGGTCCGACGGCGGGATTGAGCCCGAATCTTCAGAGTGGTAGTCAGACACTATAACCACGTCGCTAAAGAGCTAGTCCAACAGCAAGGCTGTTGGGAGTGACCTTATTTCACAAAACTCCTCTTAATGTTTCAAGGCCCAGACACGCCCACTAAAACGTCTTGCATCCGCATGACCCACCCCGAAACCATTAAACAGCTCATGCCCATTTTCTGAATCGTTCGCTGGTCACCATTAAAGTAAAATATCCTGAGCTCCGATGGGAGATTGAACCCGCGACCTACAGCAATAAAAGAGCACTTATTAATTACTATGATGGGGATGTTGTAAAGGCATCCACAGAGATGATAAGGGAGACATAAGTCTTCCAAATGGTGCTTGTGGATTTAAATGTTTATGAGGTCCTTCTGCACCTAAGGCTGCATTATGTGCCGCCCAGAGTGTGTCCCAGCACTCATACCTTATTAATTTACCAGACTCACAAAAGCTGGGACCAATTTAAAACATACCTGCAATTTTCAGCTATTAATGTTTTTAATGAAAGGCATTTATCTTGGATAGGTATTGTGGGGGAAAACCCTGAGAAAACCCTTCCTGCCTGGTATGGAGACCGCCAACCAAACTCACAAGCTTCGGTGAACGGGGATTGAACCTGGGTTGCCTAGGTTGAGGAGTGAGTGTACATGTACCAACCACTGCGCCAACCGGACGGCTATGGTGACTTTGAGGGAAAAATGTGTTATGGCCATTGGGTGATATATGATATATCTAGTTGCCACAATACTGATAACGATGACATTGATAGTCAATGTGAAATAAATGATAACACTGATACCTAATAATTAGTATCATATTACATTTGTAATGTGTGTAATACAGTGGTGTCACTGCATCAGTCACCAACATCATCAGCCAGGATCCACCCATCAACAAGTGTTTCGACCCTTTAATCCTGGTACACTCTCCGGGTGGTGGGTCCGCAGTGGTGATCAGTCCACTACGTGTTGGTGACTGGCTTCCAGCTCCTCTCATCTCTTCGAGACCATAGCCAACTGGATGCCCTTTCAGCTGATTGTTCTAGTCTGCCCACAGCAGTCCTTCTCTCATGGCCCTTGAGTCCCATGGCGCCCAACATCTTCCATAGTGAATTGGCTGGGAAACCCCTTGCTCCTATTTCAACAGGGAACAGCCAGGTTCTCCATCCTTGTTGTCTGCATTGGTCCATGAGATCAGAGTACTTGGTTTTCTTCCTCTCGTAGGCTTCTTCACACCTTGTTTCCCATGGGATTGTCAATTCAATCATCACCAGGTGCTTTGCAGTGTTGGACCAGATGACAATGTCGGGTCTGAGATTGGTTTGTACTACCTCTGGAAAGACAAGCTTTTTCTGTAGGTCAACAGCCATGTTCCAATTGTCAGTTTCGTCAAGTACTGAAGATGTTGTTCTTTTGCCTTTAGGTGCTGACTGGCCTTCCTTGACAAAGTGGATGGTTTTTGGCTGTGGCTGTTTTCTCTTCTTCATTCGCTGTCTTTCAAGAATGTCTGCCATATCTCGAAGCACTTGGTCATGGCGCCATCTATATCTGCCTTGCGTGAGTGCTGTGCTGCATGCCGATAGTATGTGCTCCATGCTTCCAGTTCTGTTACACAGTTGACATGATGGGCTGTCTTGCATTCCCCATCTGTGTAGGTTAGCTGGTGAGGGTAGCAGATCATATACCGACCGCAGTAAGAAGCTGATTCGCAAAGGCTCATACTTCCAGATCTGGCCCCATGTCATCTTCCTTGGTGTGGTGTCCCATTTTGTCCATGCTCCCTGTGAGCCCATGGCTACTGCTCTAGATCTTCTCTCTTCTTCTTCCATCTTCCGCACTTCATCTACTACCATTTTCCTTTTTTCCCCACTGGCTGCTTGGCTCCATCTAGGACATGTTGAGATTCCAAGACCTTGGCGCCCGCTAGTGGTTGTTCCAACAATGTCTTTCTGCCTAAGTCTACTTTCTGCCTGGGTCACTGCCTGGCTGGCTGACCACTTTCTCCCTGTTCTTGTCTCTATGCCAGCTTTCCTGATCTTATCATCTCGGGATTCTTTCAGAGTTACCACCAGCCGTGCCTTTGATGCCTTGAACTCCTCCACTAATGATGAGAGCGGGAGTTGTAACTGGTTGGATCTTCCATAAAGACCTATGTTTGTAAAGCTTGGTGGTACCCCTAACCATCTTCGAAGATGCCTGCTTATGGTTCTTTCTAGGCCCTCCACTGTTGATGTTGCTAACTCATACAACATAAGGGGCCACATCAGGCGAGGTAGTAGTCCGTGTTGAAACAACCATGCCTTGAATTTTCCTGGTAGCCAAGACCTGTCTATTTGTTTCAACCCTTCATTTAGCTGGCCTTTGATGCGCTTTACATTATTTGTATCATTGAGGCTTGCATCATACCACTTGCCCAGGCACTTGATTGGACTATCCATGATAGATGGTATGTCTTCTCTCTGTACCTGGAGGTTGAACTTCTTGGTTGACTGGCCTTTCTTGATGATAAGGCTTCTGGATTTCTTCGGCTTGAATTTCATTCTTGCCCAAGATGTTGTACTCTCAAGAGCTGAGAGGACCCATCTAGCCTGCACATGTGTCTGGGTTGTTATAGTCAAGTCATCCATGAAGCTCCTGTTGCTTGGTAGGTAGATCCCTGACGCAGTTTTTGGTCCACGGGTTTCCTTCTTGGCAGCATTCAGGATGAGGTTCATGCCCATGACAAATAGGACAACGGAAACGGTGCAGCCAGTAATGATTCCCTTCTCAAGCCTCTGCCACTCTGTTATCTTCTCTCTCACTGAGAAGCGCAGCTGAATGTTGTCTAGGTACCCTAGGACAATCTTCTGTACATGTGCTGGTATGTGATAGTGATCCAGCGCTCTTCGTATTAGCTGGTGTGGTATGGAGCCGTATGCATTGGCTAGGTCTAGCCATACTACTGTCAAATCCTGTTGGTTCACTTTCGCTTCACGTATCAGCTGGCTTAAAGCGCTTGTGTGCTCTACACAACCAGAAAATCCAGGCACACCTCCTTTTTGGATTGAAGTATCCACATATTTGTTAGCAGTAAGGTATGTGGTCAGTCTTCTAGCGAGAACAGCAAAGAAGATCTTGCCTTCCACATTTAAAAGTGATATTGTCCTGAACTGGCTAATGTTGTGCGAGTTTGTTTCCTTAGGGACAAATAGGCCTTCTGCTTTCTGCCAGCACTCGGGTACCTGTCCTTTTCTCCATACCACCTTAATTAGGCGCCAAAGGCGACGAAGCAGTCTTGGGCACATCTTGTAGACCTTATATGGTATTCCATTAGGTCCTGGGGCAGAGCCAGCTCTAGCTTTCTTCACTACATCTTTCACCTCAGCCAGGGTGGGTTCTTTACTGTCAAGTGCTATAGTTGGAGCTGGTTCAGGCATGATGTGTGCACATGGGCCCAAAGGGTCATCTCTTCTGGTGTCAGAGTGTGTATCCCTCAGGTGGGTCTGTATCTCCTCCATTGAGCTGTTGAGGATGCCTGATTTCTCCTTGTCTAGCAACTTTTTGGAGAACTTGTATGGGTTGGCTATAAATGAAGTCCTTTGTTGTGCTCTCTTTCGTCTGTTCTTTCTTGCTGTCTCTGCTTTTCTGAGTTCCCTCAGTTGCTTTCTCTGCAAGTCTCGTAGCTCTTGCAATCCAAGTTTCTCCTCGTCTTTGGCGTTTCTATATGCCTTTCTCAGTTTCTTAAGCTCTTGTCTAATGGCCTGTATCTGCCTCTCTCTCCTGTTGGGTTGACTTGACGGTTTGGAATGTTTTGGTACATAGACTCCATATCGTTCTTTGCCAACCGTGTAAATTAGGCTTGTCATGGCCACTAGTTTTCTCTCAACTGCCCCTTGTAGAGTTGCTTCCAGGATAAGATCTAGCTCGTGATCAAAGTCTGTCCATGCCTTTTTATTCGAAGTCTTTGGCCACTCTATTCTTGGTCTCTTTTCCTCCTCTGGTGTTGCTGGTGGGGTCTTATGCGGTACTTCTTTTACTGGTTCAGAGTCATCTTGGGTTTGAAGTAACTCAAGGAGAGGATCAATCTGGGATTCATCAGGAATCTGTGTGCTGTCAGATGGCATCTCATCTGCAGAGAGGTCTCTAGTTCTGTGGGTAGCCTCCTGACTAGTGTCCTCCTGCGTCTCACCAAGGATTAAACTTGTGCGCTGCTTCTGGGATGCCTTTTGACCACATGCCGATCTTGCCTGGTGAATCCGTAGACCCCTGAGGTTCTTACAGATTTTCCCGCACTTACATCTAACTTCTGCCGGTGTTCCAGTCAGTGTCGTTTGTACTAGCCGTGTCGTCATTGGTTTATCCGTCCGGTTGAGTCTTTCATCCTCCCCTACTCTCGTAAGACTCTGGGGGTATTCTTCTATTAGTGAGTCTGTAGCTGTTGTATGTGGGTTGCCCTCTCATGAAGGCTACATTCTGGGGTGCCAACCCATTATGTCCCGTCCCAGTCTATTCCTGGTGGTCATCTGTCTTTCCAGCGTCACCGTTCTATTCTCGGTTGCCATCCAGTCTTTCCTAGAAGCCATCAGATCTTTTCTGACATAGAAATGTGTGTAATACAGTGGTGTCACTGCATCAGTCACCAACATCATCAGCCAGGATCCACCCATCAACAAGTGTTTCGACCCTTTAATCCTGGTACACTCTCCGGGTGGTGGGTCCGCAGTGGTGATCAGTCCACTACGTGTTGGTGACTGGCTTCCAGCTCCTCTCATCTCTTCGAGACCATAGCCAACTGAATGCCCTTTCAGCTGATTGTTCTAGTCTGCCCACAGCAGTCCTTCTCTCGTGGCCCTTGAGTCCCATGGCGCCCAACATCTTCCATAGTGAATTGGCTGGGAAACCCCTTGCTCCTATTTCAACAGGGAACAGCCAGGTTCTCCATCCTTGTTGTCTGCATTGGTCCATGAGATCAGAGTACTTGGTTTTCTTCCTCTCGTAGGCTTCTTCACACCTTGTTTCCCATGGGATTGTCAATTCAATCATCACCAGGTGCTTTGCAGTGTTGGACCAGATGACAATGTCGGGTCTGAGATTGGTTTGTACTACCTCTGGAAAGACAAGCTTTTTCTGTAGGTCAACAGCCATGTTCCAATTGTCAGCTTCGTCAAGTACTGAAGATGTTGTTCTTTTGCCTTTAGGTGCTGACTGGCCTTCCTTGACAAAGTGGATGGTTTTTGGCTGTGGCTGTTTTCTCTTCTTCATTCGCTGTCTTTCAAGAATGTCTGCCATATCTCGAAGCACTTGGTCATGGCGCCATCTATATCTGCCTTGCGTGAGTGCTGTGCTGCATGCCGATAGTATGTGCTTCATGCTTCCAGTTCTGTTACACAGTTGACATGATGGGCTGTCTTGCATTCCCCATCTGTGTAGGTTAGCTGGTGAGGGTAGCAGATCATATACCGACCGCAGTAAGAAGCTAATGTGACATTAACAATAATGATGATAGATGTGGAGTAGATGAAAATGATGATACTTGTGGAGTAGATGATAATGATGATACTGCTGAAATGGATGATATTGATTATATAGGTGATGCTTAATACAATTGCGGCATATACATGTACTGTTATTCGGATATTGAGAATAATGATGACACCGGTGACAACTGTGAAAAAGACTTCAATGAAAATGGTGATATTTATTACAAAAGTTACAATTGTGATAATGATGACATAATTTTGGCGATATTGATGATAATTGTCAATACATGTATTGTGATTCTTTTTAAATTGTCGATGATGGCGACATTGTTGACCTAACTTGATAATAATGATATTTATTATTGGTGATACTGGTTTTTGCAAAATTGATAAGCGTGAAACAGATGATTATGGCTGATGGTAAAACTCATAGTGATGGTAATGGTTACAATGATGAAAATGATCTGATGTGGATTACAGGGACTTATTGCCAGTTTGGTAAAAATGACTATTAATTAGGGATGGTACCGAATACCGATTTCGGTATTCGAATATTCGGTCACCCTTCCGAACGAATATTCGGATATTCGGTCAACATCTGTTGGAAAAAAGTCAACTTTGTTTACCGTACCATTACTCCATGAATTCTACTTTCGTTTTTACCGGAAGTTCACCGGAAGTGTTTAAATATTGACACAGCGTTGCCGTCGTTAATTCGAAGCTGATGTTGATGATTACTTTTTATTGTTAAAATTGAATGACCAAAACTGTTTTTAAACTATTATATCGTACATCAACAATAGAACGAGAAACATAATATTACATGACGACAAAATAATTACATGACAAAACAGTTAGATCTACATATAATTAAAGCTGAACTTAAACGAATTACTTAGTATGTACATAGCCACAACACACTTTGAACCTGTTTAACAGACTAAACAGTCCGTCTTTTAAAGTTGCCACGTTTAAAAGACACTTGGATCGGCGACTTCTTATCGGATGATGTCGTGAAATACTTCCAAGCAGCGGAAGGCGTAGGTGGCATTTTGCTTGTACAGATATTTACTTTATGCGTGTAGCAATTATAATATTTTCAATTAAATGAGGGTGAAATACCAAAAACATTTCTTTAAGTATAATACCTGATTGAATATTGAGTAATTAATTAATGTTTGGACCATTCGATACGCAAATACTCATTATAGGTTGAGTAAATTATTTTCTAAAAGCTCTTTTGATTGGACAACGTGATTAAAACCATACGATCTGTTTTGTTTTTCACACCAAGTCGGCTCTTTTTTTACTCATTTAATCTTTGATCATTTTAAATGTAATTCGAGTTATTAGATCAATACAGGTCGGTGTTTTAATTGCCAAACGGTCTTATTTGTTTTTACACAAAGTTGGCTTTTCCTTTACTCATTTAATCTTTGATAATTTTAAATGTAATTCGAGTCATTGGATCAAGTGCAGGTCGGTGTTTTGATTGCCGACGCGATTTGCACCTATCATAATTTTGACACCAAGTGTCTGGCTTTGTTAGCGGGATTTATGACCGGTATACTGTCATCACCATAGCGACGCATTAACGCGCCTACCGGAATAAACATTATGACACGAGGAACAACTTTTTTGACAATGTTTAAAGCAAATTTTACGAATACAAAGTCTTTGAAATTACTCGATTTTTTATTTTTTCTTCCGAATATTCGATTCGGAAAACAGTATCCGAATATTCGGTCCGGGACCGAATATTCGGATATTCGGATATTCGTTGACATCCCTACTATTAATGACATTTATTTGTTTTAAATCTATCATTATATGGCAAAGTTATGGCTAAGTGAGACATGAATTTTCAGCAGGACATCAACACTCATACAGACAGACAGTGTGACTGCTATGTGCTTGTTTAAAATGTGCATTATGCATTCTGATGCAATATTTTTTAACCCTTTACCACTCAGAAAGGCACTTTGATGTATTTGAAGTCCTTTAGAAATAGAAAATCAAATTAAATTTAAATCCTTTCTCAATATATTCAAGTTTGAAAGACTTCATTTCCAACCCTTAGATACTGATGAGTAGCAAAATATATTAACCCTTTGCATGCTGGGAAATTTGTAGTCTGCTAAAATGTTGTCTGCTGAATTTCTAAAATTAGCATTTTCTTCGATTTTTTTTCAAAGAATACTATCAGAATAGCAAACAGTTTAGATCCTGATGAGACGCCATGTTCTGTGGCGTCTCATCTGGATCCAAACTGTTTGCAAAGGCCTTCAAAATTCGGTTCCAGCACTGTAAGGGTTAAGCCTGAACAGACTGCAACTTACTCGCAGGCTGTTATGGTTTTATGTTTGCACATAGTCATTTACACTTTGCTTCTGAGTGGGAAAGGGTTAAAGAGAATATGTAATTCTAATTGCTGAACACATACCTTTAGTGTTTAAAAATGAGTATATGTGTTCCTAATTATAAGAAAAATATTACTCCAGAAACATGATGGAGAGATAAATTATACCATCCTCTAGTCTTTTATTTTAGACATTTTTCGCTGTGATAAACAGGACTTTAATAAACATGTACAGATATACTATTTCAATTGTTTATTTTCATATGAAATCTACACATTACAGCCAAGATCAACTTTTCCCAAATTGCGTACTTAACAGCAATTGCACAACAATATACATGTACCTGTACAGTTTAGTATGGAATTTGTACTTCAAACTACTTTTCCTTCCGGCAAATGTAAACACTTTCTGTATTTCTATTTTTAGAGTTTCATTTTATATAATTCATACAAATCAAACAACATATACTTGATTATCATTTTATGAAATGATTTAAACAAAACTGCCAACTTGTTCAACATTGTTATGAAAACAAGGTCAGTCAATTAGCAATATAAATAAATTTTGTTAGAAATTGTGTTAATTTGATAATTATTTTTACTGTATGAATAATACTTGAAAATAAATTAAAACCTACTTATATATCATGAAATAAACAAATATTATTTACTTTGTTGTTTGATTGTTTTATTTTTCGGACTTGCGTGAATTACTAATTGTATGCAGCGCGAGTTTGAAATATTCTTAATGTGTTTCTAATTGATTTTGTTCAACATTCGGCCGTTTTTCGGCCGATGAAAACGGCAAAATTTGACCGCGTCTTACACGCGGGTCAGTCTTAAATCCACCGATAATAAAGTCCGAAATCGGGGTGCGTCTTATAAGCGAGGGCGTCTTATAAGCGCACGTATACGGTAGCAATATAAATAAAGCGGTTCGAGTACATAGACACTATTTATTTTCATTATCACATTTCTGTAGAACCAGTTGTAAAAAGTTATTAGAAATCAGACACAGAAAATTAGCAATCATCACTATTTCAAACTCTGAATTATCCCATTCCATCGCTTGTCATGATGGCTTCTTGAATTTGTATAAAACTTGTTTATATATGTGACAAAAGTATAAGCAATGAGAAATAAAAAATTATTACTTTCTTCCATCAGTTTATAACTAAGAGTAACTAAATTCAAGCAAAAATAAAATTTCCATTATGACCATTTATTCGAAGGGGGGAATACAGTGCTTCTTCTGAATGTTAAAACTAGTGTAACCTACATGTACATTTTGTATCTTTTAGGATTTAGTTTTACTGAAATACATTTTGAGCAATTACGTTATTCTGCGAATCAAAAAATCCTTCAGCATTGAAATTACCGTAACTACTTCTTTCTCAAGTTATTTATTGCTTGAAAACATTTCAATTTGGAGTTTTGCTTTGTTTTTCAATGTCAATATTCAGAAAATTTGAATATTGAAAAGTGTTCATTATTTTAATGAAAAAGTTTTGTTGCTTCTCCTGAAAATTATACAAAATGTCAGTTACACTGGTTTTAACATTCAGCAGACAATGTGTTTTCACTCAAAATAGTTCGGAAAATTTTGTGCCAATTTTTTAAAAACAAAAATGTTGTTCTTATAATTTAATAGTTGATGTATGTCACCAAAATATACACAAAAATGAAAAAAAATAGTAAAAATTCTATACGCACGTCAATTTCATGACTTTCAGCATTCACTACACAAATTATTATATAATGAATAAAGTCATGTCAGCTAAGAAAGTGTCCGAGCTTTCTCGAATTTCTGTAGTACCCGGTTCCTCTCTTTATGTCTCTGTCCAGCCAGTGCAACGTTCTCTCTGCACGCTCTGGCAATCTGTTCTTTCAGCGTCACGTTCTCCTTGTAGAGCTCATCGTAATTTTTCCCTCTGTACCTGCCAATTATAGCTATGATTGAGTCTTGTACTGGGAAAAATGGGCTTAACTCTCTATCACTTAGATACATATTTTTACAAATTTGTAGTCCCCTTGAAAGTTAAATTTTGATTTCATGTGTTTCTTACTAGATTCAAGTTTTTGAATCCATCTTTTAGATACTGATGAGCAGCAAACAGCATAAAACCTGTACAGACTGCGAGTTACACACAGACTGTTCTGGTTTTATGCTGTTTGCATGATAGCCATTTTCACTTTGCTTCTGAGTGGGAAAGGGTTTATGTATGTGCATTAATTGTCATCCCAGATTAGCCTATGCTGACAGTCTTTCCAGCGTTCCTAGTTTTTTTTAGTTATCCCCACGCTTTTTGAAAAAAAGGTGGGGATATTGTGGTGATCTCCGCCGTCCGTCCGTCCGTCCGTCCTGGCCACTATCTCCTCCTACACTAAAAGCACTAGAACCTTGAAATTTACACACATGGTAGCTATGAGCATATGTGCGACCCTGCACTATTTGGAATTTTGATCTGACCCCTGGGTCAAAAGTTATAGGGGTTGGGGATGGGGCCGCGTCAGAAATTATCACTCATTTTTTTAGGTTATTTTACATTTACTTCTTTATTTCTACACCGATTCACTTCAAATTGATACTGGACCTCACCTATGACAATACGGTCAATCTCAACCATGCATGGCCCCATTCCCAACCCTGGGGCGCCCCGCCCACATAGGCCACACCCACCAAAAATTTCCATTTACTATAATTTTTTCATTTCTACACGGATTCATTTCAAATTGATACTGAACTTTTGTTATGACATTAGGGTCAATCTCAACTATGCATGGCCCCAATCCCAACCCTGGGGCGCCCGCCCACATAGGCCACACCCACCAAAAAATTCCATTTACTATAATTTTTTCATTTCTACACGGATTCACTTCAAATTGATACTGAACTTCTCTTATGACATTAGGGTCAATCTCAACTATGCATGGCCCCATAACCAACCCTGGGGCCCCGCCCACATAGACCACACCCACCCAAAATTGCCTTTACTATAATTTCTTCATTTCTACACCGATTCACTTCAAATTGATATTGAACTTCTCTTATGACAATACAGTCAATCTCAACTATGCATGGCCCCATTACCAACCCTGGGGCGCCCCGCCCACATAGACCACACCCACCCAAAATTGCCTTTTACTATAATTTCTTCATTTCTACACCGATTCACTTCAAATTGATACTGAACCTCTCTTATGACAATACGGTCAATCTCAACTATGCATGGCACAATTACCAACCCTGGGGCGCCCTGCCCACATATGTCACACCCACCCAAAATAGCCTTTTACTATAACTTCTTCATTTCTACACCAATTCACTTCTAATTGATGATGAACTTCTCTTATGACAATACGGTCAATCTCAGCTATGCATGGCCCCATTACCAACCCTGGGGCACACCTAGGTCAAACATTCGGCGTGGGGATACGCGTCGGCCTCTGCCGCGCCATTTCTAGTTTTCCTAGTATTTTTAAGTCTCCTAGTTTTTACAAAAAGCTCCTAGTTTTCCTAGTTTTTTTCAGTAGAGAGTCTTAAAATTCTTTGATGGGCAAAATATTTTGGTTTTGTTATTTTAATGTGACCTGGATATGCATACATGTATTAATAGTGTTTTAAATATAATTATTTGGGTTTGCTGTAGGTATGCATTAATGGGTTTTTTCCTAGATATATTTGCTTGCTAGAAAAGATAGACAATAATCGCGATTTCCAGTCAAAATGGTGTAAGGCAGATTCTGGGAACCACTTTGCTGTGTATTGCTTTATGTGTTGTAAAAGCATAGCCTGTTCAAATTCTAGCCTGTCTCAGTTACTGGGCCATGCAGATGGATCAAAACATAAGTGCTGCAGTTGGTGAAAGTACACAATGATAGGTGAAAGTACACAATGATAAAGGCCAGATGCATCAATCACCTTTACCAGGAGGCAGTCATCAAGGAGGTGGTGATACTGAAAAGGAGGGGCAGACTGTCTTTCTAAAGCCTTAATCAGTAAGCGATCAAATAGCAAAAGCAGAGGCATTATGGGCAATCAAAGTGGCATCATGTGGATATTCCTACTCATAATGTGATGGAATAAGCGACCTGTTCCAAGGCAATGTTTCCTGGATCATTTTTTTAACAATTCACAATGACCAAATATAAGGTGTCATATCTAATATTAGATGGTCTTGGTCCTTATATAAGAAGGGATATTGTGAAAAAGATACAAGTATCAAAGAGTCCATTTACCAAAAAAATTGATTAAATAGGAAATTCACAGGACAAAAAGCAATGTGATGTTCTTGCATAATGCAGTTGGAAACTTTGTGTTTGTATGGTATTTTTCATTTGTTGGAAGTCTCTTCTTAGCAAAAATCCAGTTAAAGGGGCATTTTCACAGATTTTGGCATGTATTGAAGTTTGTCATTAAATGCTTTATATTGATAAATTTAAACATTGGACCTAAAAATCTCCAGTAAAAAAAACAAGAATAAAATTTAAAAAAGGAACAAAAAGTAATCCTCAACTGGACTCGAATCCTGAAGTAAAAAGTCATCCGCTTAGACCACTCGGCCATCCGAGCTCATGCTATGTGGGGATGTATTTTTCACTTTATATAAGCAATCCTCGTAGTTTCACAAAATATAACGACAACAACAGAACTTTCCAAATTGTTCAATCGTTTCGCGTTATAATTTTCAGGTTTTCAAATTGTTAAAAGATGCATATAATGGATATTTTAGAGCATGGTAAATGTTCAGTATTACTATTTCCTCACAAATATCAGAACTAAAACGACAAAATTGCGAATCTGAAACAACTTCTTTTAAATTTGCCAATTTACCGCAATGTGAAAAGGCCCTTTTAAGACCAAAAGTGTTACCTGCAGAGTTACCTTCTCTTTGCATCAGAATAATGCAAGGAAAAACTTTAGCTGAAGTCAAAAGTCACTGACTTTCAAAAAGCATGCATCAAAAACAGGATTTGAGGTACATTTTACATGTATATTGAAATTGCTAAAGGTTTGTGTACACTTCCAATTCTTTCAGCAGACTTATGTTCTCTTTGCTTACCCTTCCAAGTCTTTCAGCAGAGTTACCTTCCCTGATTTGCTTACCCTATCACGTTCTCCTTATTGGCTTACCCTTCCAATTCCTTCAGCAGAGAAACATTCTCCTTGTTTGCTTTCAGCAGCTGGTTTGTTATGAGTCGTATTTCCTTGTCTTTCTCTTTCAAGAGACCCTGAAGGTAGATGGCCTGATAGCGGCTTGCAGAGTCGACCAGCTGTTTACGTTCCGCCTTCGGTCGACTCCAGTCGAACGCAGACTTGGCTCTGTAAATGAAAAATGAAATGAAAAATTAAGGATGCCATGGCGTATTTGACATGGTGTCCACCAGCAACAGGAAGGTCAGGGGTTCAATCTGCACTGAGTGAGCATACTTTAGATCTTCCCAAAGACACATAATGATTCTACCCTGGACACAGTCTTGAGAGTGTTTCAATAAGCCTAGGGCCTTTGAAGCACTTAACCCGTTGCTTGCTGGGAAAATTGTCGTCTGCTAAAATGTTGTCTGGTGAATTTCTAAAATTAGCATTTTCTTCGATTTTTTTTCCAAAAAATACTAACAGAATAGCAAACAGTTTGGATCCTGATGAGACGCCACGTTCTGTGGCGTCTCATCTGGATCCAAACTGTTTGCAAAGGCCTTCAAAATTTGGTTCCAGCACTGAAAGAGTTAAGCTAATATAAAAAGGTTTAAACTTAATGAAACTGTCATTTCCCAAGTTAGGTAATACTGGTCGGAGCAATCGCCTGCAGTATTGATAAAATAGGGAAATACCAGATGCTTTGTTCTGTATTTGACCTGAACCACACTCAATGCCAACTAAATGGCTCTGTAAATGAAAGGGACATTTCCGAGTTAAGGCAATACTTTAAGATGGTGTTCAGTACTGCTAACAGTTTGGAAGTCACTACTAGACTTTAGTTGCTAGCAGAAGTTAGTATAGCTAATATATAGTATAGTTAATTTATGATATAGATAATACATGTAGCTTCTTTTGTCTTTGACCTACCACGCCAAATGCCTATCTCCCTCTGTAAAAGAATGAGATTTTAGTCAAAACTGGTAGCAGAATCTCACTTACCTACATGTATATACTTTCTTAACACAATCATGTACTAGTATTGTTTTTGCCTTGTATGAAACGCATTCAAAAGCAAACTTGGCTCTGTAAATACAGCAGTCTATTTAAGGTCAGGGACCGTATTCCAGAAGCATCTAAAGTTAAACTTTATTCTTATCCTTAAATTGGGAAATTTTCTAAAAAGTTTCATTTCATATTGCAATAGATTGGCTTCAAGATATACATATAAATAACATCATTATGCCAATGTTATTTTAGGAATACCAAAAAAACACGTGTTTCCATATTTAGTAAAGAAATACAAAACATTGTAATTTTGAACTTAAGTGAAATTATTTAAGAAATGACTTAAGATGTTTCTGGAATACCACCCCAGTTCAGTAAAGTTAATTATCTAATTAATTAGTTAATTCAATCACTGCTGTTCAGGTGGACTCAAACAGATTCTTTTGATGAAGTTAAATTTTGATTCGAGATCATGGTAATCGAGTTTCTCTGATTGTTACTTGAATGCTTTAAGATAAGCTGCTAATCCTTGCTATGAGGAAATCTAGCTTAATGCATAAAGTGTGGTCCAAGATTAGCTATTGCAGTCCCCACTGGCTAATCAGGGATGAGTCCCCACTGGCTAATCAGGGATGAGTCCCCACTGGCTAATCAGGGATGAGTCCCCACTGGCTAATCAGGGATGAGTCCCAACTGGCTAATCAGGGATGAGTCCCCACTGGCTAATCAGGGATGAGTCCCCACTGGCTAATCAGGGATGAGTCCCCACTGGCTAATCAGGGATGAGTCCCCACTGGCTAATCAGGGATGAGTCCCCACTGGCTAATCAGGGATGAGTCCCCACTGGCTAATCAGGGATGAGTCCCCACTGGCTAATCAGGGATGAGTCCCCACTGGCTAATCAGGGATGAGTCCCCACTGGCTAATCAGGGATGAGTCCCCACTGGCTAATCAGGGATGACTCCCCACTGACTAATCAGGGATGAGTCCCCACTGGCTAATCAGGGATGAGTCCCCACTGGCTAATCAGGGATGAGTCCCCACTGGCTAATCAGGGATGAGTCTCCACTGGCTAATCAGGGATGAGTCCCCACTGGCTAATCAGGGATGAGTCCCCACTGGCTAATCAGGGATGAGTCCCCACTGGCTAAACAGGGATGACACTTTCTGCTTTTATGGGTTTTTTTCATTAAAAGGAAGTAGCTTCTAAAAGAAAAACCAGTCTGGGCAGAAAGATTCGTTCCAACTTAGCAAGTGCGGACTGCACAGGCTAATCTGGGAGGACACTTAATGCACATGCATTAAGCCCCGTTTTACCAGAAAGCAGCTCAAATGCTATATGAAACCTTAACTCTTTCAGTGCTGGAACCGAATTTTGAAGGCCTTTGCAAACAGTTTGGATCCAGATGAGACGCCACAGAACGTGGCGTCTCGATCAGGATCCAAACTGTTTGCTATTCTGATAGTATTCTTTGAAAAAAAATCGAAGAAAATGCTAATTTTACAAATTCAGCAAACAACATTTTAGCAGATGACAAATTTCCCAGCATGCAAAGGCTTAAAATGGGTGTAGAACGCTAACCTTTCTGTTATATTTTTCTCGAAAGCGGGACATGACCAAGCACATTGTTCAGTGTTTCCAGCCGGCCTCGTGAATGGCTTCTGGATGACTGAGGGCTCTGTCAGGGTTTTCTGAAGAAAAACATCTAGAAATCACTGTAGATAGAAAATTGAACATATCGTAGCTGTCGTTCTCAAACCTTGTAGCTCCAAAATTTTCAAAATATTTTTTTTCGTCTTTTCCAAATATATGAAGTCTGGCGCGTGTTTTGTGCTATATCTCATAGCTCTACGCCAATCAGAGCCCTTGAAAAAGCCACGTGGCGAAATGTTGTAGAATGATTGTTGGATTTTTTCCCGGCGAAAAGTCGTAGCGACGCCATTCACATATAGGTACGCGTTTCGTTTGAACAAATTGGACATAAACGTATTTATAATTTTTTTTTATTTGCAACTATGAGGTTTCCTATCAGGACGAATTGTCGAACCTCACAAAAATGACAAATGTGTGGTGACAAAATATCTTAGCTACCATGTCTGACTGTCAGTATGACTTATCAGTATGACTTACGCGTCTATGGCTTATACCATTTGTTTGGTATTTTTACAGAAATTTCAATTTCTAAAACATCGTTATAAAAAAATGAGTCGTTTTTTTCTCTCTCCTGAAAAGTTGGCATTTTGTAGCTACGAGGTTTGAGAACGACAGCGATGATATTAGCCTAGTTCTTATAAAACTGGGCTTAATGTATGTGTGGAAAGTGTCGTCCCAGACTAGCCTGTGCAGATGACACAGGCTTATCTGGGATGACACTTTACGCACATGCATTAAGCCCAGTTTTCCCAGAATGCAGCTCATATATTTGCATTTAATAGACAAAAGACCTTTTGACAGAAGGTCATTGCACATTTACCGTATGATAGAATTTTACAGTCACTAGACCTTATGAAAATGTCAATGACAAACAACCTTATGCTGGGATTTCAATGGCATGTGACCTTCTGAGAAGACATATCAACTTATGACGGCACTTTATTGACAATTGAAATCAGATTAGAGATTTCCTTAGACACTTGCTCTTTGAAGGGCTTTCATTGACAACGAGGGTATGAAGGGATTTCATTTGACTGTATGCCATGTTTGAATTTATACACATGCCAGTATTCATTCACACATAAACATATGTATGGATTACATGACACTTGTTCAGTTGATAGGATTGAATAGAAATGTGTTGTATGATAGTTTTTGATTGACACTTGCCATTTGAAAGGCTTTTATGGACAATGGACCTAATGTCAGAATTTCATTGTAATTGACTGTATGCAATGTTTTCACTTTTACATGACATACGACAGGATTGTTTCTTGTCATTGACCACATGCAAAGTTTTCACTTATATCGACCTATGACAGGATTTCATTGTCATTGACCATATGCAATGTTTTCACACATAAATTACCCATGACAGGATTTTATTGTCATTGACCACATGCAAAGCTTTCACTTATATAGATCTATGTCAGGATTTCATAGTCATTGGCCGCATGGAATGTTTTCACTTATATAGACCTTTGACATGATTTCATTGTCATTGACCGTATGCAATGTTTTAACATGACATACGACAGGATTTGATTGTCATTGACCACATGCAATGTTTTCACTTATATTTAACTATGACATGATTTTATTGTCATTGACCATATGCAATGTTTTCACTTATACATTACCCATGACAGGATTTTATTGTCATTGACCATATGCAATCTTTTCACTTATACATTACCTATAACAGGATTTTATTGTCATTGACCGCATGCAATGTTTCCACTTATACATGAACAATGACAGAATACATGTACATTACCTACAACAGGATTTTATTGTCATTGACCGTAGGCAATGTCTTCACTTATACATTACCTATAAAAGGATTTTATTGTCAATGACCGTAGACAATGTTTTCACTTATACATTACCTATGACGGGATTTCATAGACAGTAAAACTAGTTAAGGCATTGCGTTGACTATTAAACTCATTAAGGGAATTCATTGACAATTGACATGATGGGATTTCAGTGACAAATGCCCTTCTGAGGTGATAACATTTTTACTGACCTTATGACAAGTTCTCATTGACATATGACCTTATGAAGGAACTTCATTGACACTTGACCTTATGAAAGGATTTCCTTGCAAATGTATCATTTGATAATTGGCCTTATAAAAGATTTATTGACAATTGACCTTGAATTGAAAGAATCGTTCCATGCTTTCATTGAAACATGACTATGTGAAGAGATTTCAATGAGATTTTAATGGGAGTTTTTATCAATTTGAACTCATGACTTGATTTCATATACATTCGACCTTTTGATTTATTTTAATTTAAAGTTAAGACAGGATTTCATTTATATTTGACAATATCACACGACTTGATTGATAGTTGAAATTATGACAGGTATTCATGGCCACTTGACCTGATGACTGAATTTCATGGAAAATCTGTTTTGCCCTTTCAAAGCTAGGGCTTTCGGTTTTTAAGGGAAATTTCTTGAAAGAAACATTCCTTCACTGTCAAGCAAGTTTGTCTGTCAGAATTATTGTTAGATGTCGTTTTAATGTCAATATCTTATCATAAATGTTTAAAACCTAGAAAATCAATACATGTCATCAAAAAATAAGATTCCACACATAGAATTGAGACTTTTTGAAAAGCACTTTTAATTTTAGAACTAAATAATATTTAATCATGTTTACAACAAGTGATTCTTCAATCTCCTCATCTCCTTTCCCCGCCATTTGTCTATAAGTTAACTGTTGCTCCCTCTGAAAAAAAAAGAAAGTATAATTTGAAAGTGATATCTGAAAATAGTATAGATCATTCTAAAGAAAATAAAACAAACAAAAAAAATAATCTTGTACAAGTATTGCATGAAAAGTTTACTCCGCTTTTTGTGTGTTTGTGTTTGTCAACAGATTTTAGGTAAATTTAGTTTTTTACACTACCATGTTCTCTTACTTTATCACTGATTTATAAGATTTTGTTAACCATGGTTTTCCGAAGGAAATAATGTCGGCAGGTGGGTGCGCGGGCGAAACAAGCTTGTCCGGGCCATAACTTTGTCGTTCATTGTGAGATTTTAAAATCATTTGGCACATTTGTTCACCATCATTAGACGGTGTGCCGTGCAAAAGAATTACGTCGATATCTCCAAAGTCAAGGTCACACTTTCAGTTCAAAGGTCAAAAATGGCCATATATTAGCCTTTCCGGGCCATAACTTTGTCGTTCATTGTGAGATTTTACAATCATTTGACACATTTGTTCACCATCATTGGACGGTGTGTCGCACGAAAGAATTAGGTCAATATCTCAAAGGTCAAGGTCACAAATAGATTTGATTTTATTTTGAAACAAAGGGGGTTAATTATAAACAATCAGTTCAGTTTGAGTTGTCTCCCTTTATCAGACTTTTTTTCAAATTGAAAACCTGGTTTTGTGACAATTTTGTCCCTTGTTAATCATAGAATCAATAACTAACAAGACACTGTCATAGAGTAAAACCTAGGGCAACATGTAGGGCGGAATTGTTGTCAAAAGTGTAAAAAAGTAAACTGCAATCACAATCTGCAATGCACTGGCATGACATAGGTCACTAACTCATGTCAACAAGATTTGTCCCAAAACAGTGCACTTAGCTATTCTTTGACTTTGATAGTATCATGTACATTTTCTGTCACTATTAACCCATTTATGCCTAGTGGACTCTCCCATCCTTCTAAATTGGATCTATTTATTTCCAAAATTAGGGATGTCTAGTATATTTATTTCTATATTAAGAATATTTCTTACAGAAATTCCTTTAAGCAAACAGCGCAATCCCTGATGAGACGCCCCATCATGCGGCGTCTCATCTGGGATTACGCTGTTTGCCAAGGCCTTTTTTCTAGAGGCTAGGCATAAATGGATTAATAAAAGTAGTAGTAACTTAGTATCTGTAAACTAACAGATCTAAACAAAAATCTGATTCAAAACATAGTAAGAGGTTTGCACAGACTTTTACAAACAAAAGCAAGCACACACCCACATGCACATGCCGAAGGAAGGAGGCCCTACCATTTCTATATCCATACGCTTTTTGTTGTGGGTTGGGGTAACTAAAAAACGCCCACCAACTTACATTTGCCTTTGTGGCAGCCACCACTTTCTTGACATCAATATTTAACACGGTGTCTGGTTTCTTGCGGATTCCAATAAACTAAAAACATTTAAAAAACACACAATAAGTCTCTAAGGTCGCCTGTTTTGCAAATCCCATAGAAGAAGCCAATGTGTAATAAAAAATAAATTACTTTATTTTCATTTGTGGACTAAAATCAAAACACTTCAGTTGGTAATCTGTCAATGAAAAAATGATATACAAGTAAATTCAAAGTAAGAAAAAGAAAAAAGAAACAGAAACAAACAGTATTTCCTACTTTGTGTCATTCTTTCAAATATTTACAACAAGTTAAGATGTTTCTGTATTTATTCTCAATGATGTCCATGTTGACCTGCACCAGGACACAGTTGGTAATTGGTAAACTATGATTCTTATTGCAATTATTTTTAAATATATTATTTGTCCGATTTTCAATTTAGGATTGTATATAAGAAATTTAAACAACAAGTCATTCATTTTTTAAGGACTGTTAACTCTTTCAGTGCTGGAACCGAATTTTGAAGGCCTTTGCAAACAGTTTGGATCCAGATGAGACGCCACAGAACGTGGCGTCTCATCAGGATCCAAACTGTTTGTTATTTTGATAGTATTCTTTGAAAAAAATCGAAGAAAATACTAATTTTAGAAATTCTGCAGACGACATTTTAGCAGATGACAAATTTCCCAGCATGCAAAGGGTTAAGCAAATAACAAAGACCTTTAGCTCTTCTTGCCTTATGACTACACTAATCATGTATTCACAACAACCCTTTTCTGCTCAAATATGCAATGTGACCCGTTTGTAGTCCCTTAGAAAACACAAATTTAATTTTAGACTCTTCTCAATAAATGATTTTTCAAAAGACTTCACTTCCAACCCTAAGATACTGATGAGCAGCAAACAGCTGCCTGAAAAGACTGCGAGTTACCAGCAGGCTGTTCTGGTTGTATGCTGGTTGCATATAACCATTTTCATTTTGCTTCTAAGTTGGAAAAGGTAAATTCACATTGCAGGGCTTACAAGAAGCAACATTATCACGGAAAATAACTGAAAGCTTCATTACATAATTTCCTCCCCCTTTGCCTATAGTTCGATCTGGTTGAAACGGAAGCTTTGTCCTGTTTGATTTTCTTAACCCTTTCCCACTCATAAGCAAAGTAAAAATGGCTTTTGCAACTAGCATAAAACCAGAACAGCCTGCGAGTATCTCTCAGTCTGTTCAGGTTTTATGCTGTTTGCTGCTCATCAGTATCTAAGGATTGGAAATGAAGCCTTTAAAACTTCAATCTAGTAAGAAAGATCTTAAGTTATATTTATCTTTCTTAGTGACTTCAATTGCGTATAAATACTTATCTAAGTGGTAATGGGTAAATAACTGAAAGCCTTATTACATATAATTGCCAACGCTAACTGCTCCTTTGCCTAGTTTGATCTGGTTGAAACGGAAGATTTATCCTGTTAGAGTTTCTAAAGGACTGAAAATGGGTCAAAATGGGCTTCTGGACAGGAATAGGCCAAAAGAAGCAACATTATAATGGTGAATATGTGAAAGAAGCCACATTACATAATTGCCGACCCTAACTGCTCCCTTTGCCTTATTCCATCTGGTTGCAGCAGATACTTTGTCACGCTCTCTCCAGCCCTTTACCTCCTCGTCAAAGTGGAATTTGTAGTGTGCTGGAGGCTGAAATAGTCAAAGTGGAATTTGTAGTGTGCTGGAGGCTGAAATAGTCAAGGAGAAAGTGGAATTTGTAGTGCACTGGAGGCTGAAATAGTCAAGGAGAATGTGTAGTGCACTGCAGGAGGCTCAAATAGTAAAGACAGTGGAATTTGTAGTGCGCTGGAGGCTGAAATAGTCAAAGTGGAATTTGTAGTGTGCTGGAGGCTGAAATAGTCAAGGAGAAAGTGGAATTTGTAGTGTGCTGGAGGCTGAAATAGTCTAGGAGAAAGTGGAATTTGTAGTGGCTGGAGGCTGAAATAGTCGAGGAGAAAGTGATATTTGTAGTGCGCTGGAGGCTGAAATAGTCAAGGAGAATACACATTTGAGACACGTTCTGACAAAATTGGGCTTAATGCATGTGCGTAAAGTGTCATCCCAGATTAGCCTGTGCAGACAGTACAGGCTAATCAGGGACGACACTTTCCGCTTTTCCGCTGGTATTTTTCGTTTAAAGGAAGTCTCTCCTCACTGAAAATCTAGTTTAGGCGGAAAGTGTCGTCCCTGATTAGCCTGTGCGGACTGCACAGACTAATCTGGGATGACACTTTACGCACATGCATTTAGTCCAATTTTGTCAGAACGAGGCTCATTTGATTTCAAGATTGCAAACAAATCAACATACAATATGCAAAATACCACAATAATGTAATGCAATCAGGGATTAAAACATATTTAACACAACTTAAGTTATCTACATGTATATAATAGAAGTCAATTACATACAATTTATATAGGTTAGCCAATTGTTTCTACCGTACTATAGAGATTTGAGTATGGTTTTAAAGTGACCTTTTTACGCTTTGATAACTTGACAAAATTGAAAAAAAGTGTATCAAATTTGCAAATTTTCGTTGCAGTTATGTTTTTTGCAAGGAAACAGACTACTACTGAATATTTACCAAGCTCTTCAATATCTCATATATGCATCTTTTGACGATTTAAAAGCCTGAAAATTATAACCCGTTACAAATGTGAAAAGATTGTATAATGTGGTCATTTCTTTTGTTATCGTTAAATGTTGTGACATTACGAGGATTGCTTATATAAAGTATAAAATACACCTATTACAATGTTAGCATGAATGGTCGAGTGGTTTAAGTGTAACACATTTACTCTAAGGTTTAGTGGTTTGAGTCCAGGTGTGGATAACATTTTTTCTTTCTTTAATTTTATTTGTGTTTGGAACTCTTTAGTTTCAATGTTTACATTTATTTATTAAAAGCATTTCATGACAAACTTGAAAACATGCCAAAATATGTGAAAAGGTATCTTTTACGTGAAACACAGTCCTCGAAGCAACTTTATATAGTTGTGCTACATACATGTTTTTTTTTTATTTTTCTTAATTTTTTATATATTCTGCATTCAAATTTTCCTGTATATAATATACCTTTAAAAAATAGTAATCTGTGCAGAAATATTAAACAAGAAAATTTAGCTATGTGGGTTGACATATTCCAGAAGAAAACTGAAATATGTGGTCAGGACTATATTCAAGAGTAAAACTAAGTGAAATATTCAAGATGAAAACTTAGTGATGTGGGTTAAAATACTCAAGATCATGGAAACTTAGTGATGTGGGTTGAAACACTCAAGATGAAAACTTAGTGATGTGGCTTGAAACGTTCAAGATGAAAACATAGTGATTTGGTTGAAACACTCAAGATTAAAACTTAGTGATATGGGTTAAAATTCTAAAGATTACAACTTAGTGATGTGGGCTGTAATATATACAAGATGAAAACTTAGTGATGTGGGCTGTTATATTCAAGATGTGGGCAGAAAAAATGTAAAGCAAGTTGGGTACAAATATGTACATAGTAAAAAAAGATAAGATAATTAAATGAAACATGGCATGAAAACGATCTCACTCCAATCCTTTATAATTCTACAAACTATTTTGGTTATTTAAAACACTTAAAATTCAACACATTTGAGTACAAATCCAGTGTTCCATGAAAATAACAAAAAATAACTCAATAATATCTAACATAAATTACACAATCCTGAAATACATACTTAAAGCAATTCACAATAACGGATCCATGTGTTTAACTCAAATATCCTCGTTTGCTATTGGACGACAACTGTAGATATGATGCTTTCACTTCTTACCTGAGTACGACTCCCATGAACAACGATAAACCATAAATCCTTGCGATCACGTATTGAAAAGGGCTTATCAATGGACAGATATGATTTATAAAAGCACAAGGGTTAGAAAGTTGGACCTAATCAGTGTCTAGCCCAGTGCTTTTGTTCAGATATACACTACGTCAAATTCAAGTTTAACTAAATTAATTGCAGTTATGCACATACAAAAAAATCCTGTGCATTTTTCGGTTTCAGAACACGTCAGAAATGATTAAATTTCAGATCAAGAAACTACTAAATAGATAATGGAAAATTAAATGCATTGACACATCAATAAATCTATAATGTAAGTAAATGTCATCTACCAAGTAAATGTTGTCAAATTAAGTTAGTTTATAATGTTCATATTCCCCATATAACCCTCTTCGTCAACCTAGCTTTATTATACTTTGAGTAATTGCAGGAACCTGGCTTTGGTTTTCAATTATTTCTGCCTCAATAGTATCCATATTTTGGTCTTACGAAACGACTGATGTAATTTGCATGTTCCACAAATGATCCTCTATTTACATACTGAGTTTTAACAATCATAAATTATTTTTTAGTTATGGCAAGATCCAGATTTTTCATTTATTAAATTAGTTACCATAGCAACCACATTTTAGTTATGGCAAATTCCAGATTTTTCACTTATTTAATTAGTTACCATAGCAACCACATTATTGTTTGATGAAAAACCTGAAATAACAAGCATAAAGTAACCCCATATGACCCTCTATCTACACAAGCTTCATCATCCACCTTGAGTACTCTTTGAGTAATGGCTTGTTCGAGATTTAAGTCTTGAATTATTTCAAAAACCATAGCAACCACAAATTTTGTCCAACGAAAAAATTGAAATAACGGGCATTATATACCGGTATACACCATATGGCCCAACATCCACATAACAAGTTTCATCATCATCCTTTTTGCATAATTGCTAACGTTATATATTTCCAGATTTTAGATTGCAATTATTTCAATAAAACATTGCAACCACAATTTTTTTGTTACAAATATAAAAAACTGAAACAACGTGCATAATCCTCATATGGCACTCATAAAACATACCAATTTAATTCGACCTAACTTAAATTAATCACTTTTCATGTCATCACAGGATCCAGATTTTATTGGACAAAACGACACAGAAACATTACCCAATGGCCAAGACTGGTCTAGAACTACCAGGGTTGTTTCAAGCCATTTTGGGAAAAGGAGTCTGGTTAAATTGGGATTTTTTTTATCGATAAAAGAGTCAAATTTGAGAATTTTTTATCGACAAAAAAGACCAAATTGGGATTTTTTACCAACAGATATTGACACAACAGGTCTTTTCCTGGCCATTTTGGATAAAAATCATATAAATTGTGTTATATATTTTGTAGGTTGTTTAACAAAATTGAGATAGAGAGTCTAATAATCGTATTAAGTCATAAGACACTTCTTTCAAAAAAAAAAAAAAAGAAATTGGGATTTTTTTTATATAATTTTGGTTTGGGATAAGGTCCATTTGCTCTGGGATCGGGTTGGTTTTACGGCCTTTTTTACATAGCAGAAAAACCCTGACTACTCTGGCCACATATGGCACAAGACCCTATTTGGTCATATAGACAAGTCCACTACTATACACCAGCTATACATGTAGCTCGCCAACATCGACCTGATGCTCGCGATCTATTTTAGCATAGTTTGGGTGCTCGAGTTATTTTTTCAACATTTTTACAACCAGGAATGACAAATGACAGACGGACAGATTGGGGTAAAGCATGTCTCCCCTGGTTACACTGGTTGAGAGACTAAAATTGACCCCCCATCCAAGCACTTGTGTGATGGATGGAGGACATTATTGGAATTAAGGCCGGAGGCGGAAAGAATACAAGCATATAGTATACTGTAGGCTGGAGGCCTTGTGAAATAATGTGCAGTTTAGTTTTCAGGCATGGTTCTAATTCATTTGAATGAAATACATTTTTGATAAGCATGTAATAATTTGATTTGTAAAGAGAGAAAGAAAATGCAAGCAAACACTTGACAACAACGAGAAAACGTACCTTTCTCTTTTGAGATGGGAATGGCGTCCTATATATCTGCCTGCAAGTTGACATTTTTCTCAACTCAAGATTCATTCTAGAATTGTGAGTAAACACTGGAAGCTCTGAAAAAGAAATTCAATGAAATCATGGCAATATGATACAATTGTTTAATCCAATTCATAAATTACAATTGTGTTAATTACATGTGAAATACAATTTTAAGACCAGAAACGCATGTAGTTTTGTGTAAAAAAATGTATGAACAACAATTTTCATTTGTGAAAATAAACAAAAAATAATTTATAAGAATATTAAAATATTATTTTTCTATCATCCTTTATTAATAAATCATATTTGGTAAAGCTTATGTACATTTTAATTACACTGTTTTTCAACCACAAGTTCAAAACCTTGAATAGCATGCCTCTTTATCCTTACCCCTTAATTCCACAACAAATTACGATAGAAAAATATATTTTGATATATTACGATAAAAATTACACATCTAGTAATTTGAAACAAACTAATTAGGACATGACTCAATCTATCAATTTCTGAAAAAATACTGATCATATAATACAATATATAAAGCTCACAAACACCTAACATTTATAACACAATAAAAGAAAAAAATCCAGTAACACACTATATACTGATTACTGTAAACAATTTGGATCTAACCCCATTGAAACCTTACCGAACTTATAAGTCTCTTGCAACGAACTTGGAATAATATTTTGTCCATAAGAATTTACTCAGTTAGGGTATGTTTGAATACAATGGAACAGCACACGGGATATTAATTTTATAAAGACATCAAACAGACTCAATTTTGTTTGAGGAATGGTTAATATCCGGTAAGAATGAACTTGTACAAACAGAACAATATGGAGTTTCTTAATCAGCAGCCACTTGTAAAATTGATTATAGATTTTACAACAACAGCCAACCTTTATTTATTGCATAACAAAATTTGTATGAAACTTCCACAAAGTAAGCACACCATACTCACACTGTCAACAATATGAAGCTGTAACTTAAAAAATATATATATGAGACGTGTTCTGAGAAAACGGGGCTTAATGACTATGTGCGTCAAGTGTCATCCCAGATTAGCCTGTGCTGTTTGCACAGGCTCATCAGGGACGACACTTTCCGCTTTTATGGTATTTTTTTGTTTAAAGGAAATATCTCCAACACGAAAATCAAGTTAAGGTAGAAAGTGTCGTCCCTGATTAGCCTGTGCAGACTGCACAGGCTAATCTGGGACGTCACTTTACGCACATGCATTAAACCCAGTTTTCTTGAACGCGACTCATATAATTATGTAAAAATAAGAAGTGTTAAATACATTGGGGAAAATCTATTAATATGTGAAAAGTTTCTTATTACATGTTCATTATAAATCATCACTTGTAAAAATGTTTGCAAAAAACAAGAAAATACTTACTTCTAAATTTAGTTTTTTCTACTTGTATTGACCTTTCTTCCGCCATTTTGGATCAACTTACAAAAAGTTGATTGTTCCTCTTTTCTTCATAAGTAAATACATTTATGCATTCTTGGCTTGAGCACGCTCTGTGATAGTAAAAAACATTTGAGTAAAAATGGTAACCAAAAAAAACCTAGGCTTAATACATGTACATCTGCGTAAACAATCATCCCAGATAAAAACAAGTGCAGACCGCTCATCTATTTTTCTTTTTAAAGGTGAAGGGAACTATCTCAATACTTCAATCAAAAAAGATGGATGGGTGGGGTGGAGAGGGGTGTATAGTGTGGGGGTGTGGTCATTTATTACAGTATTTTCCAACAATCGATAAGAAATAAAAATGCAAAAACAAAATAAAAATAATTTATTCTTTGGGGGGGGGGGGGGGGGGGGGGGGGGAGGATTCTTGGGTGGGATAGTTGGATGGTCTTTCAAAAATAAAATAATAAAAATAAATATTTTTGTTTTTAACCATGTTTCCAAAAAAAATTGGGGGGGGGGGGATTGGGTGGGGTCAGGGGGTATAGTGTGAGGGTGTGGTAATTTATAAGATGATCTTTAAAAAAAAATTTAAAAAAAATAAACAAATAAAAAAAATTTGGGGGGGGGGGATTCAGGGGGCGGGGGGGAGGATATGGGGGGTGGTTTGGGTGGAGTCAATTGAAGTATGTCATGTAAGAGTTGTTTTATAAAAGTATCAATCAAATCTGATCATAAATAACGAAGTCATGGCAATTTTTGCAAAATTTAATTATATGACTTTGAGAGTCAAGGTCATTCAAAGGTCACGGTAAAATTAAACTTGCCAGGTTCAGTTCCCTCATGATAGTATGAAAGTATTTGAAGTTTGAAAGCAATAGCCTTGATACTTTAGAAGTAAAGTGGATGTAAACACAAAATTTAACCATATTTTCAAAGTTACTAAAAAAGGGCCATAATTCCGTCAAAATGACAACCAGAGTTATGCAACTTGTTCCTTACAGTCCCCTTATGATAGTTTGTGAGTGTTCCAAATCTGAAAGCAATAGCTATTATACTTTAGGAGTAAAGCGTCCCAAAACACAAAACTTAACGAAATTTTCAATTTTCTAAGTATAAAGGGGCCATAATTCTGTCAAAATGCCAGTCAGAGTTACATAACTTGCACAGTCCCTTTATGATAGTCAGTAAGTGTCGCAAGTATGAAAGCAATAGCTTTGATACATTAGGAATAAAGTGGACCTTAACAGAAAACTTAACCAAATTTTCAATTTTCTAAGTATAAAAAGGGCACATAATTCTGTCAAAATGCACGCCAGAGTTATCTAACTTTGCCTGCCCAGTCCCCTCATGATCGTAAGTAAGTGTACCAAGTTTGAATGCAATAGCTTTGATGCTTTATGAGAAAAGTGGACCTAAACACAAGACTTAACCATATTTTCAATTTTCTAAGAATAAAAAGGGCACATAATTCTGTCAAAATGCACGCCAGAGTTATCTAACTTTGCCTGCCCAGTCCCCTCATAATAATAAGTAAGTGTACCAAGTTTGAATGCAATAGCTTTGATACTTTATGAGAAAAACTTAACCGGACGCCGATGCCGACGCTGACGCCAAGGTGATGACAATAGCTCATTTTTTTTTTCAAAAAATAGATGAGCTAAAAATGTATACAGGCAGACTAACCAAGGCAGAAACTTTTGGAATGTATTGATTTTTTTTGTTTTAATTTAGTATCTTTAACACTAAAATACAGTCTTAAGGCAGACAGTGTCGTCCATTATAAACTTTTGCGGACTGCAGAGATCTGGGCAGAGTGTGGCTTATGTGTAATATTATTTTTTATTAAAAAGCTTCACACAAAACCTGTCAACAGTTTACAGATACTCACTGCTAATCAGAACTACTTTCATGATTTAAAGAAGTAATATAATAGAAAAAAAATAACAAAAAATAACAAGAGTTGTGTTTGTGAAACACAATGCCGTGGTGTAATGGATATGGTGTCCGCCTAGCAGCCGGGAGGTCACGGGTTCGAACCCCACTGTGGGAGTGTTCTTTCGATCTTCCCCAAAGACACCAAGTACTGGTTCTTAGTCCCAGGAAAATGACTCGAGAGCATTTCAATAAGCCATAGGCTTTTGATGTAATCAAGCATAAATAAAAAGGTTTAAACTAAACACAATGCGCCCTACTGATCTTTGAAGCTGCACAGCAGCTTTTTGAGACAAAAATAATATACTGCCCAAGGCCCGTAACTTTGTCAAAAATCAATGGACAGGAAAGACACTTGAACTTGATCCTTCTGTGACTTATGAAGGTAGACTCACAAACCAAAAATAAAGTATATGTCTGTCAGCATTTCAAAAAAAGTCCAATTTAGGCCTGTAACTTTGTCAAAAATCAATCGTCCAGAACGGAACTTGATCTGGAAGTTGTTTAGGTAGACTCACACACCAATAATCAGGTCAACATCTGCACATGTTTAAAAACAAAATGTGGAAAACTGTTATTCGAGAAAAAATTCAAGTCCAATTCGGTCCATAATTTTGCAAAAACTCAAGCATGGAAGTAGAATGATCATAAATATCTGAAAGCATTTATGAAAAAATCTAGAAACATATTCAAGACAGACAATTGGACAGTTAGACTGCTATATGCCTTAATAAAAAACTTTGACCACACACATGGTCCATTGACAGGAGTTACACATAAAACTACTTCATTTTTTTATTTATTTGAAAGTGTAGGCAATTGACACAACAATTTACAATACCACAAATCAACAACATTATTCGGTTTTTCATTACAAAAGAATGAATCCTAAAATATTAACAGCACAAAACAAGAACCAAAACTACATACCGTTGTATATACCATGTCACATCTGCACTATTATAGGAATATATACCAGTATAAAACTAAACTGCAATAAAGTATTTTCAATTTTAATTTACCAGTATCTTTAGAACTGCCCTAATCTCTATAAATGTTAACTAACATTTGAAAGGTGGCTGAAGAAACCAATTATAACAAATAATTCATTTTCTCATTATATATGCATTAAACAAATTGGTGTAACAATGCCTATGAATTGTCTTTTATTTGGAAAAAAAGCAATCAATATATATCAAATGGTTTAAATAAGTGTAATAAACCTACAGGTCCAAATTAATACAAGTAATTATTCAAAGTTTAAATAGCACATGCTGTCTATAAACTTAAGTCATTAAATATTTATTCAAATAAGTTTGTTCAATAAATTATTCATTTTATTTAATTAGTTTAAACCTATTTATTTTAGCTCGATTGCATCGAAAGCCTAAGGCTTATATAAACGCTCTCGAGTCCGTTTCCTGGGCCTAGAACCAGTACTTGGTGTCTTTGGGGGAGATCTAAAGAACGCTCCCGCGGTGGGGATCGAACCCGTGACCTCCCGGTCGCTAGGCGGACACCATATCCATTACACCATTTTATTTAATTCCTATGGGTAATAATATTTGAATTATTTTTAATTCCTATTGGTAATATTATAAGAATGAACTTAAAATAAATTACAGCCTATGCTGCAGTAAAGTTGTATAATCAAAGCGCTGAAGGCACTAAAGTTAATGGTTGTTGTATAATCTTAGACGCAACTCAGTTTTCAAAATTATGTTATAGCTTTTTATATCGCAAGTTTGAAATGAACACAACCCATTCAAATTTATAACGAGTGTGTCTTAAAGCACAGGTCAAGATGTGTTGTTTTTCAAATCATCAATAAAAAAGATAATTTAAGCTTCATTTTGGGAAAACAGGGCTTAATGCATATGCATTAATTTTCATCCCAGTACCAGAGACTGTCTTTAAACGAACAAGAGATGTGTTTGTCAGAAACACAATGCCCCCTAATGCGCCGCTTTTTCTTTTTTTTTTTACCTTTGACCTTTGACCTTTACCACTCAAAATGTGCAGCTCCATGAGATACACATGCATGCCAAATATGAAGTTGCTATCTTCAATACTTAAAAAGTTATTGCAAAAGTTTACTTTACAGTAAAGTTTTAGGACAGAACTTTTTTACCTTTGACCTTGACGGATGACCTTGACCTTTCACCACTCAAAATGTGCAGCTCCATGAGATACACATGCATGCCTAATATCAAGTTGCTATGTTCAATATTTCAAAAGTTATTGCAAAACTTTACTGTACAGTAAAGTTTTGGGACAGAATGACGGACAGACAAACAGAAAGAAAGAAAGAAAGACAGACAGGCCCAAAACAATATACCCCGATCTATCGATCCGGGGGCATAAAACCACCATACAATCTGAAAGTGTTTTTCTTGATTAGCTTGTGTGCATTGCACAGGTTAATCAGTGGGCACAGGCTACTAATCTTATTTAACATGCATTAAGCCCCGTTTTCCCTGAAAGCAGCCAATATGCACAGATTTCAATAATAAACACTAGACTGGCTAATGTCGTCTTACAAGCTGTTAAATACTATTGATTAAATACACACACTGCAGTAGTAGAGCAGACGCTCCTAGCATTCGTCGTCTGCATAATTGACCAGCCGACAAATACGCAATCACTCCGCCCACTAAGTTGTGTTTTCATAAAACGCTTATTCCATTAACTCCGACAGTCTTTGTTTGTCGGACCATGTGGCCACAATAAACAAAATCTGATTGATTATAACCTGAGTTTGATTGACAGCTGGCAAGTGGTCAATTTTACTGCAGGTAGTGAAGACAGGCAGTGGTTATAGTTCCTAGCATAGCAAAAAGCAGACTGACTTGCAGTTATCGTTCATAGCGTAGCTAAAAGCAGACTGACTTGCAAAACTGTCTCTCTACATTAGTTGTGAGTTAATGCTCACAACTAAAAATAACAGAGAGCTCTCCACATTTCTGTTGTCTACTTGTACATTGAACTGGTAAACAGGACCCAAGATGTTCTCTGCCACATCAGATTTAACACGGTGACCATGTCTGGTACACGTTACAGTACATCAGCTGATTGCAACCATATGTGGATGAATATGCGTCTGCCATTCGTCTGCCATACGACTGCCATTGACGATGCTTAAGTGTGAGCCGTTTATAACAACAGCCATGCAGGACTTCATTTAATATTTTGCCCTATCTACTGGATTGATTTTCTTACATCTGCATCACTGAACAGTTTTCAATAGAGTTAATAATGTAGAATTGCTGTTTTTAAACTAAAATATTTTATTTTATATAAAAAAAATTGCTTAGATAACTCTTTGGTTTAAAAAAGGAAATTCAGCAAATACTGAATTATTACATGTTTTTTGTCACAGGCTGATGTTTGAATAGTCAAAGACTGATGTATCAATAAAACCCCTGCAAATAATAACAATATGAAACACCATTCAAAATATCCTTGTAACAATAACCATACAACAAAATATATAACCAATTAAATATTCATCTGACAACTGTACTATAGGGTGCTCCCAAAAAAATATGAAAGCTCACAAACACGTTAAGTTGATTACACAGTAAAACAAATATTGCAGTAATACACAACATAAATAATTTGGATCTCAGCCCATTACAATATACAGTATCGGGTGATAGCTTCTATCCGCATAGTGGCATACCCTATATATTCAATGCAACTTTTATTAAAAACTTTATAAGCGCTCAGCAAGTCCTAAATGCTGTTATTTTCAAGCCATTTTTTTTATAGCTTTTCTCTAACAAGTGTCATGTAATAGAGGGTTTGAAAACAATATCATGATACTTTCATATTTTCGGAGCACCCCACTCCACTACCTTGCCGTATACACCAAAGTAATTAGACTTGCCTCTTGACTTGTTAAAATGGTTCTCAGCCAGTTTTTTAACATTTGACCCGGTGACCTACTTTTCAGATAAACCCAAATTTCATCTCAAGATAAACATTCAGACCAAGTTTCATCAAGAATGAGTCATACATGTGGCCTATAGAGTGGTGACAAGGATTTTCTAAGTTTTGACCAGTCCTGTGACCTAGTTTTTGGAAGCATATACATGTGTGTGACCCAGGTTCCAACTAAACCTAGAAAATTTTAAGATAAACATTCTAACAATGTTAAATCAAGATTGAGTCACCTTGTTCTTTAATGCATTTGACCCGGGCCCGTATTCACCAAACAATTCTTAGACTTAAGTCTAAGAATAAAGAAAATTCTTTAAATTAGAATATTCAAGAATTTCTTTAATTTTGATTCAAACTCTGCAGTAAAAATCTCTATCTATATTATTCTTCGTATAGAACATTTTGTTAATGACATAATCACCAATGGAGGCCTGTATATATTCAAACACTGAACACATTTTTCTTGGTTCTAAGTCTATTCATTATTCTTAAGTCTAAGAATCGGTTGGTGAATACGGGCCTGGGGATTAGCACTGGTAGATATTGTCCAGATAAACGATCTGACAAAGTTTTATCAACATTGGATAAAAATGCGGCCTCTAGAATGGTAACGAGCAATACGTTGGTGTCACACACCAGACACTGCACAACGCCAGAAATAGGGCAATCTCATTGAAAGCTCACCTTGAGAACTCTGTCCTCAAATGAGCTAAAAAACTGTGGCCTCAAAAATGGAAACAAGCTCAAACCTGATGATATGTTTCGCATTTATACACTTGAGTGTATTTTAAGACATACAAATAATACTCTTCATGGTCAAAGTAATTTTTTTAAAGCGCATTAATACACTTGAGTGCATTTCCAGTCATTCAAATAATACACATTACAGAATTAAAAGCAAATTATTTAAGCGCATTAATACACTTGAGTGCATTTCCAGTCATACAAATAATACACTTATCAGTAACAAAAGTAATCTTTCAAGTGCATCAATACACTTGAGTGTATTTTAACTCATACAAATAATACACTTCATGGAGTATTCAAAGTGAATTTTTTAAGCACATTAATACACTTGAGTGCATTTCCAGACATACAAATATAACATTTCATTGAGTATTCAACGTGAATTTTTGTAAGCGCATTAATACACTTGAGTGCATTTCCACTGATACAAATAATACACCTTACAAAATTGAAAGTGAATTTTTTTAAGCGCATAAATACACTTGAGTGCATTCCCGGTCATACAAATAATACACCTTACAGTATTCAAAGTGAATTTTTAAGCGCATTAATACACTTGATTGCATTTTCAGTCATACAAATGATACACTTTTTGAAGTGTTGGAAGTGAATTTTTTAAGCGCATTATACGCTCAAGTGTACTTTTCATCACTTCAAATTAATATGCTTAAAAATTAACCAAATTTTAAAAAAATCCCAGCATTTTGAAGTCAGCATTCATTCTTTAAATGAAAGGTTAGTGTAAACACATACATAAAAAACAAAAAGTACAATTCAATAGATAAATACACACTTTTATTAGAATGTTAAACCTTAAAAAACAAAAACAAATGTTACTTATCCACATAACAGAGAGGATTCAAACGGGCTATTGCCTATCTGGAATTAACAATTGAAAATATCAAGCTCATACCAGTGTTTTTCTCCCCTCTGATTACAGGTAACTGATTAACAGCCAAATACAGGTGGTTCCCGCTTCAAAAATATTAAAGTTTTCCCTCCTTAAGCTGAAATGTTTTCCCTACCATTTACTAGATTTTTATATATTACATTAATTCCAAATCCCTTTTTAATATGGACAAAAGCAGCACATTTAATTTAATCATATTCTGGATCCTAATATATGATAAAATGGACCGTTCATGAAATTTATATAAATCTATACCTTATTTTTAAGATCTTCCTTTTTTGTTCATTATTGCGCTAAAACATGCCCTTCTGAGAGCCCGTACGTACAGGTTGTTTTGAATTTCCAAAGAAAATCACTGCATACATGCTGACAATATTTAGCAGCTTAGCCCCTGTCACTATATTTGTTGTTATACACTGTTCCTTACAAAGAATGCATTCATAAACAACCCTTTATAGAGCACTTCACCAGCTGATCAGGTCTGAATACTGCTGTCATGGTCTGCGAGGCGCTTCTTGTGCATGATCTCATTTGAGATCAGGTCCTGAAAGATATTTTATAATGTAGGTGTTAAATATTGCTGTTATGGTAATCTCGTTCAACAGTTGCTATAAATATCATAAATTTAAATCAAAACAAGTTTGTTGGCTTGTTGTTTTTGTTTGTTTATTTTTGCAATTTTAATCTCGTGATCACATGTGACTTAACGCTTTTCATAAATAATTTAAAGAAATTACGTTTGATAGAAAATACTGTTAATAAATGTACGAATATATGTGGTCTCCTTTGGCTGTGTGGACTGGTCGGAAGTGTCACGTCTTTGAATTGCAATAACCTTTATTATATATTTTTACCTCTCAACAAATCCATCTTTTCTTGGTCAAGGACAAGCTACAGGGCACGGTTTCTCACTCCTGTTCCCCTCAAGTTGGCCTGCTCGTGCAGGGTAAAACCTGGTATACATGTCTATACATCAGGTAGTCCCCTTTTGCTCCCTTTTTTGGCAGGCGATGATGCACATTCTGTCCAATGGATCTTCCGATCAATGTAAATTTCACCTTGGGGTTTAACCTTCAAATATAAAATATAAAAGTTCTTATTAAATATGGGGGAAAGAAATCTGTTCATTAATGACAAGAAATAGGTATAAATAAATTTTAAGATGACAATAACCATAAAATACAGCCATAATAATTCAAATGGTGTTTTTTTCCTTAAAATTGCATTACATTTACTCATCCAGTTACATTTCCCAGTGACAATACATAAATATGATAATGATCACAATTAATTTAATTAAAAAGAGATGCAGAAATGAAAATACAAACCTGTTACAGCTGTTCTTCAGAATACCAAAAAAAAAACGCAGTTGTTGATCACTTTTACCACCCACTTTGAATCTTTTTTGTAACAAACTTATTGTTGATTTACACATTGTAGTAAATACACATTGTTTTCATCACACAATAGTTCATGTGCTGAAAGAATTTCAAGACATTTGACACTAGAATTAATGTTGCTGAATTATACCTAAAAATTTAGCTCAATTTAAGTTGCTGATACCAAATTGTTTACAAAAAATAACTTCCTGTGCTCCAAATAACTTGCTGTGCTCCAACCAATCAAAAGTGGTTTGTTTTCAAATAGATTGTGCCAGAACCAATCAAAATTTTATAAACACCCCTTTGTTTTGGCTAGATGGAGCACTGATAGGGATTAGTGTTTATGATGCTAATTGATCTCTTATCTGATCCTGATCTTATCTGATATTTATTGAATAATACACAGCACACTTAGCATATTATATTTAATTGTGAATATTTCAATATAACATACTGAATGGTGTTAGGAAATAAATATAATATTATAAATATTATTTAAATTGTCTTTTAAAATGTATGTTATTAGTCAATGTGGTAGACATTAATTGAATTGGGGTTAAATATCAGTTTAAGAAAGTTCAAATACTTGTTTTTTATGTTGTGGAGATATAATTGATTCTGGCAAGCCTACATAATTTTTTTGACACTTTCAATATTTTTAATTATTTACCCACAGCCTGATTTAGTTGAACTTTTCCCTTTAAAAGCTGCTCTACTGATTCACATATTTTATGAGCAGATAAATTGCAATAATAAGACCATAAACATTATGTGAAGATAAAAAAGAATTCAGTACAATCCTCCTATTAAACACAATATCTCTGTCCTCTTACTCCAGTTATTTGCTATAGTGTTGCTCTTTTTTAAGATACACTAAAACTACACTTGTACAGAAAGAATATTTTTTTTGCAAATCAGAAGATACACTAATATGCACAAAAAATGCACTTCATTAAAAAAATGCACATATTGCATAAAAAGATGCACTTTGTCTACAGAAGATACACTTAAAGTACAGTAAAATACACTTAAAGATAATGAAAATACAGAAAAAATGCACTTTAGTGCACTTAATTATGAAAAAAATGCAGAAAAAATACACTTTTCGGTAAAAATGCAGAACAATACACTTTTTAAAGCGTATTTTGTTAAAAAGTGTATTTTATTTTGAGAAGGGTAACTCACAACAATGTCAATTTAAAGCAAAAATTATTAATCATTTTCAGATATTTTTCTAATGGATAAACAACAGATGTGTTTGTCAGAAACACAATGCCCCCTATCAGCGCTGCTTTTAAGAAGCCATATATTTGACCATTGACCTTGAAGGATGACCTTGACCTTTCACCAATCGAAATGTGCAGCTCCATGAGATACAGATGCATGCCAAATATCAAGTTGCTATATATATATTAATAATGCAGAAGTTATTACAAAACTTTAACCAAGGTTAAAGTTTTGGGACACACACAATGAATGACAGACAGACAGACAGGCAAAATACAATATACCCCCGATCTTTCGATCCGGGGGCATAAAAACGAGATTTTTCATTATTTTAGTAATTTCCAAATAAATATCATAAAAGGATGATAAAAATAGACTAAAATTTGTTGGATCTGGTCAACTTTAATTAACAAGTGATCACATAAATTAATAAATTAGTGAGTGCATTGCGTAGCCACAGGTGAAAGATAGGTTACCTAGAATCAAAAGTGGATTGACATTAATAAACTACCAAAACCAACACTTTTTTTGAATATTTAATGCTTTTCCACAGTTTACTTACATTTTTAAACAGGAAAATGAACTGCATTTTTAAGGGAATAATAAGGTGTCAATAAACATAATTGATCATTTTAATTGTTATTTGTCACTGTTTGAAAATTGAATTACCAGATTTAAATCAGTGAAAGTTTTCTTAAATCGAAATAAAGCACAAAATACATTTATTTTTAACCTATTTGTTTTACCCGATTGCGTCAATAGCCTAAGGCTTATTTGAAATGCTCTCAAGTCCATTTCCTGGGACTTAACCCTTAAAGCGCTGGAGCCGAATTTTAAAGGCCTTTGCAAACAGTTTGGATCCAGATGAGACGCCACAGAACGTGGCGTCTCATCAGGATCCAAACTGTTTGCTATTCTGATAGTATTCTTTGAAAAAAAATGAAGAAAATGCTTATTTTAGGAATTCAGCAGACGACATTTTAGCAGAAGACAAATTACCCAGCATGCAAAGGGTTAATTGAACCAGTACTTGGTGTCTAAGGGGGGGATCTCAAGACCACTCCCACGTGGGAATCCAACTTGTGACCTCCCAGTCGCTATTTGGATACCATATCCGCTATCCAATGGCGACTTCCAAATGAAATAAATTTGTTTACCCATACTATAACACATAAATTTAAACAACAGAAAATTATACAGTTTAGCATTAATAAATCTGATTAAGTATAGCTCATTAATATGCAAAAGCTCTTAAGAACTCTAATAAACAACCATCAAGATAAATGTCATTGGCAAAGAAAATACACCAGTAGTACAAGAATAATATTTTACATCTTTATACAACACAAATTAAAACTAAATTGTCTATGGCACATAAACAATGTCTAAACAATACAAACACATACATTTTCAATGCAATTGTAAGATTTATTTTATACCATGCACTCAATTTTGCAAAGGAGCACTCATACAACAATTTCTATTTATTTTCTATTTTCAACAAATCTTCCAATATCAAATATTCTGTTTTTAATAAGTACTTTGTAACGTAAAGGATTTATAACGAAACAGGATTGATTTTGTTCCCTGATTTTTGTACATGTAACACCATGATTGTATGACCAATAGTATAGATAGGATGGCATACATGCCAGACGTCCCGATCTTGGTGGGACAGTCCTGCTTTTGGGGTGTTTGTCCCGGTGTCCCGATGTAACACTATTTGTCCCGATATTCGAACAAAACGATATACGCTCTTTAAGTTCACAATAAAATTCCCTATTCAAGCTCAATCTGGCTTCAATTACCATCGCTAATCCCTTTATTGCCCCCTATTAATAAACCATATCTACTAGTCGAGTGATCCAGTGTTGTTTTTGTCACATTATCAGCGATATATCGGCAAATTATTGATTGATTATTGAACTATTGCTCGATGTGCGCACATCCCGTTGAACGTTGCCTTAGTCACAAATGGGTTCATCTGCATAGTGCACATGTTTGTTTACTTCCGGAAAATGGAGAATGTCTGTGTTCATGCAATTCTAAACACATTTATGATCAATATACGCCAGAAATGATGAGGTTTTGTAAGTAATTAGCTGATTACTGACTTCAGTAAAGGTGGCATGATTAGGTGTCCTGCTTTTTGGTCAAATGTCCCGACATTTTTAATGGACTGTCCCGATTTGGTGTCTATGGGGGAAATCTAAAAAACGCTCCCACAGAGGGAATTGAGCCCATGACCTCCTGATCGCTAGGCGGACACAATATCCACTACACCACGGCGACCTAAGATAGTTTTAACTATCTATTATGATAGTTAAAGCACTGCGTTGGTAATACTAGTAGATGCTTTTGCTAAATAATGGATGAAAAGGGTTACCCACGCTTTTTAATTTTTACAATTTCAATTTATGATAATAAATTAACATACACATATTTATTTTTCTTAGTCAGGAGTGTTTATTTGCTTGTTTCAATATAATTCATACATTATTTATTTAATCTTTGACATAAAAAAAAGTGTCATTTAGCCAAATTTTGAACATGTCCCTTTGGAAAACTAGCACAGGAAAAACAAGAGATTATCAAGCAATATGGTCCCCTACCGGTGAAACTCCACTTGTCAGATTAAAAAAAAATAAAATTATTTGTTGCCATAGCAACCAGAATTCTTGACATAGGAACAAAATAAAATGACGTGCACAATCTCCATATTGCCATCTGTTCATGTTTCAAGTTTCATGAAAATTATGAAGAACTTTTAAAGTTATCGCAGGATCCAAAAAAAGTGTGACCGGTAGGGGACAATAAGCTCTTCTGGAATAACGTATTTACAGATTTTCACAACCACGTTTAACTATAACCATAATGGTTTCCAATTTTTTTTAAGTACACATTTGATAGATGAAAGTCAATTTCCTTTATTATGTAATTAGTTGATCGACTATAAATCCCATATGGTTGAAAATAATACAATGAGGCATTAAAAAACACCTGCACTAGTATTAAAATGTTAAGGCTTGTACTGTGCATTCTGCCTTCCTTTCATAGCATAGAACTGTCCAAATATGGATATGTTTGAAAGATAAATAGATATCGTACTTGTATACCAGAAAAAACTTTAAACTAAAGTCATTACATGCACATGTGCTGATAACCTTCCTATTAGGCAAGATACAACTAAATCGTAATAATTGGCAATACATACACAAAATGAAACATCAGCAACACAAGAAGGAGAGAAACCTAATTATACCATGTGGTTTTTTATACCGAATACCGTTAGGGCAATCGTGGTTACACATTAAAATCCAGAGGGCGACAATCGAATGGTGCGGTAATACGATGGCCACAATGCGATAGTACGATGGCGACAACGCGATAGTACGAAGGAGACAACGCGATAGTACGATGGCATTGTCGCGATCGTACTATCGCAATGACGCCATTGTACTATCGTACTATCGCAATGTCCCCCTCTGGGTTTTAATGTGTAACCACCATGGCCCTAACCGTATTTCGAACCTTTATCTGTGGCAAGAAATAAATTGAAAAACAGTAAGACACAAAGTATACAACCACCTCAGAACAATCAATTCACAGCACCAGGGTTTAAACCAGTTTTAAGGAGCCCCAAGCCTCACATTCACAACACCTGTAAGAGCAATAATGACTTAGCAATCAACTAGAATACAGCTGAATAAAATTACCCTTTAGCAATCAACTAGAATACAGCTGAATAAAATTACCTTTTAGCAATCAACTAGAATACAGCTGAATAAAATTACCTTTTAGCAATCAACTAGAATACAGCTGAATAAAATTACCTTTTAGCAATCAACTAAAATACAGCTGAATAAAATTACCCTTCAACTACTCAATAATTGTATACAAACAAGAGCACACGACTTCTAACTTTTTGCAGCAAAATGAAAATAACACAACACAAGTATCAACTTCACCATATCTTTGATAACAAGAGCTGTGTTTGTGAAATACAATGCCCCCTACAGTGCTGCTTTAAAGCCACACAGCAGCTATTTTAGAAAAAAATTACCTTGACCTTGAAGGATGACCTTGACCTTTCACCACTCAAAATGTGCAGCTCCATGAAATACACATGCATGCAAAATATCAAGTTCCTATCTTCAATATTGCAAAAGTTATGACCAAGGTTAAAGTTTTGGGACAGACACACACACATACAATGACAGAGAGGCCAAAAACAATTAACCCATTCTTAGACATAAGAATATAGAATCTACATAGAATCAGGAAAAATGCTGTCAGTGTTTGAATATATACAGGCCTCCACTGGAGAACATGTCATTAACAAAATGTTCTACATGAAGAATGATATTGATAGAGGTGTTCAATGCCAAGTTTGTCTCATAATTCAAGCAATTTTTGAATATATCAATTTAAAGAATATTCTTTAGTCTTAGACAATGCAGGAAGAAGCCGCAACAATGTTTGTGAAAGGGAAAATTACACAACTTGGTTTTGTATGCCTATCTTTAGCTGCATACAGTTGTGCATATTCAAAAGTAACAGAGGTTTAAAAATCTGTTAGCTAATAGTAATCATAATAGTTAAATGTTGTTAAAACCATGTTTCGTATTCTGAAAACCTTTAGTTTAAACCTATTTATTTTAGCTTGATTGCATCGAAAGCCTTAGGCTTATATAAACGCTCTCGAGTCCATTTCCTGGGCCTAGAACCAGTACTTGATGTCTTTGGGGGAGATCTAAAGAACGCTCCCACGGTGGGGATTGAACTAGGCGGACACCATATCCATTACACCAAGGCGACCTTAAATAACCTTTTGTTAGGCAAGAGAAAACAAAAGCCTTATACTGTGAGTTTATTTCGTGTCTTTGGCATGATATTTGGTTGGACATAATCGTTTGTTGAACATTTGATTTCGTGGTTGAGTGCACCCACAAAAGTTTCAGAACAATAATATAGGATTTCAAAGTAATTGGTCATAGTTATAGTCTTTATAGCAAGGATAAATTGTTAATCAGAATTAGCAGTTAATGGTTTCATTTCCGTTGAAGGGGAAACCACAATTTCTGTGTCAGCGCTACTCGGAGGGTTTTTAATAAACTTTTTCACCAGCAAGAAAATGAGCAAAAACGTTCCAAAGCAAAGGAAGCATTCCGTCAATAAAACAAAAACAAAAGCCACCGGGTTGATATGTTGCATCAAGTTACCAACTATTAAAGGATTGATAAGCAGTCCAGACGACGAAGCTACCACAAACATGGAGGATATTTTTCCAGTCACTTTCAAAATGCTTTCTTCGGTCCAAGTGAAAATGCACGGGAAAATCACGGACATTGAAAAACCAGCCAAGGGAATGAAGATCCATACGCCGATTTCTGTTAATGTGACACTACATACCGTGAAAGCTATGAACGCCAGTATCAGGAAAACCAGATAAGAGCACAAAAGTTGCACAGGCCGAAAGAATGTAATTAAGAAAATTCCCAAAAATCGTCCAATGGTGAATCCCACCCAGTGTAAGCTTGACGCAAAACTACTACTACCTTTATCCCATTTGAGATAGTTTACGCAAAAGGTTGCTAGGAAACCCGAGAATGTGTCTTCCACAGCGCAATACAGTACCATCATAAGTGAAAGTAAGATACACAAAAAGGCTTTTAGCCACAAAGATAGCTTGTCAGGTCGTTTCTGATTGAGTCTAGGAGCGACCATGTCTCTAGTCGTCTTTGAACACTTTTTGCGAACAAACATCATCAAGAATGGAATTCCTCCCGAAATAGCGACAAACATCGAGATGAGGTACGAATAGTGGATGCTTGTTTTACCGTACACTGTTGTAGTCCCTGAAAATGACATTATTGATCAATTTGTAAATCTTTAGTCAATACTTTTGAAACATCATATTATAATTATTTAAATAGAACATTATAATTCTAATAATTCTGCAATCATTAGATTATTGAAATATTATATAATTATATTTCATTATAAAATCATAGTTCATACACAGCAATTTTTTTTCCCTAATTGGGAAATTATGGTACCATACCATTTGGAAAACTAAGCACGAACAACCCTGACATTTTCAGATTGGAAAGTATGGGCTTTTCTAATTGCTTGATATAAATTGCACAAACTAATTCAAATATTCATTTACATGCATTTTGGCTTTTAATGTTTACTTTCAGAGCCCATTTTATTTCTTCAAATGCAGATAATGCACTTTTGGAACAAAATTGACAACATTTTCCTTTGTTTTTGGAATTTTTTAAATGGTAATTGGAAATTGTGTAGTTTGTTCTCAATGGGGAAATTACCTTTTACAGGTACTTGATAAACAAGATGTGTTCGTGAAACACAATGTCCCCCTATATGATGTTTGACCTTGTAGGATGACCTTGACCTTGACCCTTCACCACTCGAAATGTGCAGCTCCTTAAGATACACACGCATTTCAAATATAAAATTGCTAGCTTCAATATTGCAGAAGTGACATTACATGCGCAATTTTGACCCATATATTTGACCTTGAAGGATGACCTTCACCCTGACCTTTCACCACTCAAAATGTGCAGCTCCATGAGATACACATGCATGCCAAATATCAAGTTGCTATCTTCAATATCGCAAAAGTATTCATAAAATAAGCGATTTGGGCCACATATATTTGACCTCTGACCTTGAAGAATGACCTTGACCTTGACCTTTCACCACTCAAAATGTGCAGCTCCATGAGATACACATGCATGCCAAATATCAAGTTGCTATCTTCAATATCGCAAAAGTATTCATAAAATAAGTGATTTGGGCCACATATATTTGACCTCTGACCTTGAAGGATGACCTTGACCTTTCACCACTCAAAATGTGCAGCTCCATGAGATACACATGCATGCCAAATATCAAGTTGCTATCTTCAATAATGCAAAAGTATTCATAAAATGAGCGATTTTGGCCACATATATTTGACCTCTGACCTTGAAGGATGACCTTGACCTTTCACCACTTAAAATACACATGCATGCCAAATATGAAGTTGCTATCTTCAATATAGCAAAAGTTATTGCAAAATGTTAAAGTTGGCGCAAACAGACAGACAGACAGACAGACCAACCAACAGACAGGGCAAAAACAATATGTCCCCCACTGCTATAGTGGGGGACATAAAAAGGAAAACAATTGCTGTTCATTCAGTATCGGAGGGCTAAAAACATTTAATTATTTTGCTCTTTATTATATACAGCAACAAAAAAAAGGATAAAAACTAAAGCTTTGTCACAAAAATAACTAAAAATACCTGCACCCCTTTGCTACAGACGTAGCAGCTGTGCCCAAGGGTAATTTTAAGGTGCACAAAGCTCAGGATAGGGATCACTCAGTGTTTTCGTTAAAAATGGGGTTCGGTATTCAGCCCCATTCCAAATGGAAAAAAAGTATATATTTTTTCCCAAATGGGACCTAAAACCTAAATATTCCCAATAGAAGATGTCAACAAAAAAAAATTTTTTTTTTTTAGATTTTAACATTTTGTTCATCTCCCATCCAGCCATATACGTTCAACCTTATTAAAAAATATACTAAAATCACTTCTGTCCTCAATTTGAAGCATTTTTAGCACAACAGCAACGCCGCAAATTTTTCCAATTCAAAGGGACCTGGCCCCATTCCCAATATGGTGGAAAAAAAACACTCACTGGACATAAAACAAGTGTCTTTTAGATGCACATTTCATGGGGATGACAATTTCAACGTAATCATTTCAGAAATGTGAGAGAAGTTTGCTCCAAAAACTTTTAAAAACAGTTTACGCACCAGTCAAACGGACAGACATACCAACCAATGACAGCATGACTCTAACAATAACAGCGTGACTCTAACAATGACAGCGTGACTCTAACAATGACAGCGTGACTCAAACAATGACAGCATGACTCTAAAATACACCCTGTCAAACTTTGTTTGCAGGGGTATAGTACAAACTTTATTTGCTTGGGTATCATTGTATTGGTTCAAGTATTACAGTAACAAAACAAATACAAACCGGTTGTATTGGCAGCCCCAGTTACGTTAAGCTCGCCAGTTACGTTGAGCTCGGAAATGACCTCAAATTTCTTGGAAAGGAACGGCTCTGTTACCAAAGGGGCAATAATTCCGCCAAATCCGCCACAGGCATGCAATGCCTGCATGTAGGGCCTCCCTTCAGCATCCCATATTGAAACCATATCTGCATTGGCACCTATGCAGTTGAAAACAAAATGTTATCTCAATGACTGATTACTATAATTTATAAAACCAATACCTGCTTTGCCACCTAGGAAGTTAAAAACAAAAAGTTTTCTCAATGACTGATTTTTAGAATTTATAAAATCTAAATCTGCATTGCCACATAGGAAGTTGAAAACAAAAACGTTTTCTCAATAACTGATTTTTAGACTTTATAAAATATAAATCTGCATTGCCACATACAGTTAAAAACAAAAAGTTTTCTCAATGACTGATTTTTAGAATTTATAAAATCTAAATCTGCATTGCCACATAGGAAGGTGAAAACAAAAAGTTTTCTCAATGACTGATTTTTAGAATTTATAAAACTAACAGAAACAGTATACTGTTTTCACTAATCCAGGACAAATTCTGTCAAATCTGGACAGTGAGACAAACAGTCGAAAAGATTTTTTCCACCTAGGAAGTAAAAAACAAAAAGTTTTTTCAATAACTGATTTCTAAAATTTATAAAACTTACAGAAACAGTATACTGTTTTCACTAATCCAGGACAAATTCTGTCAAATCTGGACAGTGAGACAAACAGTCGAAAAGACTGTCCCGCCAAAATTGGGACGTATGTAATTAATTCATCTCTAAAATACTTTTTCCCTAAATGTTTGTGGACAGAGAAACCCAAGCAAAAAGCTCCAGGAGGTTTAAAAAGTCTTAAACATGACACCAATCAACTATAATTACAGGGATTGTAAACCACTTTTTTCACATGGTTACTAAACCACTTCGTTCTCTAACAAGAGCTTGTCACAGTAATGCCAAATCCCCGCCGAAATGTGTTTGCTTGTATGACAACATTTGTTTTAGAGAGTAGAATAATATTTGTAAAAACAAATAAAGGGAGATAATTCATTATTCTCCGGACAAAAATTTACTTTGAAATTAAATAAAGGGATATAATTCAAACACTAAGGTAGATAGAGTTATGGCTCTAATTAAGTCACTGCACTTCTCCTACTTGCCATCTGTTTAAGTTTGATGTTTCGAGTAAATACCTTCAGTAGATTTAGAGTTATGCTCTGGACAAAAATTTACTTTAAAATTATATAAAAGGGGTGATAATTCAAAAACTAAGGTAGAAAGAGTTATGGTTCTTGGTCACTGCACTTCTCCTAGTTGCCATATGTTTATATTTTAAGTTTCAAGTAAATCCCTTTAGTACATTTAGATTTATGCTCCGGACAAAATTTACTTTAAAGTTATATAAAAGGGGAGATAATTCAAAAACTAAGGTAGATAGAGTTATGGTTCTTAGTCACTTTTCCTACTTGCCATCTGTTTATATTTTAAGTTTCAAGTAAATCCCTTCAGTAGATTTAGAGTTATGCTCCGGACAAAAAATTACTTTAAAATTATATAAAAGGGGAGATAATTCAAAATCTAAGGTAGATAGAGTTATGGTTCTTGATCACTGCACTTCTCCTAGTTGCCATCTGTTTATATTTTAAGTTTCAAGTAAATCCCTTCAGTAGATTTAGAGTTATGCTCCAGACAAAAAATTACATTAAAATCATATAAAAGGGGAGATAATTCAAAAACTAAGGTAGAAAGAGTTGTGGTTCTCGGTCACTGCACTTCTCTAGTTACCAACTGTGTATATTTCAAGATTCAAGTAAATTACTTCAGTAGATTTAGATTTATGCTCCGGACAAAAATGTACTTTAAAATCATATAAAAGGGGAGATAATTCAAAAACTAAGGTAGATAGAGTTATGGTTCTTGGTCACTGCATTTCTCCTAGTTGCCATCTGTTTATATTCTGAGTTTAAAGTAAATCCATTGAATAGATTTGGAGTTATGCTCCGGACAATGTTTCAGCCGGACGGACAGACGGACAGATGGACATACAGACAGACGGACAGGACCAATTACTATATCCCCTCCGAAAAATTTTCGGCGGGGATAAAAATTGTTTTTCACTGCAACTCTGGGGTCCCGTCATAAATGAGAGAAATTTACATTTGTAATTTCAATTGTCATAATTATTATTAGACACACTCTGTGAAAACTGGGCTAAATGTATGTGCTCAAATTGTCATCCAAGATTAGCCTGTGCAGTCCGCACAGGCTCATCAGGGACGACGCTTTACACTTTTGTGGAATTTTTGTTCAAGGAAAGTCTCTTGTTAACAAAAATCAAGTCAGGACATAAAGTGTTGTCTCTGATAAGCCTATGTGGACTGCACAGTCCAATCAGGGACTATCTATCTAGCTAGTGTTGTCCCTGATAAGCCTATGCGGACTGCACAGTCCAATCAGGGACTATCTATCTAGCTAGTGTTGTCCCTGATAAGCCTATGTGGACTGCACAGTCCAATCAGGGACTATCTATCTAGCTAGTGTTGTCCCTGATAAGCCTATGTGGACTGCACATTCCAATCAGGGACTATCTATCTAGCTAGTGTTGTCCCTGATAAGCCTATGCGGACTGCACAGTCCAATCAGGGACTATCTATCTAGCTAGTGTTGTCCCTGATAAGCCTATGTGGACTGCACAGTCCAATCAGGGACTATCTATCTAGCTAGTGTTGTCCCTGATAAGCCTATGCGGACTGCACAGTCCAATCAGGGACTATCTATCTAGCTAGTGTTGTCCCTGATAAGCCTATGCGGACTGCTTAGGTCCAATCAGGGACTATCTATCTAGCTAGTGTTGTCCCTGATAAGCCTATGCATGCTGCACAGTCCAATCAGGGACGACATTTTAAGCACATGGATTAAGCTCCGTTTTGCCAGAGCAAGGCTCTTACAATATGATTGACGTCAACAGAAACACAATACAAAATAAAGGTTTCCAATTACACGGGCTAAGTGATTGAACAATAGTAAAATGGCGGCCATGTTCTGTCTACTTTGCTAGTTTTTTTGTTATACATGTACATGGTTAAATACGGTATTACAGTATGATTGACTTCAACACCAACAAGCCAGTGTCCAGGCCTCCAGCTCCCAGACCCGCCAAAAAACGTATAAATATTAAAGTATCATTTGACTTCTACAAAATCATACCCGGTACCTCAGTGTGTTTTTTGTCAAATTACAGCCCCATTTGGTATCACAAAGTATATGTGTTTCCAAAATGGCCTAACATTCCCAATTAGATTTTATCTCCCCTCCCGTCTCCTCTTTTTACATCCCTTTTTCGTAAGAATTCTCAACATTTAGTTCATCACCCATGCAGCTGTATGAGTTATACCTTGGTACATGTAGGATTGAAAAAAAAATTCATTATCAATTTAAAGTATTTTTCAGCAAAAACCAACAAAAAATGTAACAATTTAAGTCAAAACGACATAATTTTTCACAATCCAAAGTGTCCCGGCCCCATTCCCAAAATGGTGAAAAACACACACTACACCTGTGTCCAGACCCCCGGCTCCAAGTCCTGCCAAGAAACGCATGGACAGCATTAAGGGGAAGGTCTCGCAGTAGGGCACGAATCCAGTTGACAATCCCATGAGGAAACAAGACAGGGCTATCAGCAAAAGCTTGTCAAATCTGTCGTAGAGGATCCCTAGAGCCACAACAAGTTAAATTTAATTTAAGTGACATAAGACGCATCAAACAGTATATGCTTTGTTTATAGGTGTCTGTCGCAACCGTTGCTTATTTTTGGTGTTTTCACTTCATAAACACCTTATATTTGTTAATGCAGCATCAACATACTAAAACAATATCCCAGAAAGAGAAAAATCATGCATTTGAATATCAACCCTACTTAAGTTTAACAACTGATCATGCATGAACGATGTGAAACTAAATTTAGTTTTAGTGCAGATTCGTTCATACGACACAAAGACACAATTTTGTTTTACGGATCATTTTAATTTCCTGCAACAATATCTATTCATACACCACACGAACACTTACTCCGATCCTAATAAAAAGACAGTTCCGCTCGGCTTAGAGGACTGGGACAGTCATGTATAATATCGAATATAATATATTTTTCTTATAAACAACTGGTAGCAAGATGAGTTGCAGATAATTGGCCAGTTACCACATTTAACCTGTTCATTCTTTTCAGCTCAATTCAACAGTGAAAAATGACCATAATTTCACTGTAAGCCGCATTCTAGGAATACTTGGCTGACGGTTATGCGCGTGCGAAAAGTGCTCCTCTTCCCGCTTTCTTAGAATGTGTGTTTGAAAGAAGTCTCTTCTAAACAAAAATCCAGTCTAAGCGGAAAGGGTTATACAAGATAAGCCTGTGCTGACTGCACAGGCTAATCTGGAACGACACTTTAAGCATGCATAGTAAGCCCCTATTGTCCAGAAGGCAGCTCAATAAAAATTAACTTTCTTAAAATCGGAAAACAAGAGAAACGGACATACACATAATACAGCAAGTTAAACAAGAGCACCACATAGCGGGTGCCAATGCTCGGCTGCGGGTGCAGTTTTGAATAAATGAAAGCTTGTCAGATGTTTTATATTAGAGGTCACAGTGACCTTGACCTTTGACTTAGTGACCCAAAAATGGGTGCAGGTACATATGTATTTTCAAAGTTGTAGGTGTAAGCACTTTGATTTTAGAGCCAATGTTAAGGATTAAGGACAACGAGGACAGCGGACGAGCTGGCTATGTTAATACCTCAGGTTTTCTCTGAAAACAGCCGTGGTGAAAAAACATGACGTCCAAGATGGCCCTAGATTGCTAACATGCGTAATAGGAAAGGCCAGTTTTACCCCAGTTATTTACTGTAGTGTTTACAAATTAGTTTTGCACATGGGCAGTTTTTACTCAAGGGGCCTGATTTTAACTTGGTAGAGGACTACTATAAAATGTCACAAACTAAATATGTAATGTCCAAAATCCTTATAGTTTGAGAATAGATTTTTAAAGTTATTTGTTACAGAAGTGTATATAAATTTGTTGATCCTGGGGTGTGGCCAGTTTTTAGCCCAGGGGCACCATTCAAACTTACTTAATAGAGGGCCTCAATCTGATGAAACATTCCAAACAAGACTATTGCCAAGCAATATATGTCCCCTACCGGCTCCACCATTGTCAAAAATAAAAATTATTATTTATTTATTTTTTGCCATAGCAACCATAATTTTTGACGTAGGAACAAAATAAAATGACGTGCATAATGTCCTTATTGCCATCTATCCATGTTTCATGAAAACAATATTAAGAACTTCTAAAGTTATCGCTGGATCCGGAAAAGTGTGCCGAAAGACTGACAGACACACAGAGCGCAAACCATAAGTCCCCTCTGGTGAAACCGGTAGGGGACAATAAATTGGTCAGGGACTTGTTGTTTCAGAGTAGAAAATAAGTCTCTTTAATTCATGTGACCCCTGGTAGATGGGCATTTTAGAACCCAGGGGCATGATAAGAAAATGTTTGGTACTATACGATGCAACACAGCAATTATTAAATCCCTAAACTTTTTGGTTTCAGATTAAAGTTTTTAAGTTTTCATTTTAAAAATCGATTTAAGCCCAATTGACCTACATATGCAGCAGATCTACTATATTAACAACTTTGAAAGAGGATCACCGACAAATGGTTACTGAAAACTTATCTTAACAAATGCTCTGTGGATTAGCAGGATATGATGATTGAATGTAGAATTTAAGGACGACTGATTTTTGAGGACCTACAACAGTCTAAAGATGGACACAAAAGCTCACTATTTGAATTGCACAGGTGACCTTAACCCTTCACCTCTCAGAAACGCATTTTGACTATTTTGTAGTCCATTAGAATATTAAATTAAATATCTTTCTTACAACATTGAAATTTAAAAGACTTATATCAAAACTAAAAATACCAAATAGCAGCAAACAGCATAAAACCTCAGCAGACTGCGAGTTACTTGCAGGCTGTTCTGGTTTTATGCTGTTTGCAATAGCCATGTTCACCTTTCTTTTGAGAGGGAAAGGGTCAGGTTTTTTTCCACTTTTTGGGAAGATAGCCCATGGCTTTGGAATTTGGAATTTTATCGGCATTTTCATGAAATTGGGAAAATAAATTCATTAGCCTTTTTATTCCAAACGAAAAGTCCACTGATTAGGGAAATACTAAATTTGATATAACTCTTTATAATCATTCAAATTAAAAGAACAAAATCATATAATACTTTGTTAGATATAATTGAATAAAAATTGAGATAAAATACGCATTAGACACTTCTTTCTAAAAAAAAAAACACAACTTTTTTTTTTTGGAAATTGGGAATTTTTTGCCACATTTTGGGGAAAAAGTATACTCTTTGGGATTGGGAACATAGCCGAATTTCGGCTATAAAATAGGGCCAAAAAAAAAACCTGAGGGTTATAAACATATAATGTGTAGGAAAGTGGGTGGCATGCGTAACTAACGTATCCCAAATAGAAATCTTAATCGCTTACAACACTTTCACATTCAATATAGAGTCTACTGATCATGGAATGCAAAACTAAAGTATCTCACTAAGAAATGTTAAGTACTGATGACCAGTTTGACACTCACATCTAGGGCCTGCAGGTTCAATGTCAGTGCTCAATAATTTCTGTAGCCAAATTAACCTTTTAATGTCTAAATTCTTATTATTTTGGATATTTTAAGGGTGAGTACGAAGAAAACCTTGTAGCTAAATGGAAATTTCATGAGCAATATCTCGATATTTGTAGCCAATTGGCTCATTTGGTGAATGGCACAGCAAGTCCTGAATGTAGAACTAGAGAACAGATATTTGACATAGGAATGTTGAGCAACTAGGAACAATTTTACATACAAATCTATGTTAAACAGTTTGAGTGTAGAACATTAGAGTATCATGTTAAACATTTAGTTTAACATTTAACCCTCATATTCTGCCCTCATACAAAATTAGTGAATTTCAATACTGCTGCTTTGCAATAATACTTCCTTGAAAATTGTAGAGTAAATATACCCATCAATTTATTATCACCCACAGTAACAGCCACTGTACCCATACTCCCGCAAACAAGGGACAAAATTGTCACAAAACCAGGTTTTCAATGTGAAAAAAGTATGATAAAGGGAGACAACTCAAACTGAACTGATTCTTTATAATTGCCCCCCTTTGTTTCAAAATAAATCAATTTTTTGTCGTGGCGACCTTGACCTTGGAGATATTGATGTAATTCTTTTGTGCAACACACTGTCCCATGATGGTGAACAAATGTGCCATATGATTTTAAAATCTCACAATGAATGACATAGTTATGGCCCTGACAAGCTCATTTATGGCCATTTTTTACCTTTGAACTCAGTGTGACCTTGACCTTGGAGATATCGACGTAATTCTTTCTTGCGACACACCGTCTAATGATAGTGAACAAATGTGCGAAATGATTTTAAAATCTCACAATGAATGACATAGTAATGGCCCGGACAACCTCATTTATGGCCATTTTTGACCTTTGAACTCAAAGTGTGACCTTGACCTTGGAGATATCGACGTAATTCTTTCGCGCGACACACCATCTAATGATGGTGAACAAATGTGCCAAATGAGCTTGTTCCGCCCGCCCGCCAGCCAGTCCGCCCGCATTCGCCAATCTAATAACCAGTTTTTTCCTTCGGAAAACCTGGTTTAAAATTACTATTATTAGACAAAATTAGAGGCTCAAAATATATACCGCCAACAAAAGCGCCAAGCAGGTATCCCATGGAACAGATAGTAAACAGCCACGACCCAGACTCCAGGTCTTCATTAACAATCTGCAGTAGGTCTGTAAACGATGGCCCCATTTGTCCCAGAATCCATCCCTGCAGAGTAACAACAAGGGACAAAATTGTCACAAAACCAGGTTTTCATTGTGAAAAAAAATCTGATAAAGGGAGAAAACTCAAACTGAACTTTTGAAATGAACAAACAAAATTAACCCCCTTTGTAAGTTTGTTTTTAAAAAAAATCTATTTTTAGTCGTGGCGACCTTGACATTGGAGATATTGACGTGATTCTTTCGTGCGACACACCGTCCCATGATGGTGAACAGATGTGCCAAATAATTTTAAAATCTCACAATGAATGACATAGTTATGGCCAGGACAAGCTCATTTATGGCCATTTTTGACCTTTGAACTCATAGTGTGACCTTGACCTTGGAGATATCGACGTAATTATTTCGCGCGACACACCGTCCAATGATGGTGAACAAATGTGCCAAATGATTTTAAAATCTGACAATGAACGACATAGTTATGGCCCGGACAAGCTTGTTCCGCCCGCCCGCCAGCCAGCCAGCCAGCCCGCCCGCATTCGCCAATCTAATAACCAGTTTTTTCCTTCTGAAAACCTGGTTAAAAACAGTTGTGATGCCAAGCCTTGCTGTGTGAAAACAGGGTTTAATGTTTGTGCAAAAAGTGTCATCCCAGATTAGCCTGTGCAGTCCGCACAGGCTAACCAGGGATGACACTTTCCGCTTTTAGGATATTTTTCATTTGAAGAAAGTCTATTTTTAGTTAAATCCAATTGAGGAGGAATGTGTCAACCTCAGCTGATTAGCCTGCATGAACTTCACAGGCTAATCTGTTACGACACTTTACGCACATGCATTATATGCCTTATACATAGCGAGACTCAACATTTATGTATTCATTAAAAGCCAAAAAGCTGTATCAGCAAAGTCAGAGACAGCTTCTAAGTGCTTTTGGCATTCAAATGGGGTCAACTTTTGTAGCCCAATATTTGCCTTGTAATAAAAATGATTCTGTTATTTGAGTATGAGTGATGACCCTAGAGTGTCGAGGATGAAAAGGTCACACATCCAAAACCATCGAACTCTCAATGAATGTTCCATCCCTGACAACCAAGACAACAAGAGCTGTCAGAAGACAGCGCGCTGGACTATTCGAGTGCTTGACAGTCTAACGTAAGCTATCATGGGGAAATTGTTCATATTCAATAAGGTCAAGGTAATAAAGTCATATTCTATGTGGAAGAGGACCATAATTGAAACATATTGATTGCTTAAGTTTTAAAAAAGTAGTACTTTATAGACAATTCTGAGTTCAGGTATATTCTCCACAATCTATTGAACATTTGTAAAGACATAAAACAAACTAATAAGATTTAATTTCAAGTTTGATAACAATAGCTTGGGTGGGATGGTTGGACGGTCCTTCATAAATCAAATAAATAAATATTATTTTTTTTACCATGTTTCAAAACTATAATCTTTTTTTTGGTGTGGGAGGTGGGGGTGGAGTGGGGGTGGGGTGGGGTGGGGGTGGAGAGGGGGGTATAATGTGGGGGGTGTGGTCATTTATTAGATGATCTTTCAAAAAATAAGAAAAAACAAGAGCTGTCAGAAGACAGCTCATTCATCTTTTCGAGTGCTTTACAGTATAACGTAAGCTATCATGGGGAAATTGTTCATATTCAATAAGGTCATGGTAATATAGTCATACATGTATTCTAACTGGAAGAGGACCATAATTGAAACAAAATGATCGCTTATGTTTTAAAGAAGTGGTACATTATAGGCGATTCTGAGTTCAGGTATATTTTCCACAATCTATTGAACATTTGTAAAGACTTAAAACAAACTAATTAGATGATATTTCGAGTTTGATAGCAATAGCCTGGTTGGGATGGTTAAACGGTCTTTCAAAAATAAAATAATAAAAATAAATATTTGTGTTTTTTACCATGTTTCAAAAAAATCATTCTTTCACGGTGTTTGTGTGTGGGAGGGGGGTGGAGAGAGGGAATAATGTGGGGGTGTCGTCATTTATAAGATGATATCAAAAATAAGGAAAATTTTTTATCTTTTTGGGGGGTTGGGGAATTCTGGGGTGGGACGTGGGGGATGGTTTTGGTGGAGTCCATGGTGGTTTGTCAGGTAAGTGTTGTTTCGTCAAAGTATGAATCAATTCTGATCCTAAATAAAGAAGTTATGGTAATTTAAGCAAAATTTACTTATTTGACCTTGAGATTCAAGGTCATTCAAAGGTCAAGGTCAAATTCAACTTGCCAGGTACAGTACCCTCATGATAGTAAGAAAGTATTTGAAGTTTGAAAGCAATAGCCTTGATAATTAAGAAGTAAAGTGCATCTAAATACACAATTTAACAAAATATTCAAAGTTACTAAGACACAAAAGGGCCATAAATCCGTTAAAATGCCAACCAGAGTTATGCAACTTGCCATGTACAGTCCCCTTATGATAGTTTGCGAGTTTTCCAAGTCTGAAAGAAATAGCTATTACATGTATACTTAAGGAGTAAAAAGGACCAAAACAGAAAACTTAACCAAATTTTCACACGTTCGGTTAGCGTGTGCTCTTTTCTTATGAGTGACCGATTTGTTACTTTCACGTTGTTTCCCCAAGTGCGCAGGATAATGAAAGACTGTAAGTCAGAGCAACATTAACTGTAGAACTTTATTGACACAAACACACAGCAAGATGGCAATAGAGCAGAGGTCTTGAACAAATGCTATTAATTGTTAACAATACAAATTTTACAACTGAAAGAATTCAATATCTAAAACATCAAACTTTAGGGAATAACTCGCTTTTAGCAAGAGGTAACTGAAGAATTTTAATATATAAAATAATCACCAAATATTTAGACTTGCATGTAGAATGAACAATTGTAATACATACAAAATACTGAACTTATATCACGTATACAAGTAAAGTAGAAATAAAATAAATGTCTTACCTGTAAGTCAGAGCAACATTAACTGTAGAACTTTATTGACACAAACACACAGCAAGATGGCAATAGAGCAGAGGTATTGAATCCATTCTGCGTTTGGCTTATATAGGAGTTGGTTGCCATCTGCTGTTGTTATGGTCACATTTGGTTTAGATTTGCTCTGACCCACAATTAGGTAATGACAACAAAGTATGTTGTAACATCAAAAGGGAGCTTTGATTAAGATGCCAATAACAGGCTGTCATTTAAGATCTCAACATGAATAATTTGTTTGTGACTTAATTTATGTTATGTTATAATCTTTTACATGCATTGTTGACAATATTGGAATATTGAAAAGGTGTTACAGCAAAACTGTAGAAAGATGTAATGTTGATGCAATAATCTTTAACAAGCATTGTTGCTTATATTGGAAATATTGGAAAGGTATTTGATGATTCTCTTAACAATAAGTGATGTAAATATGTTGTATAATATTGCATTTACAACTAAGATTGTGTTACCCCTAAATATCATATTGCCAGAGATTGACAAGAAAACAGACATCAAGTTTAGCTGTACAAGATCATGAAACCCTTCAACAATAAACAAATATACAAATGACATATATTATTAAACAAATATTCAAATGGTCAAATAACTATAAAACTATTACTATAAAATCTTCAAATATGCAAATGACTGCATATATAAATGCAAAACAATATAAAATCTTCAAATATGCAAATGACTGCATATATAAATGCAAAACACTGTGAAAAAATGTTAAATTATCTAAGTATAAAAGGGGCCATAATTCTGTCAAAATGCCAGTAAGAGTTACATAACTTTGCCTGCACAGTCCCCTTATGATAGTTAGTAAGTGTTGAAAGTATGAAAGCAATAGCTATGATACTTTAGGAATAAAGTGAACCTAAACACAAAACTTAATCAAATTTAAATTTTCTAAGTATAAAAAGGGAACAAAATTCTTACAAAATGCTTGATGCAGTTGTCTGCTCTTGTTTATAGATTGGTGTCATGTTGGTTAAGAAGAAAGCAAAATATAAAAGCAATATGACTAGGTAGATAGAATATATTTTAGGTGGTAGAAAATAATAGATGTGGACGCAAACTTTAACATAGATTTATCAATAATTAATATGCATATTCTAAATGGAAAAAGGGCCATAATTCTTACAAAATACTTGAAACAGTTGTCAGCTCTTGTTCATAGGTTTGGGGTCATGTTGGTAAAGAAGTATGCAAAATATGAAAGCAATATGTCAAGGGACATAGAAAATATTAGATGTGGTACGCAAACTTTAACATAGATTTATCAATAATATGCATATTCTAAGTGGAAAAGGGCCACAATTCTTACAAAATACTTGTTACAGTTGTCTGCTCTTGTTTATACATTGGGGTCATGTTGGTAAAGAAGTATGCAAAATATGAAAGCAATATGTCAAGGGACATAAAAAATATTAGATGTGGTACGCAAACTTTAACATAGATTTATCAATAATATGCATATTCTAAGTGAAAAAAGGGCCATAATTTTTACAAAATGCTTGTTACAGTTGTCTGCTCCTGTTCATAGGTTTGGGGTCATGTTGGTAAAGAAGTATGCAAATTATAAAAGCAATATGTCAAGGGAGATAGAAAATATATGAGGTGGTACGCAAACATTCCATCGCTCACGCTAACGCCGACGCCGGGGTGAGTAGGATAGCTCCACTCTATATATTTCATATATAATAGTCGAGCTAAAAATCAATATGACAATTATAATTGCATAATTATTATGTAACATTGATTTTATAATACATACATCAAGTTTATGGAAAGTTTCAGACACTACAATTTTCTGTTCAACACAAGTTATGAGATGAAATATCAACATGTATGTTTATCCATCGCGATGGACAATCAATTTGTGAAATAAATAATAGGACAACAAACGAGCGGATTCGTACTGAATGCCCCTGTTGAAAATGTAAAGTCCATGGGGGCATTAAGAGGTGATATAAAATATTGAATTAGAAACATGTTTATGTAAAAAAAAAGGCTTAGGCCACTCCAAATGGATCTGTTGGTTGTCGGATTTGGCGCATGTACATTTTTGTGTCCTTCTGTAACCATAGCGCATGTTGTTTTTTTAATTTGTGAAAAAAAAAACACAATCTAGCAGAAACGATTTTGACGCTAAATACGAATGCCAAATATAGTGTTTTGTAACCTTTTTAATCGATAACTGCAGACGCTAAAAAAAATGATCGAGACGACCAGACAAAAATGGCTTCCTGCGCAAGCAGTACATGTTTTGCTGTCATGACCGTTCTAACAAATTTAGGTGAAAAGTTGCTGCAGCCAGCCCTTGAAAATATCAACACATCTTTTACATTCTGTGACTTATTTGAATGTGTTTGTTCACGTTTGAACATGCAACTATCAGCAGATACTGCTGAAGCATGTTCAATTTCATCGGGAACCATGACTTATGATTTTTTTTACTTTTGCTTCATTAAATGGGCATATGGACGGTATTTCCCTATATGTAGGCAAATTTCTCCTATAACACAATTTTAAGTGAACAAAAAATAAACATAAAATCATTAAATGCTGGTTCTAAAAGTTTCACAGGGACAATGTTTTATAATTTTTAAAATACATGGTTGACGAAACATGTTTAACAGCTAGGTCAGTGTATTTCAGAAACATTGTAATGTATAAATTTATTTCAGAAAAATACAATACCGTACTAGCCATCCATGAGCCCCTTTAATTTTAAACAAGGGCTGTTTGTAAAACATGCATGCCCCCATATGGGCTCTCCGTTGTAGTGACAGCAATTGTGTGAATATGTTTTTTGTCACTATGACCTTGACCTTTGACCTAGTGACCTGAAAATAGGGGTCATCTGCCAGTCATGATCAATGAACCTATGGAGTTTCATGATCCTAGCCATAAGCGTTCTTGAGTTATCATCCGGAAACCATTTTACTATTTCGAGTCACCGTGACCTTGTCCTTTGACCTAGTGACCTGAAAATCAATAGGGGTCATCTGCGAGTCATGATCAATCTACCTATCAAGTTTCATGATCCTAGGAATAAGCGTTCTTCAGTTATCATCCGGAAACCATTTTACTATTTCGGGTCACCGTGAACTTGACCTTTGACCTAGTGACCTCAAAATTGATAAAGGGGTCATCTGCAAGTCATGATCAATGTACCTATGAAGTTTCATGATCGTAACCATTAGCGTTCTTGAGATATCATCCGGAAACCATTTTACTATTTCAGGTCACCTTGACCTTTGATATAGTGACCTGAAAATCAATAGGGGTCAACTGCCAGTCATGATTAATCTACCTATCAAGTTTCATGATCCTAGGCATAAGCGTTCTTGAGGTATCATCCGGAAACCATTTTACTATTTCGGTCACTGTGACCTTGACCTTTGACCTAGTGACCTCAAAATCAATAGGGGTCATCTGCGAGTCATGATCAATGTACCTATTAAGTTTCATGATCCTAGGCCCAAGTGTTTTTGAGTTATCATCCGGAAACCACCTGGTGGACGGACCGACCGACAGACCGACATGTGCAAAGCAATATACCCCCTCTTCTTCGAAGGGGGGCATAATAAGGTAGCAACAATGGATTACATGCATGGCCTTTGTCCGACTGTCGGTCATTATTATTTTGAAGATTGTCCCTCTTCAAGTGCTATTGCAACATGGTATACCTTTTCACAGCTTGCAACATGGTATACCTTTTCACAGCTTGCAAAATGGTATACCTTTTCACAGCTTGCAACATGGTATACCTTTATACAGCTTGCAACATGGTATACCTTTTCACAGCTTGCAACATGGTATACCTTTTCACAGCTTGCAACATGGTATACCTTTTCACAGCTTGCAACATGGTATACCTTTTCACAGCTTGCAACATGGTATACCTTTTCACAGCTGCAACACGGTATACCTTTTCACAGCTTTCACTGTTTAAAACTTCAAACAAATATAAGCAGCAGTAGGTAGACATGTGTCCCTCACTTCAATGATATGGTTACATGTATATTTCGTGGTCAAAGGTCATATGCAACTTACTCCTATAAATATGAGGTCCATATATATTCTTTGTATAAAAATTTATTTGAATGTAAAATATAGCTGTTTTAACCTGTATGTCTTGATAATGCAATATTTTTCTATCAAAATGTGATTTTTTTATTCTTCGCTCTTCGCTCGCTCGAGAATTTTTCGGTTTTGAAAAACTCTTCAACTTAAAAAAAAAAAATCCGTCGACCAACAAATCAATTTGGAGTGGCCTTAACATATTTATTGTAAAAAAAAATTCAAACTTACCAAGCCTATACAAGCCCAGAAAAGACAAAAGGAATGAATAAATCTTTGTCGGTAAGGCAAGTCTACTTTAAGTCTAGCGCAAAGTCGCAAATGCTTATAGTTGTCTGGTATGACATAAGGTTCTGCTGGGTCAGGGTGTTTGTCTAAAAATAATCAAGAAGAACAAACCGTGTTTAATTTACCCCTTTCCCACTCAGAAGCAATGTGAAAATGACTCCTTGCAAACAGCATAAAACGAGAACAGCCTGCGAGTAACTCGCAGTCTGTTCAGGTTTTATGCAGTTTGCTGCTCATCGGTATCTAAGGGTTGGAAATGAAGCCTTTAAAACTTGAATGTAGTAAGAAAGGTCTTTAATTAAATTTAACTTTCAAGGGACTAAACATGCGTGAAAATACGTATCTAAGTGATAAAGGGTTAAATCTATTTATTTTAGCTGGATTGAATAACAAGAGCTGTCAGAGGACAGCGCGCTCGACTATTCGAGTGCTTGACAGTATAACGTAAGCCATCATGGGAAAATTGTTCAAATTATTCAATAAGGTCAAGGTAATAGTTCAGGTATATTTTCCACAATCTATTGAACATTTGTAAAGACATAAAACAAAATAATAAGATTTTATGTCAAGTTTGATAGCAATAGCTTGGGTGGGAAGTTTGGACGGTCCTTCAAAACTAAAGTAAATAAATATTTTATTTTTTTTTGTAACCATGTTTTAAAGAAAAAAATATTCGTTTTGGGTTGGGTGGGGGGGGGAGGTTGAGAGGGGGATATAATGTTGGGTGTGGTCATTTATTAGACGATCTTTCCAAAATAAAAAAAATGTAAAAAAAATTGGGGGTGGGTAGGGGGGGGGGGTAGGGGGGGTTTGAGAGGGGGATGGTCATTTATTAGATGATGTGTGAAAAATAAAAAAAAGTAAAAAAAATATTTTTTTGGGGGGGGCAGTGATTTTTTTTGCTTTTATTTGTTACAGCCTGTGCCATTTGAATTGGAAAAAATAGCGCAATAAACCATGAAATTGGGAAAAATAGTGCGATTAACCATTAAATTGGGAAAAAATAAGCATTATAAATATGATTATAAGTAACAAAATTAAAATTGTTTTTAAGTGCATGTTCAGGGATTTTTCTAGCAATTTTGGGAAAAGGAGTCTGGTTAAATTGGGATTGCTTTAATTGATAAAAGTGGCAAATTTGGGAATTATTTATCGACAAAAAATACTTTTGGGAAAAAACGTTGAATTTTCCATTGGGAAGCAGCCGAAAATCAGCAGTAATTTTTAGCAAAAAAAATCACTGGGGGGGGGGGGGGGGGGGCAGGGATTCTGGGTAGGGGCATGGGGTATTGTTTGGGTGGAATCTATTGTGGTATTCAGGTAAGTGTTGTTTTGTCAAAGTATTAATAAAATCTGATCATAAATAAAGAAGTTTTGGCAATTTGAGCAAAATGTTCAATTATCTAAGTATAAAAGGGGCCATAAATCTGTCAAAATGCTTGATACAGTGGTCTGCTCTTGTAACTATAGGTTGGGGTTGTGTTGGTAAACAAGTATGCAACATATAAAAGCAATATGTCAAAGGACATAGGAAATATTTGGGGTAGTACGCAAACTTTAACATAGATTTATCTATAATATGCATATTCTAAGTATAAAAGGGGCAATAATTCTGTCAAAATGCTTAATACAGTTGTCTGCTCTTGATTATAGGTTGGGGTCATGATGGTAAACAAGTATGCAAAATATGAAAGCAATATGTCAAGGGACAATGAAAATAATTGAGGTAGTACGCAAACTTTAACATTTGCACGCTCACGGAAACGGCAACGGAAACGCCAACGCCAACGAAGATGCAGGGGTGAGTAGGATAGCTCCACTATATATATTTCATATATAATAGTCAAGCTAAAAAACCAAGGTTTCCTGAGACATTCTTAAGTCTGTTTGTTCCAAAGAACTAGTACATGATGTCTTAAACTAAGACCTTGTGAATCCTCCCTCAGTAAGGATCAAACCTGAAACCTTCAGATCACTAGGCTGACACCATATCTACTTACCCAGCACAACCTTCAAAATAATATTTAAACAAGCAGTCAATAAATATTTCCCAAATCGTCTTTTTAAAAACTATTAGAACTTATTTAAGAATACATAACTGGTATTACCGGTAAACACACTCACACAGACTTGGTAAAAGAATGTACTGTTTGGTAAACATTGTAAACATTTGCTTCCTTTGTTTTATTATATGATAGCTTGTGATGAATACATTTTACATTCCATTTGTTTGTACATTTTTTATAACAAAAACATTCTAAAATGCTATTTGTAAATAATAAATAGTTGTGAAGTCCAATACAAATGTACATTGAATGTTCATTGGCACATTTTTAAGTGCCCGAATATAGTCTCAAAATCAACTAATATTTCAATAATTATTTCTAAAAATAAAGTTACCAAATAAACAAGAGCACCGCATAAAGGGTGCCAACGCTTGGCTGTCGGTGCAGTATTAAATAAATGAAAGTTTGTCAGATTTTTTTTTAGGTCACAGTGACCTTCACCTTTGACCTAGTGACCCAAAAATGGGTGTGGCGTGTAGAATTCAACAAGGTGCATCTACATATGAAGTTTCAAAGTTGTAGGTGAAAGCACTTTGATTTTAGAGCCTATGTTAAAGTTTTATATTAGAGTTCACATTGACCTTGACCTTTGACCTAGTGACTTAAAAATGGGTGTTGCAAGTAGAACTCATCAAGGTGCATCTACATATGACGTTTTTAGGTTGCAGCTGGAAGCACTTTGATTTCAGAGCCAATGGTAAGGTTTATGTTAAAGTTTTATATTAGAGGTAACAATGCCCTAGACCTTTGACCTAGTGACCTAAAAATGGGTGTGGCATGTAGAACTCAACAAGATGCATCTACATATGAAGTTTCAAAGTTGTAGGTGGAAGCACTTTGATTTTAGAGCCTTTGTTAAAGTTTTATATTAGAGGTCACAGTGACCTTGACCTTTGACCTAGTGACCCAAAAATGGGTGTTGCGTGTAGAACTCATCAAGGTGCATCTACATATGAAGTTTCAAAGTTGTAGGTGGAAGCACTTTGATTTCAGAGCCAATGGTAAGGTTTATGTTAAAGTTTTATATTAGAGGTAACAGTGACCTTGACCTTTGACCTAGTGACCCAAAAATGGGTGTGGCGTGTAGAATTCACCAAGGTGCATCTACATATCAAGTTTCAAAGTTGTAGGTGGAGGCACTTTGATTTTAGAGCCTATGTTAAAGTTTTATATTAGAGTTCACAGTGACCTTGACCTTTGACCTAGTGACTCAAAAATGGGTGTTGCGTGTAGAACTCATCAAGGTGCATCTACATATGAAGTTTCAAAGTTGTAGGTGGAAGCACTTTGATTTCAGAGCCAATGGTAAGGTTTATGTTTAAGTTTTATATTAGAGGTAACAATGCCCTTGACCTTTGACCTAGTGAACTAAAAATGGGTGTGGCGTGTAGAACTCAACAAGATGCATCTACATATGAAGTTTCAAAGTTGTAGGTGGAAGCACTTTGATTTTAGAGCCTATGTTAAAGTTTTATATTAGAGGTCACAGTGACCTTGACCTCTGACCTAGTGACCCAAAAATGGGTGTTGCATGTAGAACTCATCAAGGTGCATCTACATATGAAGTTTCAAAGTTGTAGGTGGAAGCACTTTGATTTCAGAGCCAAGGTTAAGGTTTATGTTAAAGTTTTATATTAGAGGTAACAGTGACCTTGACCTTTGACCTAGTGCCCCAAATATGGGTGTGGGGTGTAGATTTTACCAAGGTGCATCTACATATGAAGTTTCAAAGTTGTACATGTAGGTTGAAGCACTTTGATTTTAGAGCCTATGTTAAAGTTTTATATTAGAGGTCACAGTGACCTTGACCTTTGACCTAGTGACCCAAAAATGGGTGTAATGTGTAGAACTCATCAAGGTGCATCTACATATGAAGTTTCAAAGTTGTAGGTGGAAGCACTTTGATTTGAGAGCCAATGTTCAAAAGGTTAACAAAATGTTAAGGTTTGGGACACGACACGACGAGCTGGCTATGACAATACCTTGGGTTTTCTCCGAAAACAGCCGAGCTAAAAATCAAGGTTGCTTACAGCAAAAGCCCAATTGTCAACAATAGATGTGGTCTGTAAACATAGATTTAACGAGATACAAAATACTTGTTTTTATTTTTTGTGTGGCAATATATTCCATGTCAATTATCCGCAACGCTATCCAAACATTTACCAGCGAACTCAGGATTCAGGCAGCGTTGAAAGCGGGACGTTGTTCTCATGAGCTGCCCAAAACCAATTACGTGTAATTTTCACCATTATTTAAGAATGGACTGGGTCTTCAACTATTTATCAATTTCAGTCACATTTTGTTAACATTTGGACACTGAATTTGAACTATGCATATGTAGTGTTTGTAAATGTGTCTACAATACGTGTAAATCTGTTACATCAGAAAATATTTGTTTTGCATCAGCTTCTTTGTAAGACAACCAAAACTTTCTAATTTGTAGGCTTTTCAGATATCGCAATTATTTACCAACCAATTTGCTTAATGTCCTTGGCAGAAAGAAATGCATCTGTATCCACTGGTTCAGATGCCATTACTGAGGCATGGATGTTAGTTTCATCATGATTGTAAAAGTCAGATTGACTTTTATCTTCATCCTTCAACAGTGCTGTCATGGTTCTGAGAAGATAAGAAAAAAACAAACACAATGCCTCTGTATAACTGTAAACAAAACAACACAACAAAATAAAGGCTGGAGAAAATGTATAATTGTTAACAAAACAACACAACAAAATAAAGGCTGGAGAAAATGAAAACTATGGACATGTATTCCAAAAGCCAGACCAGTGCTCCAGCTAGGATTTTGAAAATGGCAGGGGGGGGGGGCTTTTTTGTAAAAAGGGCACTTTCCACGCGCAGTATTTTGTCAAAAGGGCACTTTTGAGCACGTTGTCGTTTCTGGAATGCTTCCTGTTGCATGTTAATTTATATGTTATTAATAATTGTTATAATCTATTATTCCCATTATATTTAAACCATTCAAATATAATGTCTACAATGAGGAATAAATTAATTACAGTGTAATAAGTGATTTATTAATAATCATATCGCGGGCTTAGCGCAAAACAGTCGTAAATGACTTTTTGTAAACTTTTCAGTACGACAATTTTTTAAAATAATTTATTAAATTTTTATCAGTAATAAAAAAATATTTTGCATGAATGTAGTTATTGTACATTTATTTAAAGTTCACAATATATACTTCTATTGGCATTATTGTGATTGGAGATATTTGTAAAATATCAAGACACGACTGTTTTGCGCTTAAGATCTTGTAATGTTTGATTTTATTTTTTATGCAAAAAGGTCTTATCTGAAAATCAGATCAATTTATTTCTGTTCATATGTCTTAATATAAAGACTTTTATTCTGAATACTTGAAATATGTGTTTATTGAAATATTTTTTAATGATGGAAGAAAATACAAAAATTTACATTTATTTGAAATCAAGTTGGATTACCTGGAGTACATGAAATGCATTGCATTGTGCTTGTTTTTAACCAATAACTATAACTATAAAGTATTATCACTTTATTTGATTTTTTTTTAATTATTTAAATGTATGCAGACATACTAGTAACAGAAAAATGATCATTACACAGTGACTGGGGGCCTGTACAGAATTATTCAGTAGAAGACCAATACAAAAGAAGAAACAAGTTATTGTCATATCTTTAAATCTTTCATAAAGCATTTAATATTTGTATTGTAATTATTATAATTCAATAGAGTTCAAGTCAAAACAAGTCTTATTAGCTTATTTTAATTAAAAAAAATAATGAACTTTGTTATTAAAAGCAGGCCTATAACCCTCTTTCTGAATTCAAATACAAACTACAATGTATTCAAATATATTTATTGTGATATACGAAAAATGTTAAGACAAAAACTAGTACACAATCCTATTGATCTTTTTCCTACGTTTTGAGCATCATTATTATAATTGTCTCAGTCTGATAATTGATTCCACAAGTAGTAGTAGAAAAACGAAATTTCTTACGGTGAACAAATTTTCCGTGTTCCATAATTTACCCGGTAATAAATAATAAAAATTTCTGTACTAACATTAATGAATCTTTTAATGACAAACTACTTATATACCGAGTATACGGTCCAGATTTGCGGACCATATGGAACATGTCTGACTTAATATTAATTGCGTGTTCCACGTCTTTCAATATTGTATCAATGAATTAATTAAAATATATACTATAATGTATCTGTAATGACATTAATGACAAAATACTTGTTTAAATTTGAAAATCGGCGGACCATACGGATCAAGTGTTAAAGCGAGATTATACTATTTTGTCAAAAATGTATGAATTAATATAAAATGTGTAAAAACTTATTATAAATTTATTTCAGTATAAATTAAAATAAAAGTTAAGAACAACAGGTGTAATGCGAAATAAGCCAGATATAAAATCTTAATTTAAAATGTCAGTACAATAGAATGTCAGTACAATAGAATTCGCCAGTGTGTATATCATGCATGTACGATATGAATGTAAAATAAGTTTTACGGATTATTTTAATTTCCTTTCAGCGGCTAATTTCTTTTTGCTGCATTTTATGAAATTCGTCTTAAGTCTTCAGTGTAAATTTTTCATGCCTATTCAGTGTTATGGTAACATATTTTTATCAATATATTACAATTAAACACTTAAAAAAATCGTATAATCTCACTTTAATAAGTAGTTCATTCAAGATTATGATACAATATAAAATATACAAATGACCAGGCCATAAACGGCAATATTTCTTGTATTTCATTGTTAACTAACACATCAATTATCAATTAGTGAAATTATTAACATGAAACAAGATGCAAACATACGAGTCAATAATGCGAGTGTTATTATACCCGTATTGACATTTTTAAAAACGTTTAACTGCTAATTTTGAATAACATGTATGAACTAGATATAAACAAGTTTTTGATAAAAAGATACATGGATAAAACATGCCTTGTTTGCAGAATTATTTAGATAGAAACACGGGTGTATTTTTAAAAATATTTAAATAAGTGATTAAAGAAATTTCAATAAACGTTGTCACCAAGCTGCATCTATTAATTCAATTTTATAAGAATAGATTTTAATCATAAAAGTGCATGTTTGCGTGATGCATACTTATTATAGGAATAATAAATGTCACAATTTAAATAAGTTAAAAATCTGAGAATATGAATAATATGACTGCTAAATTGTAATAATTATATTACACATTATTCAAAACTAATACTATTCCATCAGTACAAAATTGAAATTATGTAAGAAACCCAGCTTTTCACATTATATGACTTAACATAACTTCTGTAGACCCGAATAAATACACTTCATTTATATCAGGCAAATAACACTTAGTATACTAAAACAGGGGAAGTCTACACTGTGTATTAGCAACCTGCTGTGTTGATTCGTATCTTATCAGCTCAATACACAGGCCCCTTGCTACTGTACTGGAAAATTATATACTGCTAAAATAACTGATTTCTCTTATTGCTAAATTGTTGTGTACATTAAAAAAAAACAGGAATGGAGCCACATCACCGTTGTGAACTTTTTATTAAGTTTACAGTATAGAGATAATCTATTTAAAGACAGCGCTAATTAAATGTGAAGCTGGATATTAACAAATATGATCCATGTCGCTTAACTCAATCCATTTGCTTTTTACTATTATTGCTTTTTCCATTACTCCATGTATAACTTTCAACTACTTGAATTACACCTTCAAATCACACACCCAACTGAATGTGGAATTTGGTTTTAAGTTATGCGCACATTTCACCTTTTCCAACTGTCGTCTTAAAAGATGAAAAGCTGAAACATAACACAATTAACAAAACTATGACGCAACCCTAAAAATGTAGTTTACTATAAAGTTAAATAAAAAACATGTCAGTTAATTTTGGTTGAAGTATAGTGTAATTCGGTAATGATATTCAGTACTCGGTAGTAATTCGGTGAAAAGTGGAATTCGGTTGTAATTTGGTGAAAAGTGGAAATCGGTGTTAACAGGCACCCTGTCAGCTTCACGACTTTCTTATCACAAATGTGATGAAACTGGCAAAATTAGAACAAGGGGAAGTAATGCAATTTCATGAACTGAAACTGGTAGACAACGACTTGTAACGACTTGTAATTGATCAATAAGCAATCAACTAATTATGATAACTCAATGGAAATTACTCCTCTTCTTCTTTTATGTTAATTCTAAACGTATAGCTATATAAAGACTACAGGAATGAAAAGCAGCAGACCCCGGACCCGCCCATTTTCCAGTAAACAAGGGAAATTACTGGAAAAACAAGGTACCCTACATCGACCCATGGTATAATAATCAAAAGGCCGGTGAAAGAAACTACGAACACTGCTTACCGTGAACTACCTTCCTCTTAATTCACAATTATTCAACACTTTCCGCTCATCGTCGGATCCATTGCGTGTTGTTGTTGTTTTTTAGGCTAGATTGCACTCTACCGGTAGGCAGTTGTTTACCACTATCGACACAGCGGGGTTTGGGGGCGGTAGCTCCCGATACTAAGGAAATATATAGGATAAAAAGGATTATAAGGTGTTGCGTTAGGTGTTATGTATTGGGCGCTTAGCAACGATACAATCATACGCTTTTCCATTCTTTTTTACGTACCGGTAACATGCACTCGTCCCGTATGAAAACCAGTCAAATCGCTTGAAACACTTCTAAAATACGGCCCTTAATTAATCTGAAATTTGCTAAATCAAAGTCGAGTGGTCTCTAACTCCACAAGTTTTAATCTTAAATTCGTCAAACATGATCAATGTAATCCAGACCTTTAAAAACTCGCATATTTTGTGACAAAATGGCACTAACTTATTTCAAATAAACGTCTTGCAATTTGGCTCTTTGTGTTAAACATATGAGAGGCTATTCGGTAGACAAAAGTAATGACTATTGACCATTTTATTGGCTTAAAACCCTTTTAATGTATTGATCTTTTTGTGATTGAAGTAAGGGGCTGACATCATGCGAACCACAAATGGTTGCGACAGTGCACTATATCTCACCACATTTGGAGTCCTAAGCTCCAGTCAGCCAGACATAGCAGTTCTGGAAGAAATCTTTTATGCAGGTAACAGAACATTGAGCAGATGTATTGGCGGTTGGCGGGCGAGCGCGTCCAGAGCAGTGTCCGCTCTCTAATTCAAATACTTTTCATCCGATCTTCACCAAACTTGGTCAGAAGTTGTATCTAGAAATATCTAGGTTAAGTTCGAATATGGGTCATGCTGGGACAAAAACTAGGTAACGGGGTCACTTAATGCATTTCAATGATTAAGCCTGGTGTCCGCATTGTAATTGAAGTAGTTTTCACCAGATCTTCACCAAACTTGATCAGAAGCTGTATCTACACAATATCTAGGTCAAGTTCGAATATGGATCATGCCAGGTCAAAAACTAGGTCACGGGGTCACCTAGTGCATTTCAAGGATTAAGAATGGTGTCCGCTCTGTAATTGAAGTAGTTTTCATCCGATCTTCACCAAACTTGGTCAGAAATTGTATCTTGACAATATCTAGGACAAGTTAGAATATGGGTCATGCCAGGTCAAAAACTAGGTCACGGGGTAACTCAGTGCATTTCAAGGATTTAGCATGGTGTCCGCTTTCTAATTGAAATAGTTTTCATCCGATCTTCGCCAAATTTGATCAGATGTTGTGTCGAAATGATATCTAGATCAAGTTCAAATATGGGTCATGCCAGGTCAAAAACTAGGATACGAGGTCACTTAGTGCATTTCCAGAATTAAGCATGGTGTCCGCTCTCCATTGAAGCAGTTTTCATCCAATCGTTTCCAAATTTGGTCAGAAGTTGTGTCTATATGATATGTAGGTCAAGTTCAAATATAGGTCATGGTAAAGTTATCAAGTTGTCTAAAACCTTCAAACGGGAGTATCTTGTGACATTTTGGCACTCTTAAGTAAATTGGTATAAAGTAAATATCAATGAATTACTTACAATTTATGTATAAATCGTCAGAGGTATGTAAAATACAGTTAGCTCTTTATGCCAAAAATAAACATTTGATTTTAATTTTAGAAAATTATCATGAATACAAGTAGAACAAATATGTTCAACATGTTTGTTTATAAAGTTCTAAAAATGCTTTTTTAATGGCTTTTTTTTTTTGCAAATGAATATGTGCGGTGCTCTGGGACAACGGGGCCTACTGCATGTGTGCAAAGTATTTTCCCTGATAAGCTTTTGCGGTCAACACCAGCTAATCAGGGAAGACATTTTCACCCTCAATTGCAATTGCATTTTCTCTAAAAAGATACCTCCTTTTAACATAAAATACCACCAAAACACAGACACATCTTTGACAACACTTTGCGCACATGCATTAAACCCCGTTTTCACAGAGCGAGGCTTCTGTGAATCTAGATCTGTGATCTCCAGGTTGTGATGTGAATACGGCCAATTATTCGGGCTATACTCCTCCTCACAGGGCGGCAGGGCAGGGACACATGCAGATCATACAGCTCCTTCTCAAACATTGGGAGTTGGTAATATAGCCTGCCCACGGTTTCAAACATGGAACCTTCAGCATCCATTTCATTGGTTTCATGAATTGTACTAATAATTATAAATTATGTACATTTGAATATTCAGCCCGGCCTTGAGGAAATGGGGATTATTGCATGTGCCTTAAGTGTTGTCCCAGATTAGCCTGTACAGTCTACCTAGATTATTTTTTTGTTTCTAACAGACTCTGTAGCGCCGTTGAATGTCGCATCGCTGTCATATGTCGCAAGCTACGAGATTTATCGCAACCTTGACGATAAATGTCGCAAGGAACGATACATGTCGGAAATCCTACTGACGATATATGTCGCAACTTAAACGATTAATGTCGCAACAAGTACAACTACCGATATAAGTCGCAACATTAACGTTAAATGACGCACTCCTTTGTAAGTCATGTTAAAAATGAAAAGTTGAAGTAAAAATGTCTTAAATTTAAGGTTAGATCTAGATTACCCGACGAGGTTCTGTGGGCCGACTTTTATCACAATGGTCAGTTTTTAGTTAGTATTTTAATAAATTTGCATTAAGTCTTATTCCCAGGGTTGCGAGAGAATTTAAATGTTTTACTTGCATACATTAAGTTAACCCTTAAATTTGATGTAGTGTCATTTTAATGCATTGGCGGTTAGTTATTTAACCACGATTTAAAGTGGTTTTGGACAATTATTTTTATATCCTGAGGAAATGTAGATTTGTTATAAGTTTTCACAAAATTAAATATTCAAAGCAAGTCGCAATATTGAGCTTACCAGGATATTTTTTTAATTAAAAAAAACTTGTATGATTTTTTGTTCGATTATTTATGCGTGAAAAACGCATGGGTAATAATACACGTATTATAAAATTGTTACCATGCGCTTTTTATAGAAATATTAACTACTAAATTTACAAGATCAGAGTTTTTTAGAACGTACAATACTAGTTCACAAAGAAATTCAATACATTGACACCAAACGTTAGTCTATGTAGTAATACGCATCTCGTGTCGCGTCAGGTATTCAGAATCACAGCACTCCTTCCGAATTGCAATAATGGTAGTATTTTGTCTCATCAACCTTGTAATAGCATTGGACAGGCTTTACCATTTTTGGTTTTTCATTCCACATTTATTGCACGTCAATTTACTTGTCAGGGACGACACTTTCCGCTTTTATGACATTTTTCATTTAAATAAAGTCTCTTTTTAGCAAAAAATCTAGTTTAGGCGAAAAGTGTCGTCCCTGATTAGCCTGTGCGGACTGCACAGGCTAATCTGGGGCGACACTTGACGCACATGCATTAAGCCCAGATTTCACAGAACAAGACACATTTGATAAATGACAGTCAATTCTCTTCATTATGTAACAAGTTGCATGATGATAAATCCCATTTGGTTGCCAAATAATACAATGAGGCATTAACAAAACACCTGAGCTAATAATAAAATGTTAAGGCTTGTACTTTGCATTCTGCTTTCCTTTCATAGCATGGAACTGCCCAAATATGGATATGTTTGACAGATAAATAGATATGGTACATGTATACCAGTAAAAAACTTAAAGTCATTACATGCACATGTGCTGATAACCTTCCTATTAGGCAAGATACAACTAAATCATAATAATTGCCAATATATACACAAAGTGAAACTTCAGCTTCACAATAAGGAGAGAAACCAAATTATACCATGTGGTTTTTATACGGAATACCGTTAGGGCAATTGTGGTTACACATTAAAATCCAGAGGGCGACAATGTGATAGTACGATGGCGACAATGCGACAACGTGATAGTACGATGGCGACAATGTGATACTCTAATCATACTTTCGCCATCGTATCATCGCATTGTCGCCATCGTACTATTGCATTGTGGCCATCGTACTATCGCGTTGTTGTACTGTCGTCATCATATTATTGTATTGTCGCCATCGTACTATCGCACTGTCTCCATCGCATTGTCGCACTGTCGTCATCGTATTATTGCACAATCGCATTGTTGCTATCGAACTATCGCACTGAAGCCATCGTATTGTCGCACTGTCGTCATTGTATAATCGTACTATCGCATTGTCGCCATCGTACTATTGCACCATCGCCATGGTAATGTCGCACTGTCGTAATTGTATTATCGTACCATCGCAATATCGCCATCGTACTATCGGCTTATGTACTGTCGTCATCGTATTATCGTATTGTGGCCATCGTACTATCACACTGTCGTCATTGCATTGTCGCATTGTCGTCATCGTATTATTGCACTATTGCATTGTCGCCATCATCCTATCGCACCGTCGCCATCGCATTGTCGCACTGTCGTCATCGTATTATTGCACTATCGCATTGTCGCAATCTTACTATCACACTGTCGCCATCGTATTGTCGCACTGTCGTCACTGTATTATGACACTATCACAATATTGCATCGTTGCCATCATTCTATTGCACCATCGCCATCGCATTGTTGCACTGTCACCATCATACTATCGCATTGTTGCCATCATACTATCGCATTGTCGCCATTGTACTATCGCATTGTCACCATTGTACTATCGCACTATCGCATTGTCCCCCTCTGGATTTTAATGTGTAATCACGATGGCCCTAACCGTATTCCAAACCTTTATCTATGGCAATAAATCAATTAAAAAACAGTAAGACACAAAGTATACAACAATAAAATAAACTTGGGATCACCACCTCAGAACAGTCAATTCAAAGCACCAGGGTTTAAACCAGTTTTAAGGAGCCCCAAGCCTCACATTCACAACACCTGTAAGAGCAATAATTACTTAGCAATCAACTAGAATACAGTTGAATAAAATTATCCTTTAACTACTCAAGTTACAAACCAGAGCACACGACTTCTAACTTTTTGAAGCAAAATGAAAACAAGAGATTGCCAAGCAATATGGTCCCCTACCGGTGAAACTCCACTATTGTCGGTATTTTTTTACATTTGTTGCCATAGCAACCACAATTTTTGACGTAGGAACAAAATGAATTGACGTGCATAATCTCCATATTACCATCTGTTCATTTTTCAAGTTTAATGAAAAAATATGAAGGACTTTTTAAGTTATCGCAGGATCCAGAAAAGTGTGACGGACTGAAGGACTGACACACAGAGCTCAAACCATAAGTCCCCTCCGATTTCACTGGTACGGGACAATAAAACAAAACAAGTATCAACTTCACCATATCTTTGATAACAAGAGCTGTGTTGGGGAAACACAATGCCCCCCTACTGCGCCGCTTTGAAGCCGCATGGCAGCTATTTTAGAAAAAAATGACTTTGACCTTGAAGGATGACCTTGACCTTTCACCACTCAAAATACGCAGCTCCATGAGATACACATGCATGCCAAATATCAAGTTGCTATCTTCAATATTGCAAAAGTAATGACGAAGGTTAAAGTTTTGGGACAGACACACAGACACACACATACAATGACAGACAGACAGGCCAAAACAATATACCCCTGATCATTGGAGGGCATAAAAAGCTTTAGAGACATAGCATCATATAGTTTAACAATCTGGGCTCGTATTCATCAACCCATTCTTAGACTTAAAAATAAAGAATAGACATAAAACCAGGAAAAATGCGGTCAGTGTTTGCATATATACAAGCCTCCACTGGTGAACATGGCATCAACAAAATGTTCTACATGAAGAATGATATTGATGGAGGTGTTCAATGCCGTGTTTGTCTCAAAATTCAAGCAATTTTTAAATATATCAATTTAAATCATATTCTTTAGTCTTAGACAATGCAGAAAGGAGCGGCAACAATGTTTGTGAAAGGGAAAATTACACAGCTCGGTTTTGTATGCCTATCTTTATCTGCATACAGTTGTACATATTCAAAAGTAACAGAGGTTTAAAAATCTTTTAGCTAATAGTAATCAAAATAGTTAAATATTGTTAAAACCATGTTTCGTATTCTGAAAACCTTTAGTTTAAACCTATTAATTTTAGCTCGATTGCATCAAAAGCTGAACGCTTATATAAACGCTCTCGAGTCCGTTTCCTGGGCCTAGAACCAGTACTTGGTGTCTTTGGTGGAGATCTAAAGAACGCTCCCACGGTGGGGTTCGAACCCATGACCTCCTGGTCGCTAGGCGGACACCATATCCATTACACGATGGCAACCTTAAAAAACTTTTGTTAGGCAAGAGAAAACAAAAGATTTATACTGTGAATTTATTTCGTGTCTTTGGCATGAAATTTGGTTGGACGTAAGGGTTGTTGAACATTTGATTTTGTGGTTGAGTGCACCCACAAAAACTGGTTTCAGAACAATAATATTGGTTTCAAATTAATTGGTCATAGTTATAGTCTTTATAGTAGCAAGGATAAATTGTTAATCAGAACTAGCTGTTAATGGTTTCATTTCCGTTGAAGGGGAAACCACAATTTCTGTGTCAGCGCTACTCGGAGGGTTTTTAATAAACTTTTTCACCAGGAAGAAAATGAGCAAAAACGTTCCAAAGCAAAGGAAGCATTCCGTCAATAAAACGAAAACAAAAGCCAGCGGGTTGATATGTTGCATCAAGTTACCAACTATTAAAGGATTGATAAGCAGTCCAGACGACGCAGCTACCAGAAACATGGAGGATATTTTTCCAGTCACTTTCAAAATGCTTTCTTCGGTCCAAGTGAAAATGCACGGGAAAATCACGGACATTGAAAAACCAGCCAAGGGAATGAAGATCCATACGCCGATTTCTGTTAATGTGACACTACATACCGTGAAAGCTATGAACGCCAGTATCAGGAAAACCAGATAAGAGCACAAAAGTTGCACAGGCCGAAAGAATGTAATTAAGAAAATTCCCAAAAATCGTCCAATGGAGAATCCCACCCAGTGTAAGCTCGTCGCAAAACTACTAATACCTTTATCCCATTTGAGATAATTTACGCAAAAGGTTGCTAGGAAACCAGAGAATGTGTCTTCCACAGCGCAATACAGTAGCATCATAAGTGAAAGTAAGATACACAAAAAGGCTTTTAGTCCCAGAGATAGCTTGTCAGGTCGTTTCTGGTTGAGTCTTGGAGCGACCATGTCTCTAGTCGTCTTTGAACACTTTTTGCGAACAAACATCATCAAGAATGGAATTCCTCCTGATAAAGCGATGAACAGCGAGATGAGGTACGAATTATGGATGCTTGTTTTACCGTACACTGTTGTAGTCCCTGAAAATGACATTATTGATCAATTTGTACATCTTTAGTCAATACTTTTGTAACATCATATTATAATTATTTAAATAGAACATTATAATTCTAATAATTCTGCATTCATTAGATTATTGAAATAATATATAATTATATTTCATTATATAATCATAGTTCATACACAGCTATTTCTTTTCTCTAATTGGAAAATTATGGTATCATACCATTTGGAAAACTAAGCACGAAAAACCCTGACATTTTCAGAGTGGAAATTATGGGTCTTTATAATTGCTTCGTATAAATTGCACCAACTAATTCAAATATTTATTTACGTGCATTTTGGCTTTTAATGTTATAATGTTAAATGAGCTAAAAAAATTATTTTTTTTTTGGGGGGTGGGGGAGGTTGGGGGGGGGGGGGGGAAGGGATTCTGGGTAGGGGCGTGGGGTATTGTTTGGGTGGAATCCATTGTGGTATTCAGGTTAGTGTTGTTTTGTCAAAGTAATAATAAAATGAGATCATAAATAAAGAAGTTGTGGCAATTTAAGCAAAATGTTCAATTATCTAAGTGTAAAAGGGGCCATAATTATGTCAAAATGCTTGATACAGTGGTCTGCTCTTGTTTAAAAGTTGAGGTTAGTAAACAAGTATGCAACATATAGAAGCAATATGTCAAAGGATATAGGAAATATTTGGGGTAGTACGCAAACTTTAACATAGATTTATCAATAATATGCATCAAAGGATATAGGAAATATTTGGGGTAGTACGCAAACTTTAACATAGATTTATCAATAATATGCATATTCTAAGTATAAAAGGGGCAATAATTATGACAAAATGCTTGATAGAGTTGTCTGCTCTTGTTCATAGGTTGGGGTGATGTTGGTAAACAAGTATGCAAAATATGAAAGCAATATGTCAAGGGACAATGAAAGTAAATGGGGTAGTACGAAAACTTAAACATTTGCTGCATATTCTAAGTGGAAAAGGGGCCATAATTATGACAAAATGCTTGATAGAGTTGTCTGCTCTTGTTTATAGGTTGGGGTCATGTTGGTAAACAAGTATGCAAAATATGAAAGCAATATGTCAAGGGACAATGAAAATAATTGGGGTAGTACGAAAACTTTAACATTTGCAAGCTAACGCTAACGCCAACGCTAACTGAAACGCCGACACCGGGGTGAATAGGATAGCTCCACTATATAGTCGAGCTAAAAAGTGTCTTTTACATGCACATTTCATGGTGATGACAATTTTAACTTAATCATTTCAGAAATGTGAGAGAAGTTTGCTCCAAAAACTTATTTAAAAAAGGTTAACGCACCAGTCAAACGGAAGACATACCAACCAATGACAGCGAGACTCTAACAATAACAGCGTGACACTAACAATGACAGCGTGACTCTTAAATACACCCTGTTAAACTTTGTTTGCAGGGGTATAGTACAAACTTTATTTGCTTCTGTATCATTGTATTGGTGCAAGTATTACAGGAACAAAACAAATACAAACCGGTTGTATTGGCAGCCCCAGTTACGTTGAGCTCGCCAGTTACGTTGAGCTCAGAAATGACCTCAAATTTCTTGGAAAGGAATGGTTCTGTTACCAGAGGGGAAATAATTCCGCCAAATCCGAAACAGGCATGCAATGCCTGCATGTAGGGCCTCCCTTCAGCATCCCATATTGAAACCATATCTGCATTGCCACCTATGCAGTTGAAAACAAAAAAGTTTTCTCAATAACTGATTTTTAGACTTCATAAAATCTAAATCTGCATTGCCACATAGGAAGCTGAAAACAAAAAGTTTTTTCAATGACTGCTTTTTAGACTTTATAAAATCTAAATCTGCATTGCCACATAGGAAGTTGAAAACAAAAAAGTTTTCTCAATAACTGATTTTTAGACTTAATAAAATCTAAATCTGCGTTGCCACCTAGGAAGTTGAAAAAAAAAGTTTTCTCAATGACTGATTTTTAGAATTTATAAAATCTAAATCTGCATTGCCACATTGGAAGTTGAAAACAAAAAGTTTTCTCAATGACTGATTTTTAGAATTTATAAAATCTAAATCTGCGTGGCCACCTAGGAAGTTGAAAACAAAAAGTTTGTTCAATAACTGATTTCTAAAATTTATAAAACTAACAGAAACAGTATACTGTTTTTACTAATCCAGGACAAATTCTGTCAAATCTGGACAGCGAGACAAACAGTCGAAAAGCGAGACTGTCCCGCGAAAGTTGGGATGTATGGCATGTAATTAATTCGTCTCTAAAATACTTTTTCCCTTAATGTTTGTGGACAGCGAAACCCATGCAAAAAGCTCCAGGAGGTTTAAAAAGCCTTAAACATGACACCAATCAACTATAATTACAGGGATTGTAAACCACTTTTTTCACATGGTTAAACCACTTCGTTCTCTAAAAATTGTTTTTCATCGCAACTCTGGGGACCTGCCATAAATACAAGGGAAAAAAAATTACATTTGTAATTTCACTTGCCATAATTATTATTAGCCGAACTCTGCGAAAACAGGGCTAAATGTATGTGCTTAAATTGTCATCCCAGATTAGCCTGTGCAGTCTGCACAGGCTCATCAGGGACGACCATTTCCACTTTTGTGGAAGTTTTGTTCAAGGAAAGTCTCTTCTGAACAAAATTCAAGTCAGGGCATAAAGTGACGTCACTGATTAGCCTGTGTGGGCTGCACAGTCTAATCTGGAACAATATTTTGAGCAAATTGATTTAGTCTCGTTTTACCAGGGGGAGGCACTGATAGTATGATTGACATCAACAGAAACACAATAATCAAGATGTGTTTGTGAAACACTATGTACCCCCATATATTTGACATTTGACCTTGAAGGATGACCTTGACCTTTCACCACTCGAAATGTGCAGCTCCATGAGATACACATGCATGCCAAATATCAAGTTGCTATCTTCAATATTGCAAAGGTTATGGCCAATGTTAAAGTTTGACTCAAACAAACCAACAAACAGACAGGGCAAAAACAATATGTCCCCCAGTATAGACTAGGGGACATAAAAATAAAGCTTTCCAATTACACAGGCTAATTGATTGCACAAAAGTAAAATGGCCACCATGTTCTGTATAATTTGCTAGTTTTTTTGGTTAAATACGGTATTACAGTATGATTGACTTCAACACAAACAAGCCAGAGTCCAGGCCTCAAGCGCCAAGTCCTGCCAAAATACGTATAAATATTAAAGTATCATTTGACTTCTACAAAAACATACCCGGTACCTCAGTGTGTTTTTTGGTCAAATTACAGCCCCATTCCGTATCACAAAGTATATGTGTTTCCCAATTAGCCTAGCATTTCCAATCCCGCCTCCTCTTTTTACATCCCTTTTTTGAAAGAAATCTCAACATTTAGTTCATCACCAATTCAGCTGTATAAGTTATACCTTGGTAGATGTATGATTGAAAAAAAAATTCATTATCAATTTCAAGTATTTTTCAGCAAAAACGAACAAAAAATGTAACAATTTAAGTCAAAACAACATAATTTTTCTCAATCCAAAGAGTCCCGGCCCCATTCCCAAAATGGTGAAAAAACACACACTACACCTGTGTCCAGACCCCCGGCTCCAAGTCCTGCCAAGAAACGCATGGACAGCATCAAGGGGAAGCTCTCGCAGTAGGGCACGAATCCAGTTGACAATCCCATGAGGAAACAGGACAGGGCTATCAGCATAAGCTTGTCAAATCTGTCGTAGAGGATCCCTAGAGCCACAACAAGTTAAATTTAATTAAAGTGACATTAGACGCATCTAACAGTATATGCTATGTTTATAGGTGTCTGTCGCAATCATTGCTTATTTTTGGTGTTTTCACTTCATAAACACTTTCATTTGTTAATGAAGCATCAACATACTAAATCAATATCCCAGAAAGAGAAAAATCATGCATTTGAATATCAACCCTACTTAAGTTTAACAACTGATCATGCATGAACGATGTGAAACTAAATTTAGTTTTAGTGCAGATTCGTTCATAGGACACAAAGACACAATTTTGTTTTACGGATCATTTTAATTTCCTGCAACAATATCTATTCATACACCACACGAACACTTACTCCGATCCTAATAAAAAGACAGTACCGCTCGGCTTAGAGGACTGGGACAGTCATGTATAATATTGAATATAATATATTTTTTTTATAAACAACTGGTAGCAAGATGAATTGCAGATAATTGGCCAGTTACCCTATTTAACAACCCATTTAACCTGTTCATTCTTTTCAGCTCAATTCAACAGTGAAAAATGACCATAATTTCACTTTAAGCCGCATTCTAGGAATACTGGGCTTACGGTAATGCTTGTGCAAAAAGTGCTCCTCTCCCGCTTTCTTAGAATTTGTGTTTGAAAGAAGTCTCTTCTAAACAAAAATCCAGTCTAAGCGGAAAGGGTTATACCAGATAAGCCTGTGCTGACTGCATATTAAGCCCCAATTGTCCAGAAGGCAGCTCTATAAAAATTAACTTTCTTAAAATCGGTAACAAGAGAAACGAACTTACACATAATACAGCAAGTTAAACAAGAGCACCACATAGCGGGTGCCAATGCTCGGCTGCGGGTGCAGTTTTGAATACATGAAAGCTTGTCAGATGTTTTATATTAGAGGTCACAGTGACCTTGACCTTTGACTTAGTGACCCAAAAATGGGTGCAGGTACATATGTATTTTCAAAGTTGTAGGTGGTAGCACTTAGATTTTAGAGCCATTGTTAAGGTTTTAGAACAACGCAGACGGCGGACGAGCTGGCTATGTTAATACTTCGGGTTTTCTCTGAAAACAGCCGAGGTGAAAAAACACGACGTCCGAGATGGCCCTAGATTGCTAACATGCGTAATGGGAAAAGGCCAGTTTTACCCCAGTTATTTATTGTAGTGTTTACAAATTAGTTTTGCGCATGGGCAGTTTTTACTCAAGGGGCCTGATTTTAACTTGGTAGAGGACTACTATAAAATGTCACAAACTAAATATGTAATGTCCAAAATCCTTATAGTTTGAGAGTAGATTTTTAAAGTTATTTGTTACAGAAGTGTATATAACTTTGTTGATCCTGGGGTGTGGCCAGTTTTTAGCCCAGGGGCACCATTCAAACTTACTTAATAGAGGGCCTCAATCTGATAAAACATTCCAAACAAGACTATTGCCAAGCAATATATGTCCCCTACTGGCTCCAATATTTTCAGAAATAAAAATATTATTATTATTTATTTGATTTTTGGCATAGAAACCAGAATTTTTGACATAGGAACAAAATAAAATGACGTGCATAATGTCCTTATTGCAATCTATCCATGTTTCAAGTTTCATGAAAAAAATATTAAGAACTTCTAAAGTTATCGCAGGATCCAGAAAGGTGTGCCGAAAGACTGATAGACACACAGAGCGCAAACCATAAGTCCCCTCTGGTGAAACCGGTAGGGGACAATAAATTGGTCAGGGACTTGTTGTTTCAGAGTAGAACATAAGTCTCTTTAATTCATGTGACCCCTGGTAGATGGGCATTTTTGAACCCAGGGGCATGATTAGAAAATGTTTGGTACTATACGATGCAACACACCAATTATAAAATCCCTAAACCTTTTGGTTTCAGATTAAAGTTTTTAAGTTTTCGTTTTAAAAATCGATTTTAAGCCCAATTGAACTACATATGCAGCAGATCTACTATTTTAACAACTTTGAAAGAGGATCACTGACAAATAGTTACTGGAAACTTACCTAAACAAATGCTCTGTGGATTAGAGGGTTATGAAGATTGAATGTAAAATTCAAGGACGACTGATTTTTGAGGACCTACAACAGTCTAAAGATGGACACAAAAGCTCACTCTTTGAATTGCACAGGTGACCTTAACCCTTCGCCTCTCAGAAACGCATTTTGACTATTTTGTAGTCCATTAGAAAATTAAATTAAATATCTTTCTTAGAACATTGAAATTCAAAAGACTTCATATCAAAACTAAAAATACCTTTTAGCAGCAAACAGCATAAAACCTTAGCAGACTGCGAGTTACTTGCAGGCTGTTCTGGTTTTATGCTGTTTGCAATAGCCATGTTCACCTTTCTTTTGAGAGGGAAAGGGACTGGTTAAAAACATATAATGTGTAGGAAAGTGGGTGGCATGCGTAACTAGCTATCCCAAAAAGAAATCTTAATCGCTTACAACACTTTCACATTCAATATAGAGTCTACTGATCATGGAATGCAAAACTAAAGTATCTCACTAAGAAATGTTAAGTACTGATGACCAGTTTGACACTCACATCTAGGGCCTGCAGGTTCAATGTCAGTACTCAATAATTTCTGTAGCCAAATTAACCTTTTAATGTCTGAATTCTTATTATTTTGGATATTTTGAGGGTGAGTACGAAGAGAACCTTGTAGCCAAATGGAAATTTCTTGAGCAATATCTCGATATTTGTAGCCAATTGGCTCGTTTGGTGAATGGCACAGCAAGTCCTGAATGTAGAACTAGAGAACAGAAATTTGACATAGAAATGTTGAGCAACTAGCAACAGTTTTACATACAAACCTATGTTAAACAGTTTGAGCGTAGAACATTAGAGTATCTAGCCTGAAAATACTGAGCATTTAGTTTTCCATTTAACTCTCACATTCTGCCTTCAGATAAAATTATTGAATTTCAGTACTGCTGCTTTGCACTAATACTTCCTTGAAAATTGTAGAGCAAATATACCCATCAATTTATTATCACCCACAGTAACAGCCACTGTTCCCATACTCCCGCAAAAAATACTATTATTAGACAAAATTAGAGACTCAAAACATATATACCCCCAACAATAGAGCCAAGCAAGTATCCCATGGAACAGATAGTAAACAGCCAGGACGCTGACTCCAGGTCTTCATTAACAATCTGCCGTAGGTCTGTAAACGATGGCCCCATTTGTCCTAGAATCCATCCCTGCAGAGTAGCAAAAACAGTTGGGATGCTGAGCCTCGCTGTGTGAAAACAGAGTTTAATGTTTGTGCAAAAAGTGTCATCCCAGATTAGCCTGTGCAGTCCACAAAGGCTAACCAGGGATGACACTCTCCGCTTTTAGGATATTTTTCATTTAAAGAAAGTCTATTTTTAGTTGAATCCAATAAAGGAGGAAAGTGTCAACCTCAGCTGATTAGCCTGTAAGAACGGCACAGGCTAATCTGTTACGACACTTTACGCACATGCATTATATGCCTTATACAGAGCGAGACTCAACATTTATGTATTCATTAAAAGCTAAAAGCTGTAACAGCAAAGTCAGAGACAGCTGATAAGTGCTTTTGGCATTAAAATGGGGTCAACTTTTGTAGCCCAATATTTGCCTTGTAATAAAAATGATTCTGTTATTTGAGTATGAGCTGTGATGACCCTAGAGTGTCGCGGATGAAAAGGTCACACATCCAAAACCATTGAACTCTCAATGAATGTTTCATCCCTGACAACCAAGACAACAAGAGCTGTCAGAGGACAGGGCCCTCGACTATTCGAGTGCTTGACAGTATAACGTAAGCCATCATGGGGAAATTGTTCATATTCAATAAGGTAAAGGTAATATAGTCATATTCTAACTGGAAGAGGACCATAGTTAAAACATAATGATCGCTTATGTTTTAAAGAAGTGGTACATTATAGGCGATTCTGAGTTCAGGTATATTTTCCACAATCTATTGAACATTTGTAAAGACATAAAACAAACTAATAAGATTATATTTCAAGTTTGATAGCAATAGCTTGGGTGGGATGGTTGGACGGTCTTTCAAAAATAAAATTATAACAAGGGCTGTTTGTAAAACATGCATGCCCCCCAAATGGGCTGTCAGTTGTAGTGGCAGCCATTGTGTGAATATGTTTTTTGTCACTGTAACCTTGACCTTTGACCTAGTGACCTGAAAATCAATAGGGGTCATCTGCCAGTCATGATCAATATACCTATGAAGTTTCATGATCGTAGGCGTAAGCTTTCTTGAGTTATCATCAGGAAACCATTTTACTGTGTCGAGTCACCATGACCTTGACCTTTGACCTAGTGACCGGAAAATCAATAGGGGTCATCTGCCAGGCATGATCAATGCACCTATGAAGTTTCATGATCCTCGGCGTACGCGTTTTTGAGTAATCATGCGGAAACCATTTTACTGGTTAGAGTCACCGTGACCTTTACCTTTACCCTAGTGACCTGAAAATCAATAGGGGTCATCTGCCAGTCATGATCAATGTAGCTATGAAGTTTCATGATCCCAGGCGTAAGCGTTCTTGAGTTATCATCTGGAAACCATTTAACTGGTTCGAGTCACCGTGACCTTGACCTTTGACCTAATGACCTGAAAATCATTAGGGGTCATCTGCAAGTCATGATCAATGTACCTATGAAGTTTCATGATCCCAGGCGTAAGCGTTCTTGAGTTATCATTCGGACACCATTTTACTGGTTCGAGTCAGTGACCTTTGACCTAGTGACCTGAAAATCAATAGGGGTCATCTGTGAGTCATGATCAATGTACCTATGAAGTTTCACGATCCTAGGTGTAAGCGTTCTTGAGTTATCATCCGGAAACCATTTTTCTTTGTCGAGTCACCGTGACCTTGACCTATGACCTAGTGACCTGAAAATCAATATGGGTTATCTGCAAGTCATGATCAATGTACATATGAAGTTTCATGATCCTCGGCGTAAGCATTCTTGAGTTATCATCCGGAAACCATTTTACTGGTTCTAGTCACTGTGACCTTGACCTTTGACCTAGTGACCTGAAAATCAATAGGGGTCATTTGCCAGGCATGATCAATGCACCTATGACGTTTCATGATCCTCGGCGTAAGCGTTTTTTAGTAATCATCCGGAAACCATTTTACTTGTTCGAGTCACCGTGACCTTGACCTTTACCCTAGTGACCTGAAAATCAATAGGGGTCATCTGCCAGTCATGATCAATGTAGCTATGAAGTTTCATGATCCCAGGCGTAAGCGTTCTTGAGTTATCATCTGGAAACCATTTAACTGGTTCGAGTCATCGTGACCTTGACCTTTGACATAGTGACCTGACAATCATTAGGGGTCATCTGCGAGTCATGATCAATGTACCTATGAAGTTTCATGATCCCAGGCGTAAGCGTTCTTGAGTTATCATTCGGACACCATTTTACTGGTTTGAGTCAGTGACCTTGACCTTTGACCTAGTGACCTGAAAATCAATAGGGGTCATCTGTGAGTCATGATCAATGTACCTATGAAGTTTCACGATCCTAGGTGTAAGCGTTCTTGAGTTATCATCCGGAAACCATTTTTCTGTGTCGAGTCACAGTGACCTTGACCTTTGACCTAGTGACCTGAAAATCAATATGGGTTATCTGCAAGTCATGATCAATGTACATATGAAGTTTCATGATCTTAGGCATAAGTATTATTGATTTATCATCCGGAAACCATTTTAATGGTTCTAGTCACCATGACCTTGACCTTTGACCTAGTGACCTGAAAATCAATAGGGGTCATCTGCGAGTCATGATCAATGTACCTATGAAGTTTCATGATCCTAGGCGTAAGCGTTCTTGAGTTATCATCCGGAAACCATTCGGTGGACGGACGGACCGACGGACCGACCGACATGTGCAAAACAGTATACCCCCTCTTATTCGAAGGGGGGCATAAAAATAAATATTTGTGTTCTTTTTACCATGTTTAAAAAAAAAATCATATTCTTTTTGTGGGGGTGGAGAGGGGGAATAATGTGGGGGTGTGGTCATTTTTAGATGATATCAAAAATAAGAAAAAAAGGAAAAAATAATATAAAAAAAAATTGGGAGGGGGGGGATTCTGGGGTGAGGCGTGGGGGATGGTTTGGGTGGAGTCCATTGTGGTAGTTCAGGTAAGTGTTGTTTTGTCAAAGTATGAATCAAATCTGGTCATAAATGAAGAAGCTATGGCAATTTAAGCAAAATTTATTAATTTGACCTTTAGAGTCAAGGTCATTCAAAGGTCAAGGTCAAATTCAACTTGCCAGGTACAGTACCCTCATAATAGTAAGAAAGTATTTGAAGTTTGAAAGCAATAGCCTTGATACTTTAGAAGTTAGAAGCATCTCAACAAAAAAAATTACAAAATAATCAAAGTTACTCCGACAAAAAAAGGGCCATAATTCCATTAAAATGCCAACCAGAGTTATGCAACTTGCAATGTACAGTCCCCTTACGATAGTTAGCGAGTTTTCCAAGTCTGAAAGCAATAGCTATGATACTTTATGAGTTAAATGGACCAAAACACAAAACTTATCCAAATGTTAAATTATCTAAGTATAAAATGGGCCATAATTCTGTAAAAATGCCAGTAAGAGTTACATAACTTTGCCTGCACAGTCCCCTTATGATAGTTAGTAAGTGTTGCAAGTATGAAAGCAATAGTATGAAAGAAAACTTAATATGCATATTCTAAGTGGAAAAAGGGCCATAATTCATAGAAAATACTTGTTACAGTTGTCTGCTCTTGTTTATAGATTGGGGTCATGTTGGTAAAGAAGCATGCAAAGTATAAAAGCAATATGACAAGGTACATAGAAAATATTTGAGGTGGTACGCAAACTTTAACATAGATTTATCAATAATATGCATATTCTAAGTAGAAAAGGGCCATAATTCTTCCAAAATACTTGTTACAATTGTCTGCTCTTGTATATAGATTGCGGTCATGTTGATATTTGAGGTGGTACGCAAACTTTAACATAGATTTATCAACAAGAGCACCGCATAACAGGTGCCACGCTCGGCTGCGGGTGCAGTTTTGAATAAATGAAAGCTTGACAGATTTTTTTTTTTTAAGGTCACAGTGACCTTAACCTTTGATCTAGTGACCCAAAAATGGGTGTGGCATGTAGAACTCATCAAGGTGCAGCTACATATGAAGTTTCAAAGTTGTAGAATGAAGCACTTTGATATTAGAGCCAATGTTAAAAACCTTGACAAAATGTTAAGGTTTTAGCACGACCCCGACGGCGAACGACACGGCGACGGACACGACACGACGAGCTGGCTATGACAATACCTCGGGTTTTCTCTGAAAACAGCCTTGCTAATAATATGCATATTCTATGTGGAAAAGGGCCATAATTCTTGCAAAATACTTGTAACAGTTGTCTGCTCTTGTTTATAGATTGGGGTCATGTTGGTAAAGAGGTATGCAAAATATAAAAGCAATATGACAAGGCACATAGAAAATATTTGAGATGGTATGCAAACTTCTGCATAGATTTACCAATAATATGCATATTCTAAGTGGAAAAGGGCCATAATTCTTACAAAATACTTGTTGCAGTTGTCTGCTCTTTTAAAAGAGTGGGGTCATGTTAGTAAAGAAGTATGCAAAATATGAAAGCAATATGTCAAGGGACATGGAAAATATTTGAGGTGGTACGCAAACTTTAACAAAGATTTATCAATAATATGCATATTCTAAGTGAAAAAAGGGCCATAATTCTTACAAAATGCTTGATACAGGTGTCTGATCTTGTTCATAGGTTGGGGTTATGTTGGTAAAGAAGTTTGCAAAATATAAAAGCAATATGTCAAGGGACATAGAAAATATTTGAGGTGGTACACAAACTTTAACATTCCAACGCTCACGCTAACGCTGACACCGGGGTGAGTAGGATAGCTCCACTTTTTATATTTCATATATAATAGTCAAACTAAAAATCAATATGACAATTATTATTGCATAATTATTATGTAACATTAATTTCATTACACATACATCAAGTTTATGGAACGTTTCAGACACTACAATTTTCTGTTCAACACAAGTTAAGAGATGAAATATCAATATGTATGTTTATCAATCCCGATGGACAATCAATTTGTGAAATGATTAATAGAACAACAAAAAGCGGATTCCTACTGAATGCCCCTGTTGAAAATGTTAAGTCCATGGGGGCATTAAGAGGTGATATAAAATATAGAATAAGAAACATGTTTATGTCAAAAAAATAGGCTTAACATATTTATTGTAAAAAAAAATGCAAACTTACCAAGCCTATAAAACTCCAGAAAAGCCAAAAGGAATGAATAAATCTTCGTCTGTAAGGCAAGTCTACTTTAAGTCTAGCGCAAAGTCGCAAATGCTTGTAGTTGTCTGGTATGACATTAGTTTCTGCTGGGTCAGGGTGTTTGTCTAAAAATAATCAAGAAGAACAAACTGTGTTTAGTTTAACCCTTTCCCACTCAGATCAGAAGCAACGTGAAAATGACTCTGTGCAAACACCATAAAACGAGAACAGCCTGCGAGTAACTCGCCGTCTGTTCAGGTTTTATGCAGTTTGCTGCTCATCAGTATCTAAGGGTTGGGAATGAAGCCTTTAAAACTTATTGTAGTAAGAAAAGTCTTTAATTAAATTTAACTTTCTTAGGGACTACAAATGCGCTCAATACCTAGCTAAGTGGGTAAGGGTTAAATCTTTTTATTTTAGCTGGATTGCATACAAAACCTAAGGTTTACTGAGACATTCTTAAGTCTGTTTGTTCCAAAGAACTAGTAGATGTTGTCTTAAATTAAGACCTTGTGAATCCTCCCTCAGTATGGATAAAACCTTAAACCTTCAGATCACTAGGCTGACGCCATATCTACTTCCCCAGCACATCCTTCAAACCAGCAGTCAAGAAATATTTCCTAAATAGTCTTTTTAAAAACTATTAGAACTTAATTTAAGAATACGTAACTGGTATTTAAAACACTCACACAGACTTGGCAAAAGAATGTACTGTTTGGTAAACATTGTAAACATATGATAGCTTGTGATGAAAACATTGTACATTCCATTTGTTTAGAAAAAAAAATTATAACAAAAACATTCTAAAATGCTATTCGTAAACAATAAATAGTTGTGAAGTCCAATACATTGAATGTTCATTGGCACATTTTTAAGTGCCCGAATAAACTCTCAAAATCAACTAATATTTTATAAAACATTTCGAAAAATAAAATTACCAAATAAACAAGAGCACCGCATAAAGGGTGCAAACGCTTGGCTGTCGTTGCAGTATTTAATAAATGAAATTTTGTCAGAATTTTTTTTTAGGTCACAGTGACCTTCACCTTCGACCTAGTGACCCAAAAATGGGTGTGGCGTGTAGAATTCAACAAGGTGCATCTACATATGAAGTTTCGAAGTGGTAGGTGGAAGCACTTTGATTTTAGAGCCTATGATAAAGTTTTATATTAGAGGTCACAGTGACCTTGACCTTTGACCTAGTGACTCAAAAATGGGTGTTGTGTGTAGAACTCATCAAGGTGCATCTAAATATGAAGTTTCAAAGTTGTAGCTGGAAACACTTTGATTTCAGAGCCAATGGTAAGGTTTATGTTCAAGCTTTATATTAGAGGTAACAATGCCCTTGACCTTTGACCTAGTGACCCAAAAATGGGTGTGGCATGTAGAACTCAACAAGGTGCATCTACATATGGAGTTTCAAAGTTGTAGGTGGAAGCACTTTGATTTTAGAGCCTATTTTAAAGTTTTATATTAGATGTCACAGTGACCTTGACCTTTGACCTAGTGACTCAAAAATGGGTGTTGCGTGTAGAACTCATCAAGGTGCATCTACATATGAAGTTTCAAAAATGTAGGTGGAAGCACTTTGATTTCAGAGCCAATGGTAAGGTTTATGTTTTAGTTTTATATAAGAGGTAACAGTGACCTTGACCTTTGACCTAGTGACCCAAAAATGGGTGTGGCGTGGAGAATTCACCAAGGTGCATCTACATATGAAGTTTCAAAGTTGTAGGTGGAAGCACTTTGATTTAAGAGCCTATGTTAAAGTTTTATATTAGAGGTCACAGTGACCTTGACCTTTGACCTAGTGACCCAAAAATGAGTGTAATGTGTAGAACTCATCAAGGTGCTTCTACATATGAAGTTTCAAAGTTGTAGGTGGAAGCACTTTGATTTGAGAGCCAATGTTCGAGAGGTTAACAAAATGTTAAGGTTTAGGACACGACACGACGAGCTGGCTATGACAATACCTGCGGTTTTCTCCGAAAACAGCTGAGCTAAAAATCAAGGTTGCTTACATCAAAAGCCGAATTGTCAACAATAGATGTTGTCTGGTAACATAGATTTAACGAGATACAAAATACTCGTTTTCATTTTTTGTGTGGCAATATATTCCATGTCAATTATCCGTAACGCTATCCAAACATTTACCAGCGAACTCAGGATTCAGGCAGCGTTGGAAGCGGGAGGTAGTTCTCTCGAGCTGCCCAAAACCAATTACGAGTAATTTTCACCATTATTTAAGAATGGACTTGGTCTTCAACTATTAATCAATTTCAGTCACATTTTGTTAACATTTGGACACTGAATTTGATCTATGCATATGAAGTGTTAGTAAATGTGTCTACAATACGGGTAAATCTGTTACATCAGAAAATATTTGTTTTGCATCAGCTCCTTTGTAAGACAACCAAAACTTTCTAATTTGTAGGCTTTTCAGATATCACAATTATTTACCAACCAATTTGCTTAATGTCCTTGGCAGAAAGAAATGCATCTGTATCCACTGGTTCAGATGCCATTACTGAGGCATGGTTGTTAGTTTCATCATGATTGTGAAAGTCAGATTGACTTTTATCTTCATCCTTCAACAGTGCTGTCATGGTTCTGAGAAGATAAGATAAAAACAAACACAATGCCTCTGTATAATTGTTAACAAAACAACACAACAAAATAAAGGCTGGAGAAAATGAAAAATATGGACATGTATTCCAAAAGCCAGACCAGTGCTCCAGCTAAGATTTGAAAATGGCAGGGGGGGGACTTTTTTGTCAAAAGGGCACTTTCCATGCGCAGTATTTTGCCAAAAGGGCACTTTCGAGCACGTTGGCGTTTCTGGAATGCTTCCTGTTGCATTTTAATTTATATGTTATTAATAATTGTTATAATCTATTATTCCCATTATTATTAAACCATTCAAATATAATGTCTACAATGAGGAATAAATTAATTACAGTGTAATAAGTGATTTATTAATAATCATAATTATGTAAAAAAAATAAAAATTTAAAGGGCAGGGCGGAGGTTCGGAGAGGCAGGGCGGGGCACCCTTCAATTTAGGCCTAGCTGGAGAACTGCAGACAATTGTTTTGGAATAAAAAACAATTTTCTTAGGAATTATGTTTAAATTGGCTAAATAATTCTCTGGTTCTCTGTTGCAATTAATGTATGGCACTTACTGGCCTCTCAATAAAACTGCTTTTGTCAGTATAGACAATAGAATGGTCTCTCAAAGGCACTTATCACAGCACAAGTCTACTGGTTAAAGGTTAAAGGTGTGGTTTATAGTCTGCTTCGATCATCAGCCAACTTCTACATTAACCCCCCAATCACTGAGTTTAAGTCGTCCATTTACATATGGCGCACAAGGCAGCCACGGCACATTGACTTATTTCCCTCACAGGTACACATTTATACACCTGGGTGGAGAGGAGCAAGCACGGGATTAATTTGTGTTCAGAAAAATCCAGTGCCCTGGGCGGGATTTAAACCAGGGACCTTCCGATCCCTAGACCAGCATCTTACCACTAGACCACTGTCCCCACGACAGGTTAGCGAGTATTTGTCGGACAGCAGTATTTACCGGACATTCTATTCATTTTGTGTATTGTAATGCTTAAACACAATTTTCTTTGTCACGCACTTACAGACACTTGTTTTCTTGAAGTTGACAGCAGCAATTCGTTAAAAGGCATGTATAATTGCATTGTTTACAAATTTCTTCGCAATGAATGTAACGTCCGGCGTCCTCCACAAGGACAATATTCCAAGCAAGGGCATGCATGAAAATTTTGTATTCCCCTTATGAAACCCGAACCGCTTGAGGTTTTAGTTTGTTTACTACAACCTTTTATTTGACAAGTCAAAGAAAGTGATGTGGTCAACATGCATACAGTAATAAAATTTTTGATTTTGTACATTAAAACTCGACACACTTTGTTGTATGTAAATACAGATATCTGAATTGCTTGCAAATTGTAAATTTCATAAAAATATAACACAAATCTCATTTAACATTATCAATTCACTGATTTGATTTTTTTCCTTGAATTAGGAATTAATTGTATTGTTTGTGCAAAGATCTATATATGAACATGTTTTATTATAGATCTTTGTTTGCTCAGATTCTAACTTTATTTACACACGGAGATGACGACACATACTGCACCATCAAATTAATGTATTTCAGGGCTTTTTTTCATTCTTTGGGACCCGCCAAAAAATGGCCCTTTCCCCTTGGATTTTTTTTCCCTCAGCAGGTAAAGTTTCCCCCTGACTTCATTTTTTTCCCCTTAAATTTTTTCTTTTTTTAACTTTAAATACATAAGTTAACCTGATTCAGTGTAGAAAATATAACATATTGCATAATTAAATTATCTGTTGCCTTTAATTTGTTTTAAAAACAGCAAAATATGTTAAATTGATTATTTAAGACTTTCCTTATTTTCCCTAAAATCTGGCGTTTCGCGTGATTTTTTCCCCAAAATCCGGCATTACGCGCGATTTTTGCCCCCTCAAAAAAGGCCAGGCCCTTTCCCAAAAATCAGATAAAAACCCCTGTATTTACGTCATGTTAATGTTCATGTTAAGAAAAGTTTCATTTTAACTCCAATTTGTTTCCATTGACTGAATTTATATAAATTTCTGGTAAATACATATGTACAGTGGAAAACTACCTCATTTTAATTACCCTATATACGGCCATCATATATATCCATTTGCACATCAACAATTGTTTTGTTTACATTGGCTTGTAGATGACGAACCCGAGATTTATCAGTAAATTGTTCATACAATATTTCTTATTATTCTATATCCAATAAATTCATCCAATCGGCATTCTTCATATGTACCACGTGACCGTCCAATATATTCCGGTATTGGATCCAAGCATTTTAAAGCATTTTTAAATCAAAATTAAAATCAAACAAAAGCTGAAGAAAGGGATATAGAATAAAAAGCTTATTAGACGTTTAAACTGTACAATACATGATATATTTGGACTCGCACACAGAAGAAAAACCCTATATTTCATTGGGTATGTCCCTTCACTGGCTGCTTACCACAGGTTTGACTGTATCTATGAAGTTTCATGATCCTAGGCATAAGTGTTCTTGAGTTATCATCCGGAAATCATTTTACTATTTCAGGTCATAGTGACCTTTGACCTAGTGACCTAAAAATCGATAGGAGTCATCTGCCAGTCATGATCAATGTACCTATGAAGTTTCATGATCCTTGGAATAAGCGCTCTTGAGTTATCATCCGGAAACCATCTGGTGGACAGACGGACCGACATGAGCAAAACAATATACCCCCTCTTCTTCGAAAGGGGGGGGGGCATAATGAGAAAACTGCCCCCCTCCCAGCAGCCATGTTATTCAACTGACCGGAACCATTTTTTAACTCAACTCTCGAATCAAGGAAACAAATGTTCTGAGTAAATTTTCACCGAATTACAACAGAATTACACTTTTCACCGAATTACAACCCAACTACACATTAAAATGATCCATGGTATCGACTAGATACGGGTTCTTTACATGACGCCGGGCTGTTACCGAATTCCACTTCCACTAATCACAGGCCAACTGGCCCAGTCTCTATCAATTGTTTTGCGTTTTTTACAGTTTACAATAATCCGCTCTTCACAAGTTTTTGACACTATGTCTGCATGAATATAATAGATAATTGGCTATAAAAGAGTTCCGATATGTTTGATGATTGTCCTTTTGAATAAATGAAAGTGGGATATTTTTTAATTGTTTTACTCATATTCTGATTTTCACTAATTAGAATAAATTGTTATTTTGAGTGTTTATTGAATACAATATCTAATTGGCCAATAAAGAATTTCGATTTGTTTGATGATTGTCCTTCGAATGTAATAAAAGTCGGGGGTTTTTCAATCGCCTTTACTCATTTATTGCTCATCTTCAATGTTTACCCATATAAAATGTCCGATTCCCCAAAATATGATCGTATAGCATGGCGCAATACCCGTGTTCTGTATGTGAGGAAAAGTGCCAAAATGGTACTATCTTCTGTACAGGATGTAAAAAATGGGCTCATGCCGGTTGTACTTATCTTACAGACAATGACCTAATATCATTGTCAAACAAAAGTTTAAATTTCATTTGTGTAAAATGTGCATTTAAAAATGGATTGGATTATGATACCACATCAGCTCTGTTGCGGTAAGTCTATTAAATGTAATCTACACTTTTACAAAATGTATATTGTCGTCGATTTGTTAAAGTAAAATATGTAATACGATTATAGATACATGTAATTGATTTCTCAAGTAGTAGTAGAAAAACGAAATTTCTCAAGGTGAACAAATTTTCCGTGTTCCATAATTTAATAAAAAATAAAAATTGCTGTACTAACATTAATGAATCATTTAATGACAAAATACTTATATACGGACTATACCGTCCAGATTTGCGGACCATATGGAACATGTCTGACTTAATATTAATTGCATGTTCCACGTCTTTCAATATTGTATCAATAAATTAATTAAAATATATACTAAAATGTATCTGTAATGACATTAATGACAAAATACTTCGACGGACCATACGGATCAAGTGTTAAAGCGAGATTATACGATTTTGTCAAAAATGTATGAATTAATATAAAATGTGTAAAAACTTATTATACATTTATTTCAATATAAATTAAAATAAAAGTTTAGGACAACATGTGTAATGCGAAATAAGCCAGATATAAAATCTGAATTTAAAATGTCAGTACAATAGAATGTCAGTACAATAGAATTCGCCAGCGTGTATATCATGCATGTACGATATGAATCTTAATTAAGTTTTACGGATTATTTCAATTTCCTTTCAGCGGCTAATTTCTTATTGCTGCATTTTATGAAATTCGTCTTAAGTCATCAGTGTAAATTTTTTATGCCTATTCAGTGTTATGGTAACATATTTTAATCAATTTTTATCAATATATTACAATTAAACACTTATAAAAATCATATAATCTCGCTTTAATAAGTAGTTTATCAGCGCCCTCACACTACTTTGGGAGAAGGGGTCCGCAGCCCTTAGGAGGGGGAACTTACTCAGTCTTCGAAATTAGCACACGCCCGATCGCCCGTGGCGAGTAAAATTACTGCCGGGCACATACAAAAATTCATGTTTGTTGCCCGCCGGGCATGTAAATTATTGAAGACAATTGACAGTTTATAAAAAAAATCGTAAGCGGTTCTTGATATTTGCAGATCTATTTTTCAATTTTGCGAACAAACACCTTGCCGTAAGTTGTAAAACAATGAAATTCGATTGGTTTAACAACACGCACCTGCTTGCACACGTCATCATTATTGTTTTTGACTGATGCAGTTCGGTCACATTCGGTTCTTATCAACGGTTTCTCTAGACATTAATCAAGAAGATGCTTTTTGAATCGATCATTTCAAGCAAGTAATACGCTTCCGTTTTTGTCAATGTAAACAAATGTCATTGTCGACATAGAGGCTATGCAGTATCTTAGGTATGTTGATGGGGCTAAGCCCGAAAAAGCACTTCCAAAATAGAAAATTGACAATGATTTAGAGAAAAGGGAAGTCAAGAAATGGTACGAGGACACCAGAGAACGCTCTTTTTAAGAGCACTGGTGTAACGATCGACCGTCTTAATTCTAGTGACTGATTAGATGTAATTGTATTCACTACTATTGAAACAAATGTTCTGCTTTACTATGTGTAGCATGTAAGTGTTAAAATGTTGTGATTTGTTATAATTTTGGTTAAAAAAGTTTGGGCATGTAAAAAATCTGTTGGGCTTGTAAAAATTCTTAAGTAACTGGCCCGACTGGCATGTAACTTTTCAAAGCTAATTTCAAAGACTGCTTACTCTTTCATTATTACATTTGCACATGTTTGTACTATATTCATTGCATTTTTCATAATTTAGTATGTTTGCAAAGATTAAATTGAAATAGAATTGAGATATAATAATCATGAGACACATCTTTCTATTAAAAAAAAACAAAAAACAAAAAAACATTTTTTTTTTATTTTTTTTTAGGGGGAATTTTTATCCCAAAAAGGGGAAAAAAGTATACTTTTCAGGTGGGGGACTGCCGCCAAATTTCGGCGGCAGATTTAATAGATTGAGGGCCCTGGTTTATGTTCATTTAAGATTATGATACAATATAAAATATACAAATGACGAGGCCATAAACGGCAATATTTCTTGTTTTTCATTGTTAACTAACACATCAATTATCAATTAGTGAAATTATTAACATGAAACAAGATGCAAACATACGAGTCAATAACGCGAGTGTTATTATACCCATATTGACATTTTTAAAAACGTTTAACTGCTAATTTTGAATAACATGTATGAACTAGATATAAACAAGTTTTTGATAAAAAGATACATGGATAAAACATGCCTTGTTTGCAGAATTATTTAGATAGAAACACCGGTGTATTTTTAAAAATATTTAAATAAGTGATTAAAGAAATTTCAATAAACATTGTCACCAAGCTGCATCTATTAATTCAATTTTATAAGAATAGATTTTAATCATAAAAGTGCATGTTTGCGTGATGCATACTTATTATAGGAATAATAAATGTCACAATTTAAATAAGTTAAAAATCTGAGAATATGAATAATTTGACTGCTTAATTGTAATAATTATATTACACATAATTAAAAACTAATACTATTCCGTCAGTACAAAATTGAAATTATGTAAGAAACCCAGCTTTTCACATTAAACGACTCAACAAAACGGCGGTAGACCCGAATTAATACACTTCATTTATATCAGGCAAATAACAATTAGTATACTAAAACAGGGGAAGTCTACACTGTGTATAAGCATACATGCCATACGTCCCAGATTGTCCGGGACAGTCCCGGAAATGAAGAACTTGTCCCGCTGTCCCGGAAATCTGTCAAATGTCCCGGAATTTACAAAATCCATATATACATGTACCTTATCTTAGGCTTAACTGCACCTCGAATCTGTGTATATCTACAGCGTCTCCATGACAATGCCTACCCGAAAAGGCAGACTACGCTACGTGTCAAAATCGATCAATTAACAGGGGTCCTGTTATCATATCGATTGTCTCACGTATGCGGTCAAACCGAAAAGGCGGCATTGTTTAATGTGGTTGTTAATTGACTTTAATCTACTACGTCATTATTTCCCGCTGCGTAAGGGCAAAGGATAGTTGTTCACACATCTGAAGTCCAACATCGCTGAGTAATATTTTTAAAAGCAGTTTATGTTCGCACGTTTAACCGACAAAGAAGTCCGGATTTTAAGTTGACGATCTACCGGTACTGTTTAGTTGTATTTGTTTTATTGTGATTGGTTGTATGTATTGTGAATCGATTTGAGTTGACGATCTAACAGTACTGTATCGTTGTATTTTTTATTATATAAATGTTATAAATGAATAAAGGCGTATCAACAACTACGCGTTACACACGGGTCTTAATAACAATAACACAGTGACGTCACCATCTATGTTTAGAACGCTTACACTGAAAACACGTGGCTTGTATCTAGTAACGGAAGTAATAATGTTTAATTTGACGTTAATAGATCAAGTGTATTTCGGATAGGCTTTCAAACTTTTGCAATTAACGATGCGATACAAAAAAAACGTACCAAAAATGCATATGTCTATAAATATCGCTACATTTTATACATGTCCCGGAAAATCGGCAAAAGTCCCGGACAATTTAACTCAATGTCCCGGAATCGGTCTGAAAAATTATGGCATGTATGGTATTAGCAACCTGCTGTGTTGATCCGTATCTTATCAGCTCAATACACAGGCCCCTGGCTACTGTACTGGAAAATTATATACTGCTAAAATAACTGATTTCTCTTATTTCTAAATTGTTGTGTACATTTAAAAAAAAACAGGAATGGAGCCACATCACCGTTGTGAACTTTTTATTAAGTTCACAGTATAGAGATAATCTAATTAAAGACAGCGCTAATTAAATGTGAAGATGGATATTAACAAATATGATCCATGTCGCTTAACTCAATCCATTTGCTTTTTACAATTATTGCTTTTTCCATTACTCCATTTATAACTTTCAACTACTTGAATTACACCTTCAAATCACACACCCAACTGAATGTCTAATTTGTTTCTCGGGTAAATATGGGAGTGGAATGGAATTCGGTGAAAGTGTAATTCGGTCCTCAATTAAATATAAAATGTGTAATTTGGTAATTACTTAGCAATTCTTTATCATCTTTAGGCTCTTATCCATACATGCCATAATTTTTCAGACCAATTCCGGGACATTGAGTTAAATTGTCCGGGACTTTTGCCGATTTTCCGGGACATGTATAAAATGTAGCGATATTTATAGACATATGCATTTTTTGTACGTTTTTTTTTGTTTCGCATTGTTAATTGCAAAAGTTCGAAAGCCTATCCGAAATACACTTGATCTATTAACGTCAAATTAAACATTACTACTTCCGTTACTAGATACAAGCCACGTGTTTTCAGTGTAAGCGTTCTAAACATAGATGGTGACGTCACTGCGTTATTGTTATTAAGACCGGTGTGTAACGCGTAGTTGTTGATACGCCTTTATTCATTTATAACATTTGGGGGTTTAGAACAAGAAAAAAATAAACCTAGTGAGGATGAGGTTTTTATATGCTTACTTTTTTACTCAACTTCTTTGTCGGTTAAACGTGCGAACATAAACTGCTTTTAATTTTTTACTCAGCGATGTTGCCAACATTGTTGGACTTCAGATGTGTGAACAACTATCCTTTGCCCTTACGCAGCGGGAAATAATGACGTAGTAGATTAAAGTCGATTAACAACCACATTAAACAATGTCGCCTTTTCGGTTTGACCGCGAACGTGAGACAATCGATATGATAACAGGCCCCTGTTAATTGATCGATTTTGACACGTAGCGTAGTCTGCCTATTCGGGTAGGAATTGTCATGGAGACGCTGCAGATATACACAGATTCGAGGTGCAGTTAAGCCTAAGATAAGGTACATTTATATATGGATTTTGTAAATTCCGGGACATTTGACAGATTTCCGGGACAGCGGGACAAGTTCTTCATTTCCAGGACTGTCCCGGACAATCCGGGACGTATGGCATGTATGTCTTATCGAATTTAAATTGACATGTTAAGCATTTTAATCATTGTGATAAAAGGATAAATTATATATTTTAAGTGGAATGTGCGCACATTACACCTTTTCCAAATGTTGTCTTAAAAGATTAAAAGTTGAAACATAACACAATTAACAAAACTATGACGCAACCCTAAAAATGTAGTTTACTATAAAGTTAAATAATAAACATGTCAGTTAATTTTGGTTGTAATTCGGTAATGATATTCAGTACTTGGTTGTAATTCGGTGAAAAGTGGAATTCGGTTGTAATTCGGTGAAAAGTGGAATTCAGTGTTTCCAGGCACCCGGTCAGCTTCACGACTTTCTTATCACAAATGTGATGAAACTGGCAAAATTAGAACAAGGGGAAGTAATGCAATTTCATGAACTGACACTGGTCGACAACGACTTGTAATTGATCAACAAGCAATCAACTGATTATGATAACCCAATGGAAATTACTCCTCTTCTTCTTTTATGTTAATTCTAAACGTATAGCTATATAAAGACTACAGGAATGAAACGCAGCAGACCCCGGACCCGCCCATTTTCCAGTAAAAAGGGGAAATTACTAGAAAAACAGGGTACCCTACATCGACCCATGATATAAATATCAAAAGGCCGGTGAAAGAAACTACGAACACTGCTTACCGTGAACTACCTTCCTCTTAATTCACAATTATTCAACACTTTCCGCTCATCGTCGGATCCATTGCGTGTTGTTGTTGTTTTTTAGGCTAGATTGCACTCTACCGGTACGCAGTTGTTTACCACTATCGACACAGCGGGGTTTGGGGGCGGTAGCTCCCGATACTAAGGAAATATATAGGATAAAAAGGATTATTTGGTGTTGCGTTAGGTGTTAGGTATTGGGCGCTTAGCAACGATACAATTATACGCTTTTCCATTCTTTTTACGTACCGGTAACGTGCAATCGTCCCGTATGAAAACCAGTCAAATCGCCTGAAACACTTCTAAAATACGGCCCTTAATTAATCTAAAACTTGCTAAATCAAAGTCGAGTGGTCTCTTATTCCACAAGTTTTAATCTTTAATTCGTCAAACATGATCAATGTTATCCAGACCTTTAAAAACTCGCATATTTTGTGACAAAATGGCACTAACTTATTTTAAATAAACGTCTTGCACTTTGCTCTTTGTGTTAAACATATGAGAGGCTATTCGGTAGATAAAAGTAATGACTATTGACCTTTTTACTGGCTTAAAACCCTTTTAATGTATTGATCTTTTTGTTATTGAAGTAAGGGGCTGACATCACGCGAACCACAAATGGTTGCGACAGTGCACTATATCTCGCCACATTTGGTAAGCTCCAGTCAGCCAGACATATCAGTTCTGGAAGAAATCTTTTATGCAGGTAACAGAACATTGGGCAGATGTATTTTGATACGCCCGTTAAAAACGGGACGTATTATAGTTTCACCCTTGGCGGGTGGCGGGCGAGCGCATCCAGAGCAGTGTCCGCTCTCTAATTCAAATACTTTTTATCCGATCTTCACCAAACTTGGTCAGAAGTTGTATCCAGAAATATCTAGGTAAAGTTCGAATATGGGTCATGCTGGGACAAAAACTAGGTAACAGGGTCACTTAGTGCATTTCAAGGATTTAGCATGGTGTCCGCTCTGTAATTAAAGTAGTTTTCATCAGATCTTCACCAAACTTGATCAGAAGCTGTATCTACACAATATCTAGGTCAAGTTCGAATATGGATCATGCCAGGTCAAAAACTAGGTCACGGGGTCACTTAGTGCATTTCAAGGATTAAGAATGGTGTCCGTTCTGTAATTGAAGTAGTTTTCATCCGATCTTCACCAAACTTGGTCAGAAATTGTATCTTGACAATATCTAGGTCCAGTTAGAATATGGGTCATGCCAGCTCAAAAACTAGGTAACGGGGTAACTCATTGCATTTCAAGGATTTAGCATGGTGTCCGCTTTCTAATTGAAATAGTTTTCATCTGATCTTCGCCAAATTTGATCAGAAGTTGTGTCGAAATGATATCTAGATCAATTTCAAATATGGGTCATGCCAGGTCAAAATCTAGGACACGAGGTCACTTAGTGCATTTCCAGAATTAAGCATGGTGTCCGCTCTCCATTGAAGAAGTTTTCATCCAATCGTCACCAAATTTGGTCAGAAGTTGTGTCTATATGATATGAAGGTTAAGTTCAAATATGCGTCATGGTAAAGTTATAAAGTTGTCCAAAACCTTCAAACGGGAGTATCTTGTGACAGTTTGGCACCCTCAAGTAAATTGGTATAAAGTTAATACCAATGAATTACTTACAATTTATGTATAAATCGTCAGAGGTATGTAAAATGCAGTTAGCTCTTTATGCCAAAAATAAACATTTGATTTTTATTTCAGAAAATTATCATGGATACAAGTAGAACAAATATGTTCAACATGTTTGTTTATAATTCTGAACCAGTTCTAAAAATATTCTTTTAATGGCTTTTTATTTTTTGCAAATGAATATGGGCCTCGCTCTGGGAAAACGGGGCCTACTGCATGTGTGAAAAGTATGTTCCCTGATAAGCTTGTGCGGTCAACACCAGCTAATCAGGGAAGACATTTTCACCCTCAATTGCAATTGCATTTTCTCTAAGAAGATACCTCCTTTTAACATAAAAGTGTGAATCTAGATCTGTGTCACTCCAGGTTGTGATGTGAATACGGCCAAATATTTGGGCTATACTCCTCTTCACAGGGCGGCAGGACAGGGACACTTGCAGATCATACAGCTCCTTCTCAAACATTGGGAGTTGGTAATATTGCCTGCCCACGGATTCAAACATGGAACCTTCAGCATCAATTTCATTGGTTTCATGAATTGTACTAATAATTATAAATTATGTACATTTGAATATTCAGCCCGGCCTTGAGGAAATGGGGATTATTGCATGTGCCTTAAGTGTTGTCCCAGATTAGCCTGTACAGTCTACCTAGATTATTTTTTTGTTTCTAACAGACTCTGTAGCGCCGTTGAACGTCGCATCGCTGTCATATGTCGCAAGCTACGAGATTTATCGCAACCTTGACGATAAATGTCGCAAGGAACGATACATGTCGGAAATCCTACTGACGATATATGTCGCAACTTAAACGATAAATGTCGCAACAATTACAACCGCCGATATAAGTCGCAACATTAACGTTAAATGTCGCACTTTGTAAGTCATGTTAAAAATGAAAAGTTGAAGTAAAATGTCTTTAATTTAAGGTTAGATCTAGATTACCCGACGAGGTTCTGTGGGCCGATTTTCATCACAATGGTCAGTTTTTGGTTAGTATTTTAATAAATTTGCATTAAGTCTTATTCCCAGGGTTGCGAGAGAATTTAAATATTTTACTTGCATACATTAAGTAAACCCTTAAATTTGATGTAGTGTCATTTTAATGCATTGGCGGTTAGTTATTTAACCACGATTTAAAATGGTTTTGGACAATTATTTTTATATCCTGAGGAAATGTTGATTTGTTATAAGTTTTCACAAAATAAAATATTCAAAGCAAGTCGCAATATTGGGCTTACCAGGATAATATTTTTTTTTAATTAAAAAAAAAACTTGTACGATTTTTTGTTTGATTATTTATGCGTGAAAAAACGCATGGGTAATAATACACGTATTATAAAATTGTTACCATGCGCTTTTTATAGAAATATTAACTACTTAATTTACAAGATCAGAGTTTTTTAGAACGTACAATACTAGTTCACAAAGAAATTCAATACATTTACACCAAACATTAGCCTATGTAGTAATACGCATCTCGTGTCGCGTCAGGTATTCCGAATCACAGCACTCCTTCCGAATTGCAATAATGGTAGTATTTTGGCTCATCAACCTTGTAATAGCATTGAACAGGCTTTACCATTTTTGGTTTTCTATTCCACATTTATTGCACGTCAATTTGCTTGTATTGTATTTTAACTGGCGCTGCACTTAGACGTTGTCTTATATTTTGTTTGATAGGTGGATTTTCATGTACCTTTCGCTTTCTAGAGCGCCACACACATAGTAACTTAAATTAGCTTGGCATGGAAGAGTGACGCTGGTATGTAAGTGAAATTAACGATTTATCCAATTGAGGTAATATACCGTTTTTGAAGCATGTCTCTTTAAATCGGAAAAAAAATTCAACTGATTCGACCGATTCACCATATTTTGCTAGAATACCGATTTTAAATACTTAGATACAGGCCACACATCCAATGTATGTGGTCAAACAATCACATTGTCGCTTTTATTATTTTGTTCAATGTCCTGCGCCCTTAGTTCAGTAGCCAATAGTACGAATCGAGATTTTTCTCGAACAATTGACTATCAGGTTCTTGTAGAAAACACAAACAACCACCACGCTGATAGTGACGTGCCGTCTGAATTCTTCACATGCACGTAACCATTAGTTCACGTTAAACTTCCTTTTTAAAATTTAACGTTTACCCTTGCAAACAATTAACCCACTTTCATACCAAAGCACACTAAAACCAACATAAAGCTGTGTTTTTGTAAGTTTTTATGAGCAGAAGTTGGTTTTTGTTAGTAAAACGAGTTTTATGTGAGCTAAACTGTGCTCAGCTGAGTTTAAAGAGTTTTTTATGCTGTAATGAGTTGGTTTTGTGTGTGTCAATTATGAGTTGGTTTAAGTGTGTTTAAGTGTGCGTTTTTGTTTCATAAGCGAGTCTTTTACAACTGAAGTTGATCTTTTTTTAAACAGAAGTGGGTTAAAGAGAGTTTAAGTTGGTCTTTTTATAAATAATTTGAAAGCCGCAACAAGGCTTTAAGACTGACTTTAACACACTTTTCAATAAGTTTGTATTTTGTTTATTAATATAACTCAGCAATGAAGCAATAATTCTTCAACTAGGTCTTTGTTTCATGTTTATAGCTATATATATTATTAAGGTGAATTGTAAAGGGGCTTTCTTTACAGCTTGTTTGCTATTGCAACTTTTGTACATTTGTGGGCTCCCCACAATTTGTAGGAGATATTGGATGAAAATTGCTGATTCAGAACATCACAGGTTCACAGATGGACAACAAGCATCACTGCCAAAGACTGTAATAATGTTCAAACTTAGTTTTATATCTGAAAATGAAAGTGTTTGTCTTTCTTTGAATCAATAAATACATATGAAATATATAATAAGAACAATCGAACATCTATAAAAATGTGAATACTTCCATTTAATTTATGTTCTTTGGAGAATTCAATAGACTTACAGTGTTTTTTTTATTTTTTATTTGTTTTTGAGGGAGAGGCCTGACACTGTTTCTATGATAATTAAAACTAGTTTAAGTTTGAAAATGTTGATAAGTATATGGAAACTTCAAATACAGTTTCCTTTATAGTAGTGTGCAATAAAAACAAGGGCATGGTGTTGTTCCAAGGGGGCAGGTCGGACTTGGTGCCACAGAGTGCTGCATCACATTTTAGGCCTAAATGGAGCAGTGATATACATCAATGTTTATGATCCAACGTTGATTTAATTGGGGGAAGGGGGAGGGGGCTAATCTCTTATCTGATACCATACCATGTCTGCCATAATCAAATTAAGGTAAACCCACTGATAAGGCACATTTCATTAACCCTTCCCAAAATAAAATGCACTTTTTAACAAAATATGCTTTAAAAAAGTGTATTTTGTTCTGCATTTTTACGTACAGTTTAGTTATTCTGCACTTTTTTCATAAGTAAGTGCGCTGAAATGCATTTTTTGTACATTTTCATTTTCTTTCAGCATATTTTATGTCCCCCACTTTATACTGGGGTACATATTGTTTTTGCCCTGTTTGTTTGTTGCTTTGTTTGCGTCAAACTTTAACATTGGCCATAACTTTTGCAATCTTTAAGATAGCAACTTGATATTTGGCATGCATGTGTATCTCACGGAGCTGCACATTTTGAGTGGTGAAAGGTCAAGGTCATCCTTTAATGTCAAATATATGGGGGGACATAGTGTTTCACAAACACATCTTGTTCTGTATGTTTCTTTTAAGGAGTGCATTTTTTTTGTAAACAAAGTGTTTTTTCTGTAGACAAAGTGAATCTGTTTATGCAAGAAGCAATTTTTAACTATATCAGATTTAAAATTGAATCACAATATGTGGTATGTCGTAAAATTACATGCATTAATAAATAAAAATTTAAAATTGTGTGCACACAAAGAGTATAATAGGATCTCAGATTATGCAAAAAGCACACTCATGATAACAATGTACAATACAAATGTAACAATAATTTATTTAACACAATATATGTCATAACATCCATGATTTGAACAGTTATATAAATGGATAAAATGTAATCTTTCATTAACATGAAAAATGAATAAAATAGATTCTTTCATTAACATGAAAAATCACAGTTGTCAAAACATTTGCCTTGTAAAAAACTTATATAATATACCAATTTACAGTTAAAGAAAGACAAAATGAAATAGATATTTAAATAAATAAAGGGACTTGTTCACAGATGTAAGTATTTTTTTTTGAATGTCATTTTACTTTTTTACTTAAACTGAAACTACAATATTTGGAATATTTTTTAATTACTATAATAACATGGAAAACGATACAGTCAAAATATGTATGCAGCGAGGATCAAACCTGGGACCTCTAATAGCGAAAGCAAACTCGTTACTGCTACAGCACACAGAGGTTTTAAATTTGTAGATATTTTAGTTTAAACGATTTATTTTAGCTTTATTGCACAGAAAGCAAAAGGCTTATTTGAAACATTTTTGAGACCATCTAGATAAAACTTCTGACCAAGTTTGGTGAAGTTCGGATAAAAACTACTTGAATAAGAAAGCGGACATCATGCTGAATGTTAAAAAATGCACTAAGTGACCCCGTCATCTTGTTTTTGGCCCGGCATTGCCCATGTTCAAACTTGGTCTAGACATCATCTAGAAAAAACTTTTGACCAAGTTTGTTGAAGATTGGATGAAAACATCTTGAATTAGAGAGCGGACAACATGCTGAATGTTTAAAACGCACTAACTTACCCCGTGACCTAGTTTTTGACCCATATTCAAACTTGACCTAGACATCATCAAGATACAACTTCTGACAAAGTTTGGTGAAGATCGGATAAAACAACTTGAATGAGAGAGCGTACACTTAATACCGACCGACCGACCGACAGACAGACCGACCGACAGACAAGTTCACTCCTATATACCCCGCTACACGTCGTTTGTGGGGATATTACAAGTATTTCACCATATCTTTGATAAAAAGCTTTAGAGACATAGCATCATATTATTTAACATTCCGGGCTTGTATTTATCAACCCATTATTAGACTTAAAAATAAAGAATAGACTAAGAACCAGGGAAAATGCGCTCAGTGTTTGCATATAAACGAACTACCACTGCTGATTATGTAATTAACGAAATGTTTTACATGAAGAATGATATACATAGAGGTGTTAAATGCCAAGTTTGACTGAAAATTCAAGCAATTCTTGAATAAATCAATTTAAAGAATAATCTTTATTCTTAGACTCAAGCCTTAGACTTGTTTGATGAATTCAGGCACAAATCATTTTGTGCAAAGAAGGAAGAAGCCGCAACAATTTTTGAGAAAGGGAAAATTACACCTGAATGTGTATGCCTATATTTAGCTGCAAACAGTAGTAAATATTCAAAAGTATCAGAGATTTAAACATCTTTTAGCTGATAACAATCAAAATAGATAAATGTTATTAAAACTAAGTTTCATATCCTGAAAACCTTTATGTTAGGCATGCGAAAACAAAAGGATTATACTGTGGATTCATTTCATGTCTTCGGCATGAAATTTGATGGGACGTTATCGTTTGTTGAAAATTTGATTTTGTGGTTGAGTGCACCCACGAAAACTAGTTCAGACCGATAATATTTATTTCAAAGTAATTGGTCATAGTTATAGTCTTTATAGTAGCAAGGATAAATTGTTAATCAGAATTAGCAGTTAATGGTTTCATTTCCGTTGAAGGGGAAACCACAATTTCTGTGTCAGCGCTTCTCGGAGGGTTTTTAATAAACTTTTTCACCAGCAAGAAAATGAGCAAAAACGTTCCAAAGCAAAGGAAGGATTCCGCCAATAAAACGAAAACAAAAGCCACCGGGCTGATATTTTGCATCAAGTAACCAACCATTAAAGGATTGAAAAGCATGCCAGACGACGAAGCTATAAGCAACATGGAGGCTATTTTTCCAGTAACTTCCAAAATGCTTTCTTCGGTCCACATGAAAATGCACGGCCAAATCACGGACATTGAAAAACCAGCCAAGGGAATGAAGATCCAAACGCCGGTTACTGTAAATTTGAAACTACATACCGTGAAAGCTATGAACGCCAGTATCAGGAAAATCTGATAGGAGCACAAAAGTTGCACAGGCCGAAAGAAGGTAATTAAGAAAATTCCCAGAAATCGCCCAATTGAGAATCCCACCCAGTGTAAGCTCGTCGCAAAACTACTTATACCTTTATCCCATTTGAGATAATTTACACAAAACGTTGCTAGGAAACCCGAGAACGTGTCTTCCACAGCGCAATACAGAAGCATCAAAAGTGAAAGTAAAATATACAAAAAGGTTTTTAGCCACAAAGAAAGCTTGTCAGGTCGTTTCTGGTTGAGTTTAGGAGCGACCATGTCTCTAGTGTTATTCGAACACTTGTTGCGAACAAACATCACGAAGAATGGAATTCCTCCCGAAAAAATGACGAACAGCGAGATAAGGTACGAATAGTGGATGCTTGTTTTACCGTACACTGTTGTAATCTCTGAAAATGACAATAATGATTACTTCGTAAAAGTTATTATTTCAATACTTTAGTAACATCAAAAAGGTACCATGTGACATTGAAATTAGAAAGCACGTGGTATCTTTTTGAACCAATTGGGCGATATTATAATTGTTTAAATGGACACTTATAATTCTTCTATTTCTGCACTCATTATATTATTGAAATATTTTATCATTATATTTCAATATATAATAATTGTTCATACACAGCAATTTGTTTTCCCTATTTGGTACCTGACATTGGGAGAATCTGCGCCATAAAATCTTCAGATTTGGGAATTATGGGTCTTTATAATTGCTTGGTATAAATTGCACAAACTAAAGCAAATATTTATTTACGTGCATTTTGGCTTTAAATGTTCAGTTTTAGTGCCCACGTCATTCATTCAAATGCAGATAATGCACTTAAAAACAAAATTTACAAAATTTTCACTAATTCATTTTTTTAATTTTTGCAGATTGCAATTAGGAATTTTGTTTTTCCTCAATTTTACAGGTACTTTATAAAATGGGAAAAAAATCGCTGTACATTCAGTATCAGAAGGGCTAAAAACTTCTTATTATTATTTTGCCATCAGAGACTATACATGCGTCAAAATACGTATCTAAGTGGTAAAGGGTTAAAATTACCCATGGGTAAGGCTGCCAAGTCTGTAGCAAAGTGGTGCGGGTATTTTTAGTCATGTTTGTGACAAAGCTCTAGTTTGTATAATTTATTTTGTTTCTTCCAAGTCCTTTATTACTACATTCAAGTTATAAAGGCTTCATTTCCAACCCTTAGTTACTGATGAGCAGCAAACAGCATAAAACCTGCACTGTGAGACTGTGAGTGGGTTGCAGATGCCATTTTCACTTTGCTACTTATGGGGGAAAGGGTTAAAGGCCAAAAGCTCAGGAAAGTGTGGATAACTGCATATGAAAAACGGTGTCATTTACATGCACATTTCATGATGATGTCAATTTCAATTTAATTATTTCAATAAAGTGAGAACAATTTGCTCTAAAAACTTTTAAAAACAGTTAATTCGCCAGTCAAATGGACAGACAAATCAACCAATTAAAGCGTGACTCTAAAATACCCCCTGTAAAACGTTTTTCATGAGTATAGTACAAACTTTGTACAACAATATCTCAAGATCCGGTACATGTATTACAATAACAAACAAATACAAACCAGTTGTATTGGCCCCAGTTACGTTGAGTTTGGAAATTACTTCGAATTTGGAAAGGAACGGTTCTGTTACCAGAGGGGCGATAATTCCGCCAAATCCGAAACAGGCATGCAATGCCTGAATGTAAGGTCTCCCTTCAGCATCCCATATTGAAAGTATATCTGCGTTGCCACCTAGAAATTTGAAAACAAAAATGTTTCTCAATAACTGATTCCAGAATTTATCAAACCTTTATCTGCGTTTCTACATAGGAAGTTAAAAACAAAAATCTTTTCTCAATAACTGATTTCTAGAACTCATTAAACCAATACCTGCGTTGCCACGTAGGAAGTTGAAAACAAAAAAGTTTTTTCAATAACTGATTTCTAGAATTTATAAAACTTTGTGGTACAGTTTACTTTTATCACTAATCTGTGACAAGTCCTATAAAATCTGGACAGCGGGTCAAACAGGCCAAAAAGGGACGACACTCTTTCTGCTTTTATGGGATGTTTAATCAAGGAAATTCTCTTCTTTACAAAAATCTAGTCAATGCCGACAGTGTTCTCCCTGATAAGCCTATGCGTGCTGCACAGTCCAATCAGAGACTATCTATCTAGCTAGTGTTGTCCCTGATAAGACTATGCGTGCTGCACAGTCCAATCAGGGACTATCTATCTAGCTAGTGTTGTCCCTGATAAGCCTATGCGGGCTGCACAATCCAATCAGGGACGACAATTTTAAGCACATGGATTAAGCTCCGTTTTGCCAGAGCAAGGCTCTTACAATATGATTGACGTCAACAGAAACACAATACAAAATAAAGGTTTCCAATTACGCAGGCTTAGTGATTGAACAATAGTAAAATGGCGTCCATGTTCTGTCTGATTACTTTTTCCCCTATATTTTGGCATTCAAAAATTTGATGGGCGTTACACATGGTTAAATACGGTATTATAGTATGATTGACTTCAACACAAACAAGCCAATGTCCAGGCCTCCAAGTCCTGACAAAAATTGCATAATTATTGTAGTATCATTTGACTTCAAATTACGACCCCATTCCCTAACACAAAGTATATATTTTTTACCAAATATCCTAACATTCCCAAATCGATTTACCCCCCCCCCCCCCATTTTAACCCCCTTATTTGCAATACATCTCAACATTTAGTTCATCATCCATCCAGCTGAATAAGTTGAACGTTGTTACATGTAAGATTGAAAACATGTTCATTCTGAATTTTAAAGCGTTTGTCAGCAAAACCCAACAAAACGAATTCAATGATTTTAGTCATAACACCGGGATTTTTCTCAGTCCAAAGATCCCCGGCACCATTCCAAAAAATGTTGAACAAAACACACTGCACCTGTGTCCAGACTCCCGGCTCCAAGCCCCGACAAGAAACGCATGGTCAACATCAATGGGAAGCTCTCGCAGTAGGGCACGAATCCTGTGGACAATCCCATGAGGAAGCAGGACAGGGATATCAGCAATAGCTTGTCAAATCTGTCGTAGAGGACCCCTGAAGAAGGGACAAGTGAAATTGAATTTAGCCGCATTCTAGGAAAACTGGGCTGACGGTAATGCTTATGCGAAAAGTGCTACTCTTTTCGCTTTTTTAGAATTTGTGTTTGAAAGAAGACTCTCCTAAACAAATATCCAGTCTAGGTGGAAAGTGTTATCCCTGAATAGCCTGTGTGAACTACACAGGCTAATCTGGGTCAACATTTTACACATACATTATTTGTTTCCTTCTTTATATATTACCGGAAAGAGGCACTTTCCCAATAATGAATTAGGAAAAAAATATTAATTTCCCAATTGCTGTCGAACAAAATTCCCAATTGAATGTTTCACAAAAGAAAATATAATATTGACAACTTGACAACACTAAGTTATCAATTTTAAAGTATCTGGTAGCAAACAATCAAAGACATCAATTTCCAAAAATGAATAATTCAAAACAAATGTTTTCCCAATTTCAGGGTTTTTCGCGCACAATTTTCCCAATTGGACTGGTACCGATACTTTCCACATGTGGGACAAAAAATCGCTAACATATTTAGCACCTTTTGTCCAGAGCGCAGCTTGATAAAAATTAACTTTTTTATAAATCTGAAATGAGAGAATCGGACATATACGTTTTACAGCAAGTTAAAAACAAACATTACTTCCAATATGTTCCTAGATTGCTAACCTGTGTATTGGAAAATAGCCAGTTTTGACCCCAGTTATCTACTTTAGTGTTTACAAATTTTAGCCACTCCTTGCCCGTGGGCAGTTTTTACTCAAGGGGCCTGACTTTAAATTGCTTTAGAACTACTATAAAATGTTACAAACTAAATAATACTTCCAAAATCCTATTATTTTGACAGATGTTTAAAGTTATTTACTATAGAAATCTTTTTAAAGTTGCTGATCCCTGGGGTTTTGCCAGTTTTAAATTCAGGGGCTTCATTCAAACTTACTTACTAGAAGGCCTCAATCTGATATAACATAATAAATTGGTCAGGGACTTGTTGTCTCAGAGTAGAAGATAAGTCTATTTAAACCATGTGACCCCTGTTGGATGGGCATTTTTTTTATCACAGTGGCTAGACTAAAACAATTTTGGCAGAGCATCCCTATACGATGCAGCCCACCAAATATTTTTAATCCCGAAACCGTTTGGTTTCCGATAATAGTTTTCATTCAAGTGTTCATTATAAAAATCTAATTCAAGACCAGTTGACCTACATATGCAGCAGACAATTTTGAAAGAGGATCACCAACAGATAGTTCCTGCAAACTTACGTTATCATCTGCTCTGAGGATAAGCAGGACATGATATTTGAATGAAAAATTCAAGGACAACCGATTTTTGAGGAATTAGGACGGTCTAAAGATGGACACAAAAGCTCACTCTTTGCATTGCACAGGTGCTCTTAACCCTTTACCCTTCAGAAACGCATTTTGACCGTTGTGAAGTCCATTGGTAAATTAAATTAAATTAACTTTAATACCTTTTGTTACTACATTCAGGTTTAACATATTTCATATCTAACCCAAAAATACTGATAAGCAACAAACAGCATGACACCGTAACAGACTGCGAGTCATTTTTTTGCAAGCTGTTCTGGTTTTATGCTGTTTGCAAAAGCCATTTTCACTTTACTTCTGAGAGGGAAATGGTAAAAACATATGATGTGTAGGAGTGTGGGTGGAGTGATTAACTAGAGTATCCCACATAAAAGTCTTAATGATTTACGACAGTTGCACATTCAATATTGAGTATACTGACAGAGTGCAAAACTCAAGTATCTCACAAAGAAATGTTAAGTACTTATGACCAGTTTGACACTCTCATCTAGAGCCTGCAGGTTGAATGTGATTGCTTCCCCTGGCTCAATACTTTCTGTAGCCAAATTTACCGTTAAATGTCTGAATTCTTATTATTTTGGATATTTATTTTAAAGGTGACTACGACGAAAACCTTGTCACAATGGGATTTGTTTGGCCGAATTTCGATATTTGAAGCCATTGGCTCATTTGGCGAATGGCACAGCAAGTCCTGAATGTAGAACTAGAGAACCGATATTTGACATAAAAATGTTGAGTAACAGTTTTACATACAAACATAAAGTCTGCAGTTTGAGTGTACAACAAGAGCATTTGGCCTGAAAATGCTGAGCCTTTACACTAGTTTTCAATGCAACCCTTACATTCTGCCCTCAGACAAAATTAGTGAATTTCAATACTGCTGCTTTTCACTAATACTTCTTTGAAATTTGTACTGTAACTATATCATTCAATTTATTATCATCCACAATAACAGCCACAGGTCACATACCCACCAAACACATTACTATTATAAGTCAATGTTAGAGACTCTCAAAACATATATACCACCAAATAAAGAGCCAAGCACGTATCCAAGTGCACATATAGTAAACAGCCACGACGCGGACTCAAGGTCTTGGTTAACAATCTGCTGTAGGTCTGGTAACGATGGCCCTGTTTGTCCCAGCATCCATCCCTGTAGAGAAGCAAAACCAGTTGGGATGTCGAGCCTCGCTCTGTGAAAACAGGGTTTAATGTTTAAGCAAAAAGTGGCATCCCCGTGCAGTCCATACTAATCAGGGACGACACTTTTTGCTTTTAGGATATCCCAATTGGGGCGGAAAGTGTCAACCTGATTAGCCTGTGAGTACTGCACAGACTAATCTGGTACGACACTTTACGCACATGCATAATACCCCTTTTTTACAGAGCGAGGCTCAATTTATGTAACCATTAAAAGCCAAAAAGCTGTATCAGCAAAATCAGAGACAGCTGAAAAGTACTTTTGTCATTCAAACGGGGTCTACTATTGTAGCCTAATATTTGCCTTGTGATAAAAATAATGCGGTTATTTGAATATGTGTTGTGATGACACTAGAGTGTCCCGGATGAAAAGGTCACACATCCATAACCATTGAACTCTCAGTGAAAGGTCAATCACTGACAACCAAGACAAAACTCAATTTGACAATTATAATAACATGGTTATTATTATGATGTAACATTGATTTCATAATACATCAAGTTTATGGAACATTTCAGACAATACAATCTTCTGTTCAACGCAAGATATGAGATGAAATATCAACATGTATGTTTATCGAAATGGACAATCCGTTTGTGATATAAATAATAGAACAACAAACTACGGGATTCATACTGGATGCCCATGTTGAAAATGTAAAGTCCACGGGGGCATTAAGAGGTGATATGAAATATTGAATTAGAAACATGATAATGTCGAAAAAAGGGGCTTAACTTATTTATTTAAAAAAAAAACTGCAAACTTACCAAGCCAATATAAGTCCAGAAAAGCCCAAAGGAATGAATAAATCGTCGTCGGTAAGGCAAGTCTACTTTAAGTCTGGCGCAAAGTCGCAAATGCTTGTAGTTATCAGGCGTGTCGTTTATTTCTGCATGGTGTTGATCTGAAAATTATCAAGAAGAAAAAACAGGTTTAGTTTAAATCTATTGCGTAAAAAATCTTAGGTTTACTGAGACATTCTTAAGTCTGTTTGTTCCAAAGAACTAGTAGATGTTGTCTTAAACTAAGACCTTGTGAATCCTCCCTCAGTAAGGATCAAACCTTAAACCTCCAGATCACTAGGCTGACGACAAATCTACTTCCCCAGCATAAACTTCAAAATAATATTTAAACCAGCAGTCAAAAAATATTTCCTTAATAGTCTTATTCAAACTATTAGAACTTAATTAAACAATTTAAATTAGTTTTTTACATATCATTACTGGTAACATAAACTCACACTGGCCTGGCAAAAGAACGTGTTTGGTAAACATTGTAAATATTTGCTGCCTTTGTTTTATTAAATGATAGCTTGTGATGAAAACAGTGTACACTCCATGTGTTTGAACCTAGCATTTTTTAACTTGAGCATTCTAAAATACTATTCCTAAATAATAAATAGTTGTGAAGTCCAATACAGTTAATGTACATTGGCACATTTTAAAGCCCCATAAACACTCCAAATCAACGAATATTTCATAAATATTTCGAAAAATAAATTTACCTCATAAAGAATCAAGGTTTTATTACAGCAATAGCCAAATTGTCAACACTAGATGTGGTCTGGTAATATAGATTTAACGAGATACAAAATGTTCATTTTTATTTTTGGTGTGGCAATATATTCCATGTGAATGTTCCACAACAATATCTGAACATTTACGAGCGAACATGAGATTGGCTTCGGCCAGGGTTGGAAGTGGGGCGTAGTTCTCATGAGCTGCCAGAAGCCATTTACGAGTAATTTTTACAATTATTTAAGATTGGACTGGGTCTTTTACTATTTATCAATTTCAGTCACAATTTTTGAACATATGGACACTGAATATGAACTATGCACATGTAATGGCTTGTAAATGTCTCTACAATACGGGTCAATCTGTTACATCAGAAAATATTTGTTTTGCATCAGCTTCTTTGCAAGGCAACCAAAACTTTCTAACTTTTAGGCTTTTCTGATATCACAATTATTTACCAACCAATTTTCTCAATGTCCTCTTCAGGAAGAAATGCATCCGTATCCACTGGTTCAGCTGCTATTACTGAGGCATGGTTGTTAGTTTCATAGTTGTATTCATGATGGTTAAAGTCAGATTGACTTTTATCGTCATCTTTCAACAGTGCTGTCATGGTTCTGGGAAAATTAGAAAACAAAACAATGCTTTTGTATAATTATAACCAAAAAACATCACAGCTGTATAATTACAAGCAAAATCAAAAGACCAAGATAACGGCCGGGGAAAAAAGCAAATATCGATACGTAGTCTAAATATCACTTGTGACTTGTTTTGGAAAAACAAAAAAATCTCTTGGGATGTTTTGCGTTGGCTTATAATCTTTTGCAATTTATAAATGATATTAACTGGCTTATCAATTAAATTGCTTTTGTCAGTAAAGAAAATAGAATCCTGAATTTATTTCGTCTCACAATAAATAATTATCTGTGGTCAAGTCCATCGTGCTATGTTTTAACTAAAATATAATAGACAAAACGTTAAAAGTCACTTGTTTTCACATGAATAAATTTCTATAAATAACTCCAGTTGCTATTATCAGCAGGGCCCCGGATCATGCTTAAAATTAATCTGGATAACTGAGTGGGTATCCCTTTAATTTTAACCTTATCATTATGAAAATAAAAACAAAATTATTAAATAAATTATACATTGAGAACACATTTGACTGAAAAGAAAACAGAATTAAGCATGGTAAACCATAAGATATAGCACAGCACTGATCGACAAAGCTTGAAGTTAATGCATAATTTTAATGTAATAAATTATTACATAATATATCATCCTTTTTTTCTATATCCTATTGGTTATCACAATTGATCTGTAAATATTTTGTATTAAACATTTCCATTAAGTCTTATGCCCAGGGTTGCGAGAGAATTTACATATTTTACTTGCATACACTAAGTTAACCCTTAAAGTGTATGTAATGTCATTTTAATATTCAGGGTTGCTCATGCATGGACGTTTAGTTATTTAACCACGATTTAAAGTGCTTTGGGAAAATGATCTTTAAATCTTGAGGAAATATAGATTTGTTATGAGTTTTCACAAAATTAAATCTTAAAGCAAGTCGCAATATTTAGCTTACCAGGATCAATTTTTTTTTTAAACTTGTACACAATATATTTTGCTAGATAAAAGAAAGAAAACTACTCCCAATGTTGTGCTATTTATATAGATATTAAGTCTATGATTTTTAGCTCGATAATTTATGCGTGAATAAACGCATGGGAAACAATACACGTATTATAAAATCATTACCATGCACTATTTATTGAAATATTAACTACTTAACCCGTTCACACTAAGAAGCAACGTGAAAACTGCTATGTGCAAACAGCATAAAACCAGAACAGCCTGCGAGGAAATGTTATGCTGTTTGCTGCTCATCAGTATTTAAGGTTTAAAAATGCAGCCTTAAAAACTTGAATCTAGTATGACAGGTCTTAAATTAAATATAACTTTCTAAGGGACTAAAATGCGTGAAAATACGTCTCTAAGTGGTATAGCGTTAATTTACAAAATCCGAGTTTTTAGAACTTACAATACTAGTTTTACAAAGAAATTTAATAAATAAACGTTAGCCTATGTAGTTATATGCATCTCGGGTCGCGTCAGGTATTCCGAATCACGTCCCTTATTTTGAATCGCAATAATGGTAGTATTTGGTCTCATCAACCTGGTAATAGTATTGAACAGGCTTTACCATTTGTGGGTGCTCAATTCACTTTTATTGCACGTCAATTTGATTGTATTGTGTTTTAACTAGCGTGGCACTTAGGCATTGTCTTATGTTTGATAGGTGGATTTTCATGTACCACTCGCTTTCTAGAGCGCCACACACATAGTAACGCAAATTAGCTTGGTATGGAAGCATGACGCTTGTATGCAAAGGTATTTACCAATGTATCCGATTGAAGTAATATACCGCTATTGAAGCATGTCTCTTTAAATTGGAACAAAATGTTCAACTGATTCGGCCGAGTCACCATATTTTTCTATAATACCACTTTAAAATAGTTAGATACAGGCCACACATCAAATACATGTGGTCAAACATTCACTTTGTCGCTTTTATTATTCTGTTCCTTTTATTGCGCCCATAGTTGAGTAGCTAAAGGTCTGAATCAAGACTTTTCTCGAACAATTGACTATCAGGTTCTTGTAAAGAACACAAACAGCCACCACGCTGATACTGACGTGCTGTCTGAATTCGTCACATGTACGTGACCATTAATGCACGTTATACTTCTTTTTTTTTAATCTTAACGTTTAGTGCCAATGTTTCGGTTGCCAACAGTTTCATACAAGAGTTTTCCAACCATCAACTTATACGTGCAAGTAGAACACATGACAGTGACGTGACTTTATCACCATGAAAGCTGTTTGTCTGATCTACACGTACTTGTTAGTGTCGTTTGTTAATCGAAACAAAGTCATTGTACGTGAAAAGACATCCGGCTACACTTTTTGTCTAGTGTGCAATGTTCATATTGCCAATGTGTCTGATAGATCCTGGACTTAAGACTAACACAAGTCCATGCAAAGTTGGTTTACGTGACAGACAATTAAGCCAATTTGCTTACAGCGTAATTATTAATATGGTAACGTACAGCGACCAAAATGTAAAATCCTAAGTCCAAATTAAGTGATTTTCCGGTCTCTGGATGAACACGTTCTTGAATAGAACACAAACACCTATATAGCTAATACAGGCACACGCCATCTGAATTCGTCACGTCTACATGCTCATTATTCCAATTTAGCGTTTTCATTGGGGGGGGGGGGAGTTTAACGTGTAGTGGCCAAAAGAAGCAACCGAGAGTTTATGGACTATGGCCCTTTATTTGCTTGCACACTACCAGAACAATATCGTTACAAATCAAGTTCCATAACAGCGAGTGTTTACTACCTTACTCCCCACGGCTACTAGCGATAATCACTGCCATCACAAAAAAATCCTTCCAGATCTGGCAGGATTTTTTGTTTAAGTATTTGTTATGAAAAGTAGTATTATTTACTTTTACATTTTGAAAATTAGCGTATAAGTTTAGGTTTATTACTAAGAAATGTCTTAATTAAAAGAAAATTGAAAATAACAACCGGTTGGTCGTTGATACTGTAATTATTGTACCACGTTGCTCGGCTATCATCACGTGGCTGGTTATAACGGCAATATATGATATACAGCTATGCTCGGAACCAGTCAAATTTGTTCGGGATAGGTGGTTTTTTTACGAGGAAATGTTACATAATATGTTGTTTTTTTCTGTTGATATTTTTGGATTTCAGGTATTGTAACCTTATAGGCGCTGTGCATGTCAATATAATTTCGATAGCATCTTTAAATGCTGCACATGTATTTAAAAAAACAAAAATGTACAATGTTTATTTGAAAGCTTTTGTAAATGATGCATGCGTATCAGCTTTAAAGTCAGAAATAATTCAGGTCATCAAAATGTAAGTTATGTATTTTCTTGCAAGTTCTTTGGGTAAAAATACTGTGGGAAAGAAAACACATTTTTGTTTTGACTTTTAGCAAATGTGAATATTCATAAAATCATACTAAGTTAGTAGAACATTTAACAGTATATCACTGATCCTGTATGCACATGCATATAAATGTATTTCCTTATCGCCCGTTCTTAGCGACATTCATCGTCAACGTTGAGACAAATCTCGTAGACTGCGACATATAACGGCGATGCGACATTTAAGGGCGCTACATTGGCATTCAAAATTTTGTTTATGGAAAATAAAATGTTTGAAGAAAAAAGAATTACTACACATATAGATGCAGAGACGTAGATCTCTGGTAGATGCCAATAATTGTGAAAAATTTCAGTTTAAAACAATATGTTGTTGTTTATTTTTCTATAAGAAGATTCATGTAAAGATATGATATCAAAATTATAGATCTACCAAACGTTTAGTGTTTCAGATGACTAAACAGATTGAAAGGTAAGATAGGAAAAAATCAGGATTATAACTTATACAGATGCCTTACTAGAATCACCCTTTTATTAAGGACATATCTGATATGTAAATTATATAGCATTTTCTTTCGTTAGAAAGATAGCTACCGCAGAATTTAAAGAAAATCCAAAAGAACGCAACTTGCAGAATTTTTTTAATTGGTCAATTAGGGTCCTTTATAATTGTGGAATAGTGTAATAGTGATTTCTTTCTCACGTAAATTTCAAAATCCTTAAAAATAAAATCTCGTAAAATATTGGTGTGTAATACATGACATTATTGGGTTTTATTGAGACAAATTCAACTACTCTTTTTTTTAAGTTTAGTACCTCACCCATAAGTCGAGTTTACTTTTAAGGTCAATTTGGGGAGCGTTTCTAAGGTGCTAAAATACCGTATTTTTTTTACAATTATTAGTTTATATTGATTGCAATATAACGACTGGTATATTTCATTACTTGAAAAAGTTAATATTTTCAGTATATTTTGTATAAAATTTCGCGATGTGAAATCGAAAGTACATCGCGAAAATAGGAGACATAACGGTATACAAACTATAAATAACGCAATTAGATTGATCATTATATATATAAAATATATACAATTCACTACGCGCGCACAATTTGCATTCCTGGGTTAACCACGTGACGATGATGATCAATCTACTTGCGTTATTTATAGTTAACTGGTAGTTACCTGGTACATGTACCCAGTAAAATTTATTACCGAATGTACTGGAAATATAAAAACTTAACAACTTTTTTTCAAGTAATGCAATATTCCAGTCGTGATATTTTAATTAATATAAACTAATAATTGTTAAAAATACGGTATGTTATAACTTTTCTATTTTCGTCCATCGCGGTTGACGGTCCCTTTAATATAACACGTTAAGCCTATGACAAGTTCTGTGATCTCTAGTGTGTATCTTAAAAGTATATGCATTTTGTAAATAATATATAATCTATCTCTAGTTTAGTATTGTTGTATAGATCATCTGACATTTTCAATTCATGTGGGTTTTAGAAAAGACTGATAAAAAAATTAAACCTCCTAAAAAATCGTTGAACATTCAAATTTCACACAAAGATGGTGCAACTTCTTTTGACATGTACTATGGGATTTATCTTCCTATAACTCATTAAATTAGATTAGAAATAAGACCTTCCTAGGGTCACTCGATCATGTTTTGTTGAAATGGCACATTTTCGTTCATTAAATGAGCTGTCAGTGTAAAACTTTTCCGATCATTTGAAAATTTAAATTTTAAATATAATAACAGCTACTGCAAAATGCAAAATGTCTTACCGATATAATATAATCCATTTATTTGCTGAAAATCTAAATGTAATATTAGTATCTTTGTCATATTTAAATGCCCTCTTTACAATCGTTAAAAGAAAAGAATCTCTAAGGTAGCAAGTAAAGACATACACATTTTAATAGAAAGTCTCACTTGTGTTGAAATAGTTTTCATTCACTTTATACCTTGCTATACTCCATTAACTCTTTAGTAGCCGAAATGAGGCTATACCCCACATCCGCTGTCTTGCTGTATCACTTGACTTAATAGCTGTATTTAATTTCACAGCCTGGTGGTTTTTAAAGGGATTGTTCACAGATTTGTATATTTAAAAATGTCATTTAACCAATGTACTAAACTAACTGAATTATTTGCAATAGTTTTGAAACACCTTTATTGTTTTTCAGCAGCTAAACTTTGTTTTCATTGATCGGCAGAAATTGGCCCAATCTCATTTTAGCATTAATAAACAAATAATTGTTGCAAATTTAAAGATAATTTAGCAAATAAGATCATATGAAAAAAAATGTATTGCAAATTCATTAGTGAGTTAATAAATTAGATTGAATGTAGCAGAAATGATTGACACGTGAATATGGAATACCAAACAATAAATCAGTATTTTTCCACCATTTTGGGAATGGTGCAGGGTACCTTTGGATTGGGAGGGAAAACTTTAGGCGTTTTACTAAAATTGGGGAATAAGTGTTGTTGTTTTGCTAAAATATGCTTCAACATTGAGAATACAAGTGTTTTCAGTATTATATTAACTAAGCGTTGACCTTATCTGGACGGGAGATGAATAAAATATTTGAGGGGGGGGGGGGCCTTCCATTGGGAATTTTTAGCTTCCATTTGGGAAAAATATATACTCTTTTCCATTGGGAATGGGGCCGATTACCGGACCGGTTACGAATGAAAAAAACACACACTGTAATTAAAGGCTGAACAAACAATCAGGGTAAGTCCGTTAAGTGGTAACATACAATTAGCTGTGTTCACTTTGTTAGTATAGAGAGAACAAATGCAGGAAACTGTTTGTTATTGGATCCTGTTGTTGGAAACCCCGCTAAATGAAATTCAAAATGTCAACATAATTTAAATCATATTATGAATTACACAAACAATATTTCGATTTGAAATATATGGTACAGCAAAGGGATTGTAAAATAAAACACTTCTGATACTTGTTGTTCTGCCATTGTTTCAGATGCATTTAAACTTGATTTGATAAATAGCAGAACCATACAGACTGTTTACGAAATTGCTGAAACTGCAAAGCTGTTGTTCAATGCTCACACAGGTAAGCTATTGTTTTTTTTTAAAATAATCTTTTCAGTTCTGCACACAATTAATAAGTCGATTGTGTTATTTTGAAATTATCCAGAAGTACCAGGTACATAATTCTGTGTTTCAGATTATTTGAACGAAAATGCCTTGATCAAAAGTGTCCAGTACTGGACTGAACAAACATATGAGGAATATTACAGACTTGCAGCCATCATTCTTCTGATAGCTCTCCTCTACATTTGCATAAGAGGTAAGACTTAATTAATGTATAAGACTGAACAAACATATGAGGAATATTACAGACTTGCAGCCATCATTCTTCTGATAGCTCTCCTCTACATTTGCATAAGAGGTAAGACTTGATTAATGTATAAGACTGAACAAACATGTGAGGAATATTACAGACTTGCAGTCAACATTCTTCTGATAGCTCTCCTATACATTGGCATAAGAGGTAAGACTTGATTAATGTATAAGACGCATACTGTCCATGTAATTAGTTTAAACCTATTTATTTTAGCTCGATTGCATCGAAAGTATAATGATTATTTTAAGCTCTCTTGAGTCCGTTTCCTGGGACTAGAACCAGTACTTGGTTTCTAAGGGGGATATCTTAAGAACGCTCCCATAGTAGGGATCGAACCCATGACCTCCCTGTCTCTAGGCGCATCATATCCACTACACCAGAGGGACCCTGTAATGTAATTTATAAACTAATCTCATACATGTCATAGTATGTCTTGCCTAAATCGGGACATTTTTTGACAATTTATAACTTGAATTTTGTTGAATTTAGATATTATCACAAATGTAAATTATTGGACTATCAGGGCTATTTTCTTTGGGGTTGGATGATTGGCCCATGAAGCTCTATAATGTGAGGATAAATATATTTAATGAAGATTACCTTAACATCGTTTTCAAGATGCACAGTAAAAAGATGTTTGGACATATTTGATGAATAAAAAGATATTTTAATGAGATTTGATAGCTAGCCTAGAACATTGATACCCTACCTTCGAATGTATATTGATAAAGTGTTTGTGCCTAAATTATCGATTACAGTCATAAGAAGAAACCAAGTGAAGCAGTAAAGGAGCAATATTGTATTTCTGCACCATCAACCCCATATTCTCTGCCATTCCCATATCACTGGAATGTTTTTGATCTAGCAAAGGTACTAATAAACATTAATTTTTTTTGTAAAATGGCTTCAAAAATCATTAATCTAATACTTTTGGCATGCTGCTGAAGAAATTAACGATCGTATTGTTTCCCATAGTTAAATTAATTGCATTTTATGTCAGTGTTTGTACTGGAATTGTGTAAGTCAGTAAATTAATTTGATACTTTTGACCTTTTAGCTGAATACTAGTGATTACATGGTTTCAGTGCATACATTGCATTGTGTGTCAGTTTTTGTACTGTAATCTTGTCAGTATCTAATTATTGTATTCTCCATAATTGCACCAACCAAGGTCTGGAAATAAGAAATATTGTGTATGTTTTACAAGCAAATAATGCAGTCTACAATCCACTTAAACTAATTACCCTGATAAGTGATTGGCATTTCAATTGTAATCAGTTTCGTTAATGGCTTGTAGAAACTCGCCTCTTTCATTATGTTTAACTATTTCAAAATGAAAATATTATAGTTATCTCTCAGACAGCATATGAACCGAGGCCTGTAAGAGCCGCATTGAGAGACTGCACTACGATGTCAACTCTGTCATACCATCCACTAGCCTCACTCTATTCGTGGTAACAATTTTAAAGGCACCTAGCATCTTTAATTTGCTTTGTGAATGTTGACTGGTCTCAAAATCAGGAGAAAAATACCAGTAGTTTTTTTTTTCAAAATGTCTGTAGTAATACATTATTTGGTCTGTTTTTGAAATAATAGTTTGTCAAGTCAACAAGTTAGTTTTGCACAAATTGAAAGACATTATATTAAAATGGAATTGCAGTACCAGGAATTAACATTATCGAACCCTGGGAAGTGGGCTCGAAGATTTTACGTGAAGACTGGTCACGTAATTATTTATGTATTCCAAATATCACAACCTGACGGAATTGTAGTTATTGGTATATGAAAAAATATTTTCATTCTTGATGTTGACAATTTTGCTTTGCAGTGTGCCTGTCTAAGTGGTGGAAAGAAACTAATAAAATTCATGATGAAAAGAGGTAAAATAGTACATTTTTACTATGCCTCAAATATTAAAGAAAAACTGTTTATTTTAGCCTTAACTGCGTCTAAAGTACAACACAGATGTAGACTGGGATATTTATAAGTACACGTTTTGCGGCATCCGGATGAAAAATGTCTGTTCAATAATGCAAACAATTCAAATCAGATCATCATGGAAGTTCTTTTGATAATTTCCCTGGGCATAATATCTTGGCCGACTTGGCCCAGTTCAATTATCAGCTAAATTGCTGAACGAACTTGTGCATTATAGCCCTTAAATTTAAAACAAATGGCAAAACTAACATTGTCCCCTCTCTTACTCAAACAGTTCAAATTGCATCATCATCACATTCTGTTGCATTATGTTTGTGGGGTAAAAAGGTTAGCCTGAAAACTCGTCAAATCGCTTGAAACACTTTTGAAATACGGTCCTTAAATAATCTGAAATTTGCTAAATCAAAGTCGAGTGGTCTCTTACTTAACAAGTTTTAATCTTATACTTGTTAAACATGATCAATGTAATCCAGACATTTAAAAACTGGCATATTTTGTGACAAATTGGCATTAACTTGTTTCAAATAGATTTGCTCTGTGTTAAAAATAGTAGTGGCAATTTGGTAGATAAAATTAATGACTATTGACCTTTTATTGGTTAATTGGCTTAAAACACTTTTTATGTATTGCTCTTTTTGTGACTCACATAAGAGGCTGACATCAAGCAAACCACAAATGGCGGCGACAGTGCATTATATCTTGCCACTTTTGGGGTCCTAAGCTCCAGTCAGCCAGACATATCAGTTCTGGAAGAAATCATTTACGCAGGTATCGGCACATTGAGCAGATGTAGTTTTTAAATTGGTATTAACTAAATACCCATGCATTACTAACAAAATATGTATAAATCCTCAGAGGTATGTACAATACAGATTACTCTTTATGCAAAAAATAAATATTTGATTTTTATTTCAGAAAATTATCATTTATACGTCAGTTGAACAAATATGTTCAAAGTGTTTGTTTATAATTCTGAACCTGTTCTTACATAGATTCTTTCAATGTCCTATAATTTTTTGCTAATGAATACGAGCCGCGCTTTGAGAAAATGGGGCCTACTGCATGTATGAAAATTATTTTCCCTGATAAGCTTGTGCTGTCAACACCAGCTAATCAGGGCCCCGTTTCATCAAAACATTCGATGCGATATCATAGCCGATCGCCGATCGCTGATTTTATACATGCGATAGCGATATGTTTTAAAATGCGTTTCATCAAACATATCGCAGATTCTTGCCGGTAGTTTTGTGTGATAAGCGATAATCGCGCACAGTCTACTATCAAAATGACGTCAACAACGGGCACCTGCCGATATCGCGCCACCTGTCATATTTGACAGACGAGACGTAAACAAAAATGACAACACTCATTGAAAATAGAAGTGCCGCTTGGCAGCCGAGAGAACTTGAAGAACTGTTGGGAGGCATACAACAGCACTTTGAAGTCTTGTTCGGAAAGTTTTCCGCAAATTTTTCGAAGAAGGATAAAGACCGGGCATGGTCGGAAATTGTACAAACGTGAGATAAAATTTACATTGACATGGTCATAATTTTCTTGTTCTTTTCAAATAAAATTGGGGGCCAGCTTGAAACATAGTTACATTGGTATGGACACATTAACGTTACACAGGTTTTGTGTAATGATTATCTAAATAATGTAAAATCATCAAGTTTAAATGCAGCGTGACTGTCATGTACAGAAAGAAAGGATTTGAAATGGTTTACTTTTAAGCATTGATATTCCTTGACATTTTAAATTTGCACACTAATTCCATTTGGTCACACCTCCTCTTACGATAAATAATTTATAATTACCCTGAAAAATAGAATTGATATATAAATGAAGTGTTTATAAATGAAAACTTATTAATTGTTTTAACATCAAAGTGCATGTGCCCATGGAAAGGTGTGATCATAATCAAACTGAATGTTCATGGGGAGTGAATCCATGGGGAGTAACGAATGGTTACATTTTGATAGTGTTGGCTTGTAATAGACTGATATATTTTATGAATTTTATATTAAATATACCAGAATCAATTGAGCATGTCTACTGTACTTATATAGACTTCCAAATAGAACTTTCCCTCACGCCCACCACTATTTTTTTGTAAAAAAATGAAAGAACATACTGAGATGTATTCATTTGTTTCATTTGAATCTTTTGCAGAATAAATTGCGTAGGGGGCAACGAGCGAAATGTAGACGATGCAATGAAGAATTGGTGTGATTGGAAGATAAATATATACCTTATATGTTTGTAAAGGAAGAAGAATCCATAAGGACATGGAAGTACTAACGTTTTAAAAATGAGTAACTTAGCAGTACTTAAACTTCAACTTGCCGTAAAGCCAATAACAATTACTAACAACTATACTTGACAGGCCCATGTCAGAAACATATGACATGAATAACTTAAAAGTTTAAGAGTCAAACACAAAAATCACTTTAAAGATAAAACAAAAGTTAGAATCTTACTTATTTATTTAAACAATTACTTATTTTTTATTTATACAATTTAAATGTATTATGAATAGCAAGGAGTGCATATACCTACTCTATGTATATAAATTGATAAATTTCAACAGGTGAGTCAACATTGAAAATAAACTTGTGATTGGTTAGGTTTTTTTTAGTCGAATTGCGGTTATATAAGTGTCAGGATACATGTATAAGTTCAAACCCACCATTACCATTCATTTTTATACCCTTTTCACACTTTTAAAACATTCAAGAAGCATTTGACACATTGATTTTTGTTGTTCAATAATCACTGAAAAAATCATTATGATTAGCATTTGAATGCACGTACTTCAGTATATTATTTTTATGTAGTTGAAAGGAAATGACATGTTACTATACTGTTACCATTCAGAGGAGGGAGACTATTTATTCATAAGTTATTTCAAATAATCTGTTATTCATCTTAGAGACGGACCATCATGAAGGATGGGAAGAGACGGCTTTTTGTGGAGAGCTCTGGGGAGGCAGCTCTTCCCAAAAAAACTGCAGTTGGCAGTTATGGAGGAGAAGGTAGTCATATTGTAAACATTACCAATTGCAAATAAAATAATGATGCATATCTAGCATTTGTCCGTGGTTTATATTATTATTTTAATTTTGCCAAAAAAAACCAGCCTTTTTCAGAATGATGTATAGTTGTTCAATTTTTCCAGCAACTGTCTTAGTGCCCTAAACATGACTGGTAGGTGTTCAAGGTGGAGTGGTTGATACTGGTCCACTCAAGAGACCCATGCAAGAAAATGGTGGGTACAAACATGCTAACATTTCCACAGCGCACGAGGAAATTGAGCGTTGGACTACTTCGATATTGATATGCCATGTGCGACACGTACATGGTCAATACTGTGTATTGTAAAAGGAGGCGCTTACTAAATTTATGCGAGAATAAATCCCAAATTATATTGTCGTTTTAGCCAAACGATTGAAAACATATGCACAATCAAAATAATAATTGTGAAATGTAAATATCAATTTAAGGGAATATAGTTGATTTTGGCATTCTTGATAATTTTTATGAAAGGCTAAAAGAAGTAAATAATTTCTGGCCATGCACAGAAATTCAAATACCCCTTAGTTTCTTATGTTTGTGTTGTGTTACAACAAAAAATAGAAGTTTATAGAAAATTTGTTTTTTCTATATATAATTTTAGACCAGTAAGGATATTTTATACACATTTTTGTGACATTTTAAAATTTACACCCCCCCCCCCCCCACACACACACTTGTAACGTCATCTCTTTTTACATTCCCCATAATGTCCGAATTCATGTTTTAGTTCCAAGTGAACCTGTTCCAGATCCAACCCCAACCACATCCAAAAGCATGGCCAGTACCCCTGCCAGCAACAGGAAGACAGCTATGAAGGGTAGATCAAATTTTCATCAGTCCCATTATGTGACAAAGCTTTAAATCTTTTAGCTCTGGACACGTCATTGCACTTATACCTTTATGTTTAGGCTATATCTCCGAAACAATTGAAGATATTTGCTCTATACTTCCTTTGCTTGTTCACTATCATGCGAGGACAACAAAACACAAGGGTATGTTACCCTAAAATTATTTTTTCTACAGTTTTGCCTCTTTTTCGAATTAGCCTATTATTTTAAGTTAACATTTTTGTATAGATCTATATCTCAGAATAGTTCAATGATACATACTTCAAACTTCCTTTGCTTGTTCATTATCATTTGGGGACCACAACTCACAAGGGCAGATAACCTCTATTATACTTGTAGAAATTGCTTTCATAATATTTTCAAGCCCCTAATAAGTTGAGTGGCTGTTCATGGACAGCTGTTGTTATAAAGATTAATGTTATGTCTCACTATGTTTACCATCATGAATTGATTGATATCATGCAACATTTTTGTTATGAAAGGTGACAAGAAGCATACTTGGAGATAAGCATATTTTCACTCCTTTAATGAACACTGATAGTCACTTAGAATAACAACTTTGTAAAAGACAAAGAAATTAATTAATGATTCATCACATAGCTTATAATATCAGTTTTATTTGATCCCACTTGCAGATTGTGATTGTCATCAGGAGAAGCTGGACATTTCTCGGCGCATGCTTGAGAAGAAAAATGATATAATGCGTGAAATATGTGCATCACTGAAATTTACAGCAGGAAAGACATACTTGGACAGCTTGCTGGACCAGACAAATTGTTAAAAGGGATATTTTATTGTTTAATGTTTATAAAAGGATCATAGTGGTGAAATGGATATAGGTTCTGGGGCCAGATAACATAGCTGATATTATAGGTTTTGGGGCCGGGACACATTGCTGATATTATAGGTTTTGGGGCCGGGACACATAGCTGATATTATAGGTCTGGGGGCTGGGGGTTATAGATGATATTATAGGTTTTGGGGCCAGTAAACATAATTTATATTTTAGGTTTTGGGGTTAGGGAACATAGCTGATATTATAGGTTTTGGGGCTGGGGGACATACCTGATTGTATAGGTTTTGGGGCCAGGTGACATAGCTGATATGAGGTGACAGGGCCGGGGACATTTACATTGTTCATTTACATCTGATAAGGACAAAACAAGTCTATAAAATGTGTGCTGAATGAGACATAGCTGATTCAATATGTTTTGGGGCCGGGGGACATAGATGATATTATAGGTTTTGGGGTCAGGGAACATAGACAAAACAAGTCTATAAAATGTGTGCTGAATGAGACGTAGCTGATTAAATATGTTTTGGGGCCGGGGGACATAGCTGATATTATAGCTTTGGGGCCATGTGATTTAGCTGATTATATATGTTCTTGGGCCGGGGGACAAATATTATAGGTTTTGGGGTTGGGGAACATACCTGATATTATAGGTTTTGGGGCCAGGGGACATAGCTAATATGAGGTTACTGGGCCGGTGGACAAAATGTGTGTTGAAGTTCATTTACATCTGATAAGGACAAAACAAGACTATAAAATGTGTGGTGAATGAGACATAGCTGAATATTACACCTCATAGATATTGGTCCTTCTATATCTATATTAAGAGTCTCTGCACATAAGCTTAAAGTTGAAACGGGTAGATGGCAAAAACCAATAGCTATTCCTTATGAAGAAAGAAAATGTACTTTATGCAATGTCTTAGAAGACGAATATCACTTTGTTATGGAGTGTAAATTATATACTGATGTAAGAAAAGCTTATTTAAAACCATGTTATTACGTAAGACCAAATATGTTAAAGTTTATAGATTTATTGACCTCTCAAAATAGCAATATAGTTAAAATTTTAGCTATGTTTATTTTTAAAGCATGGGAAATAAGAAATACTTATAATACGTATTATGATTAGGGTAGGACTTTTGTATATACTTATGCACAGCCTCTTGCTGTATATTGTCTTATAAAATATCCAATACTTTGCTTTACATTGTACCGATATATTTTTGATGTCTATGATTCGAATGACCTGTGACTTTGTGTTTTTGCTTATTGTATTTGATATTTCATGTATGCTCATGGGCATATTGCCTACTGTATTATCTAATAAACTAAACTATGACCGGTTTCAGTCTGTAAAATGCGATAGAGAAATCTAAGAGTATATGGACCGGTCACTATTTTTTGTATATGGACCGTTCGGGGTTACACACCACTAAATGTGCAATGTGTTGAAGCGTTTTATTGAACAGCATTGACACTATTTCAGCTTTAACAACAGTAAAAAAACAACTTAATTTAGAATAAACGACACGCTAACCTAAATGACAACCTTAATTTATTGTTTATAACAATAAAGTCGAAACGATATTCACTTCCATTTTCTATTCTTCCATCCCTTTATCGAAACGTAATTATTTTAAATCACACTATTTTATTGTATTTCTATCGAAGTTTACATTATGTATGATAAACACACAATCTGGAATATGTTTTGCATTCGTTCGATGCCTTTAACAAATAACTAACTGTGAAAAAAAAACACGTCCGACATTTCCTTAACATCCAGAGAATTTAGCTCCAACTGGAATGTTTCGTCAGAGAATCTACGTCAAACGATATACGTCATCGATTGCGCATTCAGTTGCATGAAAATTGAAAGTACGGAAAGCCGGTACAACACTGTACAATGATAAAGGGACACTCTTCGGTGTAATATAAGAAATAGTAAACTCCACTTCGGTCCCAATGGCATTATAGTGACCAACCAGGCAGCCAAAAACTGTATATGGACCTCAGCCTACGGCTTCGGTTTATATACGGTCGGTGGCTGCCTGCCTGGTCACTATAATGCCATTGGAACCTCAGTGGGGTTTACTATTTCTTAATAATATAGGTTTTGAGGCCAGGGAACATAGCTGATATTATAGTTTTTGCGCTTCTTCTATCCATATGGCGGAGCAGGTATTTGTAGCTTCTCTGACAAAGCTATAGTTTATAACTGTGATAAAGTTGTACATGTGATATCACTTTTGTGATAATATAATCTTAATTGTAATGTGAATACGGTGTGAGATTTATAAATTTATTATCGGAAAGTTCTATCGGAATACATTGTTTTCCCATAATTGCATTTTCCCGAAGAAGATACCTCCTTTTAACATAAAATACCACCAAAGCACAGGCACATTTTGGACAACACTCTGCGCACATGCATTAAATCCCGTTTCCCCAGAGCGAGGCTTGTGTGAATCTAGAGCTGTTTCACTCCTTGGTGTGAATGTTGCCAATCATGCAGGCTGTACTCCTCTTCACAGGCCGGCAGGGCAGGGACACTTCCAGATCATACAGCTCCTTCTCAAACATGGTAAGTTGGTATCATTGCCTGCCCACGGATTCAAGCCTGGAACCTTCAGCATCAATTTCATTGGTTTCATGAATTGTACTAATAATGATAAATTATGTACATTTGATTATTCATCCCTGCCTTGAGGAAATGAGGATTATTGCATGTGCCATAAAGTGTTGTCCCAGATTAGCTTGTACAATCTTCCTAGACTTATTTTTTTGTTTCTAACAGACTCTGTAGCGCCGTTGAATGTCGCATCGCCGTTATATGCCGCAGGCTACGAGATTTGTCGCAACTGTCTTGTGATCGTATAAAGGGAAGAAAACGTTGTGTCTAGTTCTCAATCTATTTCAAATCTCAATGTCTATAAACAACGAACTCACAGTTATGACGTTAACGTAACGTGACGTTCCGCGCAATGGCGCGAAAGCATCGTAACATGTACAAATTCCCAACATACTCGGGGCCGCAAAATGTGAATAAACATTTAGAAATACATGAATATGCACTTAAAATATCGAAGCATTAAACAAATAATTTTATAAATTCAACATAAATGTTATATCTGGGACGAAAATACATTTCAAACAAAATATAAACACAACTTAATTTGCAACATACTTAACACAATGAAAACGTTCAGTATATGAAATCAATCACCAGTTTTATAAATGTTTCATTATTTCCACTTCACTTACAGGGAATATAGTTTCGTAATTTGTCTATTTGTCAATTTCCAACACGAATTTTTGTTGATTGCACCAGTCCATCATTTTACCTTGACCACCTCCTCGGGGGTGTATTTAAGGCGCATCCGTATCTCATGTTTGTATTGTTCAATGTGCGACCAGGCGCACATATCTTCCGAGGTGGCGCCACTGTCGCTCGCTTCCGGTCGAACGCGGTAGCCCTGTGGGGAATACACTTTAGTCTCAGTAGTGTACACAGAGCCGTCTGCTATATGCCGAATGTTATCGTATGTGACGCGTAGAGCGTATGTCGATAAAGAAGACGAACTAGCGTCGTAATTGCCACTCGATGGGTCTACGTCACCATCGTCGCCGGAAACGATATTAGTGGACGATTCCTTTTCCCAGCTTCGGCAATTGCGCGTGCGCTGCGTGTCGCTGGATCCGTTCGGGGTATGCGGAACGGGCCTGTGGATTTGTTCATACATGGTGTCAATGATTCATTCTATAACAGAGTTTCTTTCGTCATTTTCGTCAGAGCTGCCGCTGCCAGGGACGACGACCGGCTGTCGGTGCTTAGAGTTCTTTTTCCGTCGGCGTCGTTTCCAGCGGTTGTAACGTTTATTCACTACTGCTTTGAAGCAAAACTCATGACCCGACGGCATACACGAATCATTTGGACTCTGTAGTTTGGAGCGCTGCAGGCGCTTGAGGAATGTATCGCCGCTCTCATCCACTTCCGGCGCACTGTTGAAAACCGGCTCGTTGTCGCTTTTGAATGGCATCCTCTGGCTGCAGGGAATCGTGCGGTCCGGTATAACCAACGTGGAGATCATCGTGCTCTCTTCCTGACTGTTGCCACTTAAAGTGAACGTCATATCTTTTTTACCCGAGTCGTCTGAACCACTCTCTTGTACCGCTTCCATCAGATTGTCTTCTTAATTACCGGCGTGAGATTCCTTTTGTACTAGAAATACACGCCGGGGAGTCAATGTATCCTTTGTGTTATTTGTACGATTAACTGCATCCGTTTGTGTCTTCTTTTCTGAGTGTGTGTTTCGGGTTCTGCTATTTGTGCACATCTCGATCGTAGCGTTATCCACTCCCAGAAGCACATCCGGTCTGGTCAGGATTATCGCTGAATTACACATCACATGCTTCTCCATGGCGTGGTATTTGTAGCGCGGTAGCTTGTATGTTAAGGGAGCAGCCGGTGTCGCCTGAGTCAGCAGTTGTTGTGCAAGGTAGGGGGCGTTGTTCACGACCGGAATGCTGTGCACGGTGTAGTCGGGCTGCTTCCTGTTTTGATAAATGTCTTGTGAAACGTTCGATGTTATTTCTTCTTTGTTTCCGATACGTTTATTCCGATTATCTCTAAGTCTTTGTATCTTTAACTCTAGGTCGAATCAATATGATTTTCCCTCGACCAGTTCCGATGATAAATCTTCGATATCGTTATGGTTGACGATCTTATCGTTCAGCGTTCTCACTTCTTCTGCTTCTTCCACAATCATGTGAAGTAATCTCTCGTACTCTGATGTCGTTAACTCGTATGAGTCGAATCTCTCTAGTTCTCTGGATATAAGGCAACGATGACCGTCGCGCATCGCAATGAGCTTGTTCAGCTGCATATTTCGACTCTTGACTAGTTTGTCACGGCACCAAAATGTCTTGTGATCGTATAAAGGGAAGAAAACGTTGTGTCTAGTTCTCAATCTATTTCAAATCTCAATGTCTATAAACAACGAACTCACAGTTATGACGTTAACGTAACGTGACGTTCCGCGCAATGGCGCGAAAGCATCGTAACATGTACAAATTCCCAACAGCAACCTTGACGATAAATGTCGCAAGGAACGATAAATGTCGGAAATCCTACTTACGATATATGTCGCAACTTTAACGATAAATGTCACAACAATGACAACTGCCGATATATGATATATTAATGTTAAATGTCGCCCACCTTATAAGTCATGTTTAAAATGAAAAGTTGAAGTAAAACTGACTAAAACTTTAAGTTTAGATCTAAATTACCCGACGAGGTTCTTTGGGCCGACTTCCATCACAATGGTCAGTTTTTAGTGAGTATTTTAATAAATTTGCATTAATTCTAATTCCCAGGGTTGCGAGAGAATATACATATTTTACTTGCATACATTAAGTTAACCCTTTAATATTATTTAGTGTTATTTTAATATTCCGGGTTGCTCATGCATTGGCGGCTCGTTATTTAACCACGGATATAGATCAATATTTATGATCCAAAGTTGATTTAATTAGGGGAAGCGAGGGGGGCTTATCTCTTATCCGATACCATACCGTGTCTGCCATAATCAACTTAAGGTATACCCACTGATAAGGCACATTTCATTAACCCTTCCCAAAATAAAATGCACTTCTTAACAAAATATGCTCTAAAAAGTGTATTTTGTGCTGCAATTTTTACGAAAAGTTTAGTTATTCTGAACTTTTTCATAAGTAAGAACGCTGAAATGCATTTTTTCTACATTTTTATTTTCGTTAAGCGTATTTTTATGTCCCCCAGTCTATACTGGGGGACATATTGTTTTTGCCCTGTCTGTTTGTTGGTTTGTTGATTTGCTTGCGTCAAACTTTAACATTGGCCATAACTTTTGCAATATTGAAGATAGCATCTTGATATTTGGCATGCATGTGTATCTCATGGAGCTGCACATTTTGAGTGGTGAAAAGTCAAGGTCATACTTCAATGTCAAAGGTCAAATATATGGGGGGACATAGTGTTTCACAAACACATCTTGTTATGTATGTGTTTCATTTAAGGAGTGCATTTTTTTAACAAAAGTGTTTCTTCTGTAGACAAAGTGAATATTTTTATGCAAGAAGCATTTTTAATGAAGTGCATTTTGTGCATATAAGTGTATGTTCTGATTTGCCAAAAAATATTATTTCTGTACAAGTGTATTTTTAGTGCATTGTACTGAATTCTTTTTTATCTTCACATAATATTAATGGTCTTATTGTTGCAATTTGTCTGCTCATAAAATATGTGAATCAGTAGAACAGCATTTAAAAGGACAAGTACAACTAAATCAGGCCGTGGGTAAGTAATTAAAAATATTGAAAGTGTCAAAAATATGATGTGGGCTTGCCAGCATCAATTTTATCTCCTCAACAAAAAAAAGTATTTAAACTTTCTATCCTGATATTTTATCCCAATACAATTAATGTTCAGAGGATAACACAGAAATTGTAAAATGTTCTATTTGCTTAACATATAAGATATACTAGTACTACTTCTAAATAATTGTCATTTGAATGGTTCAATTAATAAGTAAACTTTGAAGTGCTAAAAGATTTAATTATGATTATATCAATAATATATGCCCCAATATGCTGTGCATTGGACCCTTATAGTGATCAAGCCCTTTTTATAGTGGTGATAAATGATATACATGTATACAAGTACAACACTGAAAAATCAAATTATACATTTAATTATTTTTATTATTATTATTATTTCTAGTATTATTATTACTGTAATTTTATTAAAATCTTCATTAATAATATTAATAACTTTATAATTATTAGTAGTATTAATAGTATTCGTTAAATATGTTTGTGGTTAACATAAGAAGTTTTTAATTTTAAATGAACAATCAGTCTTATTTGGCAGCAATTTTGGGGACACTAAGCCGACACCATATTCGCTACACCATGGCGACATCCGAATTAAATAAACGTATTTACCCATACTTTAACATATGAATAAATGAAAGGCCCAAAGTCGCTCACCTGAGATACAAAGGAACTGACCTGTTCTGTGCAGATACCATAAAAACAAATGTTCTGACCAATTTTCATGAAGAGTAAACTACAAAAGTGAATTTTAGAGTGTTAACAAGTTTTTTTACTACAGCCATATAAGGAGAAATGCGCCGCCCCCTAGCGGCCATGTTTTTCAACAGACCCAAACTGTTTTCAAACTCATCCAAGATATGATTGGTACAAATCTTCTGACCAAGTTTTATGAAGATTGGACAATACATGTGGCCTTTAGAGTGTAATAATGTTTTAATAATTCCATATAAGAAAAAATGCCCCGCCCCCTGGCGGCCATGTTTTTCAGCAGCCGGAACCATTTTCAAACTCCTGTAACATTTCATTGGGACACATGTTCTGACAACGTTTCATGAAGATCGGAGAATATATGTTGCCTATAGAGTGCTTACAAGGTTTTACTATAGCCATATAAAGAAAAATGCCCCGCCCCCTAGTGGCCGTGTTTTTCAACCAGAACTATTTTCAAACTCATCCAAGGTATGATTGGAACAAATCTTCTGACAAAATTTCATGACGATCGGACAATAAATATTACCTCTAGAGTATTAACAAGGCAAATATTGATGCCGCATGACAAACAACGGACAAAAAGTGATACAAAAGCTCACCATGAGCAATTTGCGCTCAGGTGAGCTAAAACTCACGATATTATACAGTTTAGCGAAAATAAATGTGATTAAGCATAGCTCATTTATATGCAAAAGCTCTTAAAAACTCAAATAAACAACCATCAAGAAAAATGTCATTGGCAAAGAAAATATAGTACAAGAATAATATATTTTACATCTTCATACAACAAAAATTAAAACTTAATTGTCTTTGGCATATAAACAATGTCTAAACAATACAATTAGATATGAAATTTCAATATGTCATTTTGAGTTTTTTTCATATACCTAAAAGTATGATACCATAAACTCAATTTTGCAAAGGAGCACTCATACTATGATTTCTATTTATTTCGTTAAGGGCAAGTACATAAAAAATTATTGCATTGTGCAATATTATGTTTTTAATAAGTAATTGGTAACGTAAGGGATTATTACGAAAAAATATTGTTTTTTGTTCCCTGATTTTCATTATATCATAATTCTATGACCAAAATATTAGATAGCACGGGGTTCAGCCATTCTCTGAGATAGACGGCGACACTTTTTAAAAATAGTCATACAAAATTTAATACAAAATCTTGTCTAACTAATAATGGGTATTTCTTTGAATTAATAATAAAAATGATTACCGAAAGGTTATCTACTAAGCCTTATCAGTTTATCTTATGTTTAGAATTACTAGTAAACTATATAACACAAAATGCTAACATGGAAGAAATTAAAATAGACAACATCAAACTCAAACAAATGCTTTTTACCAATGATGTCTGTTTTCTTCTTGTTGGAAGTCAAACGTAATAGAAATTTTTAATTATATAATATTTAAAATTAAATAACAATAAGTGCTCTGTAATGAAATAACATGCATTTTTGAATAAAAAATTTAAATTGTGTGCACACAAAGAGTTTAATAGGATCTGAGATAATGAAAAAAACCACTCAGGATAACAATATAAAATACAAATGTAACAATAATTTATTGAACACAATATATGTCATACCATCCAGGATTTGAACAATGATAAAAATGGATAAAATAGAATATTTCATAAACATGAAAAATCACAGTTACCAAAACATTTGCCTTGCAAAAACTTATTTATAAATATACCAATTTACAGTTAAAGGAAGACAAAATGAAGTATATATTTAAATAAATAAAGGGACTTACAGATGTTCGTATTTTTGAAAAATGTCATTTAATTATTTAACCTATGCAACTATTATAATTAGATTTTTTTTAAATCATTATTATAACATGGTAAACAATACATTAAAACATGTATCAAGCGAGGATCAAACCTGGGACCTCTATAGCAAAAACTAATTGCTACTACTACACATGTACACCCCACAGGGTTTTTAATTTGTTGTTAAAGCCATGCTTTGGTAATAATTGCTTTTGCTAAATTATTGATGAAAAGCATTCCACACGCCTTTTAATTTTTACGATTTCAATATATGATAATAAATTAACAAACACATATTGACTTTTCTCAATCAGGAGTGTTTATTTGCCTGTTTGAATAAAATGCATATATTATTTACTAAATCTTTGACAAATAATTTTTTTTTGTGAACTTGTCCTTTTGTCTTTGGAAAACTAACACAGAAAAAATCAGCTCTTCTAGTATAATTTATGCACAGATTTCCACACCCATATTTAACTATAACCAAATTGTCTTCAAAGTACATGCATACATATTATAAATAACGCTCAATTGGTCATTTTCGGCTAAGGTATTACGTTCTGTTCCCCAGGAACTCTTAAATATACTTAAATGTACCCCGAGTAAGGAATATATACTACATGTAATAAGTTCCCGGTTAAATTGAGACTGTACCCGAGTTTTATTCCCGCCCGAAATGCGATGTCATTAAACGCGCCACAGAATGCAAAACAACATTCCGTTTGAACGAAACCTGTCTCAACTTGCTTTTTTGAGTAGGAGTTTCGATAATATAGAGGACAATTTACAGAATATTAACATAAATAAGCACGTAATTAATTTGAAAAAAATAGCCGACAACGACCGCTGCAGCTTAAGAATTCCCCGGTACGTTTCAGTATATTTTCCGTACCCGGGGTACATTTAGGTATACTTAAGAGTACCCGAGGTACATTTAAGTAGTACCCGAGCCGACAGTGACCAATCGAGCATAAATAACAGTCGATTTCCTTCATTATGTAACAAAAGGCATGATTATAAATCCCATATGGTTGAAAATTATACAATGAGGCATGTAAAAAAAACTGCACTAATAATAAAATGGCTTGTATTGTGCCATTTGCCTTCCTTTCATAGCACACAACTGCCCAAAATATGGATATGTTTGACAGATAAATAGATACCGTACATGTATACCTGAATACAATTTTTTGAAAGTCATTAAATGCACATGTGCTGAAAGCCTTCCCGTCAGACAAGATACAAACAAATCGTAATAATTGGTAATATATACACAAAGTGAAACTTCAGCTACAAAACCAGAAGAGAAACCTAAATATACTATGTGGTCCTTTATCTGTGGCAAGAAACGAATTGAAAAACAGTACGACACAAAGTATACAACAATGAAATAAACTTGGTCAGTCAATTCACAGCACCATGGTTTAAACCAGTTTTAAGGAGCTCCAAACCTCATAATCAAACACAATTAACCCTTTACCACTTAGATATGTATTTTACCACTTGGGTACGTATTTTACCTCTTAGATATGTATTGTACCACTTAGATACATAGTTTACCACTTAAGTACTATTTTGAAATTTCAGAAATTTAAATTTTATTAAAGACCTTTTTTATTTCTTTTAGGCTTTAAAGGCTTCATTTCCAACCCTTAGATTCTGATGAGCAGCAAACAGCATACAACCTGAACAGACTGCCAGTTACTCACAGGCTGTTCTGGTTTTATGCTGTTTGCACATAGCCATTTGAGTGGGAAAGGGTAGTGCAAATAAAACTTAACCTCATACCATTACAATTTATGTTACATAACAATAATAGAGAATCAATTTGAATAAAATTACTCTTAAACTACTAAATGATTGGATACAAACCAGAGCACAAGACTTGTAACTTTTTGATGCAAAATGAAAATAAAACAAAACTAGAGGTTTGTCACAGACTGACGAATACCTCCACATGAAGAGCGGATGAAAAGTAAAACGCACTAAGTGACCCCGTGACCTAGTTTTTGGCCCGGCATGGCCCATGTTCGAACATGGCCTAGAGATCATCTAGATGAAACTTCTGACCAAGTTTGGTGATAAGCGGATGATAAGAAATTGAAACAGAGAGCGGACACCATATTGAATGTGTAAAACGCATTAAATGACCCCGTGACATAGTTTTTGGCCCGGCATTGCCCATATTCAAACATGGCCTAGAGATCATCTATATTAAACTTCTGACCAAGTTTGGTGAAGATCGGAAGAAAACTACTTCAACTAAAGAGCGGACACCATGCTCGAAGTTTAAAACGCACTAAGTGACCCCTTGAACTTGTTTTTGACCCAGCAAGGCCCATATTCGAACTTTGCCTTAAGACCATCTAGATAAAACTTCTGACCAAGTTTGGTGAAGTTCGGATGAAAACTACTTGAATAAGAAAGCGGACACCATGCTGAATGTTTAAAAATGCACTAAGTGACCACATGGCCTAGTTTTTGGCACGGCATGACCCATGTTCGAACTTGGCCTAGAAATCATCTAGATAAAACTTTTGACCAAGTTTGGTGAAGATTGGATGAAAATAACTGGAATTAGAGAGCGAACAACATGCTTAATGTTTAAAACGCACTAAGTGACACCGTGACCTAGTTTTTGACGCGGCATAACCTTTATTGAAACTTTACCTAGACATCATTAAGATACAACTTCTGACCAAGTTTGGTGACGATCGAATAAAACAACTTGAATGAGAGAACGGACACTTAATACGGATCGATAGACAGACAGACAAGTTCACTCCTATATACCCCGCTAAACTTCGTTTGTGGGGGTCTAACAAGTATTAATTTTAACAGATCTTTAATTAAAAGCTTTAGAGACATAGCATCATATAATTTTACATTCCGGGCTTGTATTCATCAACCCATTTTTAGACTTAAAACTAAAGAATAGACTAAGAACCAGGGAAAATGCACACAGTGTTTGCATATAAACGAATAACCACTGGTGGTTATCTTATTAACGAAATGTTTTAAATGAAGAATGATATAGATAGAAGTGTTTAATGGCAAGTTTGACTCAAAATTCAAGCAATTCTTGAATAAATCAATTTAAAGAATACTCTTTATTCGTAGACCTAAGCCTAAGACTTGTTTGGTGAATTCAAGCCCAAATCAGTTTGTGCAAAGACGGAAGAAGCAGCAACAATTTTTGAAAAAGGGAAAATTACACAGCTTGGTTGTGTAGGCCTTAGCTGCAAACAGTAGTACATATTCAAAAGTATCAGAGATTTAAACATCTTTAAGGTGATAACAATCAAAATAGTTAAATGTTATTAAAACCAAGTTTCATATCCTGAAAACCTTTATGTTAGGCATGCGAAAAAAAGGATTATACTGTGGATTCATTTCATGTCTTTGGCATGAAATTTGATGGGACGTAATCGTTTGTTGAACATTTGATTTCGTGGTTGAGTGCACCCACGAAAACTAGTTTCAGACCAATATAATTGGTTTCAAAGTAATTGGTCATAGTTATAGTCTTTATAGCAAGGATAAATTATTAATCAGAATTAGCAGTTCATGGTTTCATTTCCGTTCAAGGGGAAACCACAATTTCTGTGTCAGCGCTACCTGGAGGATTTTTAATAAACTTTTTCACCAGCAAGAAAATGAGCAAAAACGTTCCAAAGCAAAGGAAGCATTCCGCCAATAAAACGAAAACAAAAGCCACCGGGCTGATATTTTGCATCAAGTAACCAACTATTAAAGGATTGATAAGCAGTCCAAATGACGAAGCTACCAGAAACATAGATGATATTTGTCCAGTCACTTTCAAAATGCTTTCTTCGGTCCAAATGAAAACGCACGGCCAAATCACGGACATTGAAAAACCAGCCAAGGGAATGAAGATCCAAACGCCGATTTTTGTTAATGTGAAACTACATACCGTGAAAGCTATGAACGCCAGTATCAGGAAAATCTGATAAGAGCACAAAAGTTGCACAGGCCGAAAGAAGGTAATTAAGAAAATTCCCAAAAATCGTCCGATGGAGAATCCCATCCAGTGTAAGCTCGTCGCAAAACTACTTATACCTTTATCCCATTTGAGATAATTTACGCAAAACGTTGCTAGGAAACCCGAGAACGTGTCTTCCACAGCGCAATACAGTAGCATCAAAAGTGAAAGTAAAATACACAAAAAGGCTTTAAGCCACAAAGATAGCTTGTCAGGTCGTTTCTGGTTTAGTTTAGGAGCGACCATGTCTCTAGTCTCATTCGAACACTTGTTGCGAACAAACATCATCAAGAATGGAATTCCTCCCGAAAAAATGACGAACAGCGAGATGAGGTACGAGTAGTGGATGCTTGTTTTACCGTACACTGTTGTAGTCTCTGAAAATGACAATAATGATTACTTCGTAAAAGTTATAAAGTTAATACTTTAGTAACATCAATGGTGCAAAAGGTACAATGTGACATTGAAATTAGAAAGCACGTGATACCTTTTAGCACCAATGGGGCGATCTTATGATTATTTAAATGGACACATGTTATTCTCCTATTTCTGCAATAATTAGATTATTGAAATATTATATCATTATATTTCAATATATAATAGTTGTTCATACACAGCAATTTGTTTTCCCTATTTGGGATAAGTACCAGTACCGTACCAATAGGAGAAATGAGCACGAAAAACCCTTACATTGGGAGAATTTGCGTCATTAAATCTTCAAATTTGGGAATTATAGGTCTTTATAATTGCTTGGTATAAATTGCACAAACTAAAGCAAATATTTATTTACATGCCCACGTCATTCGTTCAAATGCAGATAATGCACGTTTAAAACAAAATTTACAAAAATTGTATTCGTTTTGGTTATTTTTCAGATTGCAATTTTGTTTTTCCTCAAGTTTACAGGTACTTTATAAAAAGAGAGAAAAATCTCTGTACGTTCAGTTTCAGAAGGGCTAAACACTTCTTATTATCATTTTGCTATCAGAGACTATACATGTGTCAAAAAACGTATCTAAGTGGTAAAGGGTTAAAATTCATTGCCAACCCTAAGTTACTGATGAGCAGCAAACAGCATAAAACCTGAACTGTGAGACTGTGAGTTACTCGCAGTCTGTTCTGGTTTTATGCTGGTTGCAGATGCCTTTTTCACTTTGCTTCTTATGGAGAAAAGGGTTAATGAACAAATGGTCAGGAAAGTGTGGATATCTGGATATGAAAAACATTGGCTTTTACATGCATATTCCATGATGATGACAATTTCAATTTAATTATTTCAGAAAAGTGAGAGAAATTTGCTCTAAAAACTTTTAAAAACAGTGAATGCAGCAGTCAAATGGACAGACAAATCAACCTATAACAGTGACTCTTAAATACCACATGTAAAACATTTTTCAGAGGTATTGTCAAAACTTTGTACAACAATATCATAAGATCTGGTACAAGTATTACAATAACAAAACAAATACAAACCAGTTGTATTGGCTTCAGTTACGTTGTGCTTGGAAATTTCTTCAAATTTCTTGGAAAGGAACGGTTCTGTTACCAGTGGGGCAATAATTCCGCCAAACCCGAAACAGGCATGCACTGCCAGAATGTAAGGTCTTCCTTCAGCATCCCATATTGAAAGCATATCTGCGTTTCCACCTAGGAAGTTGAAAACAAAAATCTTTCTCAATAAATGATTTCTATAATATAGCAAACCTATATCTGCGGTGCCACCTAGGAAGTTGAAAACAACAAGTTTTCTCAATAACTGATTTCTAGAATTTATAAAACTTAAAGGAACAGTATACTTTTTCACTAATCTGGGACCAGTCCTATAAAATCTTGACAGTGGAACAAACAGCCTAAAAAGGGACGACACTCTTTCTGCTTTTATGTGATGTTTAATCAAGGAAACTCTCTTCTTTACAAAAATCTAGTCAATGCGGACAGTGTTGTCCCTGATGAGCATATGCGGGCTGCACAGTCCAATCAGGGACGACATTTTAAGCACATGGATTAAGCTCCGTTTTCCCAGAGCAAGGCTCTAATAATATGATTGACGTCAACAGAAACACAATACAAAATAAAGGTTTCCAATTACGCAGGCTAAGTGATTGAACAATATTAAAATGGCGGCCATGTTCTGTCTGATCCCTTTTTCCCCTCAATTTTGACATTCAAAAACTGGGTGGGCGTTACACATGGTTACATACGGTATTATAATATTATTGACTTCAACACAAACAAGCCAATGTCCAGGCCTCGAGCTCCAAGTCCTGCCAAAAAAACGCATAACTATTGTAGTATCATTTGACTTCTACTTAAACACACCTTAGTATGTTTTTGGTCAAATTACGAACCCATTCCCTAATACAAAGTATATATTTTTCCCAAATATCCTAACATTTCCAATTAGATTTTATCCCCCCTCCCTTTTTACCCCTTTTTTTGCAACAAATCTCAACATTGAGTTCATCATCCATCCAGCTATATAAGTTGAACCTTGTTACATGTAAGATTGAAAACATGTTCATTCTTAATTTTAAAGCGTTTGTCAGCAAAAACCAACAAAACCAATTCAACGATTTTAGTCATAACAACGTGATTTTTCTCAGTCCAAAGATTTCCAAGAGCACTCCCAAAATGTTGAACAAAACACACTGCACCAGTGTCTAGACCCCCGGCTCCAAGTCCTGCCAAAAAACGCATGGTCAGCATCAAGGGGAAGCTCTCGCAGTAGGGCACGAATCCAGTGGACAATCCCATGAGGAAGCAGGACAGGGCTATCAGCAATAGCTTGTCAAATCTGTCGTAGAGGACCCCTGAAGAAGGGACAAGTGAAACTCAATTAAAGTGGCCTTTTCAGGTTTTAGTTAATTGACAAAATAAAAAAAAGTTGTTTCAGATTCGCACATTTTCATTGTAGTTATGGTTTTTGTGAGGAAACAGTAAGACTGAACATTTATCATGCTCTAAAATAGCCATTACCATGCATCTTATGACTATTCAAAAACCTGAAAATTATATAGCGTTGCAACGCGCAACTATTGAATAATTTGGAGAGTTCTGTTGTTGTCGTTATAATTTGTGAAACTACGAGGATTGCTTATATAAAGTAAAAAAATACAACGCTCATTGTACGAGCGTGGATGGCCGAGTGGTCTAAATTGGAGACTTTTTACTCTTTTTACTCCAGAACTCCAGGGCTCAGTGGTTCGAGTCCTATTCAAGGTTACTTTTTTTTTCATTTTATTCCCTATTGTTTACTGGAGAATTTTAGATCCAATGTTTAAATGTATTAATATAAAGCATTTAATGACGGTATTTTAGAACTTTTCTTTTTTCGTCAATCTGGTTGACACCCCCCCCCCCCCCTTTAAGCCCCATTCTAGGAAAACTAGGCTTATGAAATGCGTGTGCGAAAAGTGCTACTCTTTTCGCTTTCTTAGAATTGTTGTTTGAAAGAAGTCTCTTTTAAACAAAAATCCAGTCTAACCGGAAAGGGTTATACCAGATAAGCCTGTGCTGACTGCACAGTCTAATCATGGACGACACTTTAGGCATGCATATTAAGCCACTATTGTCCAGAAGACAGCTCGATAAAAATTAACTCTCTTAAAATCGGAAACAAGAGAAACGGACATACACATAATACATCAAGTTAAAAAACAACATGACGTCCAAGATGGCCCTAGATTGCTAACATGCGTAATAGGAAAGGCCAGTTTTACCCCAGTTATTTACTGTAGTGTTTACAAATTAGTTTTGCGCATGGGCAGTTTTTACTCAAGGGGCCTGATTTTAACTTGGTAGAGGACTTATATAAAATGTCACAAACTAAACATTATGCTTCCATAATCCTTTTAAGTTAGAGAGTAGAAGATTTTAAAGTTATCTGTTACAGAAGTGTATATAAATTTGTTGATCCTGGGGTGTGGCCAGTTTTTAGCCCAGGGGCACCATTCAAACTTACTTAATAGAGGGCCTCAGTCTGATGAAACATTGTAAATAAATTTGTAAGGGACTTGTTGTTTCAGAGTAGAACATAAGTCTCTTTAATTCATGTGACCCCTGGTGGATGGACATTTTTGATCCCAGGGGCATGATTAGAAAATGTTTGGTACTATACGATGCAACACACCAAATATAAAATCACTAAACCTTTTGGTTTCAGATTATAGTTTTTATGCTTTCATTTTAAAAATCTATTTTTAGCCCAATTGACCAACATATGCAGCAGACCGACGATTTTAACAACTTTGAAAGAGGATCACCGGCAAATAATTCCTGAAAACGTATGTTAACATCTGCTCTGTGGATTAGCAGGATATGTTTTTGAATGAAAAATTCAAGGACGGCTGATTTTTGAGGACCTACAACGGTCTCAAGTTGGGCACTAAGGATCACTCTTTTAATTGCACATGTGCTCTTAACCCTTCACCGCACAGAAACGCATTTTGACTATTGTGTAGTTCATTAGAAAATTAAATTAAATATCTTTCTTACAACATTGAAATTTAAAAGACTTCATATCAAAACCAAAAATACCAAATAGCAGCAAACAGCATAAAACCTCAACAGACTGCGAGTTACTTGCAGGCTGTTCTGGATGTATGCTGTTTGCATTAGCCATGTTCACTTTTCTTCTGAGAGGGAAAGGGTTAAAAACATATAATGTGTAGGAAAGTGGGTGGCATACGTAACTAGCGTATCCCAAAAAGAAATCTTAATCACTTACAACACTTTCACTTTCAATATTGAGTCTACTGATGGAATGCAAAACTAAAGTATCTCAATGAGAAATGTTCAGTACTGATGACCAGTTTGACATTCCCATCAAGGGCCTGCAAGTTGAATGTAAGTGCTTCCCCTGGCTCAATAATTTCTGTAGCCAAATTAACCTTTAAATGTCTGAATTCTTATTAGTTTGGATATTTTAAGGCTGAGTACGAAGAAAACCTTGTAGCCAAATGGAAATTTCTTGAACAAAATCTCAATATTTCTAGCCATTGGCTCATTTGGCGAATGGCACAGCAAGTCCTGAATGTAGAACTAGAGAACAGAAATTTGACATAGAAATGTTGAGCAACTAGAAACAGTTTTACAAACAAATCTATGTTAAACAGTTTGAGTGTAGAAAATTATAGTATCTAGCCTGAAAATGCTGAGCATTTAGTTTTCTATTTAACTCTCACATTCTGCCCTCAGACAAAATTAGTGAATTTCAATACTGCTGCTTTGCACTTATACTTCCTTAAAAATTGTAGAGCAAATATACACATCAATTTATTATCACCCACAGTAAGAGCCACTGTTCCCATACTCCCGCAAAAAATACTATTATTAGACAAAATTAGAGACTCAAAACATATATACCCCCAATAATAGAGCCAAGCAAGTATCCCATGAAACAGATAGTAAACAGCCAGGACGCTGACTCCAGGTCTTCATTAACAATCTGCCGTAGGTCTGTAAACGATGGCCCCATATGCCCCACAATCCATCCCTGCAGAGTAGCAAAAACAGTTGGGATGCCGAGCCTCGCTGTGTGAAAACAGGGTTAAATATTTGTGCAAAAAGTTTTATTCCAGATTAGCCTGTTCAGTCCACACAGGCTAACCAGGGATGACACTTTTAGGATATTTTTCATTTGAAGAAAGTCTATTTTTAGTTAAATCCAATTGAGGAGGAATGTGTCAACCTCAGCTGATTAGCCTGTAAGAACGGCACAGGCTAATCTGTTACGACACTTTACGCACATGCATTATGTGCCTTTTACCGAGCGAGGCTTAACATTATTTATCCATTAAAAGACAAAAAGCTGTATCAGCAAAGTCGGAGACAGCTGCTAAGTGCTTTTGGCATTCAAATGGGGTCAACTTCTGTAGCCCAATATTTGCCTTGTAATAAAAATGATTCTGTTATTTGAATATGAGTTGTGTTGACCCTAGAGTGTCGCGGATGAAAAGGTCACCCATCCAAAACCATCGAACTCTTAATGAATGTTCCATCCCTGACAACCAAGACAACAAGAGCTGTCAGAAGACAGCGCGCTGGACTATTCCAGTGCTTGACAGTATAACGTAAGCCATCATGGGGAAATTGTTCATATTCAATAAGGTCGAGGTAATATTTTCATATTCTAAGTGGAAGAGGACCATAATTGAAACATATTGATCGCTTATGTTTTTAAAAAGTAGTACTTTATGGACAATTCTGCGTTCAGGTATATTTTCCACAATCTATTGAACATTAATTTTGTAAAGACATACAACAAACTAATAAAATTTTATTTCAAGATTGATAACAATAGCTTGGGTGGGATGGTTGGACGATCTTTCAAAAATAAAATAAATTAATATTTGTGTGTGTTTTTTACCATGTTTACAAAAATCTTTTTTCGGTGTGGGGGGGGGGGGTGGGGTGGGGATGGAGAGGGGGGTATAATGTGGGGGGGGGGGTCATTTATTCTATGATGTTTCAAAAAATAAGAAAAAATAAGAGCTGTCAGAAGACAGCGCGCTCGATTTTTCGAGTGCTTGACAGTATAACGTAAGCTATTAAGGGGAAATTGTTCATATTCAATACGGTCAAGGTAATATAGTCATATTCGAACTTGAAGAGGACCATAATTGAAACATAATGATCGCTTATGTTCTAAAGAAGTGGTACATTATAGGCGATTCTGAGTTCAGGTATATTTTCCACAATCTGTTGAACATTTGCAAAGACATAAAACACACTAATAAGATTATATTTCAAGTTTGATAGCAGTAGCTTGGATCGGATGGTTGGACAGTCCTTCAAAAATAAAATGAATAAAAATTTGTGTTTTTTTTACCATGTTTCAAAAACAAAAGGGCCTGAAAGGCCCAAAGTCGCTCACCTGAGATTCAAAGGAACTAACCTGTTCTGTGCAGCCCAAGACAGTCATTAAAATACATGTTCTAACACCCTGGCGGCAACGTTTTTCAACAGACTGCTACATTTTCGTACCCATCCAAAATATCTTTAAAACAAGAAACCGTCGGAGACGGGTGATGCTCCCCAAAGGTTTTTTTGTCACAATATTGCACTATATATTCAGATAAAAGGAAACGTCTTGAGGGCACAGTAGTTGGGGGGACAAGAATTTTTTTATAGAAAATTTTAAAGGGCCATAACTCTGTGAAAAATCATCCGACCAGAACCCGCTGATAATATGCGCATCTCCTCTTGGTAGTGAAGCTTCCCATAAAGTTTTATTGAATTCCGGTCATTAGTTGCTGAGAAATAGCCCGAAAAAAAACTGTGAACGGACGCACGGACGCTCACACGCACGGACAGACAGGATAAAAATATCCTGACCAAGTTTTATGAAGATTGGACAAAAAGGTGACTTGATGAGTGTTAACAAGTTTTTACAATAGCCATATAAGGAAAAATGCCCCGTCCCCTGGTGGCCATATTTTTCAACCAAGTAGAACAATTTTTCAAATCATCCAAGATATCAATGGAAAAATTCTTGTGACCAAGTTTCATTATGATCAGACAATAAATGTGGTCTCTAGAGTGTTAACAATGTTTTTACTACAGCCATATAGCCATATTAGGAAAAAAACACCGCCCACTGGTGTCCATGTTTTTCAACCAACCGTAGCTATTTTTCAACTCATCTAGGATATTATTGGGACAAATCTTCTTACCAAGTTTCATGATGGTCAGACGACTAATGTGGCATCTAGAGTGTTAACAAGGTTTTACTATAGCCGTTTAAGGAAAAATGCCCCGTCCCCTGGTGTACATGTGTTTCAACCAACCCAAACCATTTTCAAACTTGTCCAAGATATAATAAGCATGAATCTTCTGACAAAGTTTCATGAAGATCAGACAATAAATGTGGCCTCGAGAGTTTTACTAAAGCCATATACAGTCATATAAGGAAAAATGCCCCGCCCTTGGAGGCCATGTTTTTCAAGCAACTATAATCATTTTCGAACTTGCCCAAGATATCATTGGGTCAAATCGTCTGACACAGTTTCATGATGATCAGACAATAAATGTGGCCTCTAGAGTGTTAATTAGGTTTTACTATAGTTAATAAGGAACAAGAGCTGTCAGAGGACAGCGCGCTCGACTATTCGAGTGCTTGACAGTATAACGTAAGCATGGAGATAATGTGGGTGTGTGGTCATTTAAAAGATGATCTTTCCAAAAAAAAGATTTTTTTTTTTTTGGGGGGGGGAGATTCTGGGGTGGGGCGTGGGGGTGGTTTGGGTTGAATCCATTGTGGTATGACAGGTAAGTGTTGTTTTGTCAAAGTATAAATCAAATGTGATCATAAATAAAAAAGTTATGGCAATTTAAGCAAAATTTATTAATTTGACCTTTAGAGTCAATGTCATTCAAAAGTCAAGGTCAAATATAACTTGCCAGATACAGTAACATGATGATAGCAAGAAAGTATTTGAATTTTGAAAGCAATAGCCTTGATACTTTTGAAGTAAAGTGGATCTAAACACAAAATGTTAGTTTTTTTCAAAGTTACAAATACAAAAAGGGCCATAATTCCGTTAAAAAGCCAACCAGAGTTATGCAACTTGCCCTGTACAGTCCCCTCACGATAGTTAGCGAGTTTTCCAAGTCTGAAAGCAATAGCTATGATACTTTAGGAGTAAAATGGACCAAACACAAAACTTAACCAAATGTTAAATTCATAGTATGAATGGGGCCATAATTCTGTCAAAATTCCAGTCAGAGTTACATAACTTTGCCTGCACAGTCCCCTTATGATAGTTAGTAAGTGTTGCAAGTATGAAAGCAATAGCTTTGATACTTTCGGAATAAAGTGAACCTAAACACAAAACTTAACCAAATTTTCACTTTGCTAAGTATAAATGAATCAAATCTGATCCTAAATAAAGAAGTTATGGCATTTTAAGCAAAATTTATTTATTTGACCTGGAGATTCAAGGTCATTCATAGGTCAAGGTCAAATTCAACTTGCCAGGTACAGTACCCTCATTACAGTAAGAAAGTATTTGAAGTTTGAAAGCAATAGCTTTGATACTTTAGAAGTAAAGTGCATCTAAACACAAAATTTAACAAAATATTCAAATTTATTAAGTAAAAAAGGGCCATAATTCTGTCAAAATGCCAACCAGAGTTATGCAACTTGTGATGTACAATCCCCTTATCATAGTTAGAAAGTGTTTCAAGTATGAAAGCAATAGCTTTGATACTTTAGGAATAAAGTGAACCTAAACACAAAACTTAACCAAATTTTCAATTTTCTAAGTATAAAAAGGGAACATAATTCTTACAAAATGCTTGATACAGTTGTCTGCTCTTGTTTATCGATTGGGGTCATGTTGGTTAAAAAGTATGCAAAATACATGCATAAAAGCAATATGACTAGGTACATAGAAGATATTTGAGGTGGTACGCAAACTTAAACATAGATTTAACAATAATATGCATATTCTAAGTGAAAAAAGGGCCATAATTCTTACAAAATGCTTGATACAGTTGTCTGCTCTTCTTTATAGGTCGGGGTCATGTTGGTAAAGAAGAATGCAAAATATAAAAGCAATATGTCAAGTGACATAGGAAATATTTTAGGTGGTACGCAAATTTAAACATTCCAACGCTCACGGTAACGCCAACGCCGGGGTGAGTATTCAGTTGGATAGCTTCAATATATATACATCATATATAATAGTCGAGCTAAAAAGGGCCATAATTCTTACAAAATGCTTGATACAGTTGTCTGCTCTTGTTCATAGGTTGGGGCCATGTTGGTAAAGAAGTTTGCAAAATATAAAAGCAATATGTCAAGGGACATAGAAAATATTTGAGGTAGTACGCAAACTTTAACATTCCAACGCTCACGCTAACGCCGACGCAGGGTCGAGTAGGATAGCTCAACTCTATATATTTCATATATAATAGACGAGCGAAAAATCAATATGACAATTATAATTGCATAATTATTATGTAACATTGATTTCATAATACATACATCAAGTTAATGGAACGTTTCAGACACTATAATTTTCTGTTCAACACAAGTTATGAGATGAAATATCAACATGTATGTTAATCGATCGCGATGGACAATCAATTTGTGAAATAAATAATAGAACAACAAACGAGCGGATTCGTACTGAATGCCCCTGTTGAAAATGTTAAGTCCATGGGGGCATTAAGAGGTGATATAAAATATTGAATTAGAAACATGTCAAAAAAAAGGCTTAACATATTTATTGTAAAAAAAATTGCAAACTTACCAAGCCTATAAAACTCCAGAAAAGCCAAAAGGAATGAATAAATCTTCGTCGGTAAGGCAAGTCTACTTTTAGTCTAGCGCAAAGTCGCAAATGCTTGTAGTTGTCTGGTATGACATTAGTTTCTGCTGGGTCAGGGTGTTTGTCTAAAAAAATCAAGAAGAACAAACCGTGTTTAGTTTAACCCTCCCCCCCCCAGAAGCAACGTGAAAATGACTCCGTGCAAACAGCATAAAACGAGAACAGCCTGCGAGTAACTCGCAGTCTGTTAAGGTTTTATGCTGTTTGCTGCTCATCAGTATCTAAGGGTTGGAAATGAAGCCTTTAAAATTTATAATAGTCAGAAAGGTCTTTAATTAAATTTACCTTTCTAAGGGACTACACATGCGCTAGATACCTATGTAAGTGGTAAAGGGTTAAATCTCTTTATTTTAGCTGGATTGCATATACAAGGTTTACTGTAACATTCTTTAGTCTGTTTTTTCCAAAGAACTAGTACATGATGTATTAAACTAAGATCTTGTGAATCCTCCCTCAGTAAGGATCAAACCTTAAACCTCCAGATCACTAGGCTGACGCCATATCTACTTCCCCAGCACAACCTTCAAAATCATATTTAAACAAGCAGTCAATAAATATTTCCTAAATAGTCTTTTTAAAAACTATAAGAACTTAATTTAAGAATACGTAACTGGTATTTAAAACACTTACACAGACTTGGCAAAAGAATGTACCGTTTCTTAAACATTGTAAACATTTGCTTCCTTTGTTTTATTATATGATAGCTTGTGATGAAAACATTGTACATTCCATTTGTTTGTACCTTTTTTATAACAAAATTTAAAATGCTATTCGTAAATAATAAATATTTGTGAAGTCCAATACATTGAATGTTCATTGGCACATTTTTAAGTGCCCCAATAAACTCTCAAAATCAACTAATATTTCATAAAATATTTTGAAAAAGTTACCAAATAAACAAAAGCACCGCATAACGGGTGCCAACGCTCGGCTGCGGGTGCAGTTTTGAATAAATAAAAGTTTGTCAGAATTTATTTTTTTAGGCCACAGTGTCCTTCACCTTTGACCTAGTGACCCAAAAATGGGTGTGGCGTGTAGAACTCAACAAGGTGCATCTGCATATGAAGTTTCAAAGTTGTAGGTGGAAGCACTTTGATTTTAGAGCCTATGTTAAAGTTTTATATTAGAGGTCACAGTGACCTTGACCTTTGACCAAGTGACCCAACAAGAGCACCGCATATTAGGTGCCACGCTCGGCTGCGGGTGCAGTTTTGAATAAATAATATTTTTTTTAGAGGTCACAGTGACCTTGACTATTGACCCAAAAATGGGTGTGGCATGTAAAACTCATCAAGGTGCAGCTACATATGAAGTATAAAAATTGTAGGTTGAAGCACTTTGATTTTAGAGCCAATGTTCAAAACATTGACAAAATGTTCAGGTTTTAGCACAACACGCACGGCGGACACAGCGACTGACACGACACGACGAGCTGGGTATGACAATACCTCATGTTTTCTCCGAAAACAGCTTAGCTCAAAATGGGTGTTGCGTGTAGAACTCATCAAGGTGCATCTTAAACATATGAAGTTTCAAAGTTGTAGGCGGAAGCACTTTGATTTCAGCGCCAATGTTAAGGTTTATATTAGAGGTCACATTGACCTTAACCTTTGACCTAGTGACCCAAAAATGGGGGTAATGTGTAGAACCGATCAAGGTGCATCTACATATGAAGTTTCAAAGTTGTAGTTGGAAGCACTTTGATTTGAGAGCCAATTTTCACAAAAGATTAACAAAATGTTAAGGTTTGGGACACGAGACGACGAGCTGGCTATGACAATACCTACGGTTTTCTCAGAAAACAGCCGAGCTAAAAATCAAGGTTGCTTACAGCAAAAGCCCAATTGTCAACAATAGATGTGGTCTAGTAACATAGATTTAACGAGATACAAAATACTCGTTTTTATTTTTTGTGTGGAAATATATTCCATGTGAATCATCCGCAACGCTATCCAAACATTTACCAGCGAACTCAGGATTCAAGCAGCGTTGGCAGCGGGACGTAGTTCTCATGAGCTGCCCAAAATCAATTACGAGTAATTCTCACCATTATTTAAGAATGGACTGGGTCTTCAACTATTTATCAATTTCAGTCACATTTTGTTAACATTTCGACACTGAATTTGAACTATGCATATGTAGTGTTTGTAAATGTGTCTATACGGGTAAATATTTTACATCAGAAAATATTTGTTTTGCATCAGCTTTTTGTAAAGCAACCAAAACTTTCTAATGTTAAGGCTTTTCAGATATCACAATTATTTACCAACCAATATGCTTAATGTCCTTGGCAGAAAGAAATGCATCTGTATCCACTGGTTCAGATGCCATTACTGAGGCATGATTGTTAGTTTCATCATGGTATTCATGATTGTTCAAGTCAGATTGACTTTTATCTTCATCCTTCAACAGTGCTGACATGGTTCTGTGAAGATAAGAAAAAAACAAACCCAATGCCTCTGTATAATTGTTAAGAAACACAACAAAATAAAGGCTGGAGAAAATGAAAAATATGGGCATGTATTGGAATAAAAAAAAAAAATTCTTAGGAATAATGTTTGAATTTGCTAAATAATAATCTGGTTCCCTGTTGCAATTAATGTATGGCACTTACTGGCCTCTCAATAAAACTGATTGTGTCAGTATAGACAATAGAATGGTCTCTCAAAGGCAGTTATCTCAGCACAAGTCTACTGGTTAGCGAGTATTTGTCGGACAGCAGTATTTACCGGACATTCTATTTATTTTATGTATTGTAATGCTTAAACACAATTTTCTTTGTCACGCACTTAGACACTTGTTTTCTTGAAGTTGACAGCAGCAATTCGTTAAAAGGCATGTATAATTGCATTGTTTACAAATTTCTTCGCAATGAATGTAACCTCCGGCGTCCTGACACTGACAATATTTAAAGCAAGTGCATGTATGAAAAATCCCCTAATAAAACTCGACCGGCTTGATGTTTTTGCTTGTCTACTACAACCTTTAATTTGACAAGTCGAAGAAAGTGATGTGGTCCACACGCATACAGTAATACAATTTTTGATTTTGTACATTAAAGGGATCTTTTCACGCTTTGGTAAATTGACAAAATTGAAAAAAGTTGTTTCAGATTCGCACATTTTCGTTTTAGTTATGATATTTGTGAGGAAACAGTAATACTGAACATTTACCATGGTCTAATAGAGCCATTATATGCATCTTTTGACGATTTTAAAACCTAAAAATTATAACGCGTTGCAACGCGAAACGAATGAATAATTTGGAGAGTTCTGTTTTTGTCGTTAAATTTTGTGAAACTACGAAGATTGCTTATATAAGGTATAAAATACGTTTAACTTGTGTATACGGCGGAATAGCTCAGTAGGCTAAAGCGTTTTTACTTCAGGACTCTGGCAGGACTCCAGGGGTCACTGGTTCGAAACCTGGTTCGGGCAATGTTCTTTTCCTTTTTTTAATTTTATTCTTGATTTTTTACTGGAGCTTTTACGATCCAATGTTTACATTTATCGATATAAAGCATTTAATGAATAAGTTGAAAAATGCCAAAATCTGTGAAAAGGCCCCTTTAAAACTCGACACACTTTGTTGTATGTATATACAGATATCTGAATTGCTTGCAAATTGTAAATTTCATAAAAATATAACACAAATCTCATTTAACATTATCAATTCACTGTTTGGATTTTCGTCCTTGAATTAGGAATTTATTGTAGTGTTTGTGCAAAGTTCTATAAATGAACATGTTTATTTATAGATCTTTGTTTGCTCAGATTTTGGAAACAAATTCTAACTTTATTTACACACGCAGAAGACGACACATACAGCACCATCAAATGAATGTATTTACGTCATCTTAACGTTCATGTTAAGAAAAGTTTCATTTTAACTCTAATTTGTTTCCAATTACTGAATTTATATAAATATCCGGTAAATACATTTGTACAGTGGAAAACTACCTCATTTTAATTACCCCATATACGGCCATCGTGCACACCCATGCGTACATCAACAATTGTTTTGTTTACATTCGCTTGTAGATGACGAACCCGGGATGTATCAGTAAATTGTTCATACAATATTTCTTATTATTAAGAAAGTTATTAAAGAAAAACCCCTATATTTCATCTGAGAAATACTCGCTAACCAGTATCAGTTCACTAACATATGCAGTGTTTCTTGTTTTTGCATATGTTTTTGCATAAGATTTTATTGCCACTTTTCTAACGTCAACTCAAAGTGTAATAGGTAACAGGAGCCCTGGATTATCCTAAATATTTCTTGGGTTACCCAGCGGGTATCCCTTTATTTCTAGTTCTTCTTGAATGCTGCGAGCTATTATGAGTACATACATACAGCTAAGAGTTGTTCCTTTATATCAAACCAAATTTCATGTCAAAACATTTACGTCTCAAGTTTGTCTATAAAATCGCTTTTAAACAACCTAATACATTGTAATAAACACAATACCTATTTACATTGACATCGATTTGCGTATTTTTTTGTGGATACATGCTTAAAGGCTCATTAAAGGTGACAAATCCAATTATTATGCATATAAACTGGTCTAATTTTTACCGGAATTCAGTTACTCTTGCATAAAAAATGATAATAACACAGCTTAGGTGCAACGTTGTCAAGAATTATGAAAGATATACCCGTTTCGTAATATGAAGAAATGTTTACAACTTTACTACACATGTACTCTACATTACTGCTGTTCAAATGAACCGGAGCAGTTTATCAAATAATAGGCGTTGGTAAAATTGGTTACATTTGCAAATTTCTGCATACAAACATATGTTTAAACTTGCACGATGTTTCGTTTGTCTATGGTAAATTCCCTTATTGAACAAGAAAATTATTTAATATATAAATAAACAATGACTGGAAAACTTTCCATTACACAACAGATAAATGTGCGGATAATACCCGTGTACAAAATGGGACATTCCGAATTCGAGTGTGGTGCTATTTTTACCATCTTATAATTGTTTGTAAACACAGTTGACTTGGAGGACACAGAATTTTAAGCTCAAAACAAGTTGTGTTGCTCATTGTTTATGGTAATGCCCAATAGCATATATATATATATATATATATATATATATATATATATATATATATATATATATATATATATATATATATATATATATATATATATATATATATATATATATATAAATATATATTGTTTTTTGATAACCTTTATAAATAAAATATGCAAAAATTATTTAAAAATCGATAACAATTACGGATCGTCACCTTTTATGAGCCTTTAAAAAAAAAGTTGAAAAAAAACAGTATCAAACCAAAAACCTAACTTTTGAATTAAACATTCAATCTAGCTTACGGAGGTTCCCGAGATAGTTGGTGTTATAACAAGAGTGGTTGATTTGACTGGAGATCTATCTTGTCCAGGATTCGATCCGGAGATACTCAATGTACAGTTTAGTCGCCAGTAACGGATCACTTCCGGTACATGGAAGAAAACAATGCACAAAGTCTAAAATATATTAATATATTTTTATACACCAAATAATGTTTTTTCAAATACAAATATTATTTACAATGAGAATTACACAATTTTTTTGCAAAATAAAGTCTCAAAATGTTGTACATCGGCGAGGATTTCCCCAATAGCGGACCATTTTCTCCAGTATAGAATCACGTGACATTGGAATGTAGGGGGCATGTCAAAACAAACGAACATGACAGAAATCAGCTGATATATTAACAATTGCATGGAAATAGACGAAAATAATCATTAAACATACAGAAAACACGTTTTTCAAATGCAATATAAAAACACATACCATAAGCCTTGATCACAGCATTAGTATTACGTGTTTGCCTTCAATGAACATTAAATTTAGCATTTGAACATATTGACAAGCTGTTGTTTTTCAGCAATTGACAATCTGTTGTTTTACAGCAATATGTGTAATACAATAACTTAATAAAACATGGGATTTTAGTTATCCAATAAAAAATAAATATTGATATAAACTTTAAACAAAGCTACACAATGTTGTTGAGCACAAACATTAAATCTGCATAGATAATAAACTGTTACAATAGAGTAAAGAAATGATTAATGTTCGGTCTCAATTTTCATGCATGTGCCATCCATGGTATCAAGCAAGACAGTCTTTAATATACTTAAGAATATGTCAATATTAATAATATATGTGAAAACACAATCACATGCCAAGACAAAAATCCATCAAAATCCTGATCTTTAGCTTGCCACGGGGCAAAACTGGCCACTGGAGTCTCGTGTAATTTTGAACAATATCTTGCCACCATTAACCATCAAGTAACACAAAAATCACTGGTACATTTGTGTGATATGGCCAACAGGTAAACCTGCAACATTACTTAACATTAGTTATAATTTATGCCCCCCTTTGAAGAAGAGGTGATATATCTAATTGTTTTGCTGGATTTCAGTTGGTCTGTCTGTCTGTCTATCGGTAGACCTGTTTGTTTAACTCGTCAACGAATTGACTGATTGGCTTGATACTCAACATGTGTATTGGTTTTTGACAGTAGATGACCCCTATTGAAAATGGGGTCAATAGGTCATAGGTCACTGTCACAATAAGTGTGAAAATTGTTTCCGATCAATAACTCGTCAAACTTATTGACCGATTGGCTTGAAACTTCATATATGCTTTGACCTTGGACAGTAAATGACCCCTATCAAAATTGGGGTCAACAGGTTAAAAGTTATGATAACTGTCACAATAAGTGTGAAAATCGTCCCAAATTAATAACTCGTCAAGGTATTGACCGATTGGCTTGATACTTCCCATGTGCTTTGGCTTTGAACAGTAGATGACCCCTATGAAATTGGAGTTACCAGCTCAAATGGCAAGGTCACTGCAACGCTAAGTGTGAAATCAGATTCTAATGGTGCGATCCACACAAGACAAGCTAGATCATCACGTGTATTTGTGTACTCCCAAATCAATCGTTGAACTGCGTAAGAGGGAATGTTTGGATGAGACGCAGAGTTTTTCAGCAGAAGTTAAGATGCAGGAGTTGACTTCTTAGAAGAAAAACTACCGGTCTTAGCCTCATCTTTATGAGTACCACTCTTGGATGACTGTAAGCCAAAAAGCATTACAATACCTATTTCTTTATTAAAGCATATAACATTACATTGTAAAATAATTTCCATTATTATTATTTTTGATTGTTTATTATTGTTTATTCTTTAAGTTTAAATTTGTGTAATTTAGTTTAAAATATGGTTTTATTTAAGTATGTAAATGAATTGAAAAATGATTGATAAATAAATAACTTTAAAATTTGTACCAGTTTTGTTAACGTTTTAAACGACTTCCTGAAAATTAAAAATGATGAAATGTAAATTGAGTTGAATGAATTTATATAATAATTTTTCAGTTAATATGCTCAGTAAATCAAAATAACTTTATTAATTAATAATTTGTGAACTTTTCTAAACATGTATTTAAAATTTGATGAGAACTGGACAATGTTTAGCATTCAACATTGAAACCGAACAAACATATCGTAAAAACACAAATTTGACATCTAAAACGAAGTTTGAGATGACCCGCTAAGTAATAAACTTTTCCCGCCATATTGGCGAACGTGAATCGCTACTGGCGACTTCACTAGGGTTTCAAAATGTGCCTATAGAAACCGTTAAACAGCAGCTTATGTGATAAATTTTATGTTACCGGTAATGTATTTTTTTATAATTTATCTTTCGAATGACACTAGGATTTTGAAGGAAAAGTTCGAATGAAATTAATGGTAAGCGTTTCTTCAATTTCTCATTACCCAGAACGAGGTTCACTTTGTAAACACGGTGCGTACATGTTGATATGCAATCAACGATATAAAAATAACTAGGGCATCACTGCGAAAAGAAAATATACATTTCAAGAGAAAAATAATTATTCTCGTTGAAAATACAGTTTGATCAGTAATTTGTATAGGGGTAATAGCAATTGAATGATCTTTTCCGAAAAATGATCCGCTTCGAGGGAAGATCCGTTACTGCCGACCAAACTGTATACATAAGCATATTTTTACATTAGGAATACTCTGCGTTTTCAAGTGCAAAAACTTTGACATTTTAGCGAACCGTTGTTATGTTTGAAACTTGGATTAATATGTTTTTTTTTGCCAGCACACCCCATTAAGTAAGTTGTCTTAAATTGAGTGTTTAGGATAAATTTATGAATATAACCTGTTTGTTTTTATTTATGCCAGAACATAGTTAACAATGCTCATTTTACCAATTAAAGAGCCCCTTGGAATCCGGGCGGCAAAGTTTCCGTGAAAAATTGTGTCACCAGTTGCAACTTCCAGAGACCTGGTATATAGGCGGGAGTTGGATTATTGCAACTACTTATATTTCTTTAAATTTCACAAATCCTGATCTTAATAACACATCGATAAATGTCCATTCAGAACACAGTTGACTGACAATATCAACAGAATGAAACATGGTAAACCAGAAGACGTAGCACTATCCACAAACTAGTTTAGTATAACGCAATTACGCAATTACCTCGTTGTATTACTGCAGTATATGCAGAGATAAAACCACGTCAGCTGCACGACTTTCTTATCACTAATGTGATGAAACTGGACAAATTAGAACAAGTGGAAGTAATGCAAGTTAATGAACTGACGCTATATAAATTTGGTATAAAAACAACAACAAAAAACTGACACTGGTCGACAACGCTTGTAATAATTTAATTCGGAACTCGCGCGATGTGGGTATTTCCGATTTCTGAGTGCGTGCGGGAGGAACAAACATTGTCATTTATAAAGTAATGACAAGCAACGTCTATATCCGATTTGCTTCACATTCAGTAGCCAGTGGATAATAAGTATTTAAACGACAGTAGTGTTTCTTTAAGGAAATGTCATAATTCAAGTACTGCAGTGGCGAAGCTGCTATTAGGCACAGAAGGCCGGGACTACATTTTTTTTTGAAACATGAAAAACAATAAAACTGCTTCAACTTCGAAAAACGCATTAAAATGTTGACCCTGAGGGATGAGGTGTAGATTGGTTACCTCCCCTTAATCGCATACTCTCTCTATATATTTATATAGAGAGACTATATTATAGTCAACGGAGTCAACGGTTATATTCAACGGGGGGCCAGTTAAGGTGAGGTGTTAGAAATCTGCATTTCATATTGACATGATCCTTAGGATTCTGGTCGTGTTCAAATGACATATCTTCCAATTATCAACTCTACTTCTTTCTATATGCATTGATTCTAGCTCGCTTCTTTTCACGTGACTTTCTGTTGCAAGTGTACCTCGTCAAAATCCCAATCAGTAGAACAGGGCAAACTACGCTATACGAGATCCGTTGACATACTGGCTGATTTCCTTGTACAACGTCTTTGTCGATCACCTTGCACCTTCACGAGTTGTGAAAGCGACTTAGACTCGACGAGATATGTATTTGCGGGCGAAGTTCGGCGCTGGAAGGTACGGTGGAACAACAACGCTCAGAAGCCAGGCGCTCTTATCGATACTCTGGATGTTACACCAAAGGCAGCATACCCGGCTATACACCGTGTACTAGCAATCCTGCTCACATTGCGAGCTACCTCAGTCTCTTGTGAGCGTTCCTTCAGTTTTATGCGACGTATAAAATCGTTCATAAGAACACCATGCCTGGTTAGAGGCTGTCTGACTTTGGATTCCAACACATTCACGGAGAAACGAATGTTTCAATCGCTGCAATCGTCAACACATTTGCCTTGGTTTAGTGTAGAATTATTGATTTCATGTAATTGATACACTTGTTAGAACACTAAGTGTAATATCTCGACTATTAGTAGGTTTTACACCCAACACGTTACGGTGCCGTTATAGACATGCAGACAGTATTATTGGAAAGAATTTCCATGGTTTGACTTGTGAATAAGTGGAGTGTTACACTTTTATATGTTTCTCTGTTCCATATTGTTTTAAAATTTAGTTCTCTGGTATAAAGATAATACAGTAAAATTTAGTACTCTGACATTGAGATAAAACAGTAAAATATCATAGAAAAACAGGCCAAAGTCTTATATTTTCGTATCTAATTATTTGTCTAGATATGTTTTAAATCTCACCACAGGCGTTATAGGATTTAAAAATGTTCAGGGGGAGGTCCCCCGCCCCCCCCCCCGTTTTAATGTATCATATCCGGGCCTACAGCTCAAAAATGCTAGCTACGCCCCTGTATTGTGTTGGTATTATATGACTATTATTATCAATAATTACAGATAACAAATATAACACATTGATATACATGTATGGCAGACGTTTAATCAGGATTAAAGTCTAAATACACCGTTCAGATGTACAGCCGCATATACGAATGGGTCCAGTAGCTAACATGAAAAACATACTTTGTCAGCTGTATGGTAATGAAGGAACCTATACAAAAAATGAAAATCAAATTATTTATGTTCTTGCTTTTTGGACATGCTTTATAGATATAGCAAAAAAAAGTACCTGTACGGTAAAGGTCGTTAGTGATGTGCCTTCTAATCTTAAGGTCATATGTCTTGTGCGTATAATTTTCTTTACTTTTCAGATAAGATTAAAGAAAAGCATCAAAATAGAGCTGTATCAATAGACATATAAATATCCAACTGATATGGAACGATATATTAGTTCTAGTACATGTACTACGAATGGACTGAGAGTAGTAAGGTTTTTGTTGGTTGGTACTTGTCTGAAAGATTTTAGATATATATGAACACTATAATATATATACGATGGCGTCAATGTCTTGGTAGTTTCGTTGACAAACTTCCATTAAAACTGTATGCTGTATATACGCACAGTATATGCAATGATATATTTACGTGACCGAAGCTGTTTACATGTACATGCGGCATTATATCGTGTTACATAGTATTCTTACAAATTAAACACGATCGAGATTAGTTCATCTAAAGAAAAATGATTAAATCATGGTATTTTTATCAACTATAACGAACGTTTGAGCAGAAAAAGTGGTGTTTATTACTCAGCGATTAGAGAAATTATTGATTCACTCTCTTTTAAAATATGCTAGTTAGCTTTTGCTTGTACCTACCGCGCGTGCTCAAATATCGGAAAAACCCAGACTGGAGAGTTACGAATAACAACTATTGATCAATAAGCAATCAACTTATAATGATAACCAAATAGAAATTACTCCTCTTCTTCTTTTATTTTAATTCTAAACGTAACTTTTTCCCCAGGTTTTGTTTAAAATGAAGTTTGTTTCGTATTGTTTTACAAAATCGGACTTTTGGCGGGAATAAAACTTGGGTACTGTCTAATATTTGCCGGGTACGTTTTATTATATTTTCTTACCCGGGTTACAATATAGTCTACTTATGAGTACCCGGGTATTTTTATTAAGTTTTACCCGAGCCGACAATGACCAATCGAGCCTCAGTATGAGAAACAGTTTTCAAAAATAGAACCCATGTCTGGAAAATTTCAACTTCCCACCATATTGCAAACATGATGCAGTAAGTAAAAGTAACCCAATAATAACCAACATAGATTGAACTTGTACGGTAGATGACATAAAAACAGAAAGTGTAAAATGTTCTTAATGGTAGAGGTTATATAACACAGAAAGTGTAAAATGTTCTAAATGGTAGAGGAGATATAACACAGAAGGTGTAAATTGTTCTTAGTGGTGGAGGATAACACAGAAATTGTAAAATGTTCTATTTGCTTAACATATAAGATATACTAGTACTAGTTCTAAATAAACGTAATTTGAATGGTTCTATTTATAAGTATACTTTTAAGTGTTAAAATATTAAAATTTTCTCAATAATATATGCCCCAATATGCTGTGAATTGGACCCTTTTAGTGATCAAGCCCTTTTTATAGTGGTGATATATCATATACATGTATACAAGTACAACACTGAACAATCAAATGATACATTTAATTATTGTTATAATTATATATTATTATTTATACTTTTATTACTGTAATTTTATTATAATCTTCATTAATAATATTAATAACTTTAAAATTATTAGTAGTATTAATAGTATTTGTGAAATATATTTGTGGTTAACATAATAAGTTGTTAATTTCAAATGAACAATCGGTCTCTTTGGCAGCAATTTTGGGGAGATCTGAATAATTCTCCAACAGTGGGAATTAAACCTGTGACCTTTTAGCCGACACCATATTCGCTACAACATGGCGACTTCCGAATTAAATAAATGTATTTACCCATACTTTAACATATGAACAAATGAAAGGCCCAAAGTCGCTCACCTGAGATACAAAGGAACTGACCTGTGCAGATATCATAAGAACAAATGTTCTGACCAATTTTCATGAAGAGTGAACTATTAATGTGACTTTTAGAGTGTTAACAAGTTTTTACTATAGCCATATAAGGAGAAATGAGCCGCCCTTGGCGGCCATTTTTTTCTACAGACCCAGACTGTAATCAAACTTATCCTAGATATCATTTGTACAAATCTTCTGACCAAGTTTCATGAAGATTGGACAATTAATGTGGTCTCTAGAGTGTTAACAAGGTTTTAATAGTGCCATAATAGAAAAAAATGCCCCGCCCCCTGGCGGCCATGTTTTCAAGCAACCGGAACCATTTTCAAACTCCTCTAAGATATCATTGGGACACATGTTCTGACAACGTTTCATGAAGATCGGAGAATATATGTGGCCTCTAGAGTGCTAACAAGGTATTTAGTATAGCCATATAAAGAAAAATGCCCCGCCTCCTAGCGGCCGTGTTTTTTAACCAAACTATTTTCAAACTTATCCAAGATATGATTGGAACAAATCTTCTGAACAAATTTCATGAAGATCGGACAATAAATTAATATTACCTCTAGAGTATTAACAAGGCAAATATTGATGCCGCATGACACACAACGGACAAAAAGTGATACAAAAGCTCACCATGAGCACATTGTAAAAACACACGATATTATACTGTTTAGCATAAATAAATGTGATTAAGTATAGCTCATTTATATGCATAAGCTCTTAAAAACTCTAATAAACAACCATCAAGAAAAATGTCATTGGCAAATAAAATATAGTACAAGATTAATATTTTACATCTTCATACAACACAAATTAAAACTAAATTGTCTTTGGCATATAAACAATGTCTAAACAATACAATTAGATATGCAATTTCAATATGTCATTTTGATTGTTTTTTTTATATACCTAAGAGTTTGATACCATTAACTCAATTTTGCAAAGGCGCACTCATACTACAATTTCTATTTATTTCGTTAAGGGCAAGTACATTAAAAAAATATTATCCAATATGCAATATTATGTTTTTAATAAGTAATTGGTAACGTAAGGGATTATTATGAAAAAGGATTTTTATTTGTTCCCTGATTTTCATTAAACCATAATTCTATGACCAAAATATTAGATAGCATGGGGTTCAGCCATTCTCTGAGATAGACAGCGACACTTTTTTTAAAATAGTTATACACAAATAATTATACAAAATCCTGTGTAATTAATATTGGGTATTTCTTTGAATTAATAATAAAAATGATTACCGAAAGGTTGTCCACTTAGCCCTATCAGTTTATCCTATGTTTAGAATTACAAGTAAACTATATAATACAAAATGCTAACATGGAAGAAATTAAAAAAGACAACATCAAACTCAAACAAATGCTAATGACCAATGCTGTCTGTTTTCTTCTTGATGGAAGTCAAACGCCATAGAAATTCTTAACTATATCCGATTTAAAATTGAATAACAATACGTGCTCTGTAATGAAATAACATGCATTTATGAATACAACAATTAAATTGTGTGCACACAAAGAGTTTAATAGGATCTGAGATAATGCAAAAACACTCAGAATAACAATAAAAAATACAAATATTACAATAATTTATTGAACACAATATATGTCATATATCCAGGATTTGAACAATGATATAAATGGATAAAATAGAATCGTTCATTAACATGAACAAATCACAATTATCAAAACATTTGCCTTGCAAAAACTTATATATAAATATACCAATTTACAGTTTAAGGAAGACAAAATGAAATATTTATTTAAAAAAATAAAGGGACTTGTTCACAGATGTTCTCATTTTTGAAAAATGTCATTTAATTATTTAACTTATAAAACTATAATAATCAGATTTTTAAAAATCATTATTATAACATGGAAAACAATACAGTAAAACATGTATCAAGCGAGGATCAAGCCTGGGACCTCTATAGCAAAAACTAAGTCGTTACAACTACACCCCACATGGTTTTTTATTTGTTGTTAAAGCCATGCGATGGTAAAAGTTGCTTTTGCTAGATTATTGATGAAAAGCATTCCACGCGGTTTTTAATATTTACGATTTCAATTTATGATAATACATTAACAAACACATATTGATTTTTTCTCAGTCAGGAGTGTTTATTTGCCTGTTTGAATAAAATGCATTTGCTATTTACTTAATATTTGACAAATAAAAAAAAATTGTCATTTAGCCAAATTGTGAAATTGTCCCTTTGTCTTTGGAAAACTAACACTGGAAAAATCAGCTCTTCTGGCATAACTTATGCACAAATTTCCACAGCCATATTTAACTATAACCAAAATTGTCTTAAAAGTACATGCATACATATTATAAATAACGCTCAAATGGACGCAATGTTCCACAGGTACTCTTAAGTAGACTTAAATGTACCCCGAGTACGGAATATATACTACATGTAATAAGTTCCCGGTTAAATTCAGACTGTACCCGAGTTTTATTCCCGCCCGAAATGCGATGTCATAAAACGCGCCACAGAATACAAAACAAAATTCCGTTTTAACGAAACCTGTCTCAGCTTGCTTGTTTGAGAAGAAGTTTCGATAATATAGAGGACAATTTACAGAATATTCACATAAATAAGCACATAATTAATTTGAGAAAAAAATAGCCGACAACGACCGCTGCAGCTTTAAAATTCCCCGGTATGTTTCAGCATATTTTCCGTACCCGGGGTACATTTAGGTATAATTAAGAGTACCCGAGATACATTTAAGTAGTACCTGAGCCGACAGTGACCAATCGAGCATAAATAACAGTCGATTTCCTTCATTATGTAACAAAAGGCATGATTATAAATCCCATATGGTTGCAAATAATACAAGGAGGCATTACATAAACTGCACTAATAACTAATAATAAAATGGCTCGTACTGCGCAATTTGCCTTAATTTCATAGCACACAACTGCCCAAAATATGGATATGTTTGACAGATAAATATATACCGTACATGTACACCTGAACACAATTTGTTGAGAGTCATTAAATGCACATGTGCTGAAACTCTTCCTGTCAGACAAGATACAAACAAATCGTAATAATTGGTAATATATACATTAAGTGAAACTTCAGCTACAAAACAAGAAGAGAAACCTAAATATACTTTGTGGTCCTTTATCTATGGCAAGAAACCAATTGAAAAACAGTGCGACACAAGGTATACAACAATGAAATAAACTTGGTGTCAACACCTCAGAATAGTCAATTCAAAGCACCAGGGTTTAAACCAGTTTTAAGGAGCTCCAAACCTCATACAATTAACCCTTTACCACTTAGATATGTATTTTACCACTTAGATACGTATTTTACCTCTTAGATATGTACTGTACCTACAAAGATACATAGTTTACCACTTAGACATGTATTTTGACGCATGTTTAGTCCCTAAGAAATTTAAATTAAATTAAAAACATTTTTTATTACTTTTAAGCTTTAAAGGTTTCATTTCCAATCCTTAGAAACTGATAAGCAGCAAACAGCATAAAACCTGAACAGACTACAAGTTACTCACAGGCTGTTCTGGTTTAAAGCTGTTTGCAAATAGCCAGATTTACTTTGCTTCTGAGTGGGAAAGGGTAGTGCAAATAAAACTTAACCTCATAACATTACAATTTATGATACATAACAATTAAAGAGAATCAATTTGAATAAAACCACCATTAAACTAATCAATGATTGGATACAAACCAGAGCACAATACTTGTAACTTTTTGATGCAAAATGAAAACAAAACAAACTAGAGCTTTGTCACAGACATCACGAATACCCCCACATAAGGAGCGGAAGAAAAGTACTTGAAATAGGGAACACCATGCTGAATGTGTAAAACGCACTAAGTGACCCCGTGACCTAGTTTTGTGCCCGGCATGCCCATGTTCAAACTTGGCCTAGAAATCATCTAGATAAAACTTCTGACAAAGTTTGATGAAGATTGGATGAAAACTGCTTGAATTAGAGAGCGGACAACATGCTATATGTTTAAAACGAACTAAGTGACCCCGTGACCTAGTTTTTGACCCGGCATGACCCATATTCAAACTTGACCTAGACATAATCTAGATACAACTTCTGACCAAGTTTGGTGAAGATCGGATAAAACAACTTGAATGAGAGAGCGGACACTTAATACGGACCGACTGACCGACAGACAGACAGACAGATCGACAGAAAAGTTCACTCATATATACCCCGCTAAACTTCGTTTGTGAGGGTATAACAAGTATTAATTTCACCATATCTTTGATAACAAGCTTTAGAGACATAGAATCATACAATTTTACATTCCGGGCTTGTCATCAATCATTATTAGACTTAAAAATAAAGACACTTAGAACCAGACAAAATGCGCTCAGTGTTTGCACATAAACAAACTACCACTGCTGATTATGTAATTAACGAAATGTTTTACATGAAGAATGATATACATAGAAGTGTTAAATTCCAAGTTTGACTGAAAATTCAAGCAATTCTTGAATAAATCAATTTAAAGAATATTCTTTTATCTTAGACTCAAGCCTTAGACTTGTTTGATGAATTCAGGCACAAATCATTTTGTGCAAAGAAGGAAGAAGCCGCAACAATTTTTGAACAAGGAAAAATGACACCTGGATGTGTATGCCTATCTTTAGCTGCAAACAGTAGTAAATATTCAAAAGTATCAGAGATTTGAACATCGTTTAGCTGATAACAATCAACATAGTTAAAGGTATTTAAAACCATTTTTTATATCCTGAAAACATTTATGTAAGGCATGAGAAAACAATAGGATTATACTGTGGATTATATTCATGTCTTGGCATGAAATTTGGTCCGACGAAATAGTTTGTTGAACATTTGATATCGTGTTGAGTGCATCAACGAAAACTAGTTGCAGACCAATAATATTGGTTTCAAAGTTATTGATCATAGTTATAGTATTTATAGCTAGAAGGATAAATTGTTAATCAGAATTAGCAGTAAATGGTTGCATTTCCGTTGAAGGGGAAACCACAATTTCTGTGTCAGCGCTACTCGGAGGGTTTTTAATAAACTTTTTCACCAGCAAGAAAATGAGCAAAAATGTTCCAAAGCAAAGGAAGCATTCCGTCAATAAAACGAAAACAAAAGCCACCGGGCTGATATTTTGCATCAAGTAACCAACTATTAAAGGATTGATAAGCAGTCCAGACGACGCAGCTACCAAAAGCATAGAGGATATTTTTCCAGTCACTTTCAAAATGCTTTCTTCGGTCCACATGAAAATGCACGGGAAAATCACGGACATCGAAAAACCAGCAAAGGGAATGAAGATCCAAACGCCGATTTCTGTTAATGTGACACTACATACCGTGAAAGCTATGAACGCCAGTATCAGGAATATCAGATAGGAGCACATAAGTTGCACAGGCCGAAAGAACACAACTAAGAAAATCCCCATAAATCGTCCGATGGAGAATCCCACCCAGTGTAAGCTCGTCGCAAAACTACTTATACCTTTATCCCATTTGAGATAATCTACGCAAAACGTTGCTAGGAAACCCGAGAACGTGTCTTCCACAGCGCAATACACTAGACTCAAAAGTGAAAGTAAGATACACAAAAAGGCTTTTAGCCACAAAGATAGCTTGTCAGGTCGTTTCTGGTTGAGTCTAGGAGCGACCATGTCTCTAGTCTTCTTCGAACACTTGTTGCGAACAAAGATCATCAAGAATGGTATTCCTCCCGAACAAATGACGAACATGGAGATGAGATAGGAATAGTGGATGCTTGTTTTACCGTATACTGTTGAAGTCTCTGAAAATGACAATATGATTACTTCGTAAAAGTTATAAAGTCAATACTTTAGTAACATAATTGGTGCAAAAATGTACCATGTGGCATTGAAATTAAAAAGCACATGGTACTTTTTTGCAACAAAGTGGCGAGATTATAATTATTAAAATGGACAATAATAATTCTTCTATTTCTGCAATCATTAGATTATTGAAATAATATCATTATATTTCAATATATAATAATTCTTCATACACAGCAATTTCTTTTCCTTAATTTGGAAAAGTACCAGTACCGTTCCAATTGGAGAAATTAGCAAGAAAACCCCTGACATTTAGAAAATTTGCGTCATTAAATCTTCGATTTGGGAATTATTGGTCTTTATAATTGCTTGGTATTAATTGCACAAACTAATGCAAATATTTATTTACATGCATTTTGGCTTTATATGTTCAGTTTCCAGTTCCCACGTCATTCGTTCAAATGCAGACAATGCACTTTTAAAACAAAATTTACAAAATGTCAATTCGTGTTGGTATTTTTTCAGGTCGCAATTGGGAATTTTGTGGAATTGTACAGGTACTTTATAAAAAGGGAAAAAAGCGCTGTACATTCAGTATCAGGAGATAAAAACTTGAAATTATTTTTTGCTATCAGAGACTTCACATGCGTCAAAATACGTATCTAAGTGGTAAAGAGTTAAAATTATCCATGAGTAAGGCTGCTAAGTCTGTAGCAAAGTGGTGCGGGTATTTTTAGTCATGTTTGTGACAAAGCTCTAGTTTGTATAATTTATTTTGTTGCTCTCAATACCTTGATTACTAGATTTAAGTTTTAAAGGCTTTATTTCCAACCATTAGTTACTGATGAGCAGCAAACAGCATAAAACCTGAACTGTGAGACTGTGAGTTACTCGCAGTCTGTTCTGGTTTTATGCTGGTTGCGGATGCCATTTTCACTTTGCTTCTTATGGCAGAAAGGGTTAAAGGCCAAAAGCTCAGAAAAGTGCGGATAACTGGATATGAAAAATAGTGTATTTTACCTGCACATTTCATTTAGATGACAATTTCAATTTAATTATTTTAGAAAAGTGAAAGCACTTTGCTCTAAAAACTTTTAAAAACAGTTAATGCATCAGTCAAATGGACAGACAAATCAACCTTTAACAGCGTGTCTCTAAAATATCCCCTTTAAAACTTTTTTCAGATGTATAGTACAAACTTTGTACAACTATATCATAAAATCACGTAAAAGTATTACAATAACAAAAGTACAAACCAGTTGTATTGGCCCCAGTTACGTTGAGCTTGGAAATTACTTCAAATTTCTTGGAGAGGAACGGTTCTGTTACCAGAGGGGCGATAATTCCTCCAAATCCGAAACAGGCATGCCATGCCTGAATGAAAGGTCTCCCTTCAGCACCCCATATTGCAACTATATCTGCGTTGCCACCTAGGAAGTTGAAAACAAAAAATGTTTCTCAATAACTGATTTCTAGAATTTATCAAACCTATACCTGCGTTGCCACCTAGGAAATTGAAAACAACAAGTTTTCTCAATAACTGATTTCTAGAATTTATCAAACTTAAAGGAACAGTATACTTTTTCACTAATCTGGGACCAGTCCTATAAAATCTTGACAGCGGAACAAACAGCCAAGAAAGGGACGACACTCTTTCTGCTTTCATGGAATTTTTGTTCAAGGAAAATCTCTTCTTTACAAAAATGTAGTCAATGCGGACAGTGTTGTCCCTGATAAGCCTATGCGGGCTGCACAGTCCAATCAGGGACGACATTTTAAGCACATGGATTGAGCTCCCTTTTCCCCAGAGCAAGGCTCTTACAATATGATTGACGTCAACAGAAACACAATACAAAATAAAGGTTTCCAATTACGCAGGCTAAGTGATTGAACACTAGTTAAATGGCGGCATGTTTTGTCTGATTCCTTTTTCCCCTCCATGTTGGCATTCAAAATCTGGGTGGGCGTTAAAAATGGTTAAATACGGTATTATAGTATGATTGACTTCAACATAAATAAGCCAATGTCCAGGCCTCCAGCTCCAAGTCCTGCCAAAAATGCATAACTATTGAAATATCATTTGACTTCTACTAAAACACACATCAGTGTGTTTTTGGTCAAATTACGACCAAATTCCCAAACACAAAGTATATATTTTTCCCAAATATAATAGCATTCCCAATAAGATTTTATCCCCCTCCCTTTTAACCCGCTTTTTGCAATTAATCTCAACATTGAGTTCATCATCCATCCAGGTATATAAGTTGAACCTTGTTACATTTAAGATTGAAAACATGTTCATTCTTAATTTTAAAGCGTTTGTCAGCAAAAACAAACAGAACCAATTCAATGATTTTAGTCATAACAACGTGATTTTTCTCAGTCCAAAGATCCCCAAGACCATTTCCAAAATGTTAAACAAAACACACTGCACCTGTATCCAGACCCCCGCATCCAAGTCCTGCCAAGAAACGCATGATCAGCATCAAGGGGAAGCTCTCACAGTAGGGCACGAATCCAGTGGACAGTCCCATGAGGAAGCAGGAGAGTGCTAACAGCAATAGCCTGTCAAATCTGTCGTAGAGAACCCCTGAAGAAGGGACACGTGAAATTCAATTGAGCCGCATTCTAGGAGAACTGGGCTTACGGTAATGCTTGTGCGAAAATTGCTACTCTTTCCGCTTTCTTAGAATTTGTGTTCGAAAGAAGACTCTTTTAAACAAACATCCAGTCCAGACGAAAAATGTTATCCCTGATTAGCCTGTGCGAACTTCAAAGGCTAATCTGGGTCAACATTTTACACATACATACAACGATTTTTTTCCTTCTTTATAAAGTACCGGAAAGCGGCACTTTCCCATATCAGGAATTAGGAAAAAATATTAATCTTGCAATTGCTGTCGAAACAAATTCTCAATTTGAGGTTTCAAACAAGAAAATATAATATTGACAACTTGGCAACAATAAGTTATCAATTTTCAAGTATCTGGTAGCAAACAAATAAATAAATTTTTCCAAAATGAAGACTTCAAAAACATTTTTTTCCCAATTTCAGGGTTTTTCGCGCACATTTTTCCCAATGGACTGGTACCGATAATTTTCCCATGTGGGGCACAAAAAAATCGCTGACATATTAAGCACCTTTTGTCCATAGCGCAGCTTGATAAAAATTAACTTTTTTATAAATCTGAAATGAGAGATTCGGACATACACGTGTTACAGCAAGTTAAAAACAAACATTACTGCCAATATGGACCTTGATTGCTAACAAGTGTATTGGAAAATGGCCAGTTTGACCCCAGTTATCTACTTTAGTGTTTACAAATTAAACAACTTCTTGCGCGTGGGCAGTTATTACTCAAGGGGCCTAACTTTAAATTGCTATAGAACTATTATAAAATGTCACAAACTAAATATTACTTCAAAAATCCTTATATTTTGAGAGAAGATGTTTAAAGTAATTTACTATAGAAGTCTATTTAAATGTGTTGATCCATGGGGTTTTGCCAGTTTTAAACCCAGGGGCTTCATGCAAACTTACTTACTAGAAGGTCTCAATCTGATGTCACATAATAAAATGGTCAGGGACATGTTGTTTCAGAGTAGAAGATAAGTCTATTGAAACCATGTGACCCCTGTTGGATGGGTATTTTTGATCCCAGGGGCTAGACTAGAACAATTTTGGTATAGCACCTCTATACGATGCAACCCACCAAATATCTAATCCTAAAACTTTTGGTTTCCGATAATAGTTTTCATTCAAGTGTTCATTATAAAAATCTATTTCAAGCCCAATTAACCTACATATGCAGCAGAAAATTTTGAAAGAGAATCACCAACATGTAGTTCCTGTAAACTTACATTAACATCTGGTCTGAGGATTAGCAGGATATGGTGTTTGAATGAAAAATTCAAGGAAGACCGATTTATGAGGAACTAGGACGGTCTAAAGATGGTCACAAAAGCTCACTATTTGCATTGCACAGGTGCGCTTAACCATTTACCCTTCAGTAACACATATTTATCATTGTGTAGTCCATAAGTAAATTAAATTTAATTTAATACCTTTTCAACTACATTCAAGTTTAACATACTTCATATCTAACCCAAAATACTGATAAGCAGCTAACCGCATAAAACCGTAACAGACTGCGAGTCACTTACTTGCAGGCTGTTCTGGTTTTATGCTGTTTGCAAAAGCCAGTTTGACTTTACTTATGAGATGGAAAAAACATATATTGTGTAGGAGTGTGGGTGGAGTGATTAACTAGAGTATCCCAAATAAAAATCTTAATGATTTACGACAGTTTCACATTCAATATTGAGTATACTGAGAAAGTGCAAAACTCAAGTATTTTAATAAGAAATGTTAAGTACTTATGACCAGTTTGACACTCTCATCTAGAGCCTGCAGGTTGAATGCCATTGCTTCCTCTGGCTCAATACTTTCTGCAGCCAAATTTACCTTTCAATGTCTGAATTCTTATTATTTTGGATATTTATTTTAAAGGTGAGTACGAAGAAAATGTTGTCGCCAAATGGAAATTTCTTTAGCCAAAATTCGATATTTGAAGCCATTGGCTCATTTTGCGAATACCACAGCAAGTCCTGAACTAGAGAACCGATGTTTGACATAGAAATGTTGAGTAATTAGGAACGGTTTTACATACAAACCTAGAGTCTGCAGTTTGAGTGTAAAACAAGAGTATTTTTCCATTCAACCCTTACATTCTGCTCTCAGACAAAATTAGTGAATTTCAATACTGCTGCTTTTCACTCATACTTCTTTGAAAAATGTACCGTAAATATACCCTTCAATTTATTATCACCCACAGTAACAGCCACAAATAACATACCCACCAAAAACAATTATACTATTATTCAATGTAAGAAACTCTAAAAACTTATATACCCCCAAGAAAAGAGCCAAGCACGTATCCGATGGCACAGATAGTAAACAGCCACGACGCGGACTCAAGGTCTTGGTTAACAATCTGCCGTAGGTCTGCCAACGATGGCCCTGTTTGTCCCAGCATAAATCCCTGTAGAGAAGCAAAAACAGTTGGGATGTCGAGCCCCGCTCTGTGAAAACAGGGTTTAATGTTTGTGCAAAAAGTGGCAACGCAGATTAGCCTGTGCAGTCCATACTGGCTAATCAGGGAAAGCACTTTTTGCTTTTAGGATATCCAAATTGAGGCGGAAAATGTCAACCTGATTATACTGTGCGAACTGCACAGGCTAATCTGGTACGACACTTAACGCACATGCATAATATCCCTTTTTACAGAGCGAGTCTCAAAATTTAAGTAATCATTAAAAGCAAAAAAGCTGTATCAGCAAAATCAGAGACAGCTGGAAAGTGCTTTTGCCATCAATTGGGGTCAATTTTTGTAGCCTATATTTACCTTTTGATAAAAACGATGCGGTTATTTGAATATGAGTTGTGATGACCCTAGAGTGTTCCAGATGAAAAGGTCACACATCCATAACCATTGAACTCGCAATGAAAGTTCAATCTCTGACAACCAAAACAAAAATCAATATGACAATTATAATATCAAGATAATTATTATGATGTTACATTGATTTCATAATACATAATTCAAGTTTATGGAACATTTCAGACAATACAATCTTCTTATCAACACAAGATATAAGATGAAATATCAACATGTATATTTATCGATCGCAATGGACGTTCAGTTTGTGAGAACAACCAACTAAGGGATTCATACTGAATGACCCTGTTGAACATGTTACGTCCATGGGGGCATTACGAGGTGATATAAAATATTGAATTAGAAACACGATAATGTCGAAATAAAATGGCTTAACTTATTTATTGTAAAACTGCAAACTTACCAAGCCTAAATAAGCCCAGAAAAGCAAAAAGGAATGAATAAATCTTCGTCGGTAAGGCAAGTCTACTTTAAGTCTAGCACAAAGTCGCAAATGCTTGTAGTTATCAGGCTTGACGTTTGCTTCTACTGTGTCAGGGTGTTTGTCTGAAAATTATCAAGAAGAAAAAAACAATGTTTTTAAAATCTATTTAATCTAGCGGGATTGCATCAAAAACCTTATGTTTACTGAGACATTATATAGTCAGTTTGTTTAAAAAAAAACTAGTAGATGTTGTCTTAAACTGAGAACTTGTGAATCCTCCCTCAGTAAGGATCAAACCTTTAACCTCCAGATCACTAGGCTGACGCCATATCTACTTCCCCAGCACAACCTTCAAAATCATATTTAAACAAGCAGTATAAAAATATTTCCTAAATAGTCTTTTTTATACTATTAGAACTTAATTTAAGAATTTAAATTGTTTTCAATATATCCTAACTGGTAAAATAAACTCAAACTGACTTGGCAAAAGAACGTGTTTGGTAAGCATTGTAAAAATTTGCTGCCTTTGTTTTATTATATGATAGCTTGTGATGAAAACATTGTACATTTCATTTGTTTGTACATAGCATTTTTTACCATGAACATTCTCAAATGCTATGCCTTAATAATAAATAGTTTTGAAGTCCAATACAGTGAATGTACATTGGCACATTTTTAAAGCTCCATAAACACTCCAAGGCAACGAATATTTCATAAAATATTTCGAAAAATAAATTAACCACATAAATAAGCAAGGTTTTATTACATCAATAGCTAAATTGTCAACACTAGATGTGGTCTGCTAACATAGATTTAACGAGATACAAAATACTAATTTTTATATTTAGCGCGGCAAAATATTCCATGTGAATTTTCCACAACAATATCTGAACATTTACGAGCGTACATGAGATTGGCTTCGGGCAGGGTTTGAAGCGGGATGTAGTTTTCATGAGTTACCCGAAGCCAATTACGAATAATTTTCACAATTATTTAAGAATGGACTGAGTATTTAACTATTTATCAATTTCAGTCACAATTTTTGAACATTTGGACACTGAATTTGAACTATGGACATGTAATTGCTTGTAAATGTCTCTACAATACGGGTAAATATGTTACATCAGAAAATATTTGTTTTGCATCAGCTTCTTTGCAACCAAAACTTTCTTATTTTTAGGCTCCTCTGATATCACAATTATTTACCAACCAATTTGCTTAATGTCCTCTTCAGGAAGAAATGCATCCGTATCCGCTGGTTGAGATGCCATTATTGAGACATGGTTATAAGTTTCATCGTTGTATTCATGATGGATAACGTCAGATAGACTTTTTATTTTCATCCTTCAATGGTACTATCATGGTTCTGGGAAGATTAGAAAACAAAACAATGCTTTTGTATAATTATAACCAAAAAACATCACAGCTGTATAATTATAAGCAAAAAACAACAGATAATGGCTGGGAAAAAAGGAGAAAATATTGAGAGGTAGTCTAAATGTCAGAATTTTTTTGGAATTACACACATCTCTTGGGATTTTTAGCATTGGCTAATAATCTGTTGCAATTTATAAATGACATTAAATGACGTATCAATTAAATTGATTTTGCCAGTAAAGAAAATAGTATCCTGAATTTTACTGGTCTCTCAATGGCACTTATCTGTGGTCAAGTCCATCGTGCTATTTGTTAACGAAAATATAATAGACAATACGTTAAAAGTCACTTGTTTTCACAAAAATAATTTTCAATAAATAACTACAGTTGCTATTATCAGCATGGCCCCGGATCATCCTTAAAATTAATCTGGATAACTGAGTGGGTATCCCTTTAACTTTAACCTGATCATTATGAAAATAAAACAAAATCATTAAATAAATTAGACATTCAGAACACAGGTGACTGAAAAGAAAACAGAATTAAGCATGGTAAACCATAAGATGTAGCACGTATCCAAAATATGTGTTATTCACACGCAAGTACCTCGCTGTATTATATTCAGAGTGAGAGACGATACCACGTAAACTCAACAACCTTCTTATCACGCTTAAAGAATTTGGCAAAGGCAGTGGCTAGTCGAACGGCCCCGTACGACTAGCCAATAGGCTAGCCGTACGACTAGCCTGTATTGGCTAGTCGTACGGCTGTTTACGTATAGCCTTTCTTATGGGGATTGTCTAGCCGTACGGCTGTTATAACAAATAAATATATTGCTTATTAATTGATCTACTTGCATATTTCTGAAATGCGTCATGGGAAAACGTGCTAATACATGTACTTAAAAGTGTGTGCTACCACGCAGGCTGATTAGATGATAATTGTTTTTCGCTACATTAACGTCCCGAAAGATAATCAGTGCATTTGTTTTAGCTACGTATATAGTGACATTACAAAATTTCTAGCCTTAAGACTAGCTCGTGTAGTAGTCGTCACGGAATATGCAGTCTGGTTTATGTTTCGTCGTGGTAGGAAATCCGATTCGTTCATAATATATTAAGGGCGTAAAAAAGGCATATATGACAATGTAAATTTATTTCGCCAAAAAACCATTTCAGCAATCAATATAAATCACAGTTATGGAGTTTATACATACGCATTGTACATGCACATTTTAAATTTATACATTAAATATATAGTAAATAATCTTAACTTATTCAATGAAAATTGCGACATCACAATGAGAAAAGTTGATAACAAAACAAATAAACGGAAACTTAACGTGACAATGATAAAACGATAAAAGAGAATGGGAAACGCAAATTGACACTAATGTAAAAAAGTATTATAGAAAACAACTAAATATGATTTGATTGCTTTCAGATAATAGCGGTTGACAAAAGCATTTACAACATGAAGCTATATACCCTATTTTAACAATATAAGGCACCATTTCACGACGATTGTGCATAATACATGCGATGTCGACTATGCATACAAATAAATCTTCGGAACTACCACGATTGCTTTTTAATTTGTAATTTCTAGTAATGATGCAGCGGAAACAAAGACGCTGATTAGACTGTGAATACACAGGCTTATCCGTGTCTTTGTTTTTCGCATGTGTGACATATGAAGTTGCTCATATCTTATATCATGTTACTTAAAATAACCGCCATGCGGGATGCATGAGAAATTATACCATGTACACACTTCACTAAATCCACCGATATATACATTAATATGACACGGTTCGCTCAAACCGAATGCAACAATGATAATTGTCTTTAATTTGATCAGAAGCATAGTTTGTGGGAATATATAAAAGTTTGAATCAATATGTACAACTTTCTCTTCACCGAGAATATGGACCATGTGCATATTAAGTCGTACATACGTACTCAAACTTTTATTGTCTTAATCATTTAAGATAACCTATAACTCTTATCTAGATTATACATTATTTACAGAACCATGACTTTGTTCTCGGAGTACCCGATATTGATGCATAATGGAAATTGAACCAACTCAGAGACAGATCGTAATGCAAACGCATTTAGTTTTAAAATCTTTAGTAAAGTACAACATTCTCTACATTGAGAATATGCATCGTGTGAACGTGTATAAGACAACCTATACCCTTTATGTAGAGCATTCAGTGCAGAACCATAACTTCGTTTTAGGAGTATCCGATATTGGTGAACAATGGTAATGGAACAAGCCGAGACACAATTCGCAGCAAACACATCTAGTATCTAACTCCTCATTGCAAACTTTACATGTAATAGACATTAATTTAACACTGTCAAGAACATGTAACAAAGCAACCAATGCGTCCGGTTCAAAATATTTCTCGATACAGTCAATGCATGTTTCAATGACCTCCTCTTCTGTTATTAGTTTTTCTTCCGAAATAGTGCACCGCTCGGCAACAGCATCATCAACAAACCATTTCAATATAAGTTTGTCTTTTATACTTGTTTCTAACTGACAAAAAGGGACTGGTCGACGGTAAAGTTTGAGTCTCTTTTTCGGTAAACCAACTACATTTAATTCAGATCCTTCAGGGCTGCCTCGTTTCCGGATATGTGGCGGGAGCGTTATGGTACCTAAGTCTGATGATGCTGAAATCACAACATCGCTGCTTGTTGCACGTTCACCTTCCGCTGTGTAATTTGATAGCATAGGCTCTGCACCATTGTCTTCTGGAACGTTGACAGTGTCATTATCACGCCTCCCGCGATTGTTATCAGTGGTTTCCTCAGTAACAGCCGATGTAGCCCCCGCGTCACTTTCGGCTGGTAAAGACCGCACTGATACAATTGCACTTGTATCACTAACTGTTGTGATACCCACTGAATTGAGGCCTTCAGCCATTGCCACAGCTACAATGGGAACACCGTCGTCATCGCCGCTGGACGAGGATGGTGGTATTTCTGTTACTGTCTCTAAGTCGGGTAATCTGTTGTCAATTGCAAGTTCATGATGTTGGGATGTTGTTTCAATCACAACTTCTTCTCCCTGTTCCCAAGCTCGTAGTTAGGTTGTTAATTGCTTAAGTCGTACGTCAATCATATGTCCTGTAACCTCCGCTGCGCAAGAGGCTAGTTTTTGTGTAACATGATACGCTGCTGTACATGTGTATATCGCTGTTGCTGCGATTATACTATTGCACGTGGAGAAAGAACAGAATGTGTCACATGCTTTTTATGCTGATAGCTCATGAAAGTACCCAAGTTATGACGTTTCGACCAACGTTCGTTTATAAGTGTTCTGTCGAACAGGTTCATGTGCAGCTGCTTTCTTGCTGAGAATACGTGTTTACATGGCAACTGATATTGCACACAAAATGCACACTCACATTTGGAGTCTGCAACACTAGAATCTGTGTTTTTAATCTTATAGCGACCATCTTCAACCAATTCAAGCTCTACTTTCTCAGACCTTTTCATCTGTTTCTTAACCAAAGAATACGCGTATTCAGTAAATTTCTTTCTTTAATCAGCAACAACCGAGTCGACTGAATGGGCTACAATAGGCACTTTAGCGGTCACTTTGCATATTATCCGTTTATCTGAGTTCTGTGAATGTTTAAGAACACTATAATGCAAACTCATCAAATTTGGCATTTTTGTTAACGACTTGTTTGATTTTCTGATTGATACTTTCAAGTCGATTGTTGGTATTGTAACCCAAGGAGCATAGCCTGACCGATGGCCCACTGGTGATGATGGGATCCCAAGCCTGACGGAAATATTCAATTGCTTGATGATTATGTGTCTCCATCAGTAGCGCCTTGTTTGATTCAGTGTAGATGAGTATGCAAGTTTCTGGAAAATCTCCAAAATATAGTGTCTATATGGCGTTTATTCACACCAAGTTTCTCACTTGTTATTTTCTCTGCGGAAAGTCCTAAGCACATCAAACAAGCAGATTTTGAGCTTTGCTTGGGACAGCTCTTTCTTAAAAACCTCTCTCTATACAAAATCTTTGTCCGACGTGACCGTTTGTACTTTATCCCAGCTAGGGTTTTGTTCTTTAAATATTCTTACCATTTATGTTATCATTTCTTCTGTCTCGTCTGCAACTAACCACATTCCAACTACCTCACTCTGTCCATTTCCATGTTCTATAAGAAGTACATACAAGGGCATTCGAAAATCGTTCACCTTGTTCGTGGCATCTTTACACAGGAATCCGGGATATGTTTGAAATAAATCACGCATCCTTGGGTCCTGAAAGTAAAGTCAACTAAGTTCACTATTTTCATTCGTCACAAGTTTCACTAATCTTTTTCATTGCACTTTGAGAGATAATCAACAGCGGACTGGAGGGTGGTCATATCTTTAGTAGTGCTTTACAAGTTCGTACGCAAGTTGTGAATTCAAAAGCAGAAATTGCCCTTTTTCATTCATACATCGTTGTTGCATCAGTATGTTGTTCGCTTTAACACTAAGCATATTCGTAATATTCTCCTTTTCATGGGTTTCCACTCCTTAACGCTGCATTATTTGTTTCGTGATTGTGAAGCTCGTTAAGTGACCTGACTTCCAGGCATTGTCCGTCGGCTGAAGTACGGACCTTGATTTCAGCTTTGCACCCCATTTGAAACGTACTGGAAATTTATGGAAAAAAAATTGAATAGTACAAAGCAGACGAATTTTGAGTTGACAAACTGGTCGTGACACTCCTACGTTTTGTTAAGCCTTACAGAATAATTTTTTAAGTTCGATATCGAAAACGGACATCGGTGAAACATGTTTTTATAAAACTGCAATTTTAATACTAAAAGCTGAATAGCTTTAGGAGGAAAAAATCAATAGATTTATTTGTCATTTATATTACGTGACAAAAAGTATTAAAAAAATTAATCACTTCAATAACATGTTTCATTAAAACAACAGAATGTCTTCATATTCATGAAATATGTTGATTTGATACTTTTTAAACTTCAAACAGGCAACTATTCAAGGGGAACAACTTTCCTAAATAAATCTGCATAACTAATGTCTACATTTTCTAAATGCGGTCGCACTTCAATGACTGTGACCAGACTCAGCAAATAATTTCTATCAGCCACTAAATAATGTGCTTAAGTTAACAGAATAAAGGAATATCAAGAATGCGAACGTTATCTGTTTACCTTTGATTTCGTTTGCCTTTGCCTTCTGATTTGAAGTTTTTCCATCCAAGAATACAACTGTGTGTAATTTCCAACACTTAGATTTTCATTGAATTGCTTTTGGCAGCTTCAATTTCCTTGAATTTCGTTTGTAAAACTGTACACAATTTGAACGCTGGTACATTAAAGTTTGCCTATTAATGCCCTATACGTGGAGAATTTTTCCCCAACAATTTAAGACACGGCCATTTTCGAAAAACTGATAGATTGCTTGTATGAAACCATATATTTATCAATTGTCTAAAAGATAATTAAAATATTTGTGTAACTCAATTTCTAAGACCAACCTTTGACGGCCGCCGTCATTGAATTTCATAATATCGATGCCGCAACTCATTAAAACAGTTGTTCACACCTTATTTAAGAACGTCAACTAATGAAAGAATCAAATAAGAAACCGAATTAAATTATTTGACTGTGTAACTCAATTTCTAAGATCTACCTTTGACTGCTGCAGTAATTGAATTTCATAATATCGATGCCGGAACTCATTAAAACAGTTTTTCACAACTTACCTAGGAACGTCGACTAATTAAAGAATCAAATTAGAAACCGTATTGCATGAAAGGAAGCCAAAACAGATGAAGAATGTGTGTACTTTTATGAGCTTAAACAAACTTATTACTGATTAGCAGCACTGAATGACAATTCTATACTTTATTAAGCCGTACCGCTAGACAATCCCCAAAGGAAAGGCTATACGTACAGAACCTTACGACTAGCCAATACAGGCTTGTCGTACGGGGCCGTACGGCTAGCCTATTGGCTAGTCGTGCGCGTCCGTACGGCTAGCCACTTCCTTTGGCAACTTTTGATCAAGGGGAAGTAAATCAAGTTAATAAAAACAGCACTGATCGACAAAGCTTGAAGTTCATGAATAATTTTAATGTTATAAATTATTACAATATATATCATCATTTATCTTTTTATTCTATATCCTATTGGTTACGACAATTGATCTGTTAATATTTTGCATTCAACATTTATTTGGATATGAGCGGCCTCAAAATTACGCGTTAAATGTTATTTCCTGTCGTCTGCAACTGTATCAAACATGAGGAATGCAAATGATAACGCAACATGATATAGTAAGAAATATAAAACTTCGCATATGTGGAATGAATGGAATGTTTAAAGTGACATTAATACATTATACACTTTTTGTAACAGAGTATTTTAGCCAAAAGAACTTCAGCAAACGGGCTGGCTTAAGCGCCGATAAATGTCGCATCGCATGCAACGAGATTTGTCGCAACGTTGACGATAAATGTCGAAAGGAACGATACATTTCGCAAATCCTACTGACGATATATGTCGCGACATTAACGATAAATGTCGCACACCTATGTAAGTCATGTTAAAAATGAAAAATTGAAGTAAAATTGATTTAAACCTTTAAATTTGATCTATGAAGTATTTTAATAAATTCCATTAAGTCTAATGCCCAGGGTTTAAAGAATTTACATATTTTACTTGCATACATTAAATAAGCCCTTACGTTGTATGTAACAGGGCCGTATACAGGAAATTTTGACTAGCGGGAGGGGGTGGGGCAAACGGGGGGGGGGGGGGATGCGGGAGGGGTTACCCCGCACGAATTTGTTTTTATTAGGCACTGTTGAAGGTGAATTTTAATGCGTATACAAATCTTATTTTGTACTCTAAATTTTTGGTAACCATATATAACAAGTAAATCTGCACCTTTTTGCAGTCTAACGCTTTAACCATTGGTGTGAAATTCACACACATGTTTAAAGCTTTAGATTTTAGAAATGTATGATGTTTTACGAAGAAGAAAAAGCAACCTTTGAAAATAAAAAAAACTTTTTTAAGAAATGTAACATAAAGTATGACTCTAGAGGAGGTTTGATTTCAAAGAGTACATGTACTATATGAATTACAAATATAGTCGCAGTGTTCTACAATTGCTGTTTGAAACGGTAGGGTTGTGTTTTCTTGAAATGAAATAGTAGGGTTATGTCTTGAAAAAGCGGGTCACCTGAACTATCTGTATATAAAGCGCTGCTCTTCTCGGAGCAGTCAGTCTGCGTTCGATTGCTGAACAGATCAAAACGTTTAATACGTTGTAGCAGTTAGAGACCATATACCGTTTGATGGATCTGTGACTTTGGATGCTTTTTGAGTGGGGGTGACCCAGGCAACTTTGCGCATATACCATAGCTTGCTGGGTAGCCTAGAGACTCGTATATTAGTCCAGGTCACAGGTCTCCTTAAGTAATATTAGACAGTGCACGTTTCTGGTCTCTAATTAAGCCAGGGACATTTCTGTGACTTTGGATGCCTTTTGAGTGGGGTAGACTCAAGCAACTTTGCGCAATATACATGTACCATAGTTTGCTGGGTAGCCTAGAGACTCATGTATATTAGTCCAGGTCACAGGTTTCCAATGGCAATATAAGTTAGTGCACATGACAGGTCTCGTAGGTCAGCCGGAGTCTGTCAAGCTACTTATTATCGCTTGTACTACATGCACTGACCGATTGATTGACCTAGATTACCCAAGTCAACCCAAGTCACCCTGTCCGGTGAACCAAGTCACCCCATGTCACCCTGGGTGACCCAAGTCAACCAAGACACCCTAGGTGACCCACGTCACCCTAGACAACCGAGTTGACCCAACTCACCCAAGTCTACCAAGATGACCCAAGAATCAAGTCACCCAAGTGATCGAAGACATCCGAGTCACACATGGCATACGAAACGGGCTTGTATAGTGATTAAATGTTCATCATTCGAATGATACAACAATTATAAATCATTAATAGTGTAAATATTAATTGATCCTAGTTAAAATTGAGGAAGTTGAGTATCTAATCAAACGGCTAAGGAAAGTCCCAGGAAAATCCGTGTGTTGAAAAATACCACTGGCGTTTGTTGTTATTGTATATATCCCGAAGAAACGGTAAACACGTTACACGTGTGTTAAAAAAAAGACTGATACAAAAAAAATCAAAAAATGTTGCAGCCTCCTTGTTGAACATTTTAATTTTACAAAATGAAATCTTAAATGAAGATGCAAAAGACTTTTTTTGACATGTACCACGTGATATATCCTCCTATAACTCCATAAAATAAGATTAGAAATAAGACTTTCCTAGAGTCACTCATTTTCTTTTCAAATGGCAAATTGTTCATTCATTAAATGAGCTGTCAGTTTTAAATTTAAATTTCTAATACAGTTACTGTCAGTATGCAAAATGTCTTACCTTAAATTATAATCCATTTATTTGCTGAACATCTAGGTGTAATATTAGTATTTTGGTCATTTTTTTTAAAATGCACACTTTACAATCATTAAAAAACAGTATCTTTAAGGTAGCAATTAAAAACATACAAACTTTAATAGAAAGTCTCACTTGTGTTGAAACAGTTTGTATTCAGTTTAAACCTGAATACTGGTCCATTGAATCTTTAGTGGCCGAAATGAGGCTAGTATATACCCGGCAACAGCTGCCTTGCTGTATCACTTGACTCGATCGCGGTATTTAATTTCAAAGCCTTGTAACCAGGCTGTGAAATTATCCTACCTTAAAAAACTACTTGTTTTTTTAAGAAACTTGTTCACAGATTTGTATATTTTAAAATATGTAATTTAACCATTTGACTACAATAACTGTATTATTTGGAATAGTTTTGAAACACCTTAATTGTTTTTCACCAGCTGAACATTATTTTCATTGACCTCCAAAAATCGTCCCAATCTCATTTTAACACAAAGAAACAAATAATTGTTGCAAAGTTAAAGATAATTTAGCAAATAAGATCAAATGAAGAAAAATGTATTGCAAACTCATTAGTTTGTGAATGAACAGGATTGAATGTGGCAGAAATGACTGACACATGAATATGGAATACCAAAAAATAATTAAAGGATGAACAAACAATCAGGGAAAGTCTGGTAAGTGCAAACAAACAATTAGTTGTGTTCGCTTTGTTAGAAGTATAGAAAGAACACATTTAGGAAACTGTTTGTTTTTAGATCCTGTTGATGGAATACCCGCTAAATGAAACTAAATATAATTCAAATTAAATAACGAGTATAAATTACAAAAAAAAATAGTTTTGATTTGAAATATATTGTACAGCAAAGGGATTGTAAAACAATACACTTCTGATACTTGCAATTTTGCAATTGTTTTAGATGCATTTAAAATGGATTTGATAAAAAACAGAATCATACAGACTGTTTACAAAATAGCTGAAACTGCAGAGCTATTGTGTAATGCTCACAAAGGTAAGATATTGATTCTGTATATAATTTGTTCAGTTTTGCACAAACTGTTAAATGTATTAATTATATTTAAGTTCGCAAATTGAAAATAACATGCTTTGTGTGTGTTTTTCAGATCATAGTGAACAGTAAACACATTTGTTTTGCCCTCAATTAATAAGTTGATTATGTTACTTTGAAATTATCCAGAAGTACCAGGTACACAATTCTGTGTTTCAGATTATTTGAACGAAAATGCCTTGATCAAAACTCTGCAGTACTGGACTGAACAAACATATGTGGAATATTACAGACTCTCAGCCAGCATTCTTCTGATAGTTTTTCCTATACATTTGCATAAGAGGTAGGACTTGATTAATCTATAAGATGTATACTGTTCATGTAAATAGATTAAACCTATTTTTAGCTCGATTGCATCGAAAGCCTTAAAGGCATATTTGAAGCACTCTTGAGTCCGTTTCAGGGACTAGAATCTGAGTACATTGTGTCTATGGGGGAGATCTTAAGAACGCTCCCACAGTGGGGATGGAACCAATGACCCCCTCCCCCCCCCACCCCCCCCTGTCGCTAGGCGCACCATATCCACTACGCCACGGGACCCTGTAATGTAATTTATAAAGTAATCTCATACATGTCATAGTTTTTCTTTCCTTAATTAGGACATTTTGTGACAATTACATCACCCTTTCGTTGGATTAAGATAATACCACAAACTGTAAATTATTGGACATCTAGGGCTATTTTTCTTTGTGTGGATGATAGGCTCTATGATGTGAGGGAAAATAAATTTAATGAAGATTATATACCTTTTAAAACGACATATTCAAGATCCACAGTAAAAAAGAAAATTCGGATATATTGGATGCATAAAAAGAAATTTTACTAGATTTGATACCTAAAGCGTTGAAACCCTACCTTTAAATGTAAATTAATAAAATGATTTTGTCGAGTGTAGTCATATGGAGAAAACCAACTGTAGCGGTAAAGTTTAGAAAATTAATCCTATACTTTTGATATGTGTCAGTAGAAATTAGCGTTGGTATAGTTTTCAATGGCTGCATTGCATTTTATGTTAGTGTTTGTACTGAATTTTAGTAAGTCAGTAAATTAATCTGATACTTTTGACCTGTCTGGCTATGAATAGCGATCATATGGTTTTAGAAGTTAAACTGCACTTGATATCAATGTGTGTACTTGAATCTGATATCAGTGTTTGTATTTGAATCTTATAAATTAGTATGTAATTTTTGTATTTTCCATGCTTGCACCAAACACGATCTGCATATAAGAAATATTTTGTATGTTTTACAAGCAAATAATGCAGTCTACAACCCACTTAAACTAATTACACTGATTAGTGATGGGCAGTTCAATTTTAATCAGTTTCATTAATGGTTTGTAGAAACTCGCCACTTTCATTCTGTTGAACTATTATCCATTTACCAATGAGATACGTATTTTTACTCATTTGTAGTCCCTTTGAAAGTTAAATTTATTTAAAGACCTTTCTTACTAGATTACATTTGTAAAGGCTTCATTTCCAACCCTGAGATACTGATGAGCAGCAAACAGCACAAAACCTTAACAGACTGCGAGTTACTTGCAGGCTGTTCTGGTTGTATGCTGTTTGCACATAGCCATTTCACTTTGCTTCTGAGTGGGACAGGGCTATGATATGACAATCATATGGTTATCTCTCAGACAGCATATGGACCGGGCCATTCAGAGGCCTGCATAAGCCTCATTGAGAGACTGAACTACAATGTAAACTCTGTCATACCATCCACCGGCCTCACTCTATTTCTGGTAACAATTTCAAGACACCTAGCACCTTTCATTGGCTTTGTGAATGTTGACTGGTCTCAAAATCAGGAGAAAATATCAGTATTTTTCCAAAATGTCTGTAGTTATACATTATTTGGTCTGTTTTTGAAATAATGGTTTGTAAAAAATTCACCAGTTCAAATCATGTAATCAAATCAACAGGTATTTTTTGCACAGATTGGAAGACATTATATTAAAAAGGAATTGACGTGCCATGCATTACGAATATCGAGCCCTGGGAAGTGGGCTCGAGGATTTTACGTGAAGACTGAACACTTTATTATTTATGTATTCCGAATATCACAACCTGGCGGAATAGTAGTTATTGATACATGAAAAAACATTTTGATTTTTGATGTTGACAATTTTGCTCTGCAGTGTGCCTGTCTAAGTGGTGAAAAGAAACTAGTAAAATTCATGCTGAAAAGAGGTAAAATAGTACATTTTTACTATGCTTCAAATATAAAAGAAAATTTGTTTATTTTAGCCTGTATTACTGTATTATTTGTATGTCTAAAGTACAAAGCAGATATAGACTGGGATATTTATAAGTACACGTTTTGCGGCATCCGGAAGAAAAACGTCTGCTCAATTCAAATCAGATCATCATGGACGTTCTTTTGAAAATTTCCTGGGCATAATATCTTGGCCCGCTTGGCCCAGTTCAATTATCAGCTAAATTGCTGAACGAACTTGTGCATTATAGCCCTTAAAATTAAAACAAATGGCAAAACTAACCTAGTCTCCTCTCTTACTCAAACAGTTAAAATTGCATCATCATCACATTTTGTTACATTATGTTTGTGGGGTAAAAAAGGTTAGCCTGCAAGTATGAAAACCAGTCAAATCGCTTGAAACACTTTTGAAATACGGCCCTTGAATAATCTGAAATTTGCTAAATCAAAGTCGAGTGGTCTCTTACTTAACAATTTTTAATCTTATAATTGTCAAACATGATCAATGTAATCCAGAGCTTTACAAACTGGCATATTTTGTGACAAATTGGCACTAACTTGTTTCAAATAGATGTATTGCAATTTGCTCTGTGTGTTGAACATATTAGTGGCAATTTGGTAGATATAAGTAATGACTGTTGACCTTTTTATTGGCTAATTAGCTAAAAACACTGTTTATGTATTGCTCTTTTTGTGATTCACATAAGGGGCTGACATCAAGCGGACCACAAATGGCGGCGACAGTGCATTAAAGCTTGCCACATTTGGAGTCCTAAGCGCCTTTCAGCCAGACATATTAGTTCTGGAAGAAATCATTTACGCAGGTATCGGCACATTGAGCAGATGTAGTTTTTAAATTGGTATTAACTTAAAACCCATGCGTTACTTACAAAATATGTATAAATCCTCAGAGGTATGTTAAATACAGATGACTCTTTATGCAAAAAAATAAATATTTGATTTTTATTTCAGAAAATCATCATTTATACGTCAAATAGAACAAATGTGTTCAAAGTTTTTGTTTATAATTCTGAACCAGTTCTTACAAAGATTCGTTTAATGGCCTTTAATTTTTTGCCAATGAATTCTAGCCGCGCTCTGGGAAAATGGGGCCTACTGCATGTGTGAAAAGTATTTTCCCTGATAAGCTTTTGCGGTCAACACCAGCTAATCAGGGAAGACATTTTTCCACTCAATTGCATTTTCTCTAAGAAGATACCTCCTTTTAACATAAAATACCACCAAAGCACAGACACATCTTTGGACAACACTTAACGCACATGCATTAAACCCCGTTTCCCCAGAGCGAGGCTTGTGTGAATCTAGATCTGTGTCACTCCAGGTTGTGATGTGAATGCGGCCAATCATGCGGGCTATACTCCTCTTCACAGAGCGGCAGGGCAGGGACACTTGCAGATCATACAGCTCCTTCTCAAACATGGTAAGTTGGTATTATTGCCTGCCAACGGAGTCAAACCAAAATGGAACATTCAGCATCAATTTCATTGGTTTCATGAATTGCATAAGTTATAAATTATGTACATTTAATATTCAGCCAGTCGTTGAGGAAATGAGGATTATTGCATGTGCCTTAAGTGTTGTCCCAGATTAGCCTGTACAGTCTGCCTAGATTTTTTTTTGCTTTCAACAGACTCTGTAGCGCCGTTGAATGTCGCATCGCCGTTATATGTCGCAGGCTACGAGATCTATCGCATCCTTTCACGATAAATTTAACTATATATGTCGCAACGTTAACGATAAATGTCGCAATAATTACAACTGCCGATATATGTCGCAACATTAACGTTAAATGTCGCACACCTTTGTAAGTCATGTTTAAAATGAAAAGTTGTAGTAAAAATGACTAAAACTTTAAGATAAGATCTAGATTACCCGACGAGAACCGTCAGGTTCTTGTAGAGAACACAAACAATCACCACGCTGATAGTGATGTTTCGTCTGAATTCTTCACATGCACGTGACCATTAATGCAAGTTTTTTTTTAAATTTTAACGTTTACCATTGCAAAAAAATAACCCACTTTCATACCAAATCACACTTAAACCAACAAAAAACTGTGTTTTTTTTGTAAATTGATATGAGCAGAATTTGAGTTTTATTAGTTAAAGCGAGTTTTATGTAAGCTAAACTGTGCTTAACCGAGTTTTACGTGTTTTTTTAAGTAGTTGGTTTTGTGTGCGTCAAAAGTGAGTCATTTTATTCATGAGTTGGTCTATGTGTGTTTAAGTGTTTCTTTTGGGGTTTCATAAGCGAGTCTTTTTCAGCAGAAGTTGGTCATTTTTAAACAGAAGTGGGTTAAAGTGAGTTTAATATGGCCTTTTATAAATAATTTGAGATCCGCAACAAGGCTAAAAGACTAACACACTTCAATAAGTTGGTATTTTGTTTATTAATATAACTCAACAATGAAACAATAATTCTAGGTCTTTGTTTCATGTTCATAGCCATATATTATTAAGGTGAATTGTAAAGGTGCTTTTTAAAGGCTTGTTTGCCATTGCACCTTTTGTACATCTGTGGACTCCCCATAATTTTAAGGAGATATTGGTTGAAAATTGCTCTTACATAACATCACAGGTTCACAGATGGACAACAAGTATCACTGCCAAAGACTATACAAATGTTCAAACTTAGTTTTATACCTGAAAATGAAAGTGTTTGTCTTTCACTGTGAATCTATAAATAAATATTAAATATATTTTAAGAACAATCACACATCTATAAAATGTGAATACTTCTATTTAATTTATGTTCTTTGGAGAATTCAATAGACTTACAGTGTTTTTGTTGTTGCTTTTTTAAGGGAGAACCTGATACTGTTTCTATAATAAATAAAACCAGTTTAAGTTTGAAAATGTTGATAAATATATGAAACTTCAAATACAGCTGCCTTCATAGTAGTGTGATGCAATTAAAACAAGGGCATGGTGTTGTTCCAAGGAAGCAGGTGGGACTTGACGCCACAGAGTGCTGCATCACATCTTCAGGCCTAGATGGAGCGCTGATATAGATAAATGTTTATGATCCAAAGTTGATTTAATTGGGGGGAAGGGGGGGGGGGGGGGGGTGGGGGGCTTATCTCTTATCTGATACCATACTGTGTGTGCCATAATCAACTTAAGGTATACCCACTGATAAGGCAAAAAAAATTGCTTTAAATGTGTATTTTGTTCTGCATTTTTACGAACAGTTTAGTTATTCTGCACTTTATTCATAAGCAAGTGCGCTGAAATGCATTTGTTCTGCATATTCATTTTCTTTAAGCGTATTTTTATGTCCCCAGTTTATACTGGGGACATATTGCTTTTGCCCTGTCTGTTTGTTGGTTTGTTTGCGCTTTAAAATTGGCAATAACTTTTGCAATATTGAAGATAGCAACTTGATATTAGGCATACATGTGTATTTTTTATTTTAGCTGCACATTTTGAGTGGTGAAAGGTCAAGGTAATCCTTTTATGTCAAATATATGGGGGGGGGGCATATTGTTTCACAAACACATCCTGTTCTGTATGTGTTTCATTTAAGGAGTGCTTTTTTAACTAAGTGTTTCTTCTGTAGACAAAGTGAATCTTTTTATGCAAGAATCATTTTTTAATGAAGTGCATTCATATAAGTGTATCTTCTGATTTAATTTTTTTAAATTTCTGTACAAGTGTATATTTTAGTTCATCTTCATAAAAAAGGAGCAACACTTTAGCAAATAACTAAAGCTAAAGGACAGAGATACAGTGTTTAATAGGAGGATTGTACTGAATTTATTTTTGTATCTTTACATAACGTTAATGGTCTTATTGTTGTAATTTATTTGCTCATAAAATATGTGAATCAGTAGAACAGCATTTAAAAGGACAAGTACAACTAAATCAGGCAGTGGGTAAGTAATAAAACATATTTAAAGTGTCAAAATATTATGATGGCTTGCCTGCATCAATTATATCTAATCAACATAAAAAATAAGTATTTGAACTTTCTTATAACCCCAATACAATTAATGCCTACCACATTGACTATTAACATACATTTTAAAAGGCAATTAAAATAATATTCATAATATTATTATTATTTGCCAACACCATTCAGCATGTTATATTGAAATATTCACAAGTAAATATAATATGCTTAGGGTGCCGTGTATTATTCAATTAATATTTTGGTGTTAAAATGTACCTAATCAGTGGATATTTCTCAGATTGAGTATGGCTGACACAGTATTGTAATACTTAGACACTTCTAAGTTGTCAGGATAGAACAAACGACCGAGTTAAGGTTTAACAAATCTATTCATTCAAATCGTAGAACGCGTCTTAAGAAGTTTGGTTTACGAATAAATAACTATAAGTATGATGAAGGTGCGCAGCATCACTGTTACTTGATTACTATTTTAAATAACTAAAAAGAATACTTAAGATTTTACAGAACTATTCCCTACCATTATGATGGCTTTAGCTTAAGCTGGTAGGTTTCCGACTTTTAAATGACGTGGATTTTGAGTCATTGACCGAGGTGAAGAATCCGTGATGCTGCGCGCTATTTATAGTGAAGATGCTTTAGGATTCCGAAACTTAGGCGTCCCAACCAATCAACGTGCACTTAGGAATTCCTTAACCAATAAAACAAGTTTACAAAGAGCCATTTTCCTAAACAGCATTTCGGAATCCTAAATCAACAAAGTAAGTCAATAATATGAGTTGTTACATTATAAAAAACAATTTGTATTAAAACACATAACATTAATACATAATATCAGGCAGAAATGTTCTGCATTTAAATTCTGTTAAACATTTTAATAATACAATGGAAACATGAAACTATATGATGCATAGGCTTTCTACGCCTAACAAAATAGTTCCAAAGCATTTGCAACTGGAACATAACTTTACCAAAATGCAATACACAAATGCATCCTTAGATTAATATTACAAGTGAAAGCCATTAATTTTGGAGAACAATAGTTAGGAATAACAAATTATATTGTGCAATTGAAAATGTAGGTCGTATTCCTACACAGCTGGCTGACAGCGTCATAGTAAACAAACATGGAGCGTATTTTTGGATTGGAATTACTGAATTGTGACAAACAATGGATTGTTAGCAAGTATCTGGAGTTAATAAAACATGTGTAAGTAGATTTAATTGATAATTTCATAACTATTACACATTACATTTCCCCTACCTTAAAGAAATAAACTCCTCCTGGAGTTTGAAATGTACAAGCACAAGTACTTTTTTTATGTCATTAAATTTAAACAGTCATTTAAAACATATGATTTAATAAAATTTAATTATTTATACTAAACAACTTTAAACATTCAAAGTTTACATGACATCTTCTTCCTTCAGGGCCTGACTGGAATGTCCTTGATGATGGACAGGAGAGGATCGTCTTGATGTTCTGGGAGGGTCCTTAGTATCGTCGACTTGACTTCAGTTGGAAGAGAGGTGACGCCGCTGGCAATCTCTCGGACTGTTTCGTGTAAGTAGTGGCGGGCCTTTCCACTGTTGTCCAGGAGAATACCTGCTGTACCAGGGAGCATCAGGTGCTGAAATTGGTGGACCAACAGACATCGGTTGGTGATGCTCCATGATACAGCAGTGGACTGGAGGATTTTTTTTTTCTCATTTATTTTTCCATATATGTTATTTACATTGATACCAGTTACATGTTCATACATAAAACATACAACATAAAAGGCATATTCATTCAGGATTATTTTCGAGTTGTACATAAGTATATAGACATATACTACAATGTATTCATTCATTAAAGTTGTTACATATACAACATATATTTGTCAGAGTTATACAAAACACACGCACGCACGCACGCACGCACGCACGCACGCACGCACGCACGCACGCACGCACGCACGCACGCACGCACGAACACACACACACACACACACACACACACACACACACACACACACACACACACACACACACACACACACACACACACACACACACACACACACACACACACACACACACACACACACACACACACACACACACACACACACACACACACACACACACACACACACACACACACACACACACACACACACACACACATACCGGTTTATATCACATGGAGAGGTCCTTTGTTCCGTACCAACACACCGAGGTCTACCCCTATTTGATGAAATATTTGAATGATAAATATAGACAGGCAACAGTTTTGGTAACTTAAACCCATGCATCAATTGTATTTTTCAATATTTTGCATTTTAAGATACGAGTATTCTACATACATTGTGAGGTGGATACCTCGGGATGTCCCACACAGAGCACACATGTATCAGGTTATCATTTAGAGGTACCATCAAACAATGTTTTTATTACGTATTCTTCATCACACAGATGTATACCTTAATCAAATTATGCCTAATTCAATTAACAAATTTGGTGTATCACAAAGAAGACTTTTGGAGGTGTGTCGATCGGTCCAATTTTTTTGTTATTTTGCCTTTAAGTGTATAGCCTCAAAATTTAATCCAGGAAGGCCCCCGAAAATTGGTTCGCAGCAATTTTTCGTGGGTCAGTTGCGTTACGCTAAACCATCTTTTTGTTTATTTAGGCCTTTTTCAATTTCATTCGACAGTATTTTGTGCTTTTTAATGTGTGTACGGACTAACTCATGAATATTAGTTTAAAGATATTAATATCTATAAATATAATCCACAAGAAACGTCGATTTAAAACAGTTTATTCCTCTAAAAAATACTCCCAAACATTTTTATGACAAAAAGTAGTTTCAAAATGTATTTACACTTCGAACAATGTCAAGTTCAGACAATATCATCTGAAACAAGAGTGCCAAACTGTCATAGGATACGCCCTTTTGAAGGTTTTGGACATCATCTAGACACAACTTCTGACCAAATTTGGTGAAGATCGGATCAAAACTACTTCAATTAGAGAGCAGACACCATGCTAAATGCTTGAAATGCACTAAGTGACCTCATGACCTAGTTTTTGACCCGGCATGACCCATATTTGAACTTTACCTAAATATCATGTACACAAAAAAAACTACTTCAATTAAGAGAGCGGACACCATGCTAAATCCTTGAAATGCACTTGGTTATCCCGTGACCTAGTATTTGACCCAGCATAAACCATATTCAAACTTGACCTAAATATTGTCTAGATACACTTTCTGACCAAATTTGGTGAAGATCGGATGAAAACTTCTTCAGTTAGAGAGCGGAAACCATACTTAATCCTGAAATGCACTAAGTGACCCCGCGACCTAGTTTTTGACTCGACATGACCCATATTCAAACTTAACCTAGATATTGTCTAGATACAACTTCTGACCAAGTTTGGTGAAGATCAGATAAAAACTATTTGAAATAGAGAGCAGAAACTGCTGTGGAAACCGCCCGTCCACCCACCGGCGGCGTCCACCCGCCCGCCAAGGGTGAAACTATAATACGTCCCGTTTTGAAAAACGGGCGTATAAAAAATCAAATTATAGATGTATATTATGAAAATCAAACACTTACTTTCTTCAGACACAAATTATATAGAAGAGTCAATACCACAACATGAAAACGTTTAAGCAAAATATATTCATACATGAAACAATGCCTTAACCCTCCCACCTAGAACAAATGTCAAGTTCAGAATATCATCAGGAAAAAATCTAATTACAATTGTATATTATAAAAATCAAAGACTTAATTTCTTCTGACACAAAGTATATAGAAGAGTGAATACCACAACATGAAAACATTTAAGCAAAATATCTTCATACATGACACAATGCTTTAATCATCACACATAGAACTAATGTTAAGTTCAGACAATATCATCTGGAAACAAGAGATGTGTTTGTCGTAAACACAATGCCCCTTCTGCGCCGCTTTGAAATGATATATTTGATCATTGACATTGAAGGATGACCTTGACCTTTTACCACTCAAAATGTGCAGCTCCACGAGATACACATGCATGCCAAATATCAAGTTGCTATCTGAAGGGACATAGAAGTTATGAGCATTTTTTGAAACCTAAATGCGAAACCTAAACGCAAAGTGTGACGGAAAGACAGACAGACAGACGGACGGTCCGATCACTATATGCCCTCTATCGGGGGGCATAAAAATCAAATTAATATACATGTCACAATGCCTTAACCATAAAGAAAACATAACAACAATTGTGCAAGTATGATCTGTTAATAAAGAAAATGGTCCAATGTTTCAAAGGAATTTAGTAACTCATAAACTATTGCAGAGTAAGTAAAACATGTTTATTGAGAGTGGAGAAAAAATAGACCTTGTTGTACAGTGTTACTTGCTAACAAAAACATGGTCAATTCGGTTCGCAACTCCGAACTAAAGTAAATTCTACAATGGAAATCAATTTGACGAGCTTTGCAAAAATTAATAATTTGGTCGTATGAATAGTTATCTTCAGCCAGAAAAAATCCAACTGTTTTACACGTGTTTATAACAAATACCACCATCTTGTTTTCATACGAGTAATGCCCCCTCCCAATTTTGTATTATTTCTTTTAAGCATTGCTGCTTTGCATATAACAATATTGATTTAAGCATGGAGTATATGGCGTGTAAATTACTGTTTTTCAACCAACCGAAACCATTTTTACAAAAAATATATATATATATTTATGTAGAAAATTGTAGAGAATCTTCGTCTAAACATGCCATTTCAAATATCATAAATGAAAACGGATCTCAGATTTACTCTTCTTATAAACATATGTATAGCTCTGGCATCAGAGATATGAAATAGATTTTTTCTGAAGTAAATCTGAATGAAAATCAATATGACGAGCTATGCAAAAATTAAGAAGTTGGTCGTATGAATAGTTGTCTTTGGCCAGAAAAATCCAACTGTTTTACACGTGTTTATAACAAATACCACCATCTTGTTTTCATACGAGTAATGCCCCCTCCCAATTTTGTATTATTTCTTTTAAGCATTGCTGCTTTGCATATAACAATATTGATTTAAGTATGGAGTATATGGCGTGTAAATTATTGTTTTTCAACCAACCGAAACCATTTGTAATCTTTTCCAAGATATCATTGGGACAAATCGTCAAATAAAATTTCATGAAGATCGGACAATTAATGTGACCTCTAGAATATTAACAAGGCAAATGTTGATGCCGCAAGATGGACAACGGGCAAAAAGCGATCACAAAAGCTCACCATGAGAACATTGTGCGCAGGTGGGCTAAAAAGCTATAAAATCATTTTTGTTTTCACTTTTCAGCAGTAATCCAGTTATGAATCGTGTTTTTTAATTTTTTTCCATGACAATCCGTGTAGAATTTCATATTTTTGCATTACTCTTTCACAGTCTTCACGCTTAAGCTCCTTCCTCAACGCAATATTCGTTTTGAACAGCGTCTTCAAAAGATGACTCTGGTCTTCACCGAGTTTCTGAAGCCTCTCTGAAAAAGTAATAAAATCATATTCAATTGCCTCTTCTGTTCCATGATGACCACCAACAAGCATCTCAGAAATATAATAAGTTATAAAAAAGTTCATCTCAAAACTGTTCCAGAAGATGAACCATGATTTAAAGGTGATCTTTTTATTTGAAATGCTGCTTGTAATTAATCAAATGAAAAGTTGCACAATATACTATTCAGAATGTGACTTTCTATTGAAACAAAAGATCTGAAGTGATATCACTTGAACATTTTCTCAATTCTCTTGAAGACATCTAAAAAATAATTATGCTTAATATAACCGGATACTTTGAGTAATAGTTACTTAGTAATAAATGTCCACACATTAAGATGTATCCATTTATTAAGTTTCATTTTGATATGTCTTACAGATTTTGAGTTATGAGCAAGATTGAAGTAACGATTTAAAGATAAGCTAGGAACACCTATGAAGCTTCTTGGCAAAGTTAAATTGTGTCAAAGTAGAGTGAGCTTATTTCAATTACTGTGTTAATTGTACATTCATTACGAATTTTTAAACAAAAACATTATACTGTGACTTTCAGGAATACCGTTTTGTTGTTGAAACAAAGCCTACTTACTGGGATGACCCGACATGGTTACAGTTGTGGACGGCCCAGGTTTTGCATGTGGTTGTCTTACTGGCACATCATGGTCTGTGTCAGAAGATTCAGGGTCTGAAAGAGGTTCATTTAAAAAATAATTTTCCTACACTATCTTATAACAAGAGATTGCCAAGCAATATTGTCCCCTACCGGTGAAACTCCACCATTGTCAGTGATTTTTTTTATTATAAATTTGTTGCCATAGCAGCCAGAATTCTTGACCTAGGAACCAAATGAAATGACGTGCATACTCTCCATATTGCATTCTATCCATGTTTCAAGTTTCATGAAAAATATGAAGAACTTTTGAAGTTATCGCAGGATCCAGTAAAGTGTGACGGACAGACAGACTGACACACGGAGCGTAAACCATAAGTCCCCTCCGGTTTCACTTGTAGGGGACAACAAGGATATCAGTAGTGCTAATGGATGCTTCCCAAATTGGCCATTATGTTGAAACAATGACCAAGTTATATCATAGGAAATTAAGATCGCCAACCCTTACCTTCACCTTTGGGTCTAATAAAAGGTCCTGAGACAAAAGCACCGCATACCGGACGCCAATGCTCGGCTGCGGGTGCAGTTAAAAAAAAAATTGAGGTCACAGTGACCTTGACATTTGATCTAGTGACCAAAAAATGGGCGTGGAGTGTGGAACTCATCAATGTGCAGCTACATATGAAGTTTCAAAGTTGTAGGTAGAAGCACTTTGATTTTTTAGCTCTACTGCCAAAGGCAGAAGAGCTTATGGGATGGCATGGGGTCTGTGTGTGTTAGACGTTGTCTTGTTTATCCGATAAAGTCCAGTTTTCATGCGATTATTTTCAAACTTACTCAGTGTCTTTATATTAATGAGGACTCAAACCTTATTGATTTTCAGGTCACTGGGTAAAAGGTCAAGGTCACAGTGACTCGAAATAGTAAAAACTTGTTTATCCAAAAAGGTCCACAGTTTTTATCGGATTCTTTTGAAACTTACTCAGTGTCTTTATATTAATAAGGACTCGAACCCTATTGATTTTCAGGTCACTGGGTCAAAGGTCAAGGTAACAGTGACTCGAAACAGTAAAAACTTGTTCATCCGATAAAGTCCACAGTTTTCATCCGATTCTTTTTAAACTTGCTCAGTGTCTTTATATTAATGAGGACTCAAACCATATTGATTTTCAAGTAACTGGGTCAAAGGTCAAGGTCACAGTGACTTGAAATAGTAAAATCTTGTTTATCCGATAACGTCCACAGTTTTCATCCCATTCTTTTCAAACTTGCTCAGTGTCTTTATATTAATGAGGACTCGAACCCTATTGATTTTCAGGTCACTGGGTCAAAGGTCAAGGTCACAGTGACTCGAAATAGTAAAATGGTTTCCAGATGTTAACTCAAGAATGCTTAGGCCTAGGATCATGAAACTTCATAGGTACATTGATTATGACTTGCTGATGACCCCTATTGATTTTCAGGTTGCTAGGTCAAAGGTCAAGGTCACAGTGACAGTGTTTAAAGCAGTAGAGCGATTCAGGCCCTCATGGGCCTCTTTTTTAGTTTTGGTTGTCAAAACGTGCAGTCGAAAAGTGTAATATACAATTTACTGAACAGACATTGTGAGGTACGAGGCACACACACACGCACTAGAAACACAGTACATTAATAAAGAGGTATCCACCCAAATGCACTCTTTATGTAAGTTGGTAGTGGTGACAAATCTCCACAACAATCCAATGAGAGCTGATCATTTAATACAATACCAGCCTTACCCCTTACGCTCGCCCTTTCTTCTCTGTACTTGTAACCAGATGTGCGTGAAGATTTGTCCTTTTCTAACAGTGCATTGGAACTTAAAGGTTCAGAGCAAGCTTCTTCGTCACCACCACCTTCATTACCTGTATTAAATAAAGCATTCTCCCGTCACTTGTGACACCCATTTAATTTTGGCATTTTATGTTGTCTTTACCTCTTGCATTGCATTCCATTGATATAAAGACAAGCTATTGACATAACCACTGTTTCTGGAAATATCAGAAGTGCTGTATCACTACCATCTCAGTAAGCATATACCCTACATTTTTACATGATTTACTCTTTTCAGTGGGAATCGAACCCACAGCAGCCAGACACCTTGGTTAACAAACACAATGCTTTAAGGTATATGCAAGGTATAAGGATTGATATCTGGAAATGTTAAAACGCTGTGAGGTACAAGGCACACACAAACACAGTAGAATGCTATTTACTCAACTGAACACATACAGACAGAGGTATCCATAGCCTATTGTAAAGATAAAAAAAATATGAATCAACGATATGGAGGTACTAATGACCAAAAATGTCTTGAAGTTCTGCAAACCTAGCGCTTAAGGCCAAATTATCAAGGTCCATGAGCACACGTATTATAATAATCAGACCCACCTCAGACGCTTAAGCCTTTGGTGGTTGTTATGAATAATGTATATTATCTTTCATTTATTGCGTTTTGCTCATCGAAACAGTTTTCTTTTTTTTTAATCAAGCAGTTCACAACATTATCATTCATAGGTCACTCCCTAACTTACATGTACCATCTCTTCAGAAGCCAACAACTGGTTGAACACACTCAGAAGGGTTCAAACCCACAGCATTTAGTTATTGTTGTCAAAACGTGCTATCGAAAGGTGTAATATAGAATTTACTGAACAGACATTGTGAGGTACAAGGCATAAACAAAAAAACACACTAGAAACCCAGTACACACATATAGAGGTATCCACCAAAATGTACACTTAAAGTAAGTTGGTAGTGCTGACAAACAAATCTCCACAACAATCCAATGAGAGCTTATCATTTAATACAATACCAGCCTTACCCCTTACGCTCGCCCTTTCTTCTCTGTACTTGTAACCAGATGTGCGTGAAGATGTGTCCTTTTCTAACAGTGCATTGGAACTTAAAGGTTCAGAGCAAGCTTCTTCGTCACCACCACCTTCATTACCTGTATTAAATAAAGCATTCTCCCGTCACTTGTGACACCCATTTAATTTTGGTATTTTATGTTGTTTTTAGCTCTTGCATTACATTTCATTGATATACAGACAAGCTCTTGACATAACCACTGTTTCTGGGAATATCAGAAGTGCTGTATCACTACCATCTCAGTAAGCATATACCCTACATTTTTACATGATTTACTCTTTTCAGTGGGAATCGAACCCACAGCAGCCAGACACCTTGGTTAACAAACACAATGCTTTAAGGTATATGCAAGGTATAAGGATTGATATCTGGAAATGTTAAAACGCTGTGAGGTACAAGGCACACACACACACAGTAGAATGCTATTTACTCAACTGAACACATACAGACAGAGGTATCCATAGTCTATTGTAAAGATAAAAAAATATGAATCAACGATATGGAGGAACTAATGACCAAAAATGTCTTGAAGGTCTGCAAAACCCAGCGTTAAGGCCAAATTATCAAGGTCCATGAGCACACGTATTATAATAATCAGACCCACCTCAGACGCTTTAGCCTTTGGTGGTTGTTATGAATAATGTATATTATCTTTCATTTATTGGGTTTTGCTCATCGAAACAGTTTTCTTTTTTTTAATCAAGGAGTTCACAAAATTATCATTCATAGGTCACTCCCGAAGTTACATGTACCATCTCTTCAGAAGCCAACAACTGGTTGAACACACTCAGAAGGGTTCAAACCCACAGCATTTAGTTATTGTTGTCAAAACGTGCAGTCGAAAGGTGTAATATACAATTTACTGAACATACATTGTGAGGTACAAGGCATAAACAAACAAACACACTAGAAACCCAGTACATACATATAGAGTTATCCACCAAAATGTCAACTTTAAGTAAGTTGGTAGTGGTGACAAACAAATCTCCACAACAATTCAATGAGAGCTGATCATTTAATACAAAACCAGCCTTACCCCTTACGCTCGCCCTTTCTTCTCTGTACTTGACACCAGATGTGCGTGAAGATGTGTCCTTTTCTAACAGTGCGTTGGAACTTACAGGTTCAGAGCAAGCTTCTTCGTCACCACCACCTTCATTACCTGTATTAAATAAAGCATTCTCCCGTCACTTGCAACAAGCATTTAATTTTGACATTTTATGTTGTTTTTACCTCATGCATTGCATTCCACTGATATACAGACACGCTATTGAATTACCGCTGTTTCTGGGAATACCAGAAGTGCTATATCACTACCATCTTAAGTAAACATATGTTCTACATTTTTACATGATTTACTGTATTCAGTGGGAATCAAACCCACAGCAGTCAAACACCTTGATTAACGAACACAATGCTCTAAGGTATATGCTAGGTATAAGGATTGATATCTGAAAATGTTAAAACGCTGTGAGGTACAAGGCACACACACACAGTATAATGCTATTTACTCAACTGAACACATACAGACATAGGTATCCATAGTCCTTTGTAAAGGAAATAAAAATATGAAACAACAACATGGTGGTTATTATGACCAACAAGAGCATCACATAGCGGGTGCCAATGCTCGGCTCGGTTTTAATTTTTGTTTTGATGTCACAGTGACCTTGACCTTTGATCTAGTGACCAAAAATGGGTGTGGCGTGTAGAACTCATTCATGTGGAGTTACATATGAAATTTCAAAGTTGAAGGTTGAGCACTTTGATTTTAGAGTTAAGGTTTTAACTCGATGCGGACGAGCTGGCTATGACAATACCTCGGGTTTTCTTCGAAAACAGCAGAGCTAAAAATGTCTTGAAGACCAAGTCAGCTCATAAGGCCAAATTATCAAGGTTTATGAGCACACGTATAATAATAATCAGACCCATCTCCGACACGCCTTTGGTGGTTGTTATGAATAATGCATTTTATCTTTCATTAATTGGGTTTTGCACATCGAAACAGTTTTCATTTTTTTAATCAAGCAGTTCACAAAATTATCATTCATAATATATATCCTAACTAACCATCTCTTCAGAGGCCAACAACTGGTTAAACACACTCAGAAGGGTTCAAACCCACAGCATTTCGTTATTGCTGTCAAAGTGCAGTTCAAAGATGTAATATACAATTTACTGAACAGACATTGTGAGGTACAAGGCACACACACACATGCACTAGAAACACAGAACATACATAAAGAGGTATTAACCAAAATGTACACTTTATGTAAGTTGGTAGTGGTGACAAACAAATCTCCACAACAATCCAATGAGAGCTGATCATTTAATACAATAAAAGCCTTACCCCTTACATGCCCTTTCTTCTCTGTACTTGTAACCAGATGTGCGTGAAGATGTGTCCTTTTTTCTAACAGTGCGTTAGAACTTAAAGGTTCAGAGCAAGCTTCTTCGTCACCATCACCTTCATTACCTGTATTAAATAAAGCATTCTCCCGTCACTTTTGACAAGCATTCAATTTTGGCACTTTATCTTGTCTTTACCTCTTGCATTGCATTCCACTGATATACAGACAAGCTATTGACATAACCGCTGTTTCTGGGAATACCAGAAGTGCTGTATCACTACCATCTCAGTAAGCATATACCCTAAATTTTTACATGATTTCTTGTATTCAGTGGGAATTGAACCCACAGCAGCCAGACACCCTGGTTAAGAAACGTAATGCTCTCAGGTATATGCAAGGTATAAGGATTGATAATTGGAAATGTTAAAACACTGTGAGGTACAAGGTACACACACACAGTAAAATGCTATTTACTCCACTGAACACATACAAACAGAGGTATCAATAGTCTATTGTAAAGGAAAACAAGGGCTGTTTGTAAAACATGCATGCCCCCCATACGGGCTGTCCGTTGTAGTGGCAGCCATTGTGTGAATACGATTTTTGTCACTGTGACCTTGACCTTTGACCTAGTGATCTGAAAATCAATAGTGGTCATCTGCGAGTCACGATCAATGTACCTATGAAGTGTCATGATCCTAGGCAAAAGCGTTCTTGAGTTATCATCCGAAAATCATTTTACTATTTCGGGTCACCGTGACCTTGACCTTCAACCTTGTGACCTCAAAATCAATAGGGGTCATCTGCGAGTCATGATCAATCTACCTATGAAGTTTCATGATCCTAGGCATATGCGTTCTTGAGTTATCATCCAAAAACCATTTTACTATTTTGGGTCACCGTGACCTTGACCTTTGACCTAGTGACCTCAAAATCAATAGGGGTCATCTGCGAGTCATGATCAATCTACCAAATAAGTTTCATGATCCTAGGCGTATGCGTTCTTGAGTTATCATCCGGAAACCATTTTACTATTTCGGGTCACCGTGACCTTGACCTTTGACCTAGTGACCTCAAAATCAATAGGGGTCATCTGCAAGTCATGATCAATCTACCCATGAAGTTTCATGATCCTAGGCGTATGCGTTCTTGACTTATCATCCGGAAACCATTTTACTATTTCGGGTCACCGTGACCTTGACCTTTGACCTAGTGACCTTAAAATCAATAGGGGTCATCTGCAAATCATGATCAATGTACCTATGAAGTTTCATGATCCTAGCCCCAAGCGTTTTTGAGTTATCATCCGGAAACCACCTGGTGGACGGACCGATCGACAGGCCGACCGACATGTGCAAAGCAATATACCCCCTCTTCTTCGTAGGGGGGCATAAAAATGAAACAACGACAGGTTATTAATGACCAAAAATGTCTTGATGGTCTGCCAAGTCAGCTCATAAGGCCATATTATCAAGGTCTATGAGCACATGTATTATAATAACAAGACCCACCTCTGACGCTTTAGCTTTTGGTGGTTGTTATGAATAAAATATTTTATCTTTCATTAATTGGGTTTTACTCATCGAAACAGTTTTCTTTTTTTTATCAAGCAATTCACAAAATGATAATTCATAGGTCATATCCTTACTTACAGTCTCTTCAGAGGCCAACAACTGCTTGAACACACTCAGAAGGGTTCAAACCCACAGCATTTAGTTGTGGTAAAAAAGTACATTGATGCATTCCAAAGGTTCAATGTAGCATTAACTGTAAAGACATTGTGAGGTACGAGACACACACACACTAGAAACATAGTACAGACAGAAAAAGGTAATCACCAAAATGTAATTATTTAAGTACATTGTTAAGGGATCACAAATAAATATCCACAACAACCAAAAGAGAGCTGGTCATTTATTATCATACCAGCCTTATCCTTAAGCTTGCCCTTTCTTGTCTGTTTTTGAAACAAGATGTGCTTGTAGCTGAGTCCATTTCTGCAGTTAGAACTGGAAGGTTCAATGCCAGCTTCTTCGTCATCATCATCATTATCTGTATGAAATAAAGCACTCACTGTCAACAGTGACAAAGTATTTGTATTTTCCTTTCATTTTTTTTACCTCTTGCACTGCATTTCATTGATTAACCAACACTCTATTTACGTTACCTCTGTTTCTGGGAATACAGGTAGTGCTATATTACTACCATCTTAAGTAAGCAGACACCCCTAGATTTTTACATAATTTTCTGTATTCAGTGGGACTCAAACCTACAGCAGCAAGAGACCCTGGTTAACAAACACACTGCTGTAATGTATATGCAATGTATAAGAATTGACATGTGGAAATTTTGAAACGCTGTGAGGTACCAGGCACACACACAAACAGTAAAATGCTATGTACTCAACTGAACGCATACAGACAGAGGTATCCATAGTCTATTGTAAAAAACAAACAAATATGAATTAATGACATGGAGGAAGTAATGACCAGAAATGTCTTAAAGGTCTGAAAAGCCAGCTCATCAGGCCAAATTATCATGGCCTATGATCTCATTTATTATAATAATCAGACTCACCTCTGACGCTTTGGCCTTTGATGCTGATTTTGGAACCAGGAATGCTTGAAGGAGACGTTTTCACCAATACTGGATGGCTCATTTTTAGAATCAGTTCATTCTTTATCTGCAAAAAAAGAAACTTCCCTTGTTAATGTATTTTTTCTGACATAAATTAGGTTTTGCTCTTAAAACAGTTTTTATATGGGCGCTTTAGCGCCCGTCTAAAGTGCTTAGTGTGAAATTCAGGTCGATATGACTAGGTATGATTAACCCAATACCCGGTTGCGTATCCGCGCAAGAAAGAGTTGTACAATTTATGCAAGAGGTTTGAGTTCTCCAATTATGTGTATTCACAAATAGCAACAATATGTTAATATCGTGTTACATTCAATATTTTCGAACGGTGTTTTATAGAAAAGAATCAATAAACAATGATCATATTGTACGTGTCGCAGTGGAGATTGTTTATGAATGATTAAAATAGTCCACTTTCTGCTGCGTGTGCGTGACGTAGTATTTTCGCTCAGCTCATTCATAAATCTGAGGCTGGCGATAAACAAAGGGGAGTCCGTGTGAGAATAACGCAGTAGTATAAGGTTACGCTTGTTTATATTCACAGGTCTCAATTAATAATACGTTGACCACGAGTTCAACAATTATTACAGGGATACGATAGACAACATAAAAAAATGTTTCATTATCGCTGAAACTGTTAAAAAAAACATTTAAATATAACAATAATATTCTCTAAAAAATGTAGTCTTGCTGTTTTGAAATAAGGTTTGGAATTTTGTTTTCTAAATAACTTAATTCAAAACACAAGTTTAATTATAGTGTTTTTTACTTGTTAGTCGCATATTTACCGCATTATAATGTGTGTTATAATAGGCAAACCATACATTAGTAAAATTCAATCTGCCTTCGCACATAGAAGGAATGGGTCAATTAGGTGCTGCGTTTCCTTTGCTTACTTCAGTTAGAGGTCAATTATTTAAGTAATAGCAATCACAAGGCTACGACTTCAAAGGAATTGCGGAGCTTTCTTACATAATAAAAGTCGTAGTCGCATGGTATTTGCGTTTTGCGTCCTATTTGGTCACGTGGTTCTTTTTCACGGTTGTTTTGGCATTCATGATATATGAGGCTATTAATAGATGCGTCTGTCGATAAACAAAGGAAAGTTTACGGGTTATAACAACGCAATAGGTTACGCTCTCGCATAGAACTCAATGACGTAGTACAGGTCGTAAAATGAGAGATTCGGGAAAAAGTTGACGCTTATTTATATCAAAGACCCATATTATCTATAGGTCAACAATAACTTCAGCGATACGATAGACACAAAAAGTTTCATAATTGCTAAACCCGAATATAACAAACAATTTATAATAATAATACGAATGCAATAGCAGAAGGTTAGTAGAAGGTTAAGCTTGTTTATATTCACAGTTCTCAATACATAGACAGTTGGATATGAGTTCATGAATTACTACAGGCATACTATAGGCAACCTCGAAAATGCTTTTTAATTGCTAAAACCGAAAACAACCTAATATATTATATTAAATATATTTATAACAATAAATGTCTTTTAAAAATGTAGTCGGCGTATACGCTGACTTTGAAATAAAGTTAGCAATTTACTTTTCTAAATAATTAAATACAATTAAACAAAAGTTTAACTATTGTGTTGTTGTTTTCACTTGAAAGCTGCATATTCACCGCATGAAATGTGTGTTAGCATTGTCAAACCACACATTAGTGTGAGTAAAATAAAAAAAATACTACGGGAGAGCACTTCATATGTGTCCTCATATGCCTTGTTATGAGTATCTTTCTTCACTATCGAAATATATCGTATGTTTATATTTGATTTAAACGCAGTTTTCTTTCGACACATTTAAATCACACGTCAATAGCGCCGTCATGCGAAAATGGGTCTTATGCGTTTCGGCAAGCGTTTGTTAAACCCAACATGTGCTTTTGCGCAGTCAGGCCATAGGCGATGCTGTTCGCTTTAAAATCACTCAATATGTTATGTTTCTCCTTACCAGAAGGAGTGATAGCTGAGTGGGCTATTTATATGATGGGCGCATATGGAATAAGACCCATTTTCACATGACGAGGGTCATTACAAATCTCATTGCGAATTGAAAATGCCACATTTAAGAACAATGCTTTTTGATACAAAATTGAATTGAAAATAGCAAACTTGTTAATAATGGCAGCCTATCCACACATTAAGGAATGATTTCCAGACGTGCTGACCAAGTACGGCAAACATTGTGGTATGATAATTAAACGATTTTCTCTTATCGTGACACTATACTATTTCGCTAATGATTGTTTTCTCATCTTGGAGGCGAAAGTGAAATTCTGCGAGATGGATTGTAACGCGTAATTGTAACAGGGCCACAATTTGTGTCGTTTGAGCATACAGAGAGTAGTCCGGAATTCCTTACACTGAACAGTGCTACATCCGTTGAATTGAGCACATACGCAGTAATGTAGCAAAAATTCAGAGGTTGTAACTCGAATCAGCTTATTAAATATTCGAAAATATTCATGCGTGTCTGTTGGCGTTATGTAAAAGTCACTAAGATGAAAACTGAAACAGCTACGCCTAAAAGCGCATGAGTGCTCTATACCTATGTTTATGTTAGCGTTGTTGACACCGTGTGAACTGCTCGGGTAATAAGTAAAGCATAAACAGCAATGTTTATATACTTTTATTCCTCCATATACAAGATACGAAGATTGTTGTATATTTTGAATTTGTATATGGTGTCAAAAATCAAAAGTTTTGTACACGGAACTTTCATTATGAATTTATATTCTTGGTGAGATAGTCATTTGATATAAGAAAAAAATATTCCTTTAATATGGTGACTGCAAATTTTCTTTATATTAAGTTATCATTACCATTTTCATCATACTTTCTATGCTGTCAGAACTTCCAAAAAGCATGTTGTTTTTATTTTGTCTTAGTTATTTCTATGAAATAATAAGGATGATAAAAAGTGCACACAAAACTCGACCCGTGCGCTATGACACACACTTTATAAAGTTGAATGGCGTGTGTTCATTTCAAACTTGCGATTGATTTTCAAAAATGAATTGCGTGTTAAATTATGCAATAGCGAACATCTTCAGTGCCTTCAGCGCTTTGATTTTTAAAGCATGCAGTACATAAACATTATCATAAATAAGTAATAACTGAATTAACAACCTCCTCAGAGGCCAATACTGGTTTTAAGGCTTAAGTTGGGTTCATACCCACCGCATTCACTTATTGTGGTCCAAAAATGCAGTAATGCAATCAAAAGGTGTAATATAACATTTACTGTAAAGACATTGTGAGGTACAAGGCACACAAACACACATTAGAAGCACATTACATACGGATAGAGGTATTCACTGAAATCTTTAACTGAAAGGATTGATATCTGGAAATTTTGAAACGCTGTGAGGTACCAGCAACACACACACGCAGTAGAATGCTATTTACTCAACTGAATGCATACAGACAGAGGTATCCATAGTCTATTGTAAAGGTAACACAAATATGAATCAAAGACATGGAGGAAATAATGACCAGAAATGTCTTGAAGGTCTGCAAAGCCAGCTCATCAGGCCAAATTATCGTGATCTTTGACCTCATTAAATATTATATTCAGACCCACCTCTGTACTTTGGCTATTGGTGCTCATTTTGGAACCAGGAGAGCTTGAAGAGGAGTTGTTTTCAGCACAACTGGATGGCTCATTTCTAGAAACACTCCCATCGTCATCTGCCAGAAAAGAAACATCCCATGTAAATGAATTTTATCTTGAATCAATTGGATTTTGCACCTCCAAACTGTTTTTTACATTTTTTTTAAACAAGCAATTCATAAAAATATCATTCATAAGTCATAACTGAACTAACCAACCTTTTCAGAGGCCACCAACTGGTTGTACAGCCTAATAAGGGTTGAAACCCACAGGATTTAGTTATTGTGGTAAAAAAGTGCATTAATACAATCCAAGGTTTAATATGACATTTACGGTACAGACATTGTGAGGTTCGAGTCACATAAACACTAGAAGCATAGTACATACAGATAGAGGTATTAACCAAATGTAATTCTTTAAGTAAGTTGGTAAGGGATCACAAACAAATCTGCACAACAACCAAAAGAGAGCTGGTCATTTATTATTATACCAGCCTTACCCTTTAAGCTTGCCCTTTCTTGTCTGTTCTTGAAACAAGATGTGCCTGTAGCCAAGTCCATTTCCGCACCGTCAGAACTCGAAGGTTCAAAGCCAGCTTCTTCGTCATCATCATCATCATCATTATCTGTATGAAATAAAGCACTCATTGTCAACTGTGACAAAGTATTTGTATTTGCCTATCATTAAGTTTTTACCTCTTGCACTGCATTTCACTGATAAACAAAACATCTTACATGTATTTACAAAACCTCTGTTTCTGGGAATATCGGTAGTGAATATCACTACCATCTCAAGTAAGCAGACACCCCTAGATTTTTACATTATTTTCTGTATTCAGTGGGACTCAAACCCACAGCAGCCAGAGACCCTGGTTAACAAACACACTGCTGTAATGTATATGCAATGCATAAGGATTGACATATGGAAATTTTGAAACGCTGTGAGGTACCAGGCACACACACACACACACGCAATAGAATGCTATGTACTAAACTGAACACATACAGACAGAGGTATCCATAGTCTATTGTAAAAAAAAACACAAATAAAAATCAAAGACATGGAGGAAATAATGACCAGAAATGTCTTAAAGGTCTGAAAAGCCAGCTCATCAGGCCAAATTATCGTGATCTTTGATCTCATTTATTATAATAATCAGACTCACCTCTGACTCTTTGGCCTTGATGCTGATTTTGAAACCAGGAATGCTTGAAGGAGACGATTTCACCAATACTGGATGGCTCATTTTTAGAATCAGTTCAATCATTATCTGCAAAAAAAGAAACATCCCTTGTTAATGTATTTTTTCTGTAATTAATTGGGTTTTGCTCCTGCAAACGTTTTTTTTAAAGCATGCAGTTAATAAAAATTATCATAAATAAGTAATAACTGAATTAACAACCTCAGAGGCCAAGACTGGTTTTAAGGCTTAAGTTGGGTTCATACCCACCGCATTTACTTATTGTGGTCCAAAAAAGCAGTAATGCAATTCAAAGTTGTAATATAACATTTACTGTTAAGACATTGTGAGGTACAAGGCACACAAACACACACTAGAAGCACATTACATACAGATAGAGGTATTGAAATCTTTAACTGAAAGGATTGATATCTGGAAATTTTGAAACGCTGTGAGGTACTAGAAACACACACACACACACACAGTAGAGTGCTATGTACTTAACTGAACACATACATACAGAGGTATCCATAGTCTATCGTAAAGGAAACAAATATATGACTTACAAACTTGGAGCAAATAATGACCAGAAAAGTCTTGAATGTTTGCAAAGCCAGCTCATCAGGCCAAATTGTCGTGATCTTTGACCTTATTTAATATTATAATCAGACCCACCTCTGACACTTTGGCCTTTGGTGCTCATTTTTAGGACCAGGAGAGCTTGAGGGGATGTTTTCAGCATACTGGAATGATGGCTCATTGCTAGAATAATGCCCGTCAACATCTTCCAGAAAAGAAACATCTCATGTCAATGTATTGTATATTGAATCAATTGGATTTTGCACCTCCAAACAGATAAACATGTTTTTTTAAGCAGTTCACAAAATTATTGTTCATAAGTCATAACTGAAGTAACTACCTTTTCAGAGACCACCAACCGGTTGTACGACATAATAAGGATAAAAACGCACAGCATTTAATCATTGTAATCAAAAAGTTCAGTAATGCAATCCAAAGGTGTAATATAACATTAACTGTTCACACATTGTGAGGTACGAGGCACACACACACTAGAAACACACTAAATACAGATAGAGGTATTCACCAAAATGTAATTTTTTAAGTAAGCTGATAAGGAATCACAAACAAATCTCCACAAAACCCGCAAAAGAGCTGATCATTTATTATAAAACCAGCCATATCCCTTAAACTTGCACTTTCTAGTCTGTTCTTGAAACAAGATGTGCCTGTACATGTAGATGAGTCCTTTTCGGCATTTTTAGAACTGGAAGGTTCAAAGCCAGCTTCTTCGAACTCATCATCATCATCATCATCATCATTATCTGTATGAAATAAAGCACTCTCTGTCAACTGTGACAAATTATTTGTATTTGGCTTTTAATGTGCTTTAGCTCTTGCACTTCATTTCACAGATATACATACACACCATTTACATTACCTCTGTTTCTGGGAATACTGGTAGTGCTGTATCACTACCATCTTAAGTAAGCATATACCCCTACATTTACATGATTTTCTGTATTCAGTGGGACTCAAACCCAAAGCAGAAAGAACCCCTTGTTAACAAACACACTGCTGTAATGTACATGTATATGCGATGTATGTGGAATGATATTCAGAAATATTAAAACGCTGTGAGGTACCAGACACATTTACTGTTAAGAAATTGTGAGGTACAAGGCACACAAACACACACTAGAAGCACATTACATACAGATAGAGGTATTGAAATCTTTAACTGAAAGGATTGATATCTGGACATTTTGAAACGCTGTGAGGTACTAGAAACACACACACACACACACAGTATAATTCTATGGACTCAACTGATCACATACAGACAGAGGTATCCATAGTCTATTGTAAAGGTAACAAGTATATGAATCAACAAGAGATGTGTTGGCCGGAAACACAATGCTCCCTTCTGCGCCGCTTTGAAGCCATATATTTGAGCTTTGACCTTGAAGGATGACCTTGACCTTTCATCACTTAAAATGTGCAGCTCCATAAGAAACACATGCATGCCAAATATCAAGTTGCTATCTGAAGCGACATATATGTTATGAGCATTTTTCGAAACCTAAACGATTGGGTTCATATTGATAAAGAAGTTTGCAAAATATGAAAGCAATATGTCAAGGGACATTGAAAATATTTGAGGTGGTACGCAAACTTTAACATAGATATATCAATATTTGCATATTCTAGGTGAAAAAAGGGCCATTATTCTTACAAAATGCTTGATACAGATGTCTGCTCTTGTTAATAGGGTGTTGTCATGTTGGTAAAGAAGTATGCAAATTATTAAAGCAATATAACAAGGGACATAGAAAATATTTGGGGTGGTACGCAAACTTTAACATTTGCACACTCACGCTAACGTGACGCCGACGCCGGGGTGAGTAGGATAGTTCCACTATATATATTTCATACATAATAGTCGAGCTAAAAAGATTGTGGTTGGTGTTGATGAAAGATCAAAAGCTGTATCAATTAGATAAAAAATAATGAATGCCTTTTTCTGTGCAGTTCTTAGCTGCATCACACGCAAATCAATGACAGAGTGTTGAATCGAAATACAATGTAAATGATCAAATAAAAGTCAACTGGCTAGACACGAAAGAATCTGTACATATTTGAAATATGTATACGCACATTCTTAAAAAAAAACCTGGTTTAGATTTTGTTTACACATTACAAGTAATTTTATACAGCAATATTCAACACTAGTTCCTCCTTTATAGTGACAATCAAGATGGTGATGTCCGTACGGAAACAGGTATTTTTCGCTGTTGTATGCCTGTTTGTTACTTTTGTTAAATTTGTAAATTCTGTTCAATTTCCAGCCATATCAGAAAGAAAGTGATTAGCGCTTATTTCCTATTAATGTTTGTGTTATACCTCGACTTAACTCACTTCCAACTTTCTTCTATGCGGAAGCAGTGATTTTAAGATTCGCGCTTGGAGTTTGTTACATTACCAGCAAAAATAGCCGTTTAAATCCATTTTATTTAAAAGTTTAAACAAGAGTTCCGCGGTCGGAGATGACCGCATTGAAGCCGGATTTTTGATTTAAATGACAGGAAAGTACCTTTCGTGTTTTTGTCAATGCAATACTTAAATTACTGAAATATTGTTCAAAGGTCAAAATGAAATGTAAGTACTTTTCAAGGCATGAGCAAACCTTGTGTTATGTTTTGAATGCATGCATATACATGAACAACAATAACATTTAAGGTCACAAATATGAACTTGAATTAACATTTTTACCTACCAAAGTTATAAGAACTTTAACATTTTTACATTCAAGGTCACAGTGACCTTGACCTTAGAATGAATGACCTTGAAATGACCAGTGGTCATATAAGTGTGCTTGCAAACCTTCGTGTAAAGTTTGAAGACTCTATGTCCAAGCATACCAAAGTTATAACAATTTTAACATTTTAACATTTAAGGTCACAGTGACCTTGACCTTCAAATGAATGACATTGAAATGACCAGTGGTCATCTTCTAGTACTGGCCAATCTTTATTTCAAGTTTGAAGACTCTAGGTACAAGCATACCAAAGTTATAACATGAAATAAGAACTTTAACATTTTTACATTCAAGGTCACAGTGACCTTGACCTTCAAATGAATGACCTTGAAATGTCCAGTGGTTACTTACTAGTTCTGGCCAACCTTCATGTCAAGTTTCAAGACTCTAGGTCCAAGCATACCAAAGTTATAACAACTTTAACATTTTTACATTCAAGGTCACAGTGACCTTGACCTTCAAATGAATGACCTTGAAATGTCCAGTGGTTACTTACTAGTTCTGGCCAACCTTCATGTCAAGTTTCAAGACTCTAGGTCCAAGCATACCAAAGTTATAACAACTTTAACATTTTTATATTGAAGGTCACAGTGACCTTCACCTTCAAATGAATGACCTTGAAATGACCAGTGGTCATCTGTTAATCCTGGCCAACCTTCATGTCAAGTTTGAAGACTCTAGGTCCAAGCATACCAAAGTTATACCATGAAATAAGAACTTTAACATTTTTACATTCAAGGTCACAGTGACCTTGACCTTCAAATGAATGACCTTGAAATGACCAGTGGTTACTAACTAGTTATGGCCAACCTTCATGTCAAGTTTCAAGACTCTAGGTCCAAGCATACCAAAGTTATAACAACTTTAACATTTTTTATATTGAAGGTCACAGTGACCTTGACCTTCAAATGAATGACCTTGAAATGACCAGTGGTCATCTGTTAATCCTGGCCAACCTTCATGTCAAGTTTGAAGACTCTAGGTCCAAGCATACCAAAGTTATACCATGAAATAAGAACTTTAACATTTTTACATTCAAGGTCACAGTGACCTTGACCTTCAAATGAATGACCTTGAAATGACCAGTGGTTACTAACTAGTTATGGCCAACCTTCATGTCAAGTTTCAAGACTCTAGGTCCAAGCATACCAAAGTTATAACAACTTTAACATGTTTTATATTGAAGGTCACAGTGACCTTGACCTTCAAATGAATGACCTTGAAATGACCAGTGGTCATCTGTTAATCCTGGCCAACCTTCATGTCAAGTTTGAAGACTCTAGGTCCAAGCATACCAAAGTTATACCATGAAATAAGAACTTTAACATTTTCGAGCACGCCGCCCGCCCGCCCGCCCGCCCGCCCCCCCGCCCGCCCGCCCGACAACATCAATCTATAAGCCGAGATTTTTTCGAAAAAAATCCGGCTAAAAACTATCAAAGTAAAATAAACGGAAAACAGTCTGTATTATTTTACATATACCTATTGTCGTATTGTCCGCGGTCCGACGTCTTTCGCCAGTTGTGCTATATCACTACCATCTTAAGTAAGCAAAGAACGTTTTTACATGATTTTCTGTTTTCAGTGGGACTCAAACCCACAGCAGAGACCCTGATTAACAAACACACTAAGGTGGTGCGGTGGTCGAGTGGTAACACTCTGGTCTACCATTCCAGAGGTCCCCAGTTCAATTCCCGGCCGGGGCACTGGAAATTTCAGAAATGCTTCAAGTGTTTCCCAGCCAACTAGAGATGTACTGGTATGAAACCCAGGTAATGCTCGCGTGTATTGGTGCTATACACTGAGCACGTAAAAGAACCAAGGGATCTATTCGCAAAGAGCTATGGTATCGCAACCGGATCCCTTGTATCCCAATACTGTCTCTTCTGCTTGCTGTCTCTTCAGCAAAAACCAAAGGACCCCATTAGAAATAAGTGGTTGCACTTTCATGGGATATCCTTGACTGCAAGGTCAAAAGAAATACATACTAGGTCACCATGGTGTAATGGATATGGTGTCTGCCTATCAACAGGGAGGTCACAAGTTCGATCCAAACAATGGGAGTGTTCTTTAGATTTTCCCCAAAGACACCAAGTACTGGTTCTAGGCCCAGGAAACGGACTCAAGAGCGTTTCAATAAGCCTGTGGCTTTCTATGCCATCAAGCTAAATTAAATAGGTTTAAACTAACAAACACACTACTGGAATATTTATGCAATTTTTTAAGGATTGACATCTGGAAATGTTAATACGCTGTGAGGTACAAGGCAAACACACATGCAGAGTAATGCTATGTACTCAACTGATTACATACAGACAAAGGTATCCATAGTCTACCGTAAAGGTAACAAGAATATCAGTAAAAGACATGGAGCAAATAATGACCAGAAATGTCTTAAAGGTCAGCAAAGCCAGCTCATCAGGTCAAATTATCATGGTCGTTGATCTCACTTATTATAATCAAAGTACTGGCAGTACTGGTGTGACGATGCTTTTGAAGAGGATGGATATAAAACATCAATTTAAGTTTATCTATATCACCACAATTGTGTATGTTGATACGAACATTTGGGTACGATAAAAAATTTGGGTACTAAAATTTTGGGTACGAAAAAAAATTTGGTACAAAAAAATTTTGCGTACGAAACATTTTTGGTACGAAAAAAAGTTTAGGGGTACGGGGAAGTAGTACTCGTGGGTAACTTGACCCATTGAGCGAAACTGGGAGGCGGGTCACATTCTTGTTCATTAAGTATGGCAATACATTCATGATGATTCTCGAAAGTAGGTATGAGCACATAGCCGGACCATGTGAGCTCAATCGTATGAGCACTTGACTATCCGAGTTCGCCCACGAAAATATTGATAAGTTAACAAATAGCGAAATGACCTTATACATGTATATGCTGAAATCTAACAATCAAACGAAATATCAAACATGGTATGTACACTTAGGTGGTTGTGTAATTTCTGTTAGAATATCGTATTCAATATGTAAATTTTAAATGATTGTGCCCGCACTTGAGTTTGTTGCCTTGTTTGAGTCTATACGCGCCTAGGCTGCACCCAGTGTGTGTATTTGTGTTTTTCCAAGGTAATGAGTTACCTCCACGCTGAGGCTGCATAATGTTGGGACTCGGAGTGTGTCCAGCACTCTTACCTAATAAGATTAGATTGACGACAGTTGTGACGAATTTTGAATGATAGCTGCAATTTCCAGCTATTTGTTTTGTACTGAAATACTTTTTAATTTTTTATATGGTCAAATGCTGCGGGGGGGGGGGGGGGGGGGGGGGGGGATGAGATTTTCTGTAAAAAAAAACAACTGTCAGGAATGGTGACCACAAAACATACAAAATATAACATTGCGCCGGCAGCGGGAATCGAACCGGTGTCGTAAAGGTGAAAAAGCGAACGTCTTTACCACTGCGCTAGTGGGACGGACAATTACGCAAAAAAAAATTTATTTACTAAATCGAGAACAAATATCAAACAAAATAGAGAAAAATATATAGTTATATATAGTTGTTTCATTGGTCCATAAAAATAAAATGGATGTAAAAATACTAATTTGAAATTAATGTTCTGATACACTTATTGAATCTGTTTCCCCAGGATATGCTGTTCTATTGATATTTACCTTAATCAACACGAACGACAACTCTGCTAGGAAAATGTTATCAATGAAAATCAACGAGCAAATTTACTGGTTATCAAACCTTGGACGCTGCTGTTCCAGCATCGTCAATAATCAGACGCCCCTCTAAGACTTTGACCTCTGGTGCTCTTTTGGAACCAGGAGAGTTTGAATGAAGAGTTCTTTTCAGCATATTGGATCAATTTGGATGGGTCATTTCTAGAATCACTCAATTCTTTATCTGCCATGTTACTGAATTGTATCGTTTATTAATTGAGTTCTGCTCCTGCAAACCGTTTTTTTTAAATCAAGAAGTTCACAAAAGGATCATTCATAAGGCATAACTGAAGTAACCACCTTCTCAGAGGACACCGACTGGTTTTACCGCCTAATAAGGGTTTAAACCCACCAAATTCACAAAAATTGTAAAACTTTAAGTTGATAAGGATTGACATCTTGACATGCTAATACACTGTGAGGTACCAGGCACACACACACACAGTAGAATGCTATGGACTCAACTGAATACATACAGACAGAGGTATCCATAGTCTATTGTAAAGGTAATAAAAAATATATGAATGAAATACATGGAAGAAAGACCAGAAATGTCTTAAAGGTCTGCAAAGCCAGCTCATCGGGCAAAATTTCATGATCTATGACCTCTTTTAATATAATATTCAGACAGACCACTGAAGCTTTGGCCTTTGGGCTCATTTTGGAACCAGGAGAGCTTGAAGAATTGTTTTCAGGAAATAATGATTGGCTCATTTCTAGAACCAACCCCATCATCATCTGCTAGTAAAGAAACACCCAAATATCAATATCAGTATTAAAAACAATTACTTAGAAAGCTGTTTTCTAAGTTAATTCGTGTAACAGACCCTTTGAAAATTTGTTTTGCACTTTGATGAGCCAGGTTTGTTTTAACAACATATCTAACAAAAACAAGAGAGCCATCACAGCTCTATATGGCACATCTAAGGAACATGTCTAAAAACGTAAACTCTTCTTATTCCTATGCAATTATGTTTTCAAGACCTGACTATAATCAGTACAGCATAGACTTAACAGGCATTTGACTTAACAGGGATATAATTTTAAACCTGTGTGACAAATATTCAAAATTTTCAACTTGTATGCTTTCCGACCTAAGAATCTCAGATCATTATAATCTCACCATCCACTAAAGCTCACTTTGTAAAACATGTACTACATGTAGGTTAGTGTTAAGAAAAAAAAGCAGAAGCCAAATTTCAGCGTTAAGATGATAACCCACATAACTCTGATAATTTTCTGGAAATATGAGTGTAGACGTTTATTTGTGTGTGTAACAAACAAAGAAAGAATGAAGAATATAATTATTATCATAAATGTATTAGTATCCACAAGAATCTTATTTATCAATCAATCAAACCGCATTTAAATAAAGTATTTTTCGCCTCAAATTCAGTGCTTCATTTAATGTTTGTTCATTTGATTTTTATTTATTTTCATGCATTGACACTAACAATATACAATGTGAGAGCCTTTCCTTACGAGGCCCAGGTCCTTGCAAGGAGGGTGTTGCCATACCCTCCCCCCCCACCCAAGCTCCTCTCACCAATATTTTTTACGAATGTATTTGTCAAACAACGGAGTCTAGTGCTTTTTTGCTCTTTTCAAATACATGCTCTGCGATGTGTAAGTCATAGAGCGACGTACTTTTTTAAATAATGGATCAATACTTTCCCATTACACCGTATGTCACATTGTGCATTAATTCTGATATATTTTATTATTCTAAAATACTACATGTACTGAGTTGAACATCTATACTTAATTACTGCACGTGGTTTGTTGCAACATGCACAATTACCATGTGGGGAAATTAATTTTTTAACCCATAAAATTGTTAAAATTCGCAGAAATCGAATATTCTATTACCCCCATGTGGCATTTATGTCGATAACATTCAGAAGTAGGTACCTGTACACTGAAGTAGGTTCCGTGTGTTTTTTTTAAGTATGGAATATTCATACGCTTATAGTAAAACGTGTTTTTTTTTTACATTCACCATTTTCTTTAACATTTTCAACTTAAATATCCAGCTGCATGATTTAATCGCGAGTTTTCGTTTTTGTGATCGGGAACACTAGAATAGCATGTATGGGTTGGCATGTAAACCTCTTTAAAGTAACAGAATACTAGGGCTTAAATATTAACTTTAACACCGTCAACTAAGACTTAATTAATATCGTTATAGAGGGCATACATTTTTTTGTAACATAGATGTTTCTGAATGAAATATTTAAGGACATCTGTGCATTTGTCCAAGATCTTTTCTGGTTATATTTAAACTTAACTATTACATTTTCAATATGATGACAACCACAAAATTGAACATTTTTCATCGCTTTATAGACTACAGAACTACTCCAGTGCAATGAGGTATCACAAGTTTGTGACAAACATTGGGGCGCTCTTCACACCATGAAGATTGAAATTTATGTTCTTATTTTCAGACTGGTGGTGGGGAATGCGTTCAATCTGACTGAGCAGTTGTTATTTTAATTTGTCAAAGGCACTCATGGGTAGTACTTATACCAAATTTCACCGAAAATGTAAGATTGTTTAACACATCGCGTCATTTTCAAAAAATATTTTTTGAGCAACACACAATGTTGGTATTAAAAACTCACTTGTTTACATATGGCAACGAATCCAAAACAAGAGCACCGCATAACCGGTGCCACGCTTGGCTACGGGTGAAGTTTTGAATAAATGAAAGGTTGTCAGATTATATCTTTTTTAAAGGTCACAGTGACCTTGACCTTTGACCTAGTGACCCAAAAATGAGTGGTGGTAGAACTCATCAAGGTGCATCTACATATGAAGTTTCAAAGTTGTAGGTGGAAGCAATTTGATTTTAGAGCCAATGTTCAAAACCTTAACAAAATGTTAAGGTTTTAGCACGACGTGGACGGCGGATGGCAGACGACACGACAAGCTGGCTATGACAATACCTCGGGTTTTCTCCGAAAATGCCGAGCTAAAAACAGGAACTGGTAACTGGCTTGTTGTGAAAACAACAGAGGTTTAACACTTTATAAATTACCGGACAGTAAGTCAGATGATAATGGATTTCACAGTTGGCATCTTTAATTTTTTTGTTGGCAATGTCCGACATGCAACGAACTTTAGCCATGTCTGATTTAGGGAGTGAAAACATCACATCTGATTCACTCCGATCTTGCCCAAGGCTTGCTAAAGAAAAGCGTACAGTTTATATAGTATTGACAGACCTGTACGCTGAAGCTGACCCCATATCAAAAGTCAACCAGAGTCGTAACATATTTATGTCATGCTATAAATCAAAGACAATTCATTTTCTTGGATACTTTTTACATATATTGGTGAATGAATATAAATTACTGCATGGAGGCATATTTTAAGGTACAAATGTTTCAAATGCATCTTACAATAGATGAAAATAACTATCATCAGCCTGAAATTCACAATTTTGACGCCATTGTTGCTTTGTCACGTGACGAGTTTTCATTTGGATACGTTTAGATCGACCTTGTAATTTTTTCTGAAATGGTAAACATTACATTCGTTTTCTGATATTTATTATTTGTGAATAACAACTTATGTCTGGTGGATTAAAGTACTGATTTCAAAGTGAATCAGGTTATTTTAAATATTTTTCTTTTGAGTTTGAATTTACACTACAATTTGTTAAAGCGGGTATTTACGTTTTTTTATATGTGTTTAATTGTAATATACTGATAAAATATGTGACAATAACACAAAATAGGTAAGACAAATTATACATTAAAGCCGAATTTCATAAAATGCAGCAAAGACAATAAGCGCCCCGAGCAGATTGTGACGTACATATTTTCCTAAAATAACCGAAGCATTCGTCTTTGTATTAGGATCGGAGTTAGTGTTCGTGTGTAGTATGAATAGATATCGTTGCAGGAATTCAAATAAACCGTTAAACTAAGTTTAGATTCACATCGTCGTACATGTCTGGTATACATGCTGGTGAATTCGGCTGTACAGCCGTTTTCAATTTCAGGATTAAATATCTGGCTTAGTTCGCATTTTTCGACACATGTTCTTCTTAACTTTTTTTTAAAATTTATATTGAAATATATATATAATAAGTTTTTTTAAACATTTTATATAAATTCATAAATATTTGACAAAATCGTATATACCCGCTTTAACAAAACAAGCAAGAATAATTCAAAATACCGGGAAATGTCTATCTGAATTTGAAAACACTTGAGCACATGGTATATTACTAAAAATAGAAATAACGTCATATGACCGTGAAATCTCGGGAGATTCACCAGAGCTCCAGATAAAGGCCGAACAGTCGGAAATACGTCTTTTTCATGAAGAGTTACGCATTTATTTTTATAAACTGGACGTACAATTACGACATTAATATCTGTTTTACGCATTTACGAAAACAATCTGGCCGTACCGATACGTCTGCGAGGCTTATTTGTTGGTCTCTAACCTAACGGCGCTTTTCGTTAATTTAAATTTCCGAAAAGTTGTAGACTTGGTTCATATATTAATGCCTATTCTGTCGCGTGATTTCCTGTAACTTATAAATCCGTCAAAAACAATATGTCTGCGCGCAATGTAATGCTGGTTTAACCAAAAGGAGTTCAAAACAACACTTTGTTGTCATATAATGACTACATACGGTGTCGTCTAATCATCCTGACATTAAATCTGTAAACCCAGAAAAAGACATTGTCGCTCCAATATTAAACGATTTGATTGCATCGGTGGCTTTAAACGTTAGAAAACACGATGGGAAACAGAGGAGACAGTGAAATAAGTGTTCATTTACTTAGCTTACTAGGTGGCTTGTGTTTTCTTGTCAAGAAAAATGAAGAAATATTATTAGTCATGAGTTTTAATGTGTAGTTGTATTTGCATCATAATTCAGAATGGAAAACCTTATACAGTAACTGTTTAAGAAGCTACATATATTTATTATAATTGCTGCAAATGTTTCTGTAAAGTCAGTTATACACCCTTCAATATTCAAGAACACGGGTAGTACAGTACTACCTGTATTTTTGGATATGGTAGTACAGGTACTAATTGATTTTAAGCGTTACTCCTTTTCTTTCTGTCAGTGGCAGTACCGTTACTAATTTCACAAATCCTTATCTGGAGCTCTGGATTCACATTTGGAAAATGTCTGTTGCATCACTGTTTTTCTCGATATGTTGAGCAGAGAATAAGTTTTAAATGTTTAAGATAGTATTTTGTGAAAGAATATATCAGTTAAATGTGAAAAATGTGGATCTTTCTGATAATGTGGTTGATTTGGGCCAATAACTGCTTTTAAAAGCTGTTTTGGACCGGTCTTTGTTAACTGTCAACTTTACGGGAATTTCTGGTTGACTTTCCTTACGGGTTTGATCCATAACTTTAAAGTCGCGCCAGTCAAAATTAATAAAATGCGAAAATCCTAAGTTATGGTACCCAGAACTAGCCCAAGGCTTAAGGACATATCACTTCCTGAAATGGTCAAAGTGGGTGGGGTAATGTTAAAGAATAATTCCTTATAAAAGCATTCTATATTAAGTTTGGAGCTATATGCATAATTAAAATAGCATATACTTCAGTGATACATGAACCAGTTGTAATGAAATCTTTCAAAAAGAGTAAATAATCACATATTTTCACCTTTAAAACCACTTTCTTCCTGGGCGACCAAAGTCCTTATTTTCTTATTTTCTTCATAAATTCACTGTTACCAGCTGGAACATACATCACTGTAGAACAAAGTGTTAGAGTATTATTAAATTTAACACACTAGAAACACTGAAAGAAACATTCTTTTGTGTAAGAAAAAATGTAAACAACTGAACGTATAAAAACTAGCGCGAAACGACTGTCCTGTTTATTTCTTGTAAGAATTGCAGTAAATAATGATCGATTAAAGTAAGGAGAAAATCTACTAAATGACGAGTAATTAACTGTTATTTATTATTACATAAAAACACGATGTCATTATTTATTTCTTTTATGTTAAGAAAAAATACTGTTGAAAATAACTGTGTGCTCGTAACTCACCTAAACCAGTTGCTGACCGATTCACCGAGGTCCTCTCTATATAGGGAGTAACGATAGATAAGGGGAGGTAACCAATCTACTCGGTAAATAGGTCAGTAACTGGTTTCCAGATTTATCTGCGCGCGCTCGTTTTCGAAACGGGAACCAAAAAAGCTTCTGAGATGGATGTCAAGTGTGTGGGGTCACACTCTGACACACAAACCAGTACTACAACGTTATACCGAGGTACCCGTAGAAACGAGCGGAAATTGTGTACAATGGTTTTTACAAGCGGTTGGCGAGGTACACGTACCGAGGTCTAGGGAAAAGTACCTCGCTAATTTTTGGTACCTCGAAGTGTGGCTGTGTACTTCTATGAAGTACCTCGATGTGTGATATAAACCAACGCACACACACACACACACACACACACACACACACACACACACACACACACACACACACACACACACACACACAATACACAATGTGTTTAGACGGTTCTTGAAAAAATAACAACATTTTTAAACATGTTCAGAGCATAATAAAAAAGTTTTTAATTATTAATTGGGATATACTTTTGGTTGACGTTTTTTTTTAAAATATAAAAAAATAAAACATACTATTATCGATACTATGGGCACATATGTATTCAAAGAGGTTATCTAAGTTGTATTGGTTGCAAAATATCTAACGAAGTGGATCCATTTTTGGCAATTTCTGCTTCTGTCTGTATTTTTATCTTAAGATAATTAAGAAAAATGTTGAAGTTTGGGATACATTTTTTTATTTTCATGTTAAATATGAATGTTTTTATTAAGATTAATATAAAATTTAAAACATCGCTGTAAACCTTTTTGTCGATAATACCAAAAAAAGCCATTTCTTTGTTTAATTTTATTTCAATATTCACTTGTTTTAGAAAGTACTGCAGTTTTGTCCATAATTCTTGAATGTAAGCGCATTCCCAAAATAAGTGGTCAATTGTTTCAATATCTGATTGGCAAAACTCGCACAAACTACACTCTTTCAGTCCGCATTTTGTTAAAAATTTATTTGTTGGGATTATTCGAGATAAGAATTTATATTGAAAGTTACGCAGATATGTATCAATGGTTGACTTAAATGGAATTATATATATTATTCTCCAGTCGGTATTTTCATTTACATTTAATTGTTTTTTCCATTTCATTTCAGTAGAGTTGTCATTTGTATTTTGTGATTTTTGTTGTATACTATAAAGTGTTTTGTTTATTTGCTTGGAATTCTCTATTACATTACAAAACGTTTTTTCTGGCATTGTACATGTATTTATCCCTTGTGTTTGCAATATTGTTTTATATTCGTTTGGAATTGCGGATAATAGTGAATAATAATTTTAAAATTCTTGTGGATTTATGTTATATAAGTATTGCATTTCACTAAACGTATAATATGTATTTATTTGATAATTGTAAAAATGGCCAATTGTTTTTACACCCTTATTATACCAGTTTACTAGGAATATAGATTTGTTATTGATTTTTATATCTTTGTTGTTCCATATAACATAATGACATAAGGGGATATTTTTTTGTGAATTATTATATTGGTTTTTGATGTTTTGCCATGCGGTAAGCATCTCTTTTAAGAATACATTTTCTTTACTTACTTTATTTATTATTGCTTCATCTAAGTTACATTCAAATATAAGACTTGTTCCAACGTTTTTTAGTTTTTCGTGTAGCAGGAGTTTCCATTTACCATGATTATTTTTATCTAGGAATCTTTTAACCCAGCCCGCTTTTATGGCGTTCAAAAAACAATTGATGTCTGTAAGCTTAAGGCCTCCATTTTCATAAGGTTGAGTTAATCGTTTTCTTTTGATTTTGTCTGGCTTATCATCCCAAATAAATTTAAACATAGATGTTGTTAATCCATCTAATACTTCCTTTGTTGGATTTGGGAGAACTGAAAAAGGATATATTAATTTTGGTAATGCAAAAGTTTTTATTACAGTGGACTGGAGGATGGATGTTGCAGCATACTCCAGTGCAAGTAATCGGCAGTCAGGAGATAGGTTCCTCCATCCTTTTGGTGGCCAGCGTAAACCTTGTACGAGCGTAATTGCCTCATCCGGAACAGAAGACCAATCACGTTTGGAAGGGGGTAGCAGAGGCATTGCCCCACTGACCAGAAGTGCCGTCGCATGCGTTTGTAGGAGTGTGTTGGCAGGGGTCGGCACGTAGTGTTCCACCGCAGACAATGGAGAAGGGGAATACCTCGCGACCTCGCTTTGAGCCTCGGTGGTTGGGGATGTTGGATGATATACAGGTGTTGAACCTCTAATAGGTGATAGAAGGCATCGGACAGAAAAAGGGACTGTTGTTGTGGGTAACATTGATGAAGTGGTGATGGGACTCCTAATAGTTGGTGGTGGCTTGAAAACAGATGCTGTTGGCAGGGAAGGCAGGTTGGCAGTGATGGGTGCTTGGAGTGTGGCTGCAGGCGTCGACATCATGGCTGGAACAGGACAGACGGAAGATGTGTTAATAGGTGACAGATTGGTTGAAGATGGTGTCTGGCTGGAGAGTAAAGTGTTGGCTGTGGAGGCGATGACGGCAGTTACCTCATTGGTCTTTCGGAGAGGGGCGATTGCGGTAGTTGATGATGGAGTCTGGCTGGAGAGTAAAGTGTTGGCTGTGGAGGCGATGACGGCAGTAACCTCATTGGTCCTTCGGAGAGGGGTGATTGCGGGGGTTGAAGTTGGTACAGGGATGATCAATGAAGATGCAGACACTGTGGGGAGGGGAGACAAATCAAAGGATGGCATGGATTGGAGGGGTAGCTGGACGGGTGATGATGGATCAGATAGGTGGATCGACATTGGAGACGGTATAATGTCGATTTCCGATTCTCTTATTGCCTGGAACACAATGTCGCTCCTCTTCTGCACCCTTGCAACCAACCGGTCCTCAATCCCAAGCAATTGCGCGATATCCATATAAAGATCTGGATAGTCCTCTTCAGCCCAGGGACCTTGAGGTTGAGTCTGCGAAAGAGCAATACAATCCTGTCGCCGCTTCAATGCGCTCAAAGACTTTTGATTTTGGAAGATCCCCTTCTTAATGGTGGTCTTATAGACAGAAGGTCAATCTTCCAAATACGCCACAGCACCGAATTCATCTAGTCGGATGTATGAAACACTTCCAGAAGATTTTCGTTTCCTGGATTTTGCAGACGATTCACATCCCAACTCCCAACCCTTAATCCATGAAGAAATTCCAGGAGATCTACCTGCAGCCCCCTTTGTTACAAGATATTTTGCGTAGGACGCAGTGGCGCTGTTGGGGTTTTCAACTTCATGGCACTTGATGAATGCAGCTGGCTCCGTAAAGAAGTAGAAGGCCACCTTATTGCTGAAAAGGTCATTTGGTGCTACTCGGAGCTCAATGGGGTGCTTTGACTTCGCGTGGTAGCGTAAATCACCAGAACGGCTGAAGAGTTTGGGTCGATGATCAACACAGAAGGGGCAGATGAGTTGATATCCAAATTGGCTTGTATCCTGCAAGTACACAAGGGAAATACCTAACTGATGAGCTGATATGCTTTAACGTAGAATCTAATCATTCTCTGGAGTAAATCGCAATCGGGTGATCAAGCCAACTTCATTACTCAGCGTATGGTGCGCACCATTCATCATTCAATCTTCATTTAAGCATCATCATTTGTATCGGTATCAAATTATCATATTGCAGGATTCATGCAAATTTCAGAAGTTTGCCATCGAGTGATTGCAACCACAGCGAAGATTAAACAATATATATATAATAAAGTGCAGATTGTATTGTTGTAGGAAGTGGTCTGTGTGAAGATAATTTGTGAGCTGTGTAAATTGTACTGATAAATATCTACTTTGCGTTAAGAATCCACTTAGGGATTTCGCTTCCGTTGAATCGCATCAACCTGTCAACATGGATTGGTTTAGCTTTGTGTTTCTTGGACTTCTTTATAAGATAGACAAGATCGTCTATCTTTCCTAATACAAGATATGGCCCTTGCCATTGTGGACGTAGTTTACTACATACACTTGGTTTGCGTGTTGAATCCAGTAACCAGACAGGGTCACCAACCTTGAATTGCCTAGTTTTTGCGAGGTCATAATGTCGCTTGCGGTAGACCACCTTTTTCGCAAGAACTTTACGAGCAACATCATGGATGTGTTCCAAATTTGCACGTAGGTCTGACACATAATCGTCAGGAAAAGGTTTTTCGTTTGTACCAGACCCTGGTGGCAGTCCAATGCAGGCCTGCAAGGGTAATGTGATTTCTCTACCAAAAACCATTTTGTTGGGAGACTGTCCGGTGCTAGTGTTGATGGAAGACCGGTAAGCCATGAGTACTTGTGGCAGAAACTGGTCCCAAGTTCGTTGGTTTGAGGCAGAGTACATGGTGAGCATGGTACCTAGAGTGCGGTTAAAGCGCTCAACCATTCCGTTGGACTGCGGATGCAATGGAGTGGACAGAGTATGCCTTATTCCCAACAAGTCGCACATGTTTTTAAAAAGAGATGAGGTAAAACAACTACCCTGATCCGAATGTATTGATAGAGGGACTCCAAATCGCGAAACATAATTGTCGACAAATGCTTTTGCAATAGTTTTGGCTTCTTGATTTGGTATCGCAATGGCTTCAGTCCACCGTGTAAAGTAGTCGCATATCACAAGGACAAATGCATTACCAGATTCAGACCTGGGAAGCGGCCCATATATGTCCACAGCACACCGCTCTAATGGGGCTAAGGTGTGATTCTGACCTAGGGGTGACTTAGGCGGCTTAGATTTCTTGCGTGATACGCAGTGTGTACACATCGCGCAGTACCTCTCAACGTCTTCTCGCATACTTGGCCAGAAGAAAGTTTGCCGAATCTTTCCTAGTGTCTTCTCGACACCCAAGTGAGCACCAGACGGAATGTCATGGAAGTAATAAAGTACATCTTCTCGTCTGTGAGACGGTACGACAATCTGATCCCATTTGTGAAGCTCATCCTCATGCCATGTACGTACTAGGAAACCTCTACTAACATTCAATCGGCCCCACATGCGCCAAAGGATTTTGACAGCAGATGCTTTGTCACTGACAGCCTGCCATTGTGGCCTTGTCTCAGAACCTTCAAGAGCTTGAATAAGGTATGCAATGCAAGGATCTCTCAGCTGCTCGGTTTTGATTTCTGTGGGTGACCAGTTACTAAGAGTAGCCATTGAAGGTTTGCATTGGGACTTTTCATTTGCTTTGGATCGTGTAACGGCCCTTAAGCGATCATTGTCATGCTTGTCTACCTCAGGGAGACAATTTTCAGGTGTAGCAGTTTGTTGCTCGGACACTTCATCACTGAGGCGTTGTTGCCGGGCACAATTACAGCACGGATTGCGTGAAAGGGCATCAGCATTCCTGTGCTGTGACCCACTACGGTGCGTAACCTCAAGGTTATACGTACCAAGCTCCTGTAGCCAGCGTGCAAATTGCCCAGTAGGGTGCTTCAGGTTTTTCATCCAGCTTACCGCTGCATTATCTGTCCGGACAAGGACTGGCTGTCCGTACAAATAGGAGTGAAGTGCTTTCAACGCATTTATTACAGCAAGCAACTCCTTCCGTGTAACACAGTATGCTTTTTCATGGGAGTTGAGAGCCTTACTGTAATATGCAATCACAGTTTCGGTCCCGTTTTGAATTTGTGAGAGGACAGCACCAGTTGCTATGTCACTGGCGTCAGTGTCCAGGACAAACTTGGAACCAGGAACCGGATAACCTAGAATTGGTGAGGAAGTTAGAGAAGTCTTTAGAGATTGGAATGACTCGTCGCATTCTTGTGACCACTCAAATTTGGAGCTCTTATCCGAAACCTTGTGCAAAGGTTTCGCTTTAAGCGCAAAGTCCTTGACGAAGCGCCTATAATACGAGCAAAGTCCCAGAAAGCTCTTAACCTCCTTTGCATCTCTCGGCGTTGGCCATGTCAGCACTGCTTCAATCTTTGCTGGGTCAGTAGAGATACCATCCTCTGAGACAATGTGGCCAAGAAATTTTATTTTATTTTGAAACAAGCTGCATTTTGAGGGCTTACATTTAAGGTTAGCATCAAGAAGCCTTTCGAAGATATGTTCAAGGCGGGCTAAGCCTTCGGACACAGTGGCACATGGAACAACAATGTCATCCATATATAGGAGACACTCCTCCTACTGTAGACCTCTTAGAACGTTCTCCATCAGCCTTTCGAATGTAGATGGAGCATTTGCCAGTCCAAAACTCATTACTGTAAATTGGTACAGCCCCATAGTTGTTGCAAAAGCGGTCTTTTCTTTGTCAGCATCACTCATACCGACCTGCCAGTAGCCGCTATTAAGATCAAGCGAGCTGAAATATTTGGCGCCAGAAAGTGAATCGATGCAATCGTCAACCCTTGGAAGCGGGTATGCGTCTTTGATGGTGACGTCATTTAGGCGCCGATAGTCTATACAGAACCGCGGGGTGCCATCTTTCTTGGTCACTAAAACAACTGGAGAAGCCCATGCACTGCTTGACGGCTCTATGATGCCACGTTCCAGCATTTTTGTAACTTCTTCCTTTTCAATTGCACGTGTACCAAGTGGTAAACGTCTTGGCGGTTGCCGAATTGGTGCAGCTTTACCAGTGTTGATGACATGTTTGACTAGTGAGGTTCGCCCAATGTCCTCAGAAGATTTGGAAAAGACAGGACTGTACTTGCAAAGCAAGTTTTGAAGATCAGATTTTTCCTGATCATTTAGATGGACTGAACTGCGATCATACAGATCAGTAAGGTGCTGTGGCAAAGTGTTACATTCAACTTGTTGAGTCACACGCGCAACACGATGTTGTTGCGTGTTTTCAAAGAAAGGTTTGCAGGTGCCAAGATGCATTCGTTTGAAGATTGTGACAGGTTCTGAACCATAGTTAACAACATTAACTAGAACATTCTCTGAGTGTGTTTCAACAATACCGCTCATGGGAAAAACTTCCTTTTCAGCCATAACATCAGGATCTGGTTCTACAAAACCAAGTGGTGCCATATATTCAGCAAGGGGAATATTGACTGGAACCCACATTCTAGAATGTGCAGGTATCTTGACCGTGTCACGAACCTCTACACGACATATTTGACTGGAGCCGCCCACAGTTTGAAGTGGTACAATATCGGACCCCATCACCAAACAGGACTTTCCGTAATTGATGTGGTCCACATTTCCGCGAAGAAAATCCTGACCTAGGATTCCATCTGAATCAATGTCACCAACCACAAAAGTAACATCGTAGCACTCCTTACCAAGCTGAACCACAAGGTCGACTTTGCCAAGGATGTTCATTTGTTGCCCACTCACCGTGTGAAAAGATTGAGTAACTGGGGTCATAGAATTGCAATATTGTTGAATATTTGCAAATGTTTGAGTGGAAATCAAAGAAGTTGTCGCGCCGCAATCAACAAGAAATCTAACAGGCTTAGAAGCAACCGTGCCGGTAACATAGAAACCATTGTCATAAGTGTGTGTATCCGCACCGGCTCGTGCAGAATGCATTGGAACAACGTTATCATAACAAGGTGTGGGTCTGTTAATAATCTGCACCGACTCTTGACCCTCAGAGTCGGTTGAAACTAGTTTTCCGACCTATTGTCGTTCATCTGGCGGCGAGATGAAGAGCCATCAAGAACATTGTGTTTCTGCTCAAACATGCGATTGGGCGGTTGTTGATTGTGGTGTAGCATATTGTTGGTGTTTGTGAACCTGTTTCTCTCAGTGTTGTTCGGGCAATCGCGCCAGTAGTGATCATTGGCTTTGCATCCAAAGCAACCAGGTGATTGGGGCTTTTTGTGGCGAGAGTTCTGAAATGGTGGGCCTCTAGGACAGACCTTTTCTAACCTGTCCAGACGTGACTCGATACGCTGAAGACACTTGCGCATATCAGTGTCAGAGTTTGTAGAGCTCTCTTCACTGAGTGCCCTTACAAATGTGGAATGCGTAACAAGAACTGCCTCGTAGCGCTCAATAACATTAACAGCATCTGTGATTGTGCGACAGCCATTATCAATGCACCGACACTGCATATCGGGTGAAACCTGTTTATAAAGTTGATTGAGTGCAAGGCGCTCTTGGGAATGTATGTCCAGGTCTTGGTAGGCTCTCTGGGCCAACTGGCGTAGGTCATCCGCTAGAGCTGCAATTGATTCACCCCTTTGCCTGCGCCGGCTTTCGAACTTCAAAAGCCAAAGGTTTTGATGCTTGCTGTTACTGAAGCGCGAAGCAAGTCTTCTACAGAGCAGAAAATAATCCCTTTTTTCAGATTGGGGCAAGCTCATGTAGAATGACCTTGCAGAGCCACGTAGGCAGCTGGCCAAGACAAGACATTTGGATTTATCATCCCATCCAGAGAGCTCTGCACAGTCCTCAAAATGTGACATGTATGCTTCAAAGTCACCGGAGCCCTCATAATTATCTGGCCTTATCAATGAAGGATGAACTACTGGAATTGCAGGGGGTGCACAGTTACCTCGATGTTCGAATCGTGGTCTACTAAGTTGTGTTTCACGATGTGTGTGTGAACTGTTATTGTTTGAAGAGAAATAGTGTTCTGCATCGCCTGTCACATTGACAAAACGATCGTCATCGGGCATGTGTCGATCAACTGAAGGGCGATGGTTTTGAGTATCATTTTCGTCATTCTCATGGTGATGATTTTCTGTGTTTATGTTGTCTGAAGTGTCATTATTTGAACGAAGATTAAATGAGATATCAGGGTCTGGGGATGCCATCTTTTATGTGGTGTAGATAATGTATTAGTTGTAGTTGCACGTAGTAATAGTTGAGTGTGACCTCGGTTTACTGATTTGTGTGATTGAATAAATTTAAACTGCTTTAATATCAATGTGTTTGTTTTTCTTTCTAACGTTAGGCTGGGTTCGTATCACTCGGAAAATTATTTAAAAATAAACCGCGCTTCTGACACCAATTGTAATACTTAGACACTTCTAAGTTGTCAGGATAGAACAAACGACCGAGTTAAGGTTTAACAAATCTATTCATTCAAATCGTAGAACGCGTCTTAAGAAGTTTGGTTTACGAATAAATAACTATAAGTATGATGAAGGTGCGCAGCATCACTGTTACTTGATTACTATTTTAAATAACTTAAAAGAATACTTAAGATTTTACAGAACTATTCCCTACCATTATGATGGCTTTAGCTTAAGCTGGTAGGTTTCCGACTTTTAAATGACGTGGATTTTGAGTCATTGACCGAGGTGAAGAATCCGTGATGCTGCGCGCTATTTATAGTGAAGATGCTTTAGGATTCCGAAACTTAGGCGTCCCAACCAATCAACGTGCACTTAGGAATTCCTTAACCAATAAAACAAGTTTACAAAGAGCCATTTTCCTAAACAGCATTTCGGAATCCTAAATCAACAAAGTAAGTCAATAATATGAGTTGTTACATTATAAAAAGCAATTTGTATTAAAACACATAACATTAATACATAATATCAGGCAGAAATGTTCTGCATTTAAATTCTGTTAAACATTTTAATAATACAATGGAAACATGAAACTATATGATGCATAGGCTTTCTACGCCTAACAAAATAGTTCCAAAGCATTTGCAACTGGAACATAACTTTACCCAAATGCAATACACAAATGCATCCTTAGATTAATATTACAAGTGAAAGCCATTAATTTTGGAGAACAATAGTTAGGAATAACAAATTATATTGTGCAATTGAAAATGTAGGTCGTATTCCTACACAGCTGGCTGACAGCGTCATAGTAAACAAACATGGAGCGTATTTTTGGATTGGAATTACTGAATTGTGACAAACAATGGATTGTTAGCAAGTATCTGGAGTTAATAAAACATGTGTAAGTAGATTTAATTGATAATTTCATAACTATTACACATTACAGTATGTTAAAAAAGACCCACTTAAACCAACTGTCAATACCGCTTGGTTTAACACGGATAAAACCCGTGTTTTAACTTGAGTTGTACACATTTATTTGCAATGGGTATATTGCAAAAATGATGCAATAAGTAAAAGTAATGCAATTATAAGCAACATAAATTAAACTTGTACGGTAGAGGACATAAAAAACAGTAAGTGTAAAATGTTCTCAATGGTACAGGATATATAACACAGGAAGTGTAAAATGTCTTAATGGTTGAGGGGATATAGCACATAAAGTGCAAAATGTTCTTAGTGGTAGAGGATAACACAGGAATTGTAAAATATTCTATTTGCTTAACATACAAGATATACTTGTACTAGATGTAAATAAATGTCATTTGAATGGTTCAATTTATAAGTATACTTTGAAGTGTTAACAGATTTTATTATAATTATATCAATAATATATGCCCCAATATGCTGTGAATTGGACCTTATAGTGATCAAGCCCTTTCTATAGTGGTGATAAATGATAAACATGTATACAAGTACAATACTAAACAAGAGTACCGCATAACGGGTGCCAAGCTCGGCTACGGGTGCAGTTTTGAATAAATGAAAGCTTGTCAGAATATATTTTGTAAGGTAACCGTGACCTTGACCTTTGACCTAGTGACCCAAAAATGGGTGTGGCGTGTAGAACTCATCAAGGTGAATCTACATATGAAGTTTCAAAGTTGTAGGTGGAAGCAATTTGATTCTAGAGCCAAGTTCAAAACCTTAACAAAATGTTAATGTTTTAGCACGACGCGGACGGCGCCGCGGACGTCGGACGACACGACGAGCTGGCAATGACAATACCTCGGGTTTTCTGCGAAAACGCCGAGCTAAAAATCAAATGATTCATTTAATTACTTTTATTTTTATTATTATTTCGATTATTATTACTGTAATTTTATTATAATCTTCATTCTTAGGAATGCTCCAACAGTGGGGATTAAACCTGTGACCTCTTGGTCACTAAGCCGACACGATATTTGCTACACCATGTCGACTTCTGAATTAAATAAATTTATTTACCCATATTTTAACATATAAATAAATGAAAGGCCCAAAGTCGCTCACCTGAGATACAAAGAAACTGACCTGTTCTGTGCAGCCCAAGATAGCATGAGAACAAATGTTCTGACCAATTTTTATGAAGAGTGAACTATATATGTTAATTTTAGAGTGTTAACAAGTTTTTACTATAGCCATATAAGTAAAAATGCCCCGCCCCTAGCGACCATGTTTTTCACCAGACCAGAACTACTTTTAAACTCATCAAAGATATGATTGGAACAAATTTTCTGACCAAATTTTATGAAGATCGGACAATAAATATGACCTCTAGAGTATTAACAAGGCAAACATTGATGCTGCATGACACACAATGGACAAAAACTAATACAAAAGCTAACCATGAGCACATTGAGCTCAGGTGAGCTAAAACACACGAAATTATACAGTTTAGCATAATTAAATGATGAAGTATAGCTCATTAATATGCAAAAGCAATTAAAAACTCTAATAAACAACCATCAAGAAAAATGTCATTGGCAAACAAAATATAGTACACGAATAATATTTTAAAACTTCATACAACACAAATTAAAACTAAATTGTCTATGGCATATAAACGATGTCTAAACAATACAATTAGATATGAAATTTCAATATGCCATTTTGAGATTTATATCATATACCTAAGAGTATGATACCATTAACTCAATTTTGCAAAGGAGCACTCATACTACAATTTCTATTTATTTCGTAAAGAGCAAGTACATTAAAAAATCGTTCAATATCCAATATTATGTTTTTAATAAGTAATTGATAACGTAAAGGATTATTACGAAACGGGATTGTTTTTGTTCCATGATTTTCATTACACCATAATGATGACCAAAAGATTAAATAGCATGGGGTATAGCCATTCTCTGAGACAGACGCCGACACTTTTTAAAAATATAAATACAAAATATTGGGTAACTTATATTGGGCATTTCTTTGAATTGACAATAAAAAGGATGTCCACTAAGCCCTATCAGTTTATTATATGTTTTAAATAACTAGTTAAATATATGATACGAAATGCTAACATGAAAGAAATTTAAAAAGTTTACATCAAACTTAAACAAATATTATTTGCCAATGATGATCGTCTTGATGGAAATCAAAAGTCATAGAAATTCTTAACTATATCAAATTTAAAATTGAATGACAATATGTGCTCTGTCGTAAAATTACATGCATTTATGAATAAAACTTTAAAATTGTGTGCACACAAATAGTGTAATAGGATCTGAGATTATGCAAAAAACACACTCAGGATAACAATGTACAATACAAATGTAACAATAATTTATTGAACACAATATATGTCATCCAGGCTTTGAACAATTATATAAATGGATAAAATAGAATCTTTCATTAACATAAAACAATGGATAAAATAGAATCTTTCATTAACATGAAAAATCACAGTTATCAAAACATTTGCCTTGCAAAAACTTATATAATATACCAATTTACAGTTTAAGAAAGACAAAAAGAAATAAATATCAAAATAAATAAAGGGACCTGTTCACAGATGTTCGTATTTTTGAAAATGTCATTTAATTATTAAACTTATAAAACTATAATATTCGGAATATATTTTAATTATTATAATAACATGGTAAACAAAACAGTAAAACATGTATAATAATAAATAATAATAATAATAAATGAACATACACATATGAACAAATTCTTAGTCAAGAGTGTTTATTCGCTTGTTTCAATACAATGCATATGTTATTTACTTAATCTTTGACAAATTAAAAAAAGATTGTCATTAAGGTAGCGCACCCCTAATGATTTCCCGCGATTTATTTTACGATCATTGCCGATCTTCAATGATCGGTTATTTCCGAGAGATGCACTTTATTTTTTCAAACTTCGAATTTTGATATGTGTTAACCTAATTTATTTAGAATACATTTTTTTCACTATAAATATTGACTTTCATCCAATAATCATCTAAAAAAAAATTATTTCGCGATTTCTTCAAAGATCGACGACCTTTTTACCTGTTTACTTATGGATATCTTATTTCAGGTTGCACTGAAGTGAAGTGACCGAGTGGTTAAGGCGACTTGAAATCTTTTGGGATTTTCCCGCGCAGGTTCGAATCCTGCCGACATCGCACAATTTTTGCGACGCGTTTTATTTCTTTTCTAACGTAATTTGATTTAATATAGCATATAAGCTATGTTTATTGTTAAATATGTTGAAAATTGTATGCACATCCTTCAATTTTAAAATTAAATTAACGTTATGGCTAAATTGGGTAATTTACTGCTGAAAATACGAATGATGCATGTTGCATTTTTATTTTTATTTCAAAAAGTAAACGGTAAATCTGTCTATTTCTTGGTATTTTTGCTGTATTTAGTGTTTCTATAAAAAAAATAGTTTAACATATAACTTAAATGATACAATTTTGAATTTTATGACAATTTGTTTTTAACCGACCCAATTTTTACTTGGCTGAAATCACTTACATTTCATGGCGCTATTCCATAGATAAAAATTTGTAAAAAATAAATGTCTGTAAAAGAATACTTATTTCATCTTGTTTAAATTTTAAGTTAACACCTTTACTGCATCTGTACACACCAACTGCATGCCCATATTTGGAAATTTGAACTAATTATGGAACTTTTTTATACCCCAGGGGTGAAAATAAACTGGACAAAAGCCGAGCGTGAGGGTGGTTTTGAAAAAATCGGTATTTTAAAAAAAAACATGGAAAGCCTTACTACAAATTTGCATGTAGTTCAGTGAAATGATGCTGATTATGAAAATAATTAAATTATAAATTCTTGGTAAGGAAATATATAAAATGAGATTTATAATTATATAAATTACTTCCCTTGAAAATAATTGTCTGTAACAAATCTCTATTTTTAGTAGCAAATAATTAAAAGCCACTACCGTGACTGTAGATTCACCACTCAAAATGTGCAGCTCCATGAGATACACATGCATGCCAAATATATAAAGTGGCTATGTTCAATATTGAATAATTTTCTCCCTTTTAAAAGCTTATAACTTCCCTTAAATCTGTATTTTTTACCGTAGACCTTAAAGGATGACCTTGACCTTTTACCACAATGTGTTTGTCAGAAACACAATGCCGCCTACTGCGCCGCTTTGATTTATTTTACAAAAATATAAACGTGGGCAGGTCAGATAACTATGTCCATTTAAAGCTTATTACTTCCCTTGACTTTGTTTTTTGCACCCTCTACCTTGAAGGATGATGTTCACCTTGAAATTCTACCACTCAAAATGTGCAGCTCCATGAGATACACATGCATGCCAAATATCAAGGTGCTATCTTCAATATTTAAAAAATTATGGCCAATGTTAAGGTTTTAGCATAACGCCTACGGCAGACGGCGAGCTGGCTATGACAATAGCTCGGGTTTTCTCCGAAAACAGCCTCGCTTAAAATCTAGTCAATGCGGAAAGTGTCACACTAACAAACTTCTAGTCATGGCTCAAATCCAATGTCATTTTGACTACGCATGTTGTTTTTGGTATCATAGTATTACTAAATATTGGAAAGATAAACTTCAGGTCACAATTTTTCTTTTAATAAGGTTTGTCCTCAACCTAGTTCAAAAACCATATATAGGTAATGAACATTTTAAGGTTTTGAATTGGCTACTTGTTCAAACAGAGAGTGGAACACACTACCCTTTGTCATGTTTTCAAAATTAAAAATGGTTTGGCTCCTGAATATATGAGTGAAAACTATTCCCTTTGACACTCTTCATTCATACAAGAAGACTAGGTAAAGTGAAAGTGGGTGCTATAATTTACCTAAAGTCAAAGGTTTCAGTGCTAAATCTTTTGCATATAACGCTTGTGTTCTGTGGAACAAACTAGCTTCCTCTTTAAGGAATATTACAAGTTTATCTAATTTTAAGTTGTCACTTAAAACCCATCTTCTTCATAAGTAATCATCCTTTTAGATCTATATAGTTAGATTTTAATTGATCCACATTTTAATATGTCTACTTGTTTATGCAAATAATTGTCTTTTTAAAAAACTGATTTCTAAACATTATCAAACTAACAGAAAGAGTATAATGTTTTCACAAATATGGGACGACCTCTCAAATCTGGACAGCAGGACACACAAGCTAAAAAGCAGGACTGTCCTGCCAAAATTGTGATGTATGGCATGTAATTAATTCGTCCCTAAAATACTTTTTGTCTGAATGCTTGTGTAAATTGAAACCCAAGCAACAAGCTCCAGGAGGCTTAAAAAGCCTTAAACATGACCCCTATCAACTAAAATTACAGGGATTGTAACAAACTCTTTTTAAATGGTTAAACCACTTTGTTCTATACAAATTGTTTTTCACTGCAAATATGTGGACCCGCAACAAATACAAGGGGTAATTCATCATTTGTGTTCTGTGGAACAAACTACCTTCCTCTTTAAGGAATATTACAAAATTATCTAATTTTAAGTTGTCAGTTAAAACCCATCTTCTTCATATGTAATCATCCTTTTAGATCTATATATTTAGTTTTCAATTGATCCACATTTTAATATGTCTACTTTTTTATGCAAACAATTGTCTTTCATAAATCAAATCTGTGATATTCATCTCATGCCTCTCTATGTCAATACCATCAATATCCAAGAACCACAATGGAAATTAGAGATTAGGTTCTCTTTCTTGTGTTATCCTTGGTTTGATGTTAATGACATGGTTTCATTTCTCATACATGTTTTATTGTTTTATCATGTTATTATTTATCATGTTGTATCATTATACTGAAATAAATCTATCTAGCTAGTGTTGTCCCTAATTAGCCTATGCGTGCTACACAGTCCAATCAGGGACGACATTTTAAGCACATGGATTAAGCTCCGTTTTGCCAGAGCAAGGCTCTTACAATATGATTGACGTCAACAGAAACACAATACAAAATAAAGGTTTCCAATTACGCAGGCTAAGTGATTGAACAATAGTAAAATGGCGGCCATGTTCTGTCTGGTTACTTTTTTCCCCTCCATTTTGGCATTCAACAAGAGATGTGTTTGTCAGAAACACAATGCCCCCTATTGCGCCCCTTTGAAGCCATAAATTTGACCTTTGACCTTGAAGGATGACCTTGACCTTTCACCACTCAAAATTTGCAGCTCCATGAGATACACATGCATGACAAATATCAAGTTGCTATCTTCAATATTGCAAAAGTTATGAAGAAGATTAAAGTTTTGGTTAAAGTTTTTGAATTTGTTTTTTTGACCTTTGACTTTGAAGGATGACCTTGACCTTTACCTTTCACCACTCAAAATGTGCAGCTCCATGAGATACACATGCATGTCAAATATCAAGTTGCTATATTGAATATTGCAAAAGTTATGACCAAGGTTAAAGTTTTGGTTAAAGTTTGGGACACACACATACAATGACAGACAGGCCAAAAACAGTATACCCCCTATCTTTCAATCCGGGGGCATAAAAACTGTGTGGGCGTTACACATGGTTAAATACGGTATAATAGTATGATTGACTTCAACACAAAAACAAGCCAATGTCCAGGCCTCCCGCTCCAAGTCCTGCCAAAAAACGCAGAACTATTGTAGTATCATTTGACTTCTACTCAAACACACCTCAGTGTGTTTTTGGTCAAATTTCAACCCCATTCCCTAACACAAAGTATATATTTTTCCCAAATATCATACCATTCCCAATTAGATTCCCCCCCCCCCCTTTAACCCCTTTTTTTGCAATTAATCTCAACATTTAGTTCATCATCCATCCAGCTATATAAGTTGAACCTTGTAACATTTAAGATTGAAAACATGTTCCTTCTCAATTTTCAAGTAGTTTTCAGCAAAAACCAACAAGCCCATTTCAACAATTTCAGTCATAACAATGTAATTTTTCTCAATCCAAAGAGTCCCGGCCCCATTCCCAAAAGGGTGAAAAAACACACACTACACCTGTGTCCAGACCCCCGGCTCCAAGTCCTGCCAAGAAACGCATGGTCAGCATCAAGGGGAAGCTCTCGCAGTAGGGCACGAATCCAGTGGACAGTCCCATGAGGAAACAGGAGAGGGCTATCAGCAATAGCTTGTCAAATCTGTCGTAGAGGACCCCTGAAGAAGGGACAATGGAAATTCAATTGAGCCACATTCTAGGAAAACTGAGCGTAATGCATGTGCTTTAAGTGCTACTATTTACACTTTAATAGATGAGCGTAATGCATGTGCTTTTATTGCTACTCTTTACACTTTAATAGATGAGCGTAATGCATGTGCTTTAAATGCTACTCTTTACACTTTAATAGATGAGCGTAATGCATGTGCTTTAAGTGCTACTCATTACACTTTAATAGATGAGCGTAATGCATGTGCTTTAAGTGCTACTCTTTACACTTTAATAGAATTTTTGTTTGACAGAAGTATCTTCATAACAAAAACCCAGTCTGGGCGTAATTTTAGTGTTATCCCTGATTAGCCTGTTTGGTCTGCACAGGCTTATCCGGGACAACACTTTACACATACATGTACATATTAAGCCTCTTGTTTACAGCCCAGCTCCATCAAAATAACTTTTTATAATTCTCAAATGAGAGAATCAGACATGCATGTGTTACAGCAAGTATCCAATGGAACAGGTAGTGAACAGCCACGATGCAGACTCGAGGTCTTTGTTAACAATCTGACGTAGGTCTGTAATGGATGGCCCCGTTTGTCCCAGCATCCATCCCTGTAGAGTAGCAAAAACAATTGCAATGCGCCTGGCTCTGTGAAAACAGGGTTTAATGTTTGTGCAAAAAGTGTCATCCCAGATTAGCCTGTGCAGTCTGCATAGGCTAATCAGGGATGACGTTTTCTGTTTTACGATAGTTTATGCCGAATATTTGACTTGTGATAAAAATGATGCCGTTATTTGAATATGAGTTGTGACGACCCTAGAGTGTCCCGGATTTAAAGGTTACGCATACATAACCATTGAACTCTCAATGACAGTTCAATCTATGGCAATCAAAACAAAAATTAATATGACAAAATAATAATTATTATAATGTAACATACAATATCATAATACATACATCAAGTTTGCGAAACATTTCAAACAATACAATCTTCTGTTCAACACAAGATATAAAATAAAATATCAACAGGTATGTGTATCGATCGCAATGGACAATCAGTTTGTGATAAAATAATAGAACAACAAAATAGGGGATTCATAATGAATGCCCCTGTTGAAAATGTAAAGTCAATCAGTGCCTTCAGAGTTGATATAAAATATTGAATTAGAAACATGATAATGTCGAAAACTATTTTAAGGCTTAACTTATGTACTGCAAAAAACTGCAAACTTACCAAGCCTATATAAGCCTATATAAGTCCAGAAAAGCCAAAACGAATGAATAAATCTTTGTCTGTAAGGCAAGTCTACTTTAAGTCTAGCGCAAAGTCGCAAATGCTTGTAGTTGTCTGGTATGAGGTTCGTTTCTGCTGTGTCATGGTGTTTGTCTAAAAATAATAAAGAAGAACAAAACATGCTCAGTTTAACCCTTTCCCACTCAGAAGTAAAATGCAAATGGCTTTGGGCAAACAGCATAAAAACAGAACAGCCTGCTTCTCATCAGTATCTAAGGGTTGAAAAAGAAGCCTTTTAAACTTCTAGTAAGAAAGGTCTTCAATTAAATTTAACTTTCTAAGGAACTACAAATGCGCTAAAAACGTATCTAAGTGGTAAAGGGTTATATCTATTTATTTTATTCCATCAAAAACCTAAGGTTTACTGAGACATTCTGAATTCCGTTTTTTCCAAAGAACTAGAACATGATGTCTTAAACTAAGATATTGTGAATCCTCCCTAAGTAAGGATCAAATCTGAAACCTCCTGGTCACTAGGCTGACAGGGCCCTTGCTACACTTTGGGGGATTAGGGCTAGGGCCAGGGTCCTTAGAGGTGGGAATTTCGCGTCGTTTTGGTCGAAAAGGGGAATTTAAGAAGATCTTTTCACCAACAATTCAACACCTAAAATTGCTATATTTTAATGTGATTTACATAAATATACATTGAATCAAAGGAAAGTAGCATGAAACCAGCTGGAAACATAGGTATAAAAGTTAAATAAAAAATGTTTTTTTTGTGGAGGCGGGAATTTTTAGCTGAAATAGGGGAAAAAAGTTTTTCATGGGGGAAGCCGCTGATATTCAGCGGTAAAAAGTGCAAAACGAGGGCCCTGGCTGACACCATATCTATTTCCCCAGCACAACCTTCAACAACAAATTTTAAACAGCAGTCTAGAAATATTTGCACATTAGTTTCATTCAAACTATATGAACTTAATTTAAGAATTTACATTGTTATCTATGAATAAGTAACTGGTAAAATAGTACATTCACAATGACTTGGCAAAAGAACATGTTTGGTAAACATTGTAAACATTTGCTGCCTTTGTTTTATTATATGATAGCTTGTGATGAAAACATTGTACATTCTATTTGTTTGTACCTAGCGTTTTTGAACATCAACATTTTAAAATGTTATTTGTAAATAATAAATAGTTGTGAAGTCAAAAACAGAGAATGTTTATTGGCACTTCTTTAAAGCCAATTTCAGATTACTGAGTAATACTCATCATCATGGGTCTTTAAATGTTTATCAATTATGAGTCACAGCTTTTGAACATTTGATCACTGAATTTGTTCTACGCATATGTAACTGTTTGTAAATGTCTCTTCTGTTACATCAGAAAATATTTGTTTTTCATCAGCTTTTTTATAAAGAAACAACAAAAACTTTCTAATTGTTAGGCTATTCAAGTATCACAATTATTTACTTACCACTTTGCTTAGTGTCATCTGCAGGAAGAAATGCATCCGTATCAACTGGTTCAGATGCCATTACTGAGACATGTTTATTAGTTCTATCGTGGTCTTCATGATGGTTAAAGTCAGATAGACTTTTATTTTCATCCTTCAATGGTACTGTCATGGTTCTGGCAAGATTAGAAAACAAAACAATGCTTTTGTATCATTATAACCAAAAAACATCACAGCTGTATAATTATAAGCAAAAAACAACAGAACAAGATAATGGCTGGGAAAAAAAGAAAAAATATTGAGAGGTAGTCTAAATGTCAGACTTGTTTTGGAATAACAACAAAATCTCTTGGGAATTTTTGCATTGGCTAATAATCTGGTGCAACTTATATCATACAAGCCATAATTTTTCAGACCAATTCCGATACATTGAGTTAAATTGTCAGGGACTTTTGCCGATTTTCCGGGACATGTATAAAATGTAGCGATATTTATAGACATATGCATTTTTGGTACGTTGTTTTTGTTTCGCATCGTTAATTGCAAAAGTTCGAAAGCCTATCCGAAATACACTTGATCTATTAACGTCAAATTAAACATAACTACTTCCGTTACTAGATACAAGCCACGTGTTTTCAGTGTAAGCATTCTAAACATAGATGGTGACGTCACTGCGTTATTGTTATGAAGACCGGTGTGTAACGCGTAGTTGTTGATACGCCTTTATTCATTTATAACATTTATATAATAAAAAATACAACAATACAGTACCGTTAGATTGTCAACTTAAATCAATTCACAATACATACAACCAATCACAATAAAACACGCGAACGCAATTCAAATTCAACTATTATTTTTAATGTTATGTTTACTGGGGGTTTAGAACAAGACAATAATAAACCTAGTGAGGATGATGTTTTTATATGCTTACTTTTTTACTCAACTTTTTTGTCGGTTAAACGTGCCAACATAAACTGCTTTTAATTTTTTACTCAGCGATGTTGGACTTCAGATGTGTGAACAACTATCCTTTGCCCTTACGCAGCGGGAAATAATGACGTAGTAGATTAAAGTCAATTCACAACCACATTAAACAATGCCGCCTTTTCGGTTTGACCGCGAACGTGAGACAATCGATATGATAACAGGACCCCTGTTAATTGATCGATATTGACACCTAGCGTAGTCTGCCTATTCGGGTAGGCATTGTCATGGAGACGCTGCAGAGACACACAGATTCGAGGTGCAGTTAAGCCTAAGATAAGGTACATGTATAGATGGATTTTGTAAATTCCGGGACATTTGACAGATTTCCGGGACAGCGGGACAAGTTCTTCATTTCCGGGACTGTCCCGGACAATCCGGGACGTATGGCATGTATGCTTATATATCCCATTAACTGGCTTCTCAATAAAATTGCTTTTGCCAGAAAAGAAAATAGTATCCACAATTAAAATGGTCTCACAATGGCACTTATCTGTGGTCGAGTCCATCATGCAACTAGTTAACTAAAACGTAATAGACAATATGTTAAAAGTCAATTATTTTTTTAAATTGAAAATGCTTGTTCCCATTTTTTTCTAAAACTTCCATAAATAACTACATTTGCTATTATCAGCAGGGCCCCCGGATCATCCTTAAAATTAATCTTGATTACTCAGTGGGTAGCCCTTTAACTTTAACCTTATCATCCGGAAAATAAAAACACAAAAATATTAATTAAATTAGACATTCAGAATACAGTTGACTGAAAAGAAAACAGAATTAAGCATGGTAAACCAGAAGATGTAGCACTTATCCACAATATGTCTTATTCTCACGCAACTACCTCGTTGTGTTTTATCCAGAGTGAGAGACGATACCACGTAAACTCAACAACCTTCTTATCACGCTGAAATTCACACTGAAATATATTTGGCAAATTTAGAACAAGGGGAAGCAATTCAAGTAAATAAAAACAACACTTATCAACACAGCTTAAAGTTCATTAATAATTTAAATCAGAGAAGTAGATAATCTGTTTAATCTGTTTAAATTGATAAATTATTACAAAATAACTCATTATTTTTATTCTATATCATATTGGTTATCGCAATTGATTCGTTTTTTTTTATTTTTCATTTAACATTTATATGGACATGAGAGGCCTAAAAATTACGCGTAGAATGTCATTTCCTGTCATTTCCTGTCGTCTGCAACTGTATCAAGCATGAGAGAAGCAAATGATAACGCAGCAGGATATGGTAAGAAATATTAAACTTGGCCAACCATAGCTATGTGGAATGAATGGGATGTTTAAAGTAACATTAAGAAAGTATACATCTTATTACAAAATACATTGAAAAGAATTAACAGGTCAACAGAGTTGGTTAAATTGTGGTAGCTAACTGACCAATTATCTGCAACTCACCAGTTGTTTATAAAAAATACATATTTTATTCAATATTTTACATGACTGTCCCAGTCCTCTTAGCCGAACGGAACTGTCTTTTTATAAGGATCAGAGTAAGTGCTCGTGTGTCATATGAATAGATATCGTTGCAGAAAAACGAATCATTTTTGTCGTCAGTTGTCAAACGAAAGTACGGTTGATATTAAAATGTTTTATTTTTCTCTTTCATGTTAATGAATATGATTGAATCTAGCAGAAATGATTGACACGTGAATAAAAAGGCTGAACAAACAATCAGGGTAAGTCTGGTAACTGGAAACAAACAATAAGTTGTGTTTGCTTTGTTAGAAGTGTGTGATTCATCAAATCATATTCATTAATGTGTCAACATAATTCAAATCAAATTATAAATTACAAAAAAATGTTCTGATTTGAAATAAATTGTACAGCATTGTACAGCAAAGGGATTATTGTAAAATGAAACATTTCTGAAACTTTAAGTTCTGCCATTGTTTCAGATGGATTTAAACTGGATTTGATAAATAACAGAACCATACAGACTATTTACGAAGTTGCCGAAACTGCAAAGCTATTGTTCAATGCTCACAAAGGTAGGCTATTAATTTTTATCCCATAGGGATATTGTTTTGGCGTTATCCATCTGTCCGTCTTTTCGTCCGAAGCCATATCTTGGAAGTCTTTTGGTGGATTTCATTGAAATTTGGTATGAGTATATATATGGATAATAGGATGATGCACGCCGAATGGCATTGTACACCATGCGATAATAACATAGTTATGGCCCTTTGTATCTTGAAAAAATGAGTGTCCAGAAGCATATTTGGGGGGGGGGGATATCAATTCAAGGAATTTGCTTGTTTAAATATTTTTTTCAGTTCTGCACGGACTGTGAATTGTATAAATTACAGGGAATATAAATTACAGCGTCTATGACGCACAAATATCGAAATAGACGCATCGTTTTGAAATACGTGCGTCCACTCGGACGCATTGCTGAACTGTATCTGTTAACGCATAAGCGATCACGATAAGTACGAACCATCTTATGTACGAGTCAAGAGTGTAGCAATGAACGCTGAGTTTAACCGAATGAGGCTTGAAGACTCTAACAATTCTTTTGATTGGCTCTAGTCCAGCTGCTGCTGTATAATACAAACCAATTAGAATCAATCTTTTAAATAGAATGTGTTATGATATTTTCTAGAGTCCTGGGATGAAAACCTGCTTTAACTTCGTGTAACTTAGTCATAAATAATACAGAAAAAATTCCTCCGAAATAAGGTGTTGAAGCTAAATCCAAAACAAACAAATCTAAACTTTAATAATGGTAGGTCAACGGCTCGCAATTCGGACGTAAACAATAATATTATCACAGTCTGCGAAATAAGCGCACGCCCGTTGGCCTGGGCGTGTAAATTATAGCTCTGGCCTATTAAAATTGCCATATTGTACGCCCGTCGGGCCAGTAGAAATTCCGTGTATCAATATTGTTTCATTTTTAAGTGTGATAAAGTTATTATTTTGTGAGTACTTTGCGAAGATTTCCGACAGAACTTCGTTCAACTTCGCCTAAAATACGAGATTTTAACGCGTACCGATTGGTCCATACATTCAACGGTCATTTTCGAGTCGTAACACAGGCCACGTGGTGAACAATTTAGACTGGTTATTTACTATTGGCACACGTCATGCTGATGTGTTTTCTGCTGAAGTAAACTTATCAACGTACGCGGCTTGCATTTCCGGAATAAGCATCGTTTTACTTTGTAACCTTGTTTGTGTGTTTATTTCCAAAGTTGTAAGTCCCTACGCGCATAGACTGCATAATGCTTAAATACGTAGCTGGAGCGAAGCCAGGCAAGAAACTGCCCACTTCTGATCGTAAGTCAACAAATGACTATGAAAAATCACGGAAACGTGAATTTCAAGAAAAGTGGTAAAAAATCAGTGATGAAGGAGAAGCTTCTTCTGTAAGACAGAGTTTAATAAGCTACCCTTAAAAACACAGCATAAGAAAAAAGTCAACATGTATGATAAAAGTATGCCATCTATGCCTTCACTTGTCAAGTAAACTTCTGGAAAATAACTATCAGGTTGCTTGTTTTACAGGATATGGTTTCTGACTAAGAAGATCTCCAGGATTGACATGACGCCTTATCAGTGACCGCTCCGCCCACTTAATCACGTGGCTCAGCATGAAGAAAACCTAGACAAGCTAACACCAAAATGGCTTCTTTGCCTATAGACTGCATATAGATTTACGCGATATTCCGGATGATTTTATGGACTTGTTTAACACCATATTACACGTGTAAAGGGGTTGATGCCATTTAGTTATTCTGCAAATGCAAAAAATATAAGATTAAAGAGAACATTAGCTATTTATAACGGGTAAATCGGTACATTAAACACGCTCTTAAACGCTTGCGCGCTTCCCGAAATCGAACCAGTTATTACGTGTAATGGTGGTATTTGCAATAAATTAACACTTCACCGGTATTTACCCGTGTTATTAACAAAATTATTACAGAAACATTCCCCCCTACCCGTGTATTTGACACGAAATAGCGCTATATAACTGGGAATTCAGTGAAGTTTTACGCGCTTTCTGACGCCGGGTGGGTACCTCAATCCCACATGTTATTGCGTATAAAAGTGATATTAATCATATTAAACATTGCTTATGGGACATTTATCAATCACTATAATTTAAAGCGCAAAACCAACACAGTCGTTTGGACATTGTCTGATATAAAATTAGCGTTGTACGAAAGGGAATACGGTCAGGCTATTATAAATTAATAAGGCTACCAATATCAGACGCTCGCGCAGGTACCGACTTCCGCGAAGTTACCGCATTTATTGTTTAACTAATATCAGTAATAATAACTCATTTACAATAGCATTTATCGATACGTATTTATTAAAATAATAACAAAATGGTTTTCACTTGTTTCTGACACACACAGAAACGCGATTTTTAACGGGGATTTCGTAAAGTTACACAAATTGGGTACCAAAATTCTCAATTATTTTACATGCACACATAATACATACTTAATAATGCTTAGTTATTGCTTATATGACATTTCAAGTTTGTGAAATAAATAAATGTTCTTTAAAGGGGATCTCAATAATTTTTTAAGCTTCCACTCGCTCTTGTCAAGACCGCATTTCCGCGTTGGAAATGGTATAAATTTAATTCATCTAACTTATCTTTCTGGATACCAAATGTCAGAGTTGCATTAACCCTTTTTACACCGTTTTTACCATATTTCATTTCCGTTTTTTAATCCGAACAAAATATAGAAACTCGTTTAAAAAATGAGATCTAGGCATTCGAGCTCCTAGTGTGGATTAAAAGCGTTTATTGGTGACACCACATGAGCGCAAATGTGTAGATACCGTTAATAAGATAATAAATCACATGTCACCTTCAAATAACATGTATGATGTCAATTAAGTGCATTACTATCAGAGTAATAAAACACAGCATGAATTAGGCTTCATGGTGGGTTTTATTTCTCTTTAAGTAATGCAGATGAACCTCGCTTCTGACCTAGTAACTGATAAAACTATTTTAAAAAAGTGAAATATTATGTGATAATCAGATCGATAACATAAACTATTTAAATCTGCTAGTATATCCGATGAAAATATATTATAATTGTCTTTGACAGTGTTGACGTTCAGTTGTTCGTGGTGACGACCGCATGTATTTATACATCTCTTACAGTTTTCAAGATCTCTTTTTGGCTTTGGAAACGATATAAATTAAATGTCACCAACTAATCTTTTAGGATATCGATTGTGCGAGTTACATAATCCCCATTGACACCGTTTAACCATTTTTAATCGTTTTTTTTTAGAGGAAAACAAAAGAAACTCATTGGAATAAAAGTGAACCTTAACATGTAGCTTGTCTAGAAAATGGCGGACAGGTCGTTGCTAACGAGTGCGCCCGATTAATCAATCGCTGATTGGTGGATCAATTCTAGTGGGCGGAGCGATCATAGATAAGGCGTCATGTCAATTGCAGTGATGATTAGATGAACGAAGAAGTTGTTTATCACATGTTAAATACTTATAATTAATAAAGGACATAATTACATTGACTTGTTATATTGTGTTGCAATTGTTTTTGCAATAGGCTTTACAGTTAACATACCCTGGATACAATTTTACTTTTAATAGATTAACTGCTATTGAAAAATGAAACCCTTTAACAGGGTGTATATTTTAACAAATTTACTTTGGGCTAGTAATTTTGCTGCTGGGCTACTTGTCTTTACAATTCAAGTAGCCCGAATGGCTAGTGGATAAAATGAACTATCGTGAAGACTGTTATCAAGCTCGCAATTCAGATGTTAACAATAATATTATCATCGATTTGAATCAAGTTGAAATGTTGTAACAGGTTACATTCATGTAACAGATAATGTTAAAGCCTATGTGAAGGCAAAGAAGATAGTGATAACTCTAAATTAAGTTGTTTTTTAAGGTTTCAACAAGTTTTTGAGATAATTAAAAGTGTAATGCAAGTATAATTATTGAGCTAGTGTGATTTAGACATATTTTCTTCACTACTTGGTATCTTGCAAAATTTGGGACAAATTCTTTTTCAAGGTGGACTCATTAATTTTGGCCTGGGACTCATTGGTCTAAAATCTGCGAGTTAAGGGACCCATAGATAGTAAATTCTAGATTATTCCCTGAAATTATATATAAGTTCACAAATTGAAAATAACATGTTTTGTGAGTGTTTTTCAAATCATAGTAAAAATATTTGTTTAGCACACAATTAATGAGTTGATTGTTTTGAAATTATCCAGAAGTACCAGGTACACAATTCTGTGTTTCAGATTATTTGAACGAAAATGCCTTGATCAAAACTGTGCAGTACTTGACTGAACAAACATATGAGGAATATTACAGACTTGCAGCCAGCATTCTTCTGATAGCTCTCCTCTACATTTGCATAAGAGGTAAGACTTGATTAATGTATAAGACTGAACAAACATATGAGGAATATTACAGACTTGCAGCCAGCATTCTTCTGATAGCTCTCCTCTACATTTGCATAAGAGGTAAGACTTGATTAATGTATAAGACTGAACAAACATATGAGGAATATTACAGACTTGCAGTCAGCATTCTTCTGATAGCTCTCCTCTACATTTGCATAAGAGGTAAGACTTGATTAATGTATAAGACTGAACAAACATATGAGGAATATTACAGACTTGCAGTCAGCATTCTTCTGATAGCTCTCCTCTACATTTGCATAAGAGGTAAGACTTGATTAATGTATAAGACTGAACAAACATATGAGGAATATTACAGACTTGCAGTCAACATTCTTCTGATAGCTCTCCTATACATTTGCATAAGAGGTAAGACTTGATTAATGTAGAAGACGCATAATGTCCATCCAATTAGTTCATACATGCCATAATTTTTCAGACCAATTTCGGGACATTGAGTTAAATTGTCCGGGACTTTTGCCGATTTTCCGGGACATGTATAAAATATAGCGATATTTATAGACATATGCATTTTTGGTACGTTTTTTTTGTTTCGCATCGTTAATTGCAAAAGTTCGAAAGCCTATCCGAAATAAACTTGATCTATTAACGTCAAATTAAACATTACTACTCCCGTTACTAGATACAAGCCACGTGTTTTCAGTGTAAGCGTTCTAAACATAGATGGTGTCGTCACTGCGTTATTGTTATTAAGACCGGTGTGTAACGCGTAGTTATTGATACGCCTTTATTCATTCGATGTGTGAACAACTATCCTTTGCCCTTACGCAGCGGGAAATAATGACGTAGTAGATTTAAGTCAATTAACAACCACATTAAACAATGCCGCCTTTTCGGTTTGACCGCGAACGTGAGACAATCGATATGATAACAGGACCCCTGTTAATTGATCGATTTTGACACGTAGCGTAGTCTGCCTATTCGGGTAGGCATTGTCATGGAGACGCTGCAGATATGCGCAGATTCGAGGTGCAGTTAAGCCTAAGATAAGGTACATGTATATATGGATTTTGTAAATTCCGGGACATTTGACATATTTCCGGGACAGCGGGACAAGTTCTTCATTTCCGGGACTGTCCCGGACAATCCGGGACGTATGGCATGTATGAATTAGTTTAAACCTATTTATTTTAGCTCAATTGCATCGAAAGCCTAAGGCTTATTTGAAGCACTCTTGAGGCCGTTTCTTGGGACTAGAACCAGTACTTGTTTTTTATGGGGGCGATCTTAAAGTGGCCTTTTCACAGATTTTGGCATATTTGGAGTTGGTCATTAAATGCTTTATATTGATAAATGTAAACATTTAATCTTTAAAGCTCCAATAAAAATCAAGAATAAAATTAAAAAAGTAAATAAAAGTAGCCGGTACCAGGGCTCGAACCAGTGACCCCAGGAGTCCTGGAGTTAGTCTGAAGTAAAAACGCACTAGACCTCTCTGCTATTCCGCCGGGTATACACAGTGTAAGTATTTTATATCTTATATAAGCAATCTTCGTAGTTTCGTAAATTTAAACGACAACAACAGAACTCTCCAAATTATTCAATCGTTTCGCATGGCAACGCTTTATAATTTTTAGGTTTTCAAATCGTCAAAAGATACATATAAAGGCTATATTGGACTATGGTAAATGTTCAGTAATACTGTTACCTCACAAATATCATAACTTAAACGAAAATTTGCGAATCTGAAACAACTTTTTTCAATTTTGTCAATTTACCAAACCGTGAAAAGATCCCTTTAAGAATGCTCCCATAGTAAGAATCGAACCCATGACCTCCCTGTCGCTAGGCCCACCATATCTACTACCCCAGAGGGACCCTGTAATGTAATTTATTATGTAATCTCATACATGTCATAGTTTTTCTTGCCTAAATCAGATATTTTGTGACAATTTAACACTTTCTTTAAATTTAGATATTTTCACAAATTGTAAATTATTTGACTTCAGGGCTACTTTTCTGTGGGTTGGATATAATGTGAGGGACAAAATATTGAATGAAGATTGTAACTTTAACAACCTTTTCAAGATGCACAGTAAAAAGTAATTTGGACATGTTTGATGAATAAAAAGACATTTTAATGAGATTTGATAGCTAGAACGTTGATACCCTACCTTTGAAAATTAATTGGACTGAGTGTTTGTGCCTTAATTATCAATTGTAGTCATAAAAAGAAAACCAACTGAAGCAGTAAAGGAGCAAGAATGTATTTCTGCACCATCAACCCCATATTCTCTGCCATTTCCATATCATTGGAATGTTTTTGATCTAGCAAAGGTAATAAGAAACATTATAATTTTTGTAAAATTGCTTTAGAAAATTAATCCAATACTTTTGATATGTGGTAGTAGAAATAAGGGTTGGTATCATGGTTTCCAATGGTTGAATTGCATTTTATGTCAGTGTTTGTACTGGATTTTAGTAAGTCCGAAGTAAATAATCTGATACTTTTGACCTGTCTGGCTATGAATAGGGATCATATGGTTTCAGAAGTAAAACTGCACTTGATATCAGTGTTTGTAATGGAATCTTGTAAATCAGTATATAATTATTGTATTTTCCATGTTTGCAGCAAACAAGGTCTGGAAATAAGAAATATTTTGTATGTTTTACAAGCAAATAATGCAGTCTTCAATCCGCTAAAACTAATTACACTGATTAGTGATGGGCAGTTCAATTTTAATCAGTTTCATTAATGGTGTGTAGAAACTCAGTGACCTCTTTTATTTTCTTGAACTGTTATTCAGTATGACAATCATATGTTTATAAATCTCTCAGACAGCATATGAACCGGGTCATTCAGAGGCCTGCGTGAGCCTCATTGAGAGACTGCACTACGATGTCAACTCTGTCATACCATCCACCGGCCTCACTCTATTCCTGGTAACAAGCGCACCACTTTTCATTGGTTTCAAAATCAGGAGAATAATACCAGTAGTTGTTGTGCAAAATGTCTGTAGTCTGTGCATTATTTGGTCAGTTTTTTAAATAATGATTTGTAAAAATTAACCAGATCAAATCATGCAATCAAGTCAACAGGTAAATTGTGCACAAATTGGATGACATTATTACATTTAAATGGAATTGCAGTAGCATGCATTACGATTACCTATCCCTGGGATGTGGGCTAGAAGATTTTATGTGAAGACTGGTTACTTCATTATTTATGTATTCAGAATATCACAAACTGCAGAATATCACAAACTGACGTAATAGCAGTTATTTATATATAAAAATACATTTTGGTTCTTGATGTTGACAATTTTGCTTTGCAGTGTGCCTGCCTTAGTGGTGAAAAGAAACTAATAAAATTCATGCTGAAAAGAGGTAAAACAGTACATTTGTACTATTCTTCAAGTATAAAAGAAACAATGTTTATTTTAGCCTTAACTGCATTATTTGTATGTCTAAAGTACAAAACAGATGTTGACTGGGATATTTTAAAAGTACATATTTGGCAGCATCCGGGAGAATAATGTCTGCTTGATCAATTAAGCAAACAATTCAAATCAGATCATCATGGAAGTTCATTTGATAATTTGTGTGGGCATAATATCTTTGCCCTGTTCAATTATCAGATAAATTGCTGAATGAACTTGTGAATTGTATCCATTAAATTTAAAACAAATGGCAAAACTAACCTAGTCTCCTCTCTTACTCAAACAGTTCAAATTGCATCATCATCACATTTTGTTACATTATGTTTGTGGGGTAAAAAGGTTAGCCTGGAAGTATGAAAACCAGTCAATTCGCTTGAAATACTTTTGAAATACGGCCCTTAAATAATCTGAAATTTACTAAATCAAAGTCAAGCGGTCTCTAACTCAACAAGTTTTTATCTTATAATTGTCAAACATGATCAATGTAATCCAGACCTTTAAAAACTGGCATATTTTGTGACAAATTGGCACTAACTTGTTTCAAATAGATGAATTGCAATTTTCTCTGTGTGTTAAACATATTAGTGGCAATTTGGTAGATATAACTCAAGTTATGACTATTGCCTTTTTTCATTGGCTTAAAACCCTTTTTATGTATTGGTCTTTTTGTGATTCACGTAAGGGGCTGACATCAAGCGAACCACAAATGGCGGCGACAGTGCATTATATCTTGCTACATTTGGAGTCTTAAGCTCCAGTCAGCCAGACATATCAGTTCTGGAAGAGATCATTTATGCAGGTAACAGCAAATTGAGCAGATGTATGTTTATTTGGTATAAACTAAATAACAATCATTATATATTTCTGAAAATATATGTATAAATCCTCAGAGGCATGTAAAATACCGAAAACTCTTTATGAAAAAAATAAATAAAAGATTTTTATTTCAGAAAATTTTCATCTATACAAAAATAACTTAAAGACCAAAGACAAATATGTTCAAAATGTTTGTTTATAAATCTGAACCAGTTCTAAAAATGTTCCCTTATTGGCCTTTCATTTCTTGCTGATGAATACGTGCGGTGCTCTTGGAAAACAGGGCCTACTGCATGTGTGCAAAGTATTTTCCCTGATAAGCTTTTGCGGTCAACACCAGCTAATCAGGGAAGACATTTTCTATAAGAACATACCGCCTTTAAACATAAAATACCACCAAAGCACAAGCACATCTTAGACAACACTATGTGCACATACATTAAACCCTGTTTTCCAAGAGCGAATCTAGAGCTGTGTCACTCCAGGTTGTGATGTGAATGCGGCCAATCATGCAGGCTATACTCCTCTTCATAGGGCAGCAGGGCAGGGACACTTGCAGATCATACAGCTCCTTCTCAAACATGGTCAGTTTCATGAATTGCACTTATATTTATATATTATGTACGTTTGAATATCAGCCGTGCCTTGAGGAATTGGGGTTTTATAAATGTGCCTTAAGTGTTGTCTGACAGATTAGCCTGTGCAGTTTGCCTAGCCTTGATTTTTGTTTCTAACAGACTCCCTTAAAACAAAAAATTCTGAAAAAAGGCAATGTATGGTCACTGGTTAGTCTGTGAAGACAGCACAGGCTAATCTGGGACTACACTTTATGCATTAAGCCCCATTTTAACATTTTCCCAGAGATAGACTAAGAAATTTGATCAGCATCTTATATAATTATGTTGAGATAAATTTCATGGTGAAAATTCTGATTGATAAAACTTAAGTGTCGTTGCCTGAGTGATTGTGTTTATTTATACACTTTATGTCGGTACTTATACTTTCTGTTATATAATGTTATACCTAGTTAAGTGACAAAATAATGTTTACCGGTACATTGATTTATGAAGGTGGTGAGGCAAGCTGTTGTGTAAGTCTGCATAAACTGCTTGTCTGTGATATCAACAAACGAGTATATGTGCCATTATTTCTCTCTATTTGTAAATGTATAAGAATCTTGGATCATTTCATATAAGACATACAAGTATAATTCCCTTAATATTTGTTAGGAAATCATTGTTTGTAATGGTGCTTTCTTTTAAAGTCATAAATGCGAACCTGAAGTTTCCACTGTGACGTAAGAAGTTGTTTGTTCACATTCATACCATATTTTCCTTTGTCAGTTTAAAGGAAATTCATTAAAAACATATTCTATTATATAGCATTTGCAACATTTTTTATATCATTTTGAAAATATAAATACTATTTTTTGATTATGATTACTGTATTTAAAGTATCCTTTAAGCACTGGCCCAGATGTTGCACAGTAGATTTTGCAGTCTAATGACTTGGGGTTCCAGTTCCAGGAAGGGCAAACAATCATTTTAATCTCTGTGTGTTATTTTGGATTAATCCCAAGTCCTCCGCGAGGGACGTTAAACGGGGGTGCAGTGTATCGGTGCTGTACACCGGGCACTTAAAAGAACCAGGGGCGCCTCTGGAATCGGGGCGCCCTCTGTATCCCGCTCGAACCCCCACTAACACCTCTTGGGGCGGAGAGCACAAAAACCACACACAAACTATAAGGAATTAACATTAATGCCAATAAGGATAATGATAATCAAGAGATAATAGGAATACTGCAAAAAACATTTTGATAAAAAGGCAAACCACTACATAATCCATTAAAAAAAAAAAAAAAAAGCATCTAGTCACATTAAGGTCTCATTGGCCATCGTGCTATGATGTATAATATGACCTTATTTTCTCCCCTGAAGGGTCACAGGGGCAGGTCGATACATCTGTAGTCGAGAAGACGCTGGACGACCTGTAAATAAATCTCAAATACACACACTTGGATTAATCCAAATATTACAATTTTTTTAGTCCCTTTATTTGATGACCATTGTCAAAAATCTGTGAACAAGTTTTTATAATGAAATTATTCAGTAATGTTCACTAAAGTCTACTCAACTTTTCTTTAAAAGGTGCTGATCCATGCAGACCAAGTGCTTCTGGCATTTATCCCATTGACAGTGCAACAAATGCAGGTATTAAACCCTTTAATACTCAGATATTCAATTGGAAACATATGTAGTCATTTAGAAAATCTATTTTACCTATTTTTACTACATTGAAGTTTAAAAGGCTTCATGTCCAACGTTAAGATGAGCAGCAAACGGCATAAAAGCAGAACGATTACTTGCAGTCTGTTCTGGTTTTATGCTGGTTCGTTAAGCCATTTTCACTTTGTTTCTGAGTAAAGTGGGAAAAGGTTACTTATGCCAAATAATAAAACTTTCCAAAACATGTTTTTTTTCTAGACAGACTATAATCAATCAGTGTTAAGAGGTAGTTTGCACTGAACAATATTTCTCTTACAGGAAATTCAGGGTTGAAAATTGCGTAGTGTAGAACAATATTTTTTTAATGACATTACAAATTGTGATTGTTTAAAGGGTGCAGTTCAAACATGCTTTAATATAAGGGATAACACCTTTTGCTTTTATGGAAGTTTTCTTTTAAAAAAAGTCTCTTTTCAACGAAAATCTAGTCCATAAGGAAATTGCCATTCCTGATTAGCCAGTGCAGACTGCACAGGCTAATATGGGATGACACTTTACGCACACGCATTTAACCCTGTTTCCCCAGAGCGATGCTTATATATCTATTTCAATCATAACAGGTCACCTGGATGCGGCCAGGCTATTGGAGATTTATCTGCCCAATCCCCATGTGTGGGACATAGTGGACCATCACACGCCCCCACACATATCATTTGGACTTCAAAGTCCAGAGAGAAAACACCTGATTGAATCCACTAGAAGGATTATGTCACCGAAAATGTTGTGAAACGTCCACTTTTCAAAATATTATTAATTGACATTTATATTTCTATATTTTGTGTTTTTGTTTTTTTTATTCCCCGCAATAGGCGGAGGGATATTGTTTTTGTGTTGTCCGTCTTTTCGTCCGTCTTTCTGTCCGTCCGGAGCCATATCTTGGAAGTGCTTTGGCGGATTTCATTGAAACTTGGTATGAGTATTTATATGGATAAGAGCATGATGCACGCCAAATGGCATTGTACACCATTTGTTAATAACAGAGTTATGGCCCTTTGTATCTTGAAAAATTGCTTTTTTTAGTGTCAAATGTAACACTTTTGTGTCCAGAAGCATATTGGCGGGGTATATCAATTCAACGAATTTGCTTGTTTTAAACTTAAAACTGATACCTCAACATCCTATTTATAGCCACACATTTCAAGTGCTTAAGCCTTAACATATATGACAACTTAATTTGTTTTTGGATTTTGAACAGGTTGATGTAAGTTTTGAAAACATATTTGTTGTTGTTTCAGTTAGGTGTGTCTCTTGTTTTTTTAAAGCTCAACTGTGATCTTGGTAATAGTAAAAAAGCTCTTTTAGTTAAATTGTGATATTCTTAAATTGTTGTGACTATGTATGGCTCTATGCATAATTGTATGTTGTTTTGATCTTCAATGTGAATTGATCAAAAAATTTAAATGGTGTTCAACACTATTTTGTGACACTGTTAAAGTTGAAATATCAATAACCCACCAATAATGTTATAACAAAAAGAAGGAACTGGCATTTTGAAAAATGAACTGTTTTAATGTACTCTGTCTCCCCCAATTCAAACTTAAAAAAAAAACATTTCACAAAATGCCACACGCAAACATCCATTTTCTGCGCCTGTGGTTCACATGGAAATTAATTTACTGGGGGCTAATTAATTTGTTGAATGTATGATTATATCTGTTAAGATTCCTTTAAGTAATGCAAATATTAATTTGAACATTTGCAAATCTTTAAAACAGGATGCTACACAATTGAATTGCTTACAGTGTTTAAGTTCAGAATTGCATGTCATAGTTTGTATTGATATTTGAACATGTTCGAAGAAATAGTAACATGAATATTTAATCTGATTTTCTATGTTAAGATTTCATTTGTTGTTCGTAGCTATAATTTCTTGTACATTTATATTTGAAGTTTATACTTGCTCTAAGCAAATCTGTGATATTGTTGTTTGTTGTAATTTGAAGTTAATACTTGCTCTAAGCAAATCTGTGATATTGTTGTTTGTTGTAATTTGAAGTTAATACTTGCTCTAAGCAAATCTGTGATATTGTTGTTGGTCGTAATTTGAAGTTAATACTTGCTCTATGCATAGGTGTGATATTGTTAACTTATTGTTTAGAACTACTTGTTATGTTGTTAACTGATTTGGTATACGTTCTTTGACAATTTTCAGTTGTCTTTACATAAGTAAACAAAATATCATTCCAGCTCAAAGCCTTTCTGTTGTCCTGTTCTGCTTATATCAAAGCTATACATTAATTTGGTTAAGTAATTTTCAATGATGAATGATTATTTCAGGCATTTTTCAAATCCAGAATTTCCAATATATACACTGTATACACATATATGGGGGCAATTTAAAACCGGTAATAATATATCAGGAATCAACATGACTTTTATAAAAACTGAATACAACATTAATACTGCAAGTAATATAAAGTGTAGCTTAGCTTTTACACCAAAGTAAAGAAAGTGCCATCAAGTGGTAACTATTGTACTTCAAGAAGACCAGCTTTTGGTTTTACAAACACACGTTTGAAATGTGTTATAGGTTAATGTGATTGTTTAAGTGTGTATATTATATTTTGTTGCTCTAAGCTATTCTGTGATCTTGTTCAGAGTTGTTTCATGTTAATATTTTCTCCAAGCTAATCTGCGATACTGTTGAATTGGTATTGGACGAATTGTTATAAGTTGCGTGCCAATGTTTTTGTTGTCTTCAACGTGTTTTCAAGTTAATATATTCCATTGTTGTTCAATAGCTTCACACTCATCTAAGCCAATCTGTGATACTGTTAAATTGTTGTTGAATGATTTGTTAATATATATATATATATATATAGTTGCGTGCAAATTATTGTCATCTTCAAAGTGTTTTTAAGTTAACATATTGTTTTGTTGTTCAATAGCATCAAACTGCTATAAATAAATCTGTGATGCTGTTAATCTGCTGTTGAAGAAGTTATAAGTTGCGTGCCAATGTTTTTGGTCTCTTAGAAAAGTGTTTTCAAATTAATATATTCCATTGTTGTTCAATATCTGTGATACTGTTAAATTGCTGTAGAACGAGTTGTTAGTAGTTTCGTGCCGATGTTTTTGTTGTCTTTGAAGTGTTCTTAAGTTAATATATTCCATTGTTGTTCAATAGTTCAACACTTCTCTAAGCCAATCTGTGATACTGTTAAATTGCTGTATTACGAGTTGTTATTGGTTCCGTGCCAATGTTTCTCTTCTTCAAAGTGTTTTTAAGTTGACATATTCATTGTCGTTCTAAAGCTGTAGAGTCCACTTGTTAATACTTGTATACATTTATACTGATCACATTGTACTTAACTGTGATGCTCTTAATACGACTATCTGTTTTAAAACTAGGTTGGCGTTGTTTTTCAGAATCTTTTTGTCATTATTGCAAAGTTAAGTGTTTTGAATGTTTATTAGGACGATTGTTAGATTATTTGTACTGCTTTCATCTTGTTCTTGGAGCTGTTATTTAAACGATTGTTCTAGTAAATTATTCCCTTTTAAGAATAAGTTATAATATTCAGTATATAACCTTCTAATCTTGTTTCGCTATTTTGAATCTTATGTGACTTGTTTTACCATCATTTTCTTTAAAAGTTAGATTTATTGAATATGTTACCACTTGGGAAAACTTTTTTGTTGAATAAAACACTAATGAAATTTGTTATTTTTTTAATTGTTTAAGATAACAACAGATGTGTTTTTCAGAAACACAATGCCCCCTATTGCGCCGCTTTGAAATAAAATTTCAATACATCATTTGGCAGGTTTAGAAATTATCTCCCTTTTAAAGCTTGTTACTTCCCTTGGATTGTATTTTTTGAGTTTTGACCTTGAAGGATGACCTTGACCTTTAACCACTCAAAATATGCAGCTTCACAAGTTACACTTGCATGCCAAATATCAAGTTGCAATCTTCAATATTGCAAAAGTTATCGCAAAACTTTAACCAAGGTGAAAGTTTTGGGACAGAATGACAGACAGGCCAAAAACATTCGATCCGGAGGCATAAAAAGTGAGCTATAGTAGTAACTAGCAGTTTAAAAGTGACAAAAGAAGGAACAAGTGTAGAAATATAGTTTACATAATTTATTAAATTTGCTATACTGCAGAAGGATGTACACAGTTCTACAGTGGTAAGATACTATGTTCTGAGCTGATGTAAATACATTATATACAAATATATTGTAAACACGCTTTCTCTCAACACAAGCACTTAAAGTTCCCAAAGATTTGCACTACTTGTTTTTTTCAACAGCAAAACTATAAACATAGCGACTTTGTTCAATGCTTTGTTTTCATATTCTGTGTTTACATTTTATTTTCATGCTGATTTGAAAATAATAACATTAAATTTTTTTTATTGAATTTCTATTAAATGTCATAAACACTGCATAACTCAATACCCGGTATATCTTACATGTGAGTTATAAGCCGTTTATTTAAATGCACGTAAAATATTTCCAGATATTGCATATCGATGTGAACCAGTGAGCCTTACAGAAATCAATATGTTTTCACAAACAAAAAGGGAAAAATAATCTAGAAATGATACATAAATGTGAGTTAAAAAGAAAGCGTTTGCACATAACAGCAAGTGTTGTTGTTCATTATATAAGAAGTGATTAAAACAAAAAGCAAAATTTCTTTTATGAATGAATGACAGAAATTCAGATGCTTTTCCAAAAGATATTGCTTGTAAAATTCAGTTAATTTTATCGCAAGTAATAAAACTAATTTTGTTGAAGTGTACATAAATTAATGTAATAAAGATATAGAACTAAATACATGTAAACAAGGACATGGTACAAAGCATATTTGGATACACTAAAATAACTTGTACACAAACAGTTTAGCTACAACAAAAACAGAACATATTTCAAAAAAACATGTGTAAATGTAAAATATATTGCGCTGAAACATAATAGTATGCAAATTAACAAATCTTATATTGATGTTTCTACTGCAACTGACTTGATAATAATCTGCATAAATTACTAATAAGTAATTGGAATCATTTCCAGTTTTCATCATGATTGTGGGCAAACAAATGTCAAAATAAAGTACCATAACAGAACAAAATAATGTAATCCCTGACACTGTCTTTTATTCCGATTGTGATTGGACCGCAACATACAACCACTGTTTAACCAAGCCATGATTTAAAAAAAAATCTTTTAAAAATAACTTATGTTTTCAGGTAGTTTAACTTGCAGCCATTTAACCTGCAGCACTGAAGCTTTGGCTCAATTTTTAATTCAATTTAAAAAACAACATTTGGTAAAATCCGGATGAAAGTCAATTTACAGAGTAATTGGATAATATCATGTCATATGCGCCTTGTTTACCTCTTTTCATTTGAAGAATTTCAAGAGTTGGAGATTTTTTCAAATTAAATGAGCTTTAACAAAAAAGTATGATAAAATTAAACTCATTTTTTACAAAAAAGCGTAATGTTAAGTCACTATTTTAATGAAAAATAATCTATTCATTTTTCACATTGTATTAAATAAAAATTCAGTATGGAAAATCGAATTGTACCATTACAAATAAGTCATGGGTGCATGGAAACAATCATTACAGCTCTAGCAGTCATTATAGTGGGAATGTTATTGTATGTTTGTAGTAAGTACAAATCAGCAGTAAAATTAAATAACTAGCATTATGTTATTACACATACTTATTAAGCGATCAAACTCTTCCCTAAAGTCGTAGTTTTAAAATGGAGGTTGATCATTAGAATTACTACTCAAACTTCTAAAGAACATAAATTTCTTGTATTTAACATATCCTAAACAGAATTCAATCGCCATCACATTGGAACTGTTAAATGTGCACACTTTAAAACATAAGACCCAGTCTTCACTTTTCAATAACATTCGTTGATTCATTTAACACTTGAATAGGCAGATATATTGACTATATCAAAGGCATTTTAAACAAAGAGACATTGTACTTTTATTCAAAGTAATAAGTAGTACTTTAATGTTTTTTACTTATTAAAAAACAAACAACTGTCAATGTATTGGATAAGCAATAAGCTGCATAGAGCACCAGACATCTGGTACCAATCTTTAAACGTTGTTGGCGTATTTCCTCATACAAGACTCTAAGACATTGTTCCGAACACGGGGTTGTGTCTACATATACTTGGCCCATGTTCATCGTAGTCGGCTTTTGTGTGACACACTTGGTAAAACTCCGGCTGTTGATAGAATAATTAATAATTAAATGATCAGTCATTGAAACTTTAAGAAAGTGAAAGTAAGCCCAAAAATTAGTTTATGAAACCAAGTATCACATTAACCCCCTTAATTCTGGGTCATAAGTTGTCCATTAACACTCAGCTCAGTATTCAGCCATGGCACATTGGCTTATTTCTCTCACAGTTACCTATTTAATTTATAAACCAGGGTGAAGTGGAGCAAGTGGGGGAATATTTTTTTGGCTCAGAAAAAATCGTTTGATCTGAGCTGGATTCAAACCAAGAACCTTCCAATTCCTACACCAGCATCATACCATTTGACGACAGTTAAATGTCTAGTAAGTAATATTGACAGCATGTTTTACTTTCAGAAGGTAAACATCGACAGATTAAATAAGACCGCATGATAGTACCAATTTTCCGTTAAATAAACACCATTAGTGTCAACATAAATAAACACCATTAGTGTCAACATAAAACAATGTTCTTACTGTTGAGGCGAGCATGGACCCTCCAAACCAGACTGCGTATCTCTGCATATGATGGGTGATCACCTGAACATCTATGGGTTTGGGCTGAAAACAAAGGACACAGGAAAAATATAGCAAGGATTTCAATGTATGCAAGCATTTTGATATTTTTGCACTTAAACTGGTTTTTAGCTAAGAAGAGATATCCTTTAAACGATAAAAAACTATACAAGCGGAGAGCATCGTGCAAGATTAGCCTAAGCAAACTGCACAGGCTTATCTGCTTTGACACCCAGTTTTCCAACAACGATGCACAACTGTTTTCAGCAGTGACTTATCCATGCTTCGTACCTTTATCCTCCCCCCACTGAGGTCTTCACTCATTTTCAATCTTGCATCTACCGTTCTCTTCACGTCCCTCTGTAACTTCCTGCCAAAGTCCTTGAACATCGTGGAGCCACCAGACAGTACAATATTCTAAAAAAACACGCACAGAAACTGTAGTTTAAACATATTGAACTTCGCTTGATAGCAGGGCAAACCTAAGGCTCATTGAATCGCTTCTAAGTATGTTTCCTGGGTAGAACCAGTACTTTGAGTCCATGGGGGAAATCTAAAGACAGCAACCACAATAAGGATCCAACCTGTGACAACCCGACCGCTATGCCCACACCATATCCACAACGCCACCATGACCTTCCATTTTGCTGTTGAAATGTGTGGTGGATAACAATTTACGACCGTCGTGTCAAAGTCCTTTCATATTGTGGATATATCTCAGGTATCGGTTTATTCAATGAACTGGCTTTTACAGTGTCTATAAACGTGGGCGGCTTTTATGCTCACAAAGAAAAGTTTAAATTTTACAAACAGGTTCAGTCCCAACAATCGATACCGGTAAGTTTGAAAACTTCATATCTCCAGAGCTTTCAATTGTTTCCCTTAACACAGTTCCTTGTGTGTCTGTAGTACATGAAATTGAGAAAATGGAAACAAGTAAACATTGACACATACTTATTCAATTGTTAGAAACTAAATGATTGTGTGTGTTCTTCAGACCAGGGAAGACACTCAATTTAATTCCACTACAATGGTAGTACATACATATAGTAGAACATCGCAACAAAGGGAATGCTAATTATAGATAGAAAAGGTAGGTAACCTTTGCTAGATGTGATAAGAGATAGGGGAAGTATCTACTGCCAGGAGAATGCTTGCTATTTCAACAAAATACCCCGGTTATTTTTTTCCATTATATTTTACAGCCTGTGCCTTTTGGATTGGGAAAAGTAGTGTGATAAACCATTGAATTAAAATAACTTAAGCATTATCAATATGATTATAAACAAGGGCTATTTGTAAAACATGCATGCCCCCCATTAGGGCTGTCAGTTGTAGCGGCAGCCATTGTGTGAATACGTTTTTTGTCACTGTGACCTTGACCTTTGACCTAGTGACCTGAAAATCAATAGGGGTCATCTGCGAGTCATGATCAATGTACCTATGAAGTTTCATGATCCTAGGCGTAAGCTTTCTTGAGTTATCATCCGGAAACCATTTTACTGTGTCGAGTCAACGTGATATTGACCTTTGACCTAGTGACCTGAAAATCAATAGGGGTCATCTGCGAGTCATGATCAATGTACCTATGAAGTTCCATGATCCTAGGCCTAATTATTCTTGAGTCATCATCCGGAAACCATTTTACTGTTTCGAGTCACTATGACCTTGACCTTTGACCTAGTGACCTGAAAATTAATTGGGTCATCTGCCAGTCATGATTAATGTACCTATGAAGTTTGCTGATCCTAACCGTAAGCGTTCTTGAGTTATCATCCGGAAACCATCTGCCTGTGTCCAGTCACCATGACCTTGACCTTTCACCTAGTGACCTGAAAATCACTAGGGGTCATCTGCGAGTCATGACCAATGTTCCTATGAAGTTTCATGATCCTAGGCGTAAGCATTCTTGAGTTATCATCCGGAAACCATTTTCCTGTTTCAATCACTGTGACCTTTGACCTAGTGACCTCAAAATCAATAAAGGTCATCTGCCAGTCATGATCAATGTACCTATGAAGTTTCATGATCCTAGGCGTAAGCGTTCTTGAGTTATCATCCGGAAACCATTTTACTACTTCGAGTCACTGTGACCTTGACCTTTGACCTAGTGACCTGAAAATCAATAGGGGTCATCTGCGAGTCATGATCAATGTACCTATGAAGTTTCATGATCCTAGGCCTAAGCGTTCTTGAGTTATCATCCGGAAACTATCTGGTGGACGGACGGACATACGGACGAAAGGACCGACATGAGCAAAACGAAGGGGGGCATAATAATAGTATTAAAAATTTTTAAGTGCATGTTCAACTGTTTTTCAAAATTTATATAACAAAGTGCTACGGAATTTATATGTTGTATATAACTCAATAAACCAATTATTCGGATATTGTCAAAGTTTGGCTTTTTTTGGTGAGAGGGGGGGGGGGGGGGGGGGGGGGATTTTGGTCAGATGTTTGTGAAAAAATGTTACTTTTTGCTACTGGGAAACAGATATTAAGAGGCTGTAATTTTTTTTGAGGGGTGGGGGTGGGGGGAACACACACATTGTACCCACCTTGTACAGTCCTCTGCGCACGTCAATCGGACTCTGTTGTATCACTGTGTCAACCACCTCCGAAATTGGCGTTGTGAAGTCAGGGTTTGAAAACTAATCCGAACAAAAATAAGAAACGGATACGATGAACAACGTTTTTCTAAATAGTCATATGAGGTCATTTTTCATGCTCAATTCTAACCATGTTTTTTTTTCAGGAACATTAATTGATTTGTAAGTGAAAGTTTCTTTTAAAATCTCTTTTAAAATTTATTCTGAAATAGAAACGTATCCAAAGGACACAATTTCATACAAATGCCCTTGCTAAATTTTACTACAAACAGAAGCAAGTGTTGTGTGCCAAAACTAAATGTGAACACTTACAGCAGAATTAAAATTACAGTCGGATATCAATGTTGCTACACATAAAGCCCATTTCTTACATGTGGCATTGACCTTTAAAGAAGTATCATAGATGCTGCATACATGTCATGAAATGATAAAATTTATGCCAGTGGACTATAATGAATTAGAACTGACAGTCACATAAATACCTACTTATCATCACTATAACAATATAAGAACAATGCGCAAACAGCAAGTGCCCACTGTGAGCATAATTTTGAAGTGACCAACATGGTTGTTTTATAAGACACATTGTCAAGATATGATAATTTGTACCATTTTATTTTGAAAATCCCATCATGCAAGACAAAGTTCAGGGGTTTTCGTAACCATATTGGGAAAAGGAATAAGGTCAAATTGGGATTGTTTTAATCGATAAAATGGCAAATTTGGGAATTTTGTATCGACAAGATGGACCAAATAGGGATTTTTTAATCAACAAATATTGACACATCAGGCAATTTCATAGTCATTGTTAGAAAAAATGCAATTTGCCCTAATAGCTGCTGATTTGGTAAAAACTAATTTCATATAACTCGTTATAATAATGCAAATTAACAGATAAAAATTATAGATTATAGTTAAATACTTTGTTAGAATATTTATGAAATAAAATAGAGATATTATAATCATTGGGATTTTATTTTACAACTTTGGTTTGCGATCAAGTCTGTTTGCTTTGAGATCTGTTCTATTTTACGTCCCATTTTAAAAAGCAGGAGAACCCCTAAAGTTATTGGAAATATTATGAAATAAGAATATGCCTGAACTCCAAGTGTCCACTGTGACCTTGACATTAAAGTGAGCAATATGGTTGTTGCATCTCTTGATTTGATTATCAATTCTGCCTAGTTATTGCGAAATTCCGTTATGCATGAGAAAATTATCAGTTATGCATGAACATGTTCTTTCATTACTGTAACATACACACATAAAGAACAAGAATTTTTTTTATGGCTAATGTGACTTCGAGCTTGAGGCAAGCAACATGCTTTTGTTAAGGTTTTGATATGATGATAATTTTTGCCAATTTATTTAGAAATCCCAAAATGTACAATAATGTTAACTGCCCCACAAAAAAACAAACACACATACCCACAATGACAGTGGAAACCCTTTTTTCTGCGGACATTATTATGATGAGGGCATACAGATTTTAGTGGCAGAAGTTTTTTTTTGCATTAAATGAATCTCTGTTTTATAAGTGTCAATGTTTGCATAAATGAGAGACGGGTCAAATATTTAAAACAACGCTCTATCTAAAATTCATGTGCATAATGTTAGATGAGATATGAATTTATCACAAATAGTAAGAAAATAACTGTACAATATTTCACAAGCAAATGACTCATGCAAGATCCTGTATATCTAAGCACCATCAAAGAAAATAGCTCTAATGAAAGAATATCTCTGGCTCTCTAGTGAGCTCTATTCAGAAAATTTATAAATAAGCTCATCAAAATTCATTGACTTACAAAATACAAAAACAAGTATTTATAATACCATTAAAGACAATAACTCTGGATTGAAGAATATCTCCAGGCCTAGAAATCTACCATAAACCAATACTTTTTTTATAATTAAAACATAGCAAGGAGATTGACAACTCAAATTAGATCCTGTAAATCTAAGCAACATCAAAGGCATTACCTCAGGATGAAAGAATATCTCCGGGCCGAGAAATCTCTCATAGCCTACATCTACCACAAACTTCTGTTTTGATATGGCGTTCAGACCCTCGAATGTCTTCATCCATTTGGAAGGCTCTTGGTCATACTTAGCAAACTCTTTAGCGATGTCTGGACACACATAGCTGAACCTTTCCTAAAAGCGAGGAAGACAAACTTGCTTTGGAGCAGTAGTGTTTTTTTTTCCTTAAGGCCAACAGTGTAAACACATAGTAGTTTCGGTATTACATAATAATACATGTTAAAAGGAATCAATATCCTTGTTCTTCCCTGATATAATGCCAAATTGGCCACACACAAAACACTGATGCAATAAAAGAAAAGATGATCTCCTTTTATATTAGCTCATAGGGCGTCGCCATATTTGAATTTAAAGCAAACATTTGAGACAGAAATGGAGTCGGAGGAAACTAAAAGTCAAAACCCATATGTATCAGAAAACAACATTCATTTGAAGCAGGATTTGGTGAGATCAAAACGCCGAAATTACAAGAACAAAGTATTAATTAATGAGAACACAACAGGTCTTTTCCTGGCCATTTGGAGCAATATGCAATTTTGTGCAAAAGACAAGCCATTTGGGAAAAACTAATTAAATATAACTTTTTCTAACAATTTAAAGGGACTGTCAACCATGAATGACGAAAAAAGAAAAATTGATTAAAATTTCACGACTGGTGTATTGCATTTCTTTAAAAAGTTAATATTTTCAGTATATTCGGTAATAAAATTTTGCGATGTGAAATCGAAAGTACATCGCGAAAATAGGTGACATAGCAATAAACACACTTTAAATAACGCAAGTAGATTGATCATTTTATATACAAAATATATACAATTCACTACGCATGCACAATTTGCATTCCTGGGTTTACCACATGACGATGATGATCAATATACTGGCGTTATTTATAGTTAACTGGTAGTACCTGGTAGACATACCCAGTAAAATTTATTACCGAATATACTGAAAATATTAATCCTTAACAACTTTTTTTCAAGTAATGTAACATACCAGTCGTGATATTTTAATGAATATAAACTAATAATTGTAAAAACAATACGGTATTTTACAACTTTTCTTTTTTTCGTCGTCGTGATTGACAGTCCCTTTAAATTATTAGAACACAATCAGATCAAATAAAGAAATATATAGAGGATATTTGTTGGATTCGATGGAATATCGATTTTATTTCATGAGTGATCATATAAAATAATATTTTCACGAGTGGCGCAGCCACGAGTAAAAATATGTATTTTTTATGATCACGAGTGAATACAAGAGCACCACCTTGCGGGTGCAGACCGCTCATCTATTTTTCTTTTTAAAGGTGTAGGGACCTATTTCAATTTCAATCACAAAGGAGGGAGGGGTGGAGTGGAGAGGGGTGTATAGTGTGGGGGTGTGGTCATTTATTACATTATCTTCCAAAAAAGCAAAAAAATGCAAAAATAATTATATAATTTTTTGGGGGGGGGAGGGGAGGAATTTTGGGTGGGATGGTTGGACGGTATTTCAAAAATAAAATAATAAAAATAAATATTTGTGTTTTTTAACCATGTTTGAAAAAAACAAGAGATGTGTTTGTCAGAAACACAATGCCCCCTATTGCCCCGCTTTGAATTTTTTTGTTGTTTACCTTTGACCTTGAAGGATGACCTTGACCTTGAACTTCCACCACTCAAAATGTGCAGCTTCATGATAACGCCCCTTTGAAATTATTATTTTTTGACTTTTGACCTTGAAGGATGATCTTGACCTTGAAGAATGACCTTGACCTTGAACTTCCAACACTCAAATTGTGCAGCTTCATGAGAACGCCGCTTTGAATTTTTATATAAAAAAATGCCTTTGACCTTGAAGGATGACCTTGACCTTGAAGGATGACCTTGACCTTCCACCGCTGCTTTGAAATTATTATTTATATATTTTTTTTACCTTGACCTTGAACTTCCACCACTCAAAATGTGCAGCTTCATGATAATGCCGCTTTGAATTTTTTAAATATTTTGTTCGACCTTTGACCTTGAAGGATGACCTTGACCTTGAAGGATGACCTTGACCCTACACCATTCAAAATGTGCAGCTTCATAACGCCGCTTTGAATTATTTTTTTTTACCTTTGACCTTGAAGGATGACCTTGACCTTGAAGAATGACCTTGACCTTGAACTTCCACCACTCAAAATGTGCAGCTTCATGATAAAGCCGCTTTGAAATTTTTTATTTGTTTTTTTACCTTTGACTTTGAAGGATGACCTTGACCTTGAAGGATGACCTTGAAATTCCACCACTCAAAATGTGCAGCTTCATGATAACGCCGCTTTGAATTTTTTTTTTTACCTTGAAGGATGACCTTGAAGGATGACCTTGACCTTGAACTTCCACCACTCAAAATTTGCAGCTTCATGAGATACACATGCATGCCAAATATCAAGTTGCTATCTTCAATATTAACAAGGGCTGTTTGTAAAACATGCATGCCCCCCTATATGGGCTATAAGTTGTAGTAGCAGCCATTGTGTGAATACGTTTTTTGTCACTGTGAACGGTGGTGGTGGTGGTAGTAGTAGTGGTAGTATTAGTAGTAGTAGTAGTAGTAGTAGTAGTAGTAGTAGTAGTAGTAGTAGTAGTAGTAGTAGTAGTAGAAGTAGTAGTAGAAGTAGTAGTAGGAGCAGCAGCAGCAGCTGCAGCAGCAATAGCAGTAGTAGTAGAGTAGTAGTAGTAGAAGTAGTAGTAGTAGTATTAGTAGTAGTAGTAGTAGTAGTAGTAGTAGTAGTAGTAGTAGTAGTAGTAGTAGAAGTAGTAGTAGAAGTAGTAGTAGTAGTAGTAGGAGCAGCAGCAGCAGCAGCTGCAGCAGCAATAGAAGTAGTAGTAGAGTAGTAGTAGTAGAAGTAGTAGTAGTAGTAGTAGTAGTAGTAGTAGTAGTAGTAGTAGTAGTAGTAGTAGAAGTAGTAGTAGTAGTAGTAGTAGCAGCAGCAGCAGCTGCAGCAGCAGCAGCAGCAGCAGTAGTAGTAGTAGTAGTATACATTACAAAAATGCAGTTAGCCTTACATTTGGTTAAATTTAAATATATTACAAGGGAGGCAAATGCTGTAACAATAAATTTAAACTTATTGCATTTGTTTCCCCTGTATATAACAAAGATATAATAGTGTATTACCTCCCCTGTCCTGCTTATATTTATATTAATCAACAAAATTAAACATTAACACAATATTTACAAGGGCTGTTTGTAAAACATGCATGCCCCTCCATATGGGCTGTCCGTTGTAGTGGCAGCCATTGTGTGAATACGATTTTTGTCACTGTGACCTTGACCTTTGACCTAGTGACCTGAAAATCAATAGGGGTCATCTGCGGGTCACAATCAATGTACCTATGAAGTGTCATGATCCTAGGCAAAAGCGTTCTTGAGTTATCATCCGAAAATCATTTTACTATTTCGGGTCACCGTGACCTTGACCTTTGACCTTGTGACCTCAAAATCAATAGGGGTAATCTGCAAGTCATGATCAATCTACCTAGGAAGTTTCATGATCCTAGGCGTATGCGTTCTTGAGTTATCATCCGAAAACCATTTTACTATTTCGGGTCACCATGACCTTGACCTTTGACCTAGTGACCTCAAAATCAATAGGGGTCATCTGCGAGTCATGATCAATCTACCCATGAAGTTTCATGATCCTAGGCGTATGCGTTCTTGAGTTATCATCCGGAAACAATTTTACTATTTCGGGTCACCGTGTCCTTGACCTTTGACCTAGTGACCTCAAAATCAATAGGGGTCATCTGCAAGTCATGATCAATCTACCCATGAAGTTTCATGATCCTAGGCGTATGCGTTCTTGAGTTATCATTCAACAAGGGACAAAATTGTCACAAAACCAGGTTTTCATTGTGAAAAAAAATCTGATAAAAGGAGACAACTTAAACTGAACTTTTGAAATGAACAAACAAAATTAACCCCCTTTGTAAGTTTGTTTTAAAATAAATCTATTTTTAGTCGTGGCGACCTTGACATTGGAGATATTGACGTGATTCTTTTGTGCGACACACCATCCCATGATGGTGAACAAATGTGCCAAATGATTTTAAAATCTCACAATGAATGACATAGTTATAGCCCAGACAAGCTCATTTATGGCTATTTTTTACCTTTGAACTCAAAGTGTGACCTTGACCTTGGAGATATTGACGTAATTTTTTCGCGCGACACACCGTCTAATGATGGTTAACAAATGTGCCAAATGATTTTAAAATCTCACAATGAACGACAAAGTTATGGCCCGGACAAGCTTGTTCCGCCCGCCCGCCAGCCAGCCAGCCAGCCCGCCCGCATTCGCCAATCTAATAACCAGTTTTTTCCTTCGGAAAACCTGGTTTAAAACCATTTTACTATTTCTGGTCACCGTGACCTTGACCTTTGACCTAGTGACCTCAAAATCAAAAGGGGGTCATCTGCGAGTCATGATCAATGTACCTATGAAGTTTCATGATCCTAGGCCCGCGTTCTTGAGTTATCGTCTGACAACCACCTGGTGGACGGACCGACCGACAGACCGACCGACCGACATGAGCAAAGCAATACACCCCCTCTTCTTCGAAGGGGGGCATAAAAACGTTATGGCCAATGTTTAAGTTTTCGGACGGACAGACGCCATATATTTGATATTTGACCTTGAAGTATGACCTTCACTTTCACCTTTCACCACTCAAAATGTTCAGCTCCATGAGATGCACATGCATGCCAAATATCAAGTTGCTATCTTCAATTTTGAAAAAGTTATGGCCAATGTTAAAGTTTTCGGACGGACAGACACCATAAATTTGACATTTGACCTTGAAGGATAACCTTGACCTTTCACCACTCAAAATGTGCAGCTCCATAGGATACACATGCATGCCAAATATCAAGTTGCTATCTTAAAACATGAAAAAGTTATGGCCGATGTTAACGTCTTTTTCGGATGGACAGACAGACTGACTGACACTGACGGATAGTTCAACTGCTATATGCCACCCTACCGGGTATTTTTTGGGGTGGGGGTGGGGGGTATAGTGTGAGGGTGTGGTGGTCATTTATTAGATGATGGGGGGGGGGGGCGTAGGGGATGGTTTGAACGGAGTCAATTGTGGTATGTCAGGTAAGAGTTGTTTTGTCAAAGTATCAATCGAATCTAGTCATAAATAAAGAAGTTAAAGCAAAATTTAATAATTTGACCTTGAGAGTCAAGGTCATTCAAAGGTCAAGGTAAAATTCAACTTGCCAGGTACAGTACCCTCATGATAGCATGAAAGTATTTTAAGTCTAAAAGCAAAAGCCTTGATACTTTAGAAGTAAAGTGGATCTGAACACAAAATGTAACCATATATTCAAAGTTTCTAAGTCAAAAAAGGGCCATAATTCCATAAAAATGACAACCAGAGTTATGCAACTTGTCCTTTACTGTCAACTTATGATAGTTTGCGAGTGTTCCAGGTATGAAAGCAATATCTATGATACTTCAGGGGTTAAGTGGACAAAAACACAAAACTTAACCAAATTTTCAAGTATAAAGGGCCCATAATTCCGTCAAAATGCCAGTCAGAGTTACATAACTTTGCCTGCACAATTCCCTTATAATAGTTAGTAAGTGTTGCAAGTATGAAAGCAATGGCTTTGATACTTTAGGAAAAAAGTGGACCTAAACACAAAACTTAACCAAATTTTCAATTTTCTAAGTATAAAAAGGGCACATAATTCTGTCAAAATGCCAGTCAGAGTTACATAACTTTGCCTGCACAGTCCCCTTATGATAGTTAGTGTTGCAAGTATGAAAGCAATAGCTTTGATACTTAAGGAATAAAATGGACCTAAACACAAAACTTAACCAAAATTTTCAATTTTCTAAGTATAAAAGGGGCACATAACTCCATCAAAATGCAAGCCAGAATCATCTAACTTTGCCTGCCCAGTCCCCTCATGATAGTAAGTAAGAATACCAAGTTTGAATGCAATAGCATAGATACTTTATGAGAAAAGTGTACCTAAACGCAAAACTTAACCGGACGCCGACGCCAAGGTGATGACAATAGCTCATAATTTTTTTTCTAAAAATAGATGAGCTAAAAATTTGATATTCCATAGAATCCAACACATTTTCTTTTTATTTTGTGCTTTTTTACGGTTAATTTACATTGTCAAAGAGTTTAACTCGATAATTTTGCTGGATTTATGATGTCATTTCATAGAAAAAAGACGTCATTTCACAGTAAAACAGTGAAAAATATTGATATTTTTCACTGTTTAAAACAGTGACATACCAGTTTTATTTCACCGATATTTCTCTATAAACCACCGGAAAGCATAAAATAAAGTTTGTTAGTTGAAATAAAACTGAGATATAATTATCTTAGAAAACTTATTTGATTTATTTTTCTTCAATTTGCAAATTTTGTATACAATTTTGTTTTTGCGATAAGGTCCGTTTAACGGACACAGTTACGACAGGGGACAAAGGCCTGACAATAATACCTTAATTGCCTTGGCAGTTTCCAGGGACTGTTCAGGGGGTATGCCCACTTCTCGCTCCCTCAACAGCTGCTGGATGAAGTAGGTGATATCTCGACCAGCGATAGGGATATGTTTGATGCAACTGCCTATCACGTAACCTTCGGCCTGGAAAGCAGAAAAACAAATGTCCAGTGAGTATTAACTTAATGACTGTTGTTTGCACGCATCTCAGGAGTGGCGATAAATATCATAATTATTGCAATAAAAATAGATTATACAGACAGCCACTTTTTCCCCAATTGCCATGGTACTGGTACTTTCCCCCCCAAAAAATTAGTGCAAAAACCCACGAAATTCGATAAATTCGCTACATAAAATCTTCTAATTGGGAATAATGGGTCTTCCACTTGCTTGGGACTTTATTGCACAAAGCCATCTTAATATTATTCTTTTACATAGCTTTTTGCTGAAATGTCCAGTTAAAGTACTTTATTCATTCACTTGCAGATAACGCGCTTTTGGAACAAAATTTATGCAACTTTCTTTTCTTTTGGGAATTAATGGATGGAAATCAGAAATTTGTTTAATTTTCCTTAATTGAAAAAGTGCCTTTTACGTGTACTTTATAAAGAAGAAATAAATCGCTGGCTTCCTGATAGAAATTCGATCCACACTCAATAACCTTAATCATGACATTTATTTATATTAAAAGGAAGTAATGCACAAGTGAGAAAGTGCAATCTCTTTGATCTGCATATTCTCACATCTTATAAAAAATTAATCGTCTTTTCATGATCTAACAACTTACCACTGGAATGACGTGAGTAACTCCGTCACCTGAGTCTATCACAGTTCCTGTTAGAGTCCTCTCCCCTACTTGCCTGGAAGTCCAGGAGGCTGCTAGAGCAAGCACGGCCTGTGAACAAACAACTTGTATTTACATTTTCCAAGCCATTTCCTTGCCATTTGGTAAAAAATAAAATTTGGGATTGGGATTTTTTTTCGAGCACTTAATATTGATGTGAGAAAAACTAATTAAATATAAATCTTTATAATTAAAATGTTCAGGACAAAATCATCTTAATTATTGTTTTATACATTTTACTTTGTTTGCTGATATTTAAATACTGATTCAGGGGTTCCGCTGTCGATCGCCATTGGCGCCAAATGGCACTAAATTGTTAAATGTGGCTCCAATTTTTTAAAAGGGGCGAATTTCAAAAAAATCGGTAAAATCCTATCCGTAAATGTACTGCGAGTCGAAAGCACGCGACTGAGCATTAGCGGCCAGCGCGTGTCAGTTGTAAATATTGATTTACGACGATGTAAGCGACCTACAGTGCAGAGTGCATTAGAAATCACCGAAGCGTGTAAGTGTTACAAACGGTGTTTTTACTGCTATTGTCAAGTTTTATGGGGTTTGATGTTTATAGTTTGTAAAAATATGTTTTATGTTATTTCAGGCAACTAGAATGGATTGTGGCAATTATCTGGGCCTTTCTGTCAGGAAAAAGACGTGAACAACAGTCATTTAATTGAACCTGGAAATCATCCACCACTAACAGAAAACTTGTTAACAACAGAAGCTGATGTATATCATGTCCAAATGACCAAATATAACTGTTCAACAATTTGAAGTGAGATGCTTTATTTTCTGATTCCCTTTCAAATGATGAACATTGGGGTGATTTTATGTTTAAATAATTAATTTTGAAACATTTATGCAGCACACTGTTTAATACATTGATGTTAACACTAATATATTATTTTGGTTATCTGTGTTGTTTATCAAGTTGAAAAAAATGTTATTTATATACAAATAAAGCTTATTAAGACTTATGAAGGTATGACTTATGAAGGTACTTATTATTTTTTTTATGAAATAACATACTTTTTAAAGTGATAATATAGTCAATGACATTAATGTAGTAAGGTTTCTTAAAATGATTGTTCTTATTAATAAGGTGGAATAACCGACAGTATTCACGCCGCGAAAAAGTGGCGACAACTTTTTTTGGGCCAGTGGAACCCCTGTGATTGCAATATAATAATCATTTTGACACATCTGTCTTTCAATTTTTTTTTTGGAAATTGGGATTTTTTCATTGCAATTTTTTTTTATACAATATGGTTTTGGAAATGGGCCTGTTTACAGAACACAGATAAGCCAGGAAGAAGCCTGTTTTCTTACAGCGATTTAAATAAGGAATTCAAAACAGAAAGCCCAGATATTTGCATTACTACTTGGGATTAAGAGTCTAGTGCTATATTGCCAATGTCGAACCTTGAATTTGAACACGCCGGATTCAACATTTTCCAGTACAGGGCTTGCAGACTTATTTTGATCAGGGTTGTTAAAAGGAAACTTTAATAAACAGAAATAAGGCATTCCCCTGTCATCTTTGTGTATAATGTTACAAGATTCCAATAAGAACAAGGGACAAAATTGTCACAAAACCAGGTTTTCAGTTGAAAAAAGTCTGATAAAGGGAGACAATTCAAAATGTGTATTGTTAACCCCCTTGTGTAAAATTGACCTTGATTTCAATTAGAAAAAAAAAGTCTGATAAAGAGAGACAACTCAAAATCAAAATGTGCATTGTTACTGATTGTTCATAGTTACATAGTTGTTTCAAATCAATCTAATTTTAGTTGTGGCTACCTTGACCTTGTAGATATTGACGTAATTCTTTCGCGCGACACACCGTCCAATAATGGTTAACAAATGTGCCAAATGATTTATAAAATATCACAATGAATGACATAGTAATGGCCCAGACAAGCTCATTTATGACCATTTTTGACCTTCAAACGCAAATTGTGACCTTGACCTTGGAGATATTGACGTGATTCTTTCGCGCGACACACCGTCTAATGATGGTGAACAAATGTACCAAATGATTTTAAAATCTCACCATGAATCACAAAGTAATGGCCGGAACAAGCTCATTTATGGCCGTTTTTGACCTTCAAACTCAAATTGTGACCTTGACCTTGGAGATATCGACGCATTTCTTTCGCGCGACACACCGTCTAATGAAGGTGAACAAATGTGCCAAATTATTTTAAAATCTGACAATGAACAACAAAGTTATGGCCCGGACAAGCTCATTTATGGCCATTTTTGACCTTCAAACTCAAATTGTGACCTTGACCTTGGAGATATTGACGTAATTCTTTCGCGCGACACACCGTCTAATGATGGTGAACAAATGTGCCAAATGATTTTAAAATCTGACAATGAACGACAAAGTTATAGCCCGGACAAGCTTGTTCCGCCCGCCCACCAGTCCGCCCGCCGACATCGCCAGTCTAATAACCAGTTTTTTCCTTCGGAAAACCTGGTTAAAAATTATAAAAGACATAATGATAACATTCATCCCCTTTTTCAAATTAAATGAAGTCAGTTATACAGTAGTACATATCTCAAGAACAAAACTGTTAGTGTCTAATTTGATCTGTTATTGACAGTGTGTTTTTCACCATTTGGGGAATGGAGCCGGGTCAGTTTGGAATGGGAAAAATCGTGGCGTTTTGAAAAATAGTTGGGAATTAGCGTTGTTGTTGTTTTGCTTAAGTTCAGAATAAAATTGTTTTTAATATTAGATTCTCTAAAGTTAAACTTATACATGTAGAGTTGGATAAGAGATGAAATAAATGTTGAGATCTAAACAAAAATCAATTAGGAAGTTTTTGGTCACATTTGGGAAGAAATATACTTTTTTCCATTGGGAAGGGGGCCGAATATCGGCACCAAAATTGCATGAATAAAAAAACGCTGATTGATAAAATTGGACAATGGCAAAAACTATTGGTCAAGTCATTGTGAATGTCTCACCTGCACTGCAATATACAATCCAGGCACATTGAAAGACTCGAACATGATTTCTGCAGTGTATTCTCGGTTCTCAGGGGTGTTCAATGGAGGTTCAGTCTGCAAAAATAAAACCATTACAGTGTTATAGGATATCATACCTGTCTTAAGCTACATGTGATTGCATTTACATACTGATCAAACTTTTTACAAAACCCTGCTAGCTTCATCTCAGTAACTTGTATCTACAATGAACAAAGTTAATTTTGCCTTTCAATCACCTATCTCCCCCACACCAAAAACATCATGCTAATGTAATGAAAAAAACCCAATTCAGTTTCAAATAGTTTTTCATTTGAAAATGTATGTATGCCTTGAGAACAAATGTTGTTATTGATATACAACATAAACTAAGAATAATATTCTTACACAAAATAGCCTGGCCCTTGTTATCTTATGGCGGACAGGCCAGTTTTCCCTTCTTAAAAAATGGCAGTTTTTCACAATTGTGAGAAATTTGCAACTCAAATTTCTACAATTTTGAGTATTTTGTAACTAAACCTAAACAACTTTTAGGAATTTGCAGCTCATCAATTCACAAAAGCATTACAAAAGTCTGCAATTCATTTTTTTCACAACTTGAGGGGCCCAATGCCGGTCAAAAAAAGCCCTGGGCAGACGTTACATACCAGGGGTGGTATTCCAGAAACATCTTAAGTCATTTCTTAAATATTTTCACTTAAGTTAAAAATTACAATGTTTTGTATTTCTTTACTCAATACAGACATGCATGTTTTTTTAGTATTCCTCAAATAACATTGACATAATGATGTTATTTTGATGTAATTTTCGATGCCTTACCATTGCAGTATGAAATGAAACACTTAAGAAAAATTCCCAATTTAAGGATAAAAATAAAATTTAACTTAAGATGCTTCTGGAATACCACCCCAGGACAGTAACATTATTTAATGTACCAGTAGGAAATAGTGATCCTCCGGCTCTGAGCGTAGATATTTGAAGATTGCCTGCTCCCAAAAACGCTCCATGAGGTCCCAGTCCTCTACGATACCGTGACGAATTGGCCACTGCAATGGAGTATGGTACATGTAAAAACCATGTGGTATTAAAAACTGATACACCTTAATGTACCCGTAGTCAATGTACTCAGAAACTTACAATGTTTGTAATTATTTTTTTAAAACTCATTTATTTTAGCTCAATTGCATTAGAGGTACTTATTACTTATTTGAAACACTCTCGGTCCGTTTCTTTGGCCTTGAACCAGTACTTGTGTGTGTTTGGTGAAGATCTGAAGAATGGTCTCACAATGGGGATAGACCCCGTGACCTCCCGTTTGCTAGGCGGACACAATATCCATTACACCACTTCGACATTATTAAGCTGAGTTTTTTTTTCCCTTAACTTTTTGCATGGAAATTAAGTCCAACCTGACTTAAGGACTCAGTATAGGGCTGTATGATATGTGGCACATTTTGCCAAAACCACTCCAAACAAAACTTTCGACTAACAACTAAATAAAGTTTGAATACATTTTCATTTTAATTTCCTCCTGCAGATTTGTTTTCACTTGATAATTTTTTTTATTTTATGCTGGTATTGTAGGCATGAAAACCATGGAAAAGGCCACAATTTAATCTTTCCTTACTCATGTGTTTTTATATGCTTAATGATGTGCTGTAAATATTGCTCTGTATTGTATGCAACTATGCAGCCGCATTTTATCACATACCCAAGGCAAAATACTTTTGGATGGTAAGAATTTCTCTCTCAATAATGTTTCTAGAGTTCAATTATCACCATATTATTGCATACGTTTTAATAACTAGCAGGCATTTAAGAATTTGTCAAAAGCCAGTTGCCCTCCAGGGCAAAAAGGCCTGACAATCCAATTGTCCTGCATTTTAGTTTGCTCGCCCTGCTTTTTCCTACTTAGAGAATGGTCGTTTTTCACAATTTTAAGAAGCTTGCAACTAAAATTTTCACAATTTTGAGTATTTCCCATCTCATATTTCTTAAATTTTATGAAGTTAACAACTCATTTTTTACAATTTTGAAAAGTTTGCCACTCATTTTTCCCAAATAGAGAGATCAAAGACCACTTCATAAAGATGGGGAAAAAAGCCCTCAGCTTTAATATTACTCTTCACAGTATTTTGAAGTTGAGTATACCAGGGGTTTTTTTGAGTTGTGGGGGAAGGGGCCTTTAGCCCTTATGTGGGGGAAATTTTACGCAGATTTTCCACTTTGGGGAAAAAATGTGCGCGTGGGAATTTTCGCTGCGTTTCCCTTTTTGGGGGATTTGTTTACTTACTTTCTCATTATTACAATACATTTGTACATGTTTGAACTATAGTCATTGTTTTTTTCATAATTAATTACGTTTGGCAAGATTAAATTAAAATAGAATTGAGATAATATAATCATAAGACACATCTTTCTACTAAAAAAAAAAAAAAAAAAAATTTTTTTTTTTTTAGGGGGAATTTTTGGTTCTGAGAGGGGAAAAAACCAGCCTCGCTTGGTGGGGGAAGACGCCGATATTCGGCGTCTGTTATATAAGGTTAAAAACCCCTGTATACCTTCACAGAATATGATGTAGCATTAAGCGCCTCATCCCCAATAAAGAAATCAAGGTCCTCGACTCCCTTCCCAAGCCTCTGGATTGTTTTGTCGCCCACGGAGGCAGTCTCTTTCACGGCTATGCACGACGGAATGATAAACTGCGGCTCCGTGTTACCCGCATATCCCATCTTTGTGTAACTGAAATAACAATACAATACAAAACTTACATTAATGAATATTATATATTTTGTGATCTACTTTTTTATGAACTTGATATGGATAGCTTTTAATGTCTTAGACAATCACGACAATGATCAAACGTCGACAATTGATAAAACTGCAGTTTCAAGCAAATGGAACCAAGCAAAATTAATAATAAGAGATATTTAGTATAAACTGTTTTTTTATCTTCAAATAAAAAATATTCTTGTTATTCAAAGCTCAATTCATAGTACACTGTATGCATGAGGTGTACTTCAAACATGTATTTATGTAATGGATAACTTAATGACATTATTTGCATAGGGCTTGAACAGTACAAACAATATTAAAATGGAGGTTTCTTTAAGTGGTAAAAATTATATGTCAACATGATAACATCAGCTTTGTAATAGTATATACAAAAGTCATAAATCAATGTTGCTTGCACTGTACAAATGAGTTAAGAGTCTGACCTTTGCCTTAAAACTCACTAATGAATGGCCAAACACTAAATAAGCAAAAAAATGGTCATTGTCATTTGTCAAGATTGGCAGGTTTACAATTGTTATTCATCACCAATGTGGAAACAATTATGATACCGTTAAGTAATATTAAGTAAATATGCCATGCATAAGACGTGCTGTAAAAACCAGTCATTGCTCTTTAAATCATTTTATTGTATGAGAGGGTTTAATTTTGGAAGTCCCGTTTCTTTTATATCATAAAGAATGAAACAAAATAAGACCCCTTACCAAAAAATCTAATAAAATCTAACGATGTCAAATAGTATAATTATGCAATATGCCATTAAATAATATACAAGAAACAAGACTATTGCCAAGCAATATATGTCCCCTACCGGCTCCACCATTGTCAAAAATTCCACCATTGTCAGATTTTTTTTTAATTTGTTGCCATAGCAACCAGAATTTTGGATGTAGGAACAAAATGAAATGATGTGCATAATGTCCATATTGCCATCTATCCATGTTTCAAGTTTCATGAAAAAATATGAAGAACTTTTAAAGTTATCGCAGGATCCAGAAAACCACCATTTTCAGCAGTATTTCCAGTCTTTTTGTTGCCATAGCAACCAGAATTTTTGATGTAGGAACAAAATGAAATGACGTGTATAATGTCCATATTGCCATCTATCCATGTTTCAAGTTTCATGAAACAAGGGCTGTTTGTAAAACATGCATGCCCCCCATATGGGCTGTCAGTTGTAGTGGCAGCCATTGTGTGAATACGTTTTTTGTCACTATGACCTTTACCTTTGACCTAGTGACCTGAAAATTAATAGGGGTCATCTGCCAGTCATGATCAGTATACCTATGAAGTTCGATGATCCTAAGCCTAATTATTCTTGAGTTATCATCCGAAAACCATTTTACTGTTTCGAATCACTGTGACCTTGACCTTTGACCTAGTGACCTAAAAATCAATAGGGATCTTCTGCGAGTCATGATCAATGTACCTATGAAGTTTCATAATCCTAGGCGTAAGGGTTCTTGAGTTATCATCCGGAAACTATTTTACTATTTCGAGTCACTGTGACCTTGACCTTTGACCTAGTGACCTGAAAATCAATAGGAGTAATCTACCAGTAATGATCAACGTAACTATGAAGTTTCATGATCCTAGGCCTTAGCCTAATTGAGTTATCATCCGGACACCATCTGGTGGAACGACCGACATACCGACGGACATGAGCAAAACAGTTTACCCCCTCTTCTTTGAAGAGAGGCATAAAAATATTAAGAACTTTTAAAGTTATCGCAGGATCCAGAAAAGTGTGACAGACAGACAGACGCACAGAGCAAAAACCATAAGTCCCCTCCAGTGAAACCGGTAGGGGACAATAAGCAGTTAACAAACTAGAAAAATTCAATAAAAATATAATTCAGACTTTATTACCATTACAAGTCAATTGCAGTAGATGTATCTGTACATTAGATTCCAGATTTTAAATGACTGAAAGTAACAAAACACAGATGGTTCCTTACTATTTGTAAATAATCAAAATCACTTTTGTAAATAACAAAAGTAACTTCAACTATTTAAAACTTAAGACAAAAATACTATTCTATCTCATTAAATTGAATTTCAAAATCTAATTGCACAAACAAAAATTTGCTTATTGGTTTCAATAATTTTTAGGTGGCTTCCTTGTTTAACATAACTGGAATTTTGTTCAAGCATTAAGCATTTTTGCGCCATTATTGCAACAATTTATTTATAAACAATAACTTACCCAGTGCCATTATCAATGATAACGGCATGTTTCATAAATGGCATTTTCAATGTAGTCCAATGTCACAAATATATGTATAACCAGTAATGGCGGACAATTTATGTGCACAGATACAGCTCTTACACCACTGGCAAACAGACTTGAGCATTAACTTCCTGATCTTCTCAAGTGTGAAATATTCTTGATGTGTATACCAGCATAAAAGTAGACAGTTATTACATGCATTTGTTGGCTTGGGACATTTGCAATAACATATGATTATTATTGCATATTGATATTTCATATTATAATTATTGCATATGGTGTTATTGAGGGAGATTTTAGAAGGCTTTCACTTCAGTTTATTGAATTTCAAATTTTTTAATAAAATGTTTATAAACAAAAAGGTTTTAACAATTAATATCAACGCTTAGCATTTGATAGGGTTTCAAATAAGTAGCATATTTTTAAAATGTTAAAAATTGAAGTAAAAAAATAAAGCCATGTCACTATATAATTGAGATAATCAATTCTTGACGAACAACAAATACTGTGCTGTTTCAATCTACAACAATTTGTAAACATAGCAGCTTCTGTTTTAAACTAAACTTTAAAGCAGGAAGTTATCACAACCATTATCAAAGCAACAGGAAATATAATAGAACGATGAATAGGCACAAGATGAAACTTGATGACTGATACAGACAACTGCTAACAAGAAATACGCCAAACGAAGCTACACTGAATACATGTAAATAAAACATAAAATGTATGTTGGGCCAGGCACTACATTTCAAAGGTGGGACTGGGAGGGGAACGTTGTTTTATAGGTTTTTTGGCTGCATTTACTATTTCGGCACAAAGTATATACCCTGTTCCATTGTCAATGACAACAGCTGGTAGTCGCCCAGCCATCGTTTATTCGTAGTTTCCTCCGACAAGTGTGGACTTCCTCAAAACCTAACCAGGAAATGATTCATTCATCGGCGAAATTTGCAAGATGGCGCATGGGAGGATTTAGACTGGGACCCGATGGCGTCGACACCGCTCAGACGCTTTTTGCCGACAGAGCGTCTGCGACTGGTTGGTTGTTTATAAAATAATAACAACAACAACAACTTAGGCGATGAAAACAAATGTGTCCAGCAAAACTCTTGCAAATATCTAATTGAAAAGTCCGGTGTTTTTGTCATTTAGAATTTATTTGTTGTTAAAACAATTTTATACATATATGGCGATTATATTTGTATATATATTAAGCATAGGCTGTGCTGTCATGAACATTGAATAAACTTGATGCTAATTCGGATTAAACATTTCGAATGAAAATTTCGCTCTCATTAAATTTAATATTGCGGGTTTATGGGCGTTCTGTAACACTTCCGTTTAGTGCCAATGATATTATGCTGAAAATGAGTAGTTGTATTATCAAAGTAGTCATATTGTACAGTTCCCTCATATTGAGCATCTCCTGGTATCGATCATTTTGTTGACATTATTAACATTAAGCTCTTGTGGTTACATCATATGCAGATCATGTGAAGTTGTAAATGTAGTGCAGTTTTGCAGGCTTTGTATAAGGACATCGAATATACGCTTTTTAACAAGCAGATTGTATATCAATCATATAATATCAGTGCTTCTGCCATTGGCCAAATTAGCCACTGGCTACAAATAAGACAATTTGGCTACACAAAATTCCATTTGGCAACTAGGTTTTGTACATTTATTATCACACATAAAATATCCAAAGTCGCAGAGGTGTAGTGGATATGGTGTCAGCCTAGGGAACAGGAGATCATGGGTTTCAGGGTTTTTTTTCCACTTTTTGGGAAGATAGCCCATGGCTTTGGAATTGGGAATTTTATCGGCATTTTCATGAAATTGGGAAAATAAATTCATTAGCCTTTTTTTCCACACGAAAAGTCCACTGATTATGGAAATACTAAATTTGATAAAACCCTTTATAATCATTCAAATTAAAAGAACAAAATCATATAATACTTTGTTAGATGTAATTGAATTAAAATTGAGATAAAATACACATTAGACATCTTTAAAAAAAAAAAAAAAAAAAAAAAAAAAATTTTTTTTTTTTTTTTTTGGAAATTGGGAATTTTTGCCACATTTTGGGAAAAAAGTATACTTTTTGGGATTGGGAACATAGCCGAATTTCGGCTATAAAATCGGGCCAAAAAAAACCCTGGGTTTGATTCCCATAGTAGGAGCGTTCTTTAGATTTCTCCCATAGACACCAAGTAATGGTTCTAGCTAGTCCCAGGAAACAGACTCAAGCACGTTTCAAATAAGCCTAAGGCTTTCTATGCAATAAAGCTACAGTAAATGGGTTTAAATATCCAAAGTAATAAGAATTAAGACATAAAAAGGTTAATTTGGCTACAGAAAAATTGTACCCTGAATATAACTAGCACCACAACTTATTTAAATATTTTGATTTAGATTGTGTAACCAGGGTTTTTTCAGCACTGTCGAGGACTCCGGAAAACGGAGGCATTCCCAAAGCAAACAAACCCGATCCCAAACCGAAATTATAAAAAAAAATCCCAATTTCCCCCCAATTTTTTTTTTTTTTTTTTTAGAAAGAAGTGTCTTAATACTTATGATTATCAGATTATGAGAAAAAAGTGTCTTATGACTTATGATTATTAGATAATTGTTAACCTGCTGTGCTCCCCATTACCACACAAACCAAACCAGCGATTTTTTTTGTCCAATTGGGAAAAGTACCCGTACCGGTCCAATTGGGAAAAATTGAGTCGTGAAAACCCTCAAATTGGGAAAAATCGAGTCGTGAAACCCTCAAATTGGGAAATTGGTGTTTTTGATTTTATGCTCCCAAATACTTAAAAATTGATAACTAAGTGTTTTCAAGCTGTCAAAATTATATTTACCTAGGTTCAAACCATACAGCTGCACAGGGAATCTAACAAAATGTTGCATTTTCCAAAAAAAAAAAAAATAATATTTTTTTTTACCTTAAATTGGGAATTTTTTGGCCAGCAATTGGGAAATTTGTAGTTTTTACGTAATTGGAAAAGTGCCGTTTACCGGTACTTTATAAAGAAGGAAAAAAATCGCTGCAAACTTACTCATCTGATGCTTACACTTTGTACCTGCATTGAAGGTTTAGATCTGAATGACAAAACATTGGAGGAGCTTTGTGATGCTCTCATAAGAGAAAGCAGAGAAAAATTATGCTGTAACTTGTGTGACTAACCAGTGTTTGTTTTGGTAAAAAATATCTGTTAAAAGTTTTTGACAGTACAGTTCTTATCTCAGAGTGTAACTGACACTGAGAGACAAAATTGCAGTACTTGCAGAATAAACATTGAACATGCCAAATATTGCATGTGTTTATATAAAAAGGACAACATAACAAATAAAAACAAATTAATTTGTTAAACCACTGACTTATTTAAGCATGATAAATTCACAATGTTTTCCCAAAATAAGCCGTTTCATCGAAGCCAAAATTCCCAAAATGGACAATTTTGTCGATAAAAAATTCCCAATTTGGTCAGACTCCTTTTCTCAAAATAGGCAGAAAAACCCCTGGTAACCTTGCACTATTGATAAAGACTTGTTTTCTTGCATCAGCTAGGATTTGAAAAGGGGGGGTGGTTATTTTGTCAAAGGGGCAGTTTCACGCGCAGAATTTTGTCAAAAGGGCACTTTCAAGCACGTGTATCTGGATATTGCATATTGCATTTCATTTTTTTTTATGTTATTAATAATTGTTAAAATATATTATTTCCATTATTATTAAGCCATCCATATAAAATGTCTACACTGAGGAATAAATTAGAATAAGAGATTTATACATTATATATGTCTTTTTTTTAAATCAAAGGGCAGGCATAGGAAGGTCAGGGCGGGGCTTCGGCAGGGTAGGGCGCCCTTCCATTTAGGCCTGGCTGGAGCACTCCCCCAGGTTTGCACATAATTTATTGATTCCCTGTTCTTATAAATTTACAAACATCTGATTTTAGTCTACGAAGAGCCACTAATATTCTCAACAACTGTACTAAGCATTTAGAGTCAATGTCATATATTGACATTTTAAAACAAATTAAGTTCTGTGCAATTATTGAGCTTTCTTCTATACCTATATGTTAAATTTTGACTAAATATCAAGATATACAGTACCAAAAAAGTCCTTCTTAATACAGATCCGTAGTTGATTTTTGCAAACGTAAAAGCATCACACTTTCTATTGCAGTGTGAATTTTAATCAATATCTGCTACACATAAGAGTGTTACATCATTTTATTGGTCATTATTAGGATAGTCTGACTGTATCATTATTAAACTTTTATGTTTTCATAAAACATTGTTGAGATATTAAAGGAAATATAAGTTAGTCCAAGCACTTAAATCATGTTAAACATTTTATTATTTTGACTAGCTTGTGTAATAACACAATTTTTATTTTTTCCTAGATATATGAAATTAGTAATAATTTGTTGCTATTTATGGAAAAAATATTAACTTTGGTTAGACATGCCACCTTTTGACGCGTTCAGTAATAACACACAGTAAAGGTTTCTTTGTACTTGATATTTTCAGGTTTTGTTGATGCAATAATTTATCAACTCTTGATCAATCATGGCAGCTGCAGTACTCCCTAAGGACAAGCTTAAGGTATGCCCATGAATTTTCACTTTTATAAAAAATATTTTTAGAGTTCTAACATACTTTGTATTCTAGACTTACGTTCTTTGCATTCTAGACTTAAATGCTTTGGATTCTAGACTAACTTGCTTTGGAATATTGACTAACATGCTTTGAATTCTAGACTAACATGCTTTGGGTTCAAGACTAACATGCTTTTGATTCCAGACTAACATGCTTTGGACTCTAGACTTACATGCTTTGGGTTCAAGACTAACATGCTTTTGATTCTAGACTAACATGCTTTGGACTCTAGACTAACATGCTTTGGGTTCTAGACTAAAATGCTTTGGATTCTAGACTTACATGCTTTGGATTCTAGACTAACATGCTTTTGTTTCAAGACTAACATGCTTTGGTTTCTAGACTAACATGCTTTGGATTCTAGACTAACATGCTTTGGATTCTAGACTAACATGCTTTGGATTCTAGACTAACATGCTTTGGGTTCTAGACTTACATGCTTTGGTTTCTAGACTAACATGCTTTGGTTTCTAGACTAACATGCTTTGGATTCTAGACTAACATGCTTTGGATTCTAGACTAACATGCTTTGGGTTCTAGAATAACATGCTTTGAATTCTAGACTAACATGCTTTGGATTGTAAAGTAACATGCTTTGGAATCTAGACTAACATGCTTTGGATTCTAGACTAACATGCTTTGGGTTCTAGAATACCCAATATATTACATGTATTTTTACCATGAAACTATTTTTATTGAAATTTTGTTTATATATATTTATATTGAAAGCTGTAACTTAAGATGAAAAGTTTAAACGGGAACTATTGTTAACAAATACCCTTTATAACTAAAGTATGGGGTTTTACATGACGCTGTTATTAGTAAATAGTTTTAAATAAATGGGCGGTGGTATTTGATAAAGGGGCTTGATGCAAGTGCGTAAAGTGTCGTCCCAGATTAGCCTGTGCAGTAGGCACAGGCTAATCAGGGACGACAATTGTCGCCTAAACTAGATTTTTGCTAAGAAGAAACTTTCTTAAAACAGAAATCATAAACACGGACAGTGTAGTCCCTGATTAGCCTGGGTGGAATGCACAGGCTACCCTGGGATGACACTTTACACACATGCATTAAATCCCCCTTTTCACAGAGCACAACTAAAATATAATTGTTCTCCTTATAGAAAGTGTGTTTTAGCACAATAATATAAGCAATATTTCATTAAACTTATAGGGCTAGCTTCAAAACATGTAGTAGCCATACATTTTTGAGTCTGTTTCATGATTTATAAGTTCTGACCGTCTTATTGAAAGCAATCTATTGATGAAAACAAATGTACAACAGGTTTTTTTTTGGCCCGATTTTATAGCCGAAATTTGGCTATGTTCCCAATCCCAAAAAGTATACTTTTTTCCCAAAATGTGGAAAAAAATTCCCAATTTCCAAAAAAAAAAAAAAAAAAAAAAAAATTTTTTTTTTTTTTTTTAGAAAGAAGTGTCTTATGCATATTTTATCTCAATTTTAATTCAATTACATCTAACAAAGTATTTTATGATTTTGTTCTTTTAATTTTTATGATTATAAAGTGTTATATCAAATTAAGTATTTCCCTAATTAGTGGACTTTTCGTGTGGAAAAAAAAGGCTAATGAATTAATTTTCCCAATTTCATGAAAATGCCGATAAAATTCCCAATTCCAAAGCCATGGGCTATCTTCCCAAAAAAGGGGAAAAAAACCTGTACAATTCTGTCTTTTTCAGATTTTGTGCTTACACGGCTACAGACAGAATGCTCTGAGTTTCAGAGAACGAACTGGTGCTTTCAGGAAGATCCCAGTCATAAAGAAGAACACAGAGCTGGGTAAATAATGCAACATTTTATTGTTTAAAATTAGTGTCACAGTTCTTTTACTGATGTTCTGTCATAGAAATAAGAGGGTTCATTTCAATATGTCTAGTCTCTTAATGGTTTAAAAACCGGTAGTTTATATGTTTTCAAATGAACAAATTGAATCTTTTCTAAATAAAATTCGGAATACACACACATTCAAATAAACAATTTATGTTAGGTTGCACCAAGTAACAGAGTGTACATGGGATCAGCCCGTAAAAGTGTAAAAGAATAGCTTGAAATTTTTAAAAGAGCAGTAATTTGTCCGTTAAAACTTGAACATGTTTGTCATGTATACACTTAAAAACTTTCAAATGTCCAAAGTCTGGATTGGCAAAATTTCGTTTGTCAGAAGTTAACAAAAGACCTGCTTATTGATTGCCTTGTCTTCTTATGTTTCCAGTTTTCATAACTGCCCCAAACCGTGTTCCACCTTTGCCCACAGTCTCAGACGAGGAAACTAAAGCAGAAGGTATATCAAGTAGGAAATTAATAGGAAAAAGTGCTTGCATTAAAAATGCTGATTCTGCATCAAATAAAATCCTTGAATATTTTTTTGTCAGCTATCTTTAAGCTTTTGTAAACTTGTTACTTGTTTCCCCATATATGTAAATTTGTAATGAAATATGTATTGTTGTCATGCAATATTAAAAATAGAAAGAAATTTAAAAACAAGTGCCATATGCTTTGGCCACTTTGCATTTTGCACTAATTTTACCTTTTAGTGGAAAACCAATAAACAAAGAGGGTAATCAAGAAAAACATTTAACTTCAAAATTAATGTACATGTAGTTTCCATGTTTAAGTTTGTTGTATGTAAACTTTTTTTTCCATGTATTTCGAAACAAATAGGATTTTATTTATTTTAGCGAAATACTATAACAGTTCCATATTTATCTAGATGCACTGATAACTTGTGATATAAAACAAGTTTTGTTTAAATATCAGTGCAGTACTATATTATAATATTTCTGTGAAATCCTCTTACTTTATTCATGTATTTTGTATTATTTTGTTTAATATTAGAAACTGTAAGAAACATATGTGCAATACAATCATGTTTTGTTCTGTTCTGATATCAGGTGAGGGGGAAGACATGGGGTGGTGGTTTTCCAGGCTAGACAACAGCTATGTTGCAAAGGACTACACAGACTGTTGCCCAGGCTACCAGGACTCCATTGACCTTGTCACCGGGGTTTTCAAAGAACAGGTGAGAATTCATGATGTGTATAGCTTGATTTAAACCTATTTATTTCAGCTTGGTTTCATCAAAAGCCTAATGCTTATTGAAGCACTCTCGAGTTTGTTTCCTGGATAGAACTAGTACTTGGTCTCTTCTGGGGTGATTGGAAGAACGCTAGCGCATTGAGGATCGAACGGGTGCCCTCCCAGTCCCTAGGCGGACACCTTGTCCACTACGCCACAGCGACCTTGTTACTTGTGAACTCTATTAGCATAAATTACACGCTTGAAATTTGAATTGTGCTTTAATATATTCAAAGTCAGTTTTGTCCATGCACAAGTTTAACAGGATAAACAACAACATAAAGTGAGTTTTGGGGTTTATTAGTCCCCTACTGGTGCAACTAAAAGGGACTTTAGGTTAACCACCTGTCCAACTGTATGTATGTCTGCTATATGCTTTAACTCAAAATGTACCCAGTCTTGGTTGAAGAAACTTGCTGGGAATATGCACATTATTTTCGCTGTTTTTTTTTCTTCAGAAAATTTTTTGGTTGCTTTGTAAGCAGATGCTTTGGTACAGAAATCATTGAAATTCTAATATTCCGTCTGAAAAATCTGAATCCTGCAATAAAGGATGATGGGTGTCAGTCCATATTGGTATATGCAGGCTATTTCAGTTCTTTCATAACACAAAATAGTGGTTGCTATGGTTACTGAAATAAGTGAAAACAAATTTGGATTGTTCAACAAATTGAAAAATATGTAAGCTAGGTGAATGAAACTTGGTATCATGATAGAGGGCCATATGGAGAATTTTTACATTATTTAAGTTTTGTCTGTCTATCCATCTGTTAGTCGGAAAATTGTACGATGATGCAAAAAGCTCTGAAGCTAAGTTGATGAAACTCAGTATGTGGATAGAAAGCCATATGATGGATATGCGTGTCTTTTTTTGTCTGCAGAAGTTTGTGGTTTCTATGGGTACAGAACTTGATACAATTGCAATCTGGATCCTGACGACTCCAAAAGCACTTATGACAGTTTAATAAAACATATGGGGCTCCTGTTCTTTCTTCAACAGCATTTGCCCAGTAGGGGACTGCTGATCTGTATGTGACAAACCTTTTTTATTGTTTTGGCGTTGTAGGTTCGTCCGTCTTTCCGTCCATCCGGAGCCATATCTTGGGTTTGGCGGATTTCATTGAAACTTGGTATGAGTATATATATGGATAAGGGGATGATGCACGCCAAATGACATTGTACATTATCTGTTAATAACCGAGTTATGGCCCTTTGTATCTTGATAAAATGCTTTTTTGCGTGTCAAATAAAACACTTTTGTGTCCAGAAGCAAATTGGCGGGGGATATCAATTCAACGAATTTGTTTGTTCTTTATCTATTTAACCAGCGTCCATTTGAACACTATTTTGTTCATTGTGATGATAATCATGCATAAAGATTATTTATTTATTTATTTTCAACTTAGTTATTTCAGCTTGATTGCATAGAAAGCCTAAGGCTTATTTGAAACGCTCTCGAGTCCGTTTCCTGGGACTTGAACCAGTACTTGGTGTCTATGGGGGAGATCCCACAGTGCAGATTAAACCCATGACCTCCCGGTCGCTAGGCGGACACCATATCCACTTCACCATGGCGACCAAGTTATTTGTATGATGTATAATCTGTTGAGTTAATTAAAGCTATATTTTAAAAACAACTGAGAAGGTTTTGTGACGAGTCCATATTTTTGTGATTAACGATCAGGAATAGAAGTTGATAAATCTGCCATTACATGGTTTTTCAAAGAACAATGGGGGAATTATTTTGTAAATGTATGGTAAACATACTTACCCTCAAATTAACACATTTTAATATCCTCTATTACATTCGAAAAATATGCTTGTGTTGTTTGAGACTGCCGTTCATTGTTTGTCACCATGACAACACTCAGAAGTCTACAGTTGATCCAGTGCAGGGCGTTTTTTCCTTCTTTAGCAAGGGTCTTATATAGGCCCCTTCCCCCGAGAGAAAGGCCCCATCCCCTAGGAGAATTTCTATAAAATTATGCAATTTTTCCCCAAATGTTAAGCTAAACTTTAAAAATGTCTTCCCCTTTTTCACTTTTGTCAATATTTTTTCCCCAAATATTCAAAGCCAGGCCCTTTCCCCAAATCAAGAAAAAAGCCGTGACATTGTTATTTAGAAATAAATGTGTAAATTTGTAAAGTTAATTTTATATATAACATGTAAAGAACTGACAGTATCTACACTGCAGCACTCGTCAGTCATAACACAATTTGTTATGTGTATGTATATTTCAGGGGCCGTTCGATGGAGTTTTAAGTTTCAGTCAGGGTGCAGCATTCGCTTCCCTGCTTTGTGGAATTCAGCAGCAAAATCCAGGTTTGTTGTTCTAAATATTTGATCGAGATAAATTGAATGACAAACATTTTGTTTGTTTGTTTAGCGCTATTTGTTTGCTCTTTTTAGCTGGATATGAGTCATTTTACTTTTGCCAGTATCAGGATGCAGGATCATGTGACTGTGTGGGGTTCACAATTGATCGTTAATGGATGTTAACACACCAGTATGTGGTGCTTTTCTCCAAACTATTTTTAAAACAATTTTTCTTGCGAATTTCAACTAGTGCATAAAAGACAGTTTTTTAATCTTCTTATGGCAATGTGAAATACATCAGAAATTGTTATGCCCCCGGATTGAAAGATCGGGGGTATATTGTTTTTGGCCTGTCTGTCATTGTATGTGTGTGTCCCAAAACTTTAACCAAAACTTTAACCTTGGTCATAACTTTTGCAATATTCAAGATAGCAACTTGATATTTGGCATGCATGTGTATCTCATGGAGCTGCACATTTTGAGTGGTGACAGGTCAAGGTCAAGGTCATCCTTCAAGGTCAAAGGTAAAAAAAACAAATTCAAAAACTTTAACCAAAACTTTAACCTTCTTCATAACTTTTGCAATATTGAAGATAGCAACTTGATATTTAGCATGCATGTGTATCTCATGGAGCTGCAAATTTTGAGTGGCGAAAGGTCAAGGTCATCTTTCAAGGTCAAAGGTCAACTTTATGGCTTCAAAGCGGCGCAATAGGGGGCATTGTGTTTCTGAAAAACACATCTCTTGTTTATTCAATAAATCTGTGTTCTTGGCCAAAAATTCTACGTGTAACGCATTCATGTACATGGTTATGTCGCACACAACAATAAATTTTTGCAGCTATTTCAGACGTATTCAATGATTTATTGGTAAATCTTAAGATATCACCACAAACTGCAAGAAAATATGTCTTTTATGCACTAAAGATTTTTGCCATTGTATTTCAATAACTTGAGATATTTGCAAAAATAAAGTTCTTAATAGTGTGTTTACATTCTGTCAATCCCGTATGTAAACCTCTGTCAACCCATTGATCCCGCACCCAGAGTATGCAACAGCTGCCCTTCTTGATTCAAAGGAATGTGAACCCTTTGCATGCTGGGATATTTGTCGTCTGCTAGATTGGTGTCTGCTGAATTTCTAAAATAATAATTTTCTTCACTTTTTTTCAAAGACCTATATCAGAATAGCAAACAGTTTGGCCTTAAAAATTCAGTTCCAGCGCTTAAAGGGTTAACAATGGCTGTAGAAGAATTTCATAACAAATCCCACACAAGTTATCTCGCAACACTTGGGATCGAACTGCTATCCTTTGATTTGTGGTCCATCAACCCAGTCAACAATAGAAACAGCTTATTGTATTGATCACCAAATGAAGTTAAAGTAACATAAATACTAAAAAATCAACAAATATTTTCGCAAAATATTTCGTTAAATAAAGTTAACCCATAAAAATCAGTGTTCCTTATAGCAATAGCCAAAGTTTCAATGATAGATGTGGTATTGTTACATAGATTTAATGATTTACAAGATGCTCGTTTTTAATTTTTTGTGGCACAATATATTCCATTTTAATTTCCAGCAATAATATGTATTCATACGACACACAAAAATTAACATGGTACATGAACATGTGTTGAATATATTGTCCCACAAAAAAACACAAAAAAGAGCATTTTGTTACTTGTTAAATCTATGTTACCAGGCTACATCTAGCATTGAAATTTTGTCTATTGCTATAAGGAACATTGATATTTTATGTGTTATTTTTATTTTTGAAATATTGTACAGAATATTCGTTGATTTTGAGTGTTTATGGACTTATGGAATGTTGAAAATCTTGTAATATGATGCCTAATTTTTTGAGGAGGCAAAATTAAGTGCAATGTTAGCAGCTTTAGGATTCTTCAGCAAATGAACTTCTGTTTGAAATAGAGATCTTGTTATATGAGGGCTGATCAGCAAATTTAGTTTCATGTTAACATGCACTGAAAAATAATTTGTTTTCTCTTATATTTCCTTAACCCTTTGCATGCTGGGAAATTTGTCGTCTGCTAAAATGTCGACTGCTGAATTTCTAAAATTAGCATTTTCTTCGATTGTTTTTCAAAGAATACTATCAGAATAGCAAACAGTTTGGATCAAGATGAGACGCCACGTTCTGTGGCGTCTCATCTGGATCCAAACTGTTTGCAAAGGCCTTCAAAATTCGGTGCCCGCACTGAAAGGGTTAAGGTTTTTTTAAACACAAAATAACATGTATAATGTAGATAACATTAGATGTGTTGCATATGTTTTTTTGTCCTCTCTGATATCATTGCATTATTGTGTTATTGCTCATATTATACATGCATTTGTTTGCAATCTCGGAATAAAATGTGTTGGAAAAATAAAAACTTATATTATTAACCAGGTTTTCCGAAGGAAAAAACTGGTTATTAGATTGGCGAATGCGGGCTGGCTGGCTGGCTGGCTGGCTGGCTGGCAGGCTGGCGGGCTGGCGGAACAAACTTGTCCGGGCCATAACTATGTCGTTCATTGTCAGATTTTAAAATCATTTGGCACATTTGTTCACCATCATTGGACGGTGTGTCGCGCAAAATAATTACGTCGATATCTCCAAGGTCAAGGTCACACTTTGAGTTCAAAGGTCAAAAATGGCCATAGATGAGCTTGTCCTGGCCATAACTATGTCATTCATTGTGAGATTTTAAAATCATTTGGCACATTTGTTCACCATCATGGGACGGTGTGTCGCACGAAAAAATCACGTCAATATCTCCAATGTCAAGGTCGCCGCGACTAAAAATAGATTTGTTTTACAAACAAACTTACAAAGGGGGTTAATTTTGTTTGTTCATTTCAAAAGTTCAGTTTGAGTTTTCTCCCTTTATCAGATTTTTTTTTCACAATGAAAACCTGGTTTTGTGACAAATTTGTCCCTTGTTATTTTTAGCTTAAAGATTGTGCAGTAATCAAGACAATATTAAATTAGAAATGCAACTATTTTGAATAACTAGACACATTCAACTAATTTGTAAGTTTTCTTTCTATACACTTATTAAGACCAGACAATTCTTACACTTAAGTCTAAGAATAAAGAATACTCTTGAAATAAGAATATTAAAGAAATTCCTTTTATTTGATTCAAACTTGACACTTACTGTTACCACCCTTATCTTCATCATTCTTCATTCAGAACATTTTGTTAATGACATAATCACCAGTGGTAACCTGTATATATTCAAACACTGAATTCATTTTTCTCTGTGCTAATTCTATTATTTATTCTAAAGTCAAAGAATGGGTTGATGAATATAGGACCAGGTTATCAAGCAACAAAGATCTGTAGTTTCAATTTTGTAATTTCTTTTACCTTTTTACGATAATAAAAATATACTATTTCAAAATATAAAAACAATTTAGCCTAAACATTTGTATATAGCAAATTTCTTATATTTTGAAATCATTATACTCTCTACTTGTCTTTAAAGGGTAGGGCTATGTTAGCAGTCCTTATGTCGGTCAGATGGTTTGTCAATTGGTCTGTCAGTGGACTGCATATTATGTTATTGGCTAATAGATTTGAATTAGATAGAATTGAAACTTAACATATATCATAAACATGCAGTTTTTCCCCAAAGCTCTAGTTTCTATTGCTGTAAAGCGGTATCAAATTCTACTATTAGGTGTCTGGTTTAAAGAATTAAGCATTTACTACCAGTGTTACTGAAACGTCAAATTCAAACTTTTAAACTGTTGTACATTCCCTATATAATTTCTATTTCAGATTCCCCAATCAAGTTCAACTTTGTTATATTTGTTGCGGGCTTTAAAAGTCGACAGTCGGCGCACAATGTCTTGTACAGCAAGAAGATAACCATTCCATCATTACATGTATTTGGAAAAACAGATAAAGTGATTATGAAAGGTATCGATAAATCATTTAATTGCAAGTTCAAGATTGTTTTACCATTCTTGTGGTGCATGACCTATACATATATTGGAGTCAGGTTGTTATGCTCCCCATATATATATATATATATATATATATATATATATATATATGGGGAGCATATAGTTGCCAGTTTGGGGTTCCTTACTTACTTTCATCACACTTTTGTTACCGTTTCTCATAGCGCCTTCAATATTTTACCGATCTCTTACATATTTGGCATGTAGGTATCTTGCATGGACTTCTACCTTATGATGATGCTTGAGGTCACTGGGGTCAAGGTCAAGGTCACTAAGGCTAATAATAGATTTTTCCGTCACAATTTTGTTACAGTTTCTCATAGCACCTTCAATATTTTTCGATCTCTTACATATTTGGCATGAAGGTACCTTTCACGGACCTCTACCTTTTGATGAGGTTTGAGGTCACTGGGGTCAAGGTCACTGAGGCTAATAATAGATTTTTCTGTAACAATTTTGTTACAGTTTCTCATAGCCCCTTCCATATTTTACCATTCTCTTACATATTTGGCATGTAGGTACCTTGCATGGACCTCTACCTTTTCAGGAGGTTTGAGGTCACTGGGGTCAAGGTCAAGATCACTGAGGCTAAAAATAGATTTTTCCATCACAGTTTTGTTACAGTTTCTCATAACCCCTTCGATATTTTACAGATCTCTTACATATTTGGCATGTAGGTACCTTGCATGGACCTCTACCTTTTGATGAGGTTTGAGGTCAATGGGGTCAAGGTCAACGAGGGTAATAATAGGTTTTCTCAAGGTCACACTATAGTTACAGTTTCTCATAGCGCTTTCAATATTTGATCGATCTCTTATATATTTTTAATGTAGGTACCTTGCATGGACCTCTACCTTTTGATGAGGTTTGAGGTCACTGGGGTCAAGGTCACCGAGGCTAATAATAGATTTTCACAAGGTCACACTTTTTTTCCACACAATTAAACCATATATGGACAAAGCATCATTGGGAAGCATCCATCAGTTTTACTGATATCCTTGTTGGCATAAGTTTGTTGAGCAAACTACTTCCACATTACGAAAGTGATTGAATTTAAGCTTTGATTTTTTTTCATCACCATAAAGTGTAAATGCGTGCTACATTTTTAGCTCGGCTGTTTTCGGGAGAAAACCCGAGGTATTGTCATAGCCAGCTCATCATGTCGTCCGCCGTCCACCGGCGTCGTGCTAAAACCTTGACATTTTGCTCTAAAATCAAAGTGCTTCCATCTACAACTTTGAAACTCCATATGTAGATGCACCTTGATGAGTTCTACAAGCCACTTCCATTTTTGGGTCACTATGTTAACAAAACTGCACCTGCAACTGAGCGTTGGCACCCGTTATTTGGTGCTCTTGTTTACATGGGAGCAATCCACTCATTCCTGATTTTTGTTCTCTTTTACGTATAAACATGCTTGAACTTTATGATAATTAAAGATTGATAAACTTTACCAGGGCCATTTAAATGAAAAGTTTTCCATTTAATGTACCAGTATGCTTTTTTGTGGTTTATAGCGAAATGTCAGTGATTAAAAATTGACAATAACTTGTTTTAAAATGTGATAATTGTTATTAATTTTCACAGCGAATTGAGAGAAATGGATCTGCAAATTCACCAGGTTGACCCCTTTTAAAATATGAACAGATGATGGATAAGCTTTAAATAGTACAAAAAAATGGCTTTGGTAGATAATTGAATTTAATCCACTCATCATAAAAAATAATTATTTTCCACCAGTGAAAACATTTATTTTCTATGATAATAATATCAATTTCTCATATCATTTGTGAGTTAAAATCAATATTCAACTGAATTAAATTAACAAACTTCAGGGGTCTGATTTTTGAAACATATGAGGGGAGCAAAACTCCCTATGTTTTAAATGGATTCACCAAAACTTGTCACTTTTAAGTTGATGCTGTAAAGTTCTTAAGTATTGTAGAGATGGAAACTAGGAAGGATCCATCTTACAATTTGCCCTAAAGTTGGACCTTATAATTTCGTATTTTGTTAAAAAAATATCAAAATAACACAGGTTGGCAACCATGCTCAAAATGTTTGTTTCTGCCCCTGGTTTTGGCTTAACAATGTTGGCATTGAGCATGTAACATGAAAGGATAAAAATCACACCCCTGAGTCTTTATCAAATTTGTGTGGGTTTTCAGAGATGAGTGAAGATCTACTGCAGTATTTCGAGGCACCTACAGTGTTGGAACACGAAGGAGGTCACTTCGTACCAGCATCTGGTCCCCAGAAACCAGTATACACAGACTTTTTGCAGAAAATGCTGGCGAAAAAGGCATCCAGTTGATCTGGGCTAAACTGTAGTTGCTTTGATTAACTTGTAGCTTTATTATGTTAACCCTTTCCCACTCAGACTGCATTTTGACCTGTTTGTAGTGCCTTAGAAAATGAAATTAAATTTAAGAACTTTTTTTACTAGATTCAAGTTTTAACTGCTTCATTTCCAACCCTAAGATAGTGATGAGCAGCAAACAGTATGTTACCCTTGCAGGCTGTTCTGGTGTTATGCTGGTTGCATATAAACATTTTCACTTTGCTTCTGAGTGGGAAAGAGTTAAGTAATTCAAATTTATTTAGGACCACATTTAGCAAGATTCTCTAGTTTAAAACTTCATGAAACTAATTATTCATCGAAATGATGAATTTTCTTGGGGTGATGGGTGAGTAATTTAAGTTAATTTTGTGATTTTGTTGTTAATTATTTTCATGTTGTAAAGTTTTCAAACGGCTTTCTAAGACCCAGAAATTTCTGTACATTGGCATCCTACAGAACATTTAGCATAGCAAGGTCTCTAGTGAGTCAATTTGGTCTTGACTATTGCACCATAGACAAGCTATTAAATAGGGATTGATTGTATCAGGTAGCGAGTCTGCAGACTGGGACTGCTGACCTGACATGTTTTCTAGTTATGCTTTCTTTTGCTTATTACTTTGCTTATTATTTTGCTTATTATTTTGCTTTGTCTTTTGTCATGTTCTGCTTATTTGGCTAAACTTGTCTTAGTTGCTGCATAGATATCTCATATATATATGTATACTACTATGTGCTTATAAGCCTCTTTGTCATGCATGCTTATTATATTTTTTTAATTGAGTTAATTTATGCGTAGGCCTATCGCCTAGATTAGCATAAATCTCTCAGTTTTATGTTTTATTTCTTGTCACTTCCTTTTGCCTGACAAATGCTCTGCAAGTTATGCCATATGCCCTAAGTATTAATGCTGGTATTAACTATGTTTAAATTATTTTACTGTCTCGTTTAACAGCTGTTTTTAATATGTTATTATCTGATATGCTTTCCCTACTTATTTAAACTGCTTTAATTTAGTTGTAGGCGTATGGTCTTTATTAGCATAAATCTCTCAGTTTTTGTGTTTATGTGTAGTTACTTCCCTTTGCTTGACAAATGCTTTGCCATTTATGCCATTATGCACTTTTGTATTAATGCTTGTCTTAACCATGTTTAAACTATCTTACTGTCTCTCTTAACAGCTGCTTTTTAATATGTTATTATTATACATTTGTAAAAAATGTTGGTTTAAAAGCTAAGTATAGCTTATGTTATATGTTATGTACTCTTGCCGACTTTAAATAACATTTACTTGTGCTTGTTTTAAGAGATCACTTCACTCGAACATTCAAAACCATATTGATATTTATAACTTACAATATAGTGATGAAGTGGATATGGTGTCTGCCTATTGATCGTGAGGTAATGCGTTTGATCCCCACAGTGGGATGCGTTCTTAAGATTTCCCCCTTAGACACCAAGTACTGGTTTTAGTCCCAGGAAACGGACTTGAGAGCATTTCAAATAAGCCCTAGGCTTTTTATGCAATCACCTAAATAAATATGTTTAAACTAAACTCAACTAACTTACAAAGTGGGCCTTACTTAGTATAAAACTCCTTTCATAAAGTTCCTTATTTCACAGTCAAAGGCCAATTCATTAAAAGTTGAGTTTGTTGTTAATGTTTTTCGCCTTGTAAAGCATCAAGTATGCTGGAACTGTTATCAGATTTTACAACAAAATCATTTAGATTTTTTAACGTCTATGCAAGCAGATGAAAAAACTCGTCTGAATTTAATTTTTTTCATAGGATCTGTTTCGTCCAAAAAATATCAGCATACATTTACATCTAAAGAAAGAAGCCTTGACTGTTGTTTGTTGTATGTGGTTCAAAGTGAAATTGACCATAAACTGTCAATGAATATGTAAGTTGACCAATCATGGATGGATTTCAGAACTGGGATACAAATTCACTCTGCAAAGTCCAATCAATTTACTGAAAAACATTTATAAATTATTGTTTAAGCTGTCAATTAAGTGACTTGTTTGATGCACTGCTTGTCATGCAGGCAACCTCTTTTTACTTCTCCTCATGATGCATGCTTGTTTTGTTAAGTGGAAACCTTCCTGCGCTATTTACTTTCGGTACTTTTGTTAACCCCCCCCCCCCTACTAGAAGCTACTGGAATACGGCCCTAGGAGTCTCAGATGAGTTGGTAAGGTTGGACTGCAGGGGTACATTCGGAGTCCTCACATAAAGCAGTCTGAGGCAAAGTTAGACGGGGTTATCAGATGCAGGTATTTTTTGCCGTTTTATACACTTTATTACTTGTATTAATGTTTTTAATGCCGCTCACTTTCCAGTCATATCATCAAAAACAATAAAATTGTTTACTTTGTATTAATATTCGCTCTCTATCCTGATTTTACTCGATGCGAAATTTCTTAGCGAGGTGACGAAATACAGCTCAACAAAGAAAATTCCCAGGGAGTAAAGTAGAGATATAAAGCAAATATTGATACAAAATAAAAGCCCATCACATTTTTTTACTGATATGGTAGGAAAGTGAGCATCTTTTAAAAATCAAACAAAAGAAATAAAGGGTATACAACGGTAAAAAATGACTATCTCGGCTTGGACGTCGCCATCTTTGACTATCACATGATTACCCCCTCTGAAAGTATCTTATTAATGTTGAGATTGTTTACTTCTACAATTGCAAAGACGTCTTAAACACATGCTTTCTAAGGTCTCAGTAGATAGAATATCTATATAATGGTAATATGTTGCTCCTGCTTCTTTTTTGTTTCCATCTCATGCTCCTCTTGGTTTGATAAAATGTGTAAATCTCTTTAAATCTATGTCTGTTTTGCAAATATTCAATGTTGAAGGAATATGATATCCTTAAAAGCCTTAATTATTGGTTTTGCACTAAGAAATGTCCTAAATTTATTAAATTATTAGAAATTGTTACCACATTGGTCCAGCTTTCGACCATGCCCCCTTTTGCATCTCCATGTACCTTTTGTGGTCTTAGATCGTTCCCTTAGTTTGGATATACTAATGAAATGTATACTGATAAGCTTTATTGGTTTTACTTGTTAGCACAATGTGAGAAACGCATGAGTGCACTTTGTTGTTTTGTTAAAAATATAATTGAACTACAAATAAAAATAAACAAGCAAATTAGTTGAATTGATATCCCCCGCCAAAAAAACATTGTTTATGGATCGGTGCAAATCCCTTGATATACAGTATAATCATTAAGTGGAGGTTATTAATAAATAGTTAATAATTAAATGTAGGGTAATTGTTTTTATAAATTGCAATTCTCCTCATTGATATCTATGTACTCATGCAGTTTCATGTTAAAATCTTGTAGCGTATCTGATATATAACTTTGAAAAGTTGCATCATACAAAAACAAGAAAGGGCAATAACTTCTATTTAAGAAAGTGCAAGGTTATGGTTCTTGTGCATGGCAACACTCCCATTGATTTCTACACACCCACGAGGTCATTTTGAAATCTTGCATGGTTTCTTGAGATATAGCCCTGAAAAGTTTCATCATAAAAAAAACAACAAAGGTAATTAACTCATAGAAAGTGTAGGCTTATGATTCTTGTGCATGACACTTTTCCTTATTGAAATCTATCCACCTATGAAGTTTCATGTTGATATCTTATATAGTTTCTGAGATAAAGCCATAAAACGTTACGGATAAAGCCAAGTTTATATCCCTCCGCCTTTGAATTGATGAGTTGTGTTTTGTTGTTATTCCAAATGGAACTTTTGATATAAACTGTCATATATATTTAGTTATACGGCATATGACCCTAGTAACGTTGATTTGGATACGAACATGTGCATTTTGGAATTTCTTTATTTTTTAATCTGGCAAAAATAGTATTGCATATAAATAGATTTTAGCGATTGTTCCAAAATTTCAGTTTTAATTGTGGAAAGAAAGACTAGAGTATTAGGAGAGAACTAGTAAATTACTCATGATTAAGTAGGACAGTACCATGATGTTACTTCTCTATTTATATAAAAACTAAACTCTAAAATGACTACACACGAACCGAACTCATACGCTCCCTTGAACGGGGATTGAACATGCGCTTCACACCAAGGCAACAGGGTCTCAATCCCCGATTCCGGAAGCATATAAGTTTGGTTTTTGGTCGCTCTACCGAACAGTTGGGGTTTTGTCCGGGTACTCCGGCTTTCCCCCACAACACAAGACCACTCAAAAATTTAAAAAAATCTTACCGAACAGCTTTAATTTACAGCTATAATTTAAAATTCGTCCTAACTTTCGCGAGTCTATAAAGTAAATAAGGTAGGAGTGCTGGGAAACACTCCAGATCCACACATAATGGGGCCATATGCGCGAAAGAACCTCATAAACTCTTTTTCCGTTCGATATGTTTTATTATCCTCGTACATAGGTGTGTGAGAGTTGAGGGCATCCCACTCCACATTGTACATGATTTTCAAGCAATGTATACATACTATAACAAAATTTTAAGCATTTGATCATCAGTTAACTTCTACATTATAATACAAACAATATTGGTTTAGCAAATAATTGACAATACATGAAATCTAAATCCCTTATCACGGCTACTGCAAAAAGAGCTAACAATAGTTCCATATCTTTACTTTGATGCAAATCATTAACATTGTAAATTTCTTTTAATACATGGTACTGCAAGGACAGGTATGATTTAGCTGCTTTAATAGAGGGTATAGTTTTATTCATTTCACAATTGTAAATAAACATTTTGATCAAAACAAATATAAAATTTAAGGGTCCATTTGCATTTGCATGTCCCAATAGAAAGGAAGGTATTTGAATAAAGATTACATCCAGAAAACAAATCTGTTATCAACTTATTTACATGCTTACATTTCCAAAAAAATATGCTCTATTTTTTCACATTCATTTTGACAAAAGGTGCAGTTTGCTGTAGTTGCATATCCAGTTTTGAATAAGAAGGAGTTCGTACCTATGATTCTGTATACAATTTTATATTGAAACCACGGTAAACGGGTATCTCGTGTAATATGAAAAGGCATAGAAAAGATATGTAACCAATCTTTTGTTTCAATACAATTACAAATAGTTGACCATTTATTTAAACATGCTCGCGAAGACTCATTTTTGGTAAAAATATCATACACTGGTTTTGTACCCTTTGTTTTCACAAAGATGGACCGTAGACTTGTCGGGATAAATGGCTTCATAAAGGAGTTGTCAGTAGAGCCTCTCAGTTTCTTGTAACTTAATTAATAATGCCTTGGAAAAGCAAATAATTTGATTTGAAGTTGTAAACTTGGCAAAAGTCATTAAATTTGTAGTTGAATTAAGAGTTGAGCATTGTGTATCAAGTCACCAACAAAATGGATGCCTTTGTCAAACCATGATCTAAAAAACACGTAATACCAATTGTTATTTCTGGATTATAGAAAAGTGGATTCTGTAGCCAAAAGCTGATTTTTTAGAAGGTTATTTTCTGCTAAATTCAACAAATGAGTTCAATGTATCCTTCTAAAATTCATTATGTATCCTGTTAATTAAGTTTTCAGGATGGTAACTGCCACAGTTGTATAAATTTTGAAAATCAATCATAGTATTAAACATTATGTATCCATTTACCATTTCAAATGACTAGTCTATGGATCCATGCACACTTAAGAGAACTGACAAAGGAAAACAAATCTATCATCTTTAAACCTCCTTCTTTATAATCTTTTATCAAAATCTGCTTACTAATTCGTGGTTTTCAGTTCCACACATAGTTTTAAAAAACCATTTCATTGATATCTGCCAACAATTCATGTGGCGGATTTGGCAAAGAAACAAAGAGATGATTTAACGTCGGTAGTGCTAAAGTTTTAATAGTTTGAATTGTTCCTATTGGTGTTAAAATCCTTCAAGACCAATTTTTGAGCAAGGCTTTTATTTTAACTATTTTGTCAACGTTATTAAGTTCTATTATTTTTTAAGGTCAACGTGAAATTTTAAGCTAAGCATATCAAATGTTTGTTGGTTTCAATTTAATTTCCATCTAGTTTTAATGCTTTCGGAGCTTAACTTTTTTTACCTATCCAGACTTCTTTAGTTTTGTCGAAATTAAGTTTTAAGCCTGAGTAGTGTGAAAAGAGTGACAATACATCTAAAGTTTCATTAAGTGATTCTGCAGAGCCATCCAGAAGAATAGAAGTGTCAAAGGCAAATTGTGACAGTTTGTATTCTATGTCATTAATTTTGATTCCTTTAATTTTAGTATTAGACCTTAGTTTAATAGACAATATTTAAGCGCAAAGTATGAAAATGTATCAACGGAGCGGATCACTCTGTCTGCATCAACGTTTAATAGGGAAGAAATCTGATAAAACCCCACATTGCGTGACCGCTGATATTCCGTTTTTATACAATACATCAAACCATTTTATTATGTCCGGACCAAAATTAAACCATGAAAAAGTCCGATTTACAAATGCTCATGACAAAGAGTCGAATGCCTTCTCAAAATCAATAAGCAACAGCAGACTCGGAATATCATTCTCATCTGTGAAATTTAGTATGCCATAAGACTTATTAATTTCTGAATATAAATTAATAATATTTATTTTCGCGGAAACGAATGTTGTTTACTGGTTTCTATAGATACGATTACGGATGTAACGTTATGTACGAAATGCTTCGGTTGAGTTCGTTAAAACAATGAAATTACGCATTTCCGTACCACGTGATATTACGTCATTCCGCCTTTTGCAAACTGCCTGTGCTTTCGTTCGGATCGTCAACAAACTTAATTTAAATTAAATCTCGTATCATCTGAAATAATGCCGCGTGGAACAAAGCGGAAATTACCGGAAACTGTGGAAGAGGTTAGAGAGGACGATACCCGGCTCTTACAACCGGACCCAGGTAGAGGCTTTATCGACTTTGAGAAGATAATAAGGGCATCTAAAATCGTTCCTCCTATTAATACACGTAACGTTGAGGGGTGCGGTGTTAGCGGGGAATTAACTCAAAGTTTCCCGGTAATCGAAAATACACAAGTTCAATCTCTTGCTTCGGCTATTAATCAGGGTCAAAACATGATAAGTTGTCAGGAATTAACGCGCTTATCAAATGATGACTTGGCTGCGCACGTGCCAGCCGCATTGAAACAACAAATTTCTAGAGGCGAATATGTCAATTTGGCTTTACTGTTAAAAGGTGCCTTCGCATTATCCGCTTATTGTAACGGCAGCGTTTTGCAACTTTCGGCAGAGGGCACTCTTGAACAGCGCCCTAAGGAGTGTAGGGATAAAATCTATAACATCGAACGGTGATCGGACGCTTTCTTGATTTATGCGTCAATCTACCTTAGCACGCGACCCGATAAAGTGCAGGAGATTTTGCATTACAATTCGCGAGTGTGCGTCACGTCAGGGGGGATTTGCATGGCGAGAGTATGATGAACAGTTTCGTCTTCGCCAGGCCTTGCACCATACGTCTTGGGCGTCAATCAATAATGATCTTTGGTGGCGATGTGTGCAAACACGGGCCCCTGAGCGACAGGGGACACCAACAGCTGATAACTTGTGTCACCACTTTAACGAGGGACACTGTATGTGGCCCAATTGTCGGTTTACACACGCATGTTCAGAATGCGGATCTTGACATCCGGTCATTAACTGTCCTTTGCGCCTCCGCCTTATCAGCGTCGCGGGGGCGTCTCGTTTTCAAAGTGGACGGGGATTTCATCGATTTCGACCACGGCCCCAATGGCGCGGGAACAACCGTGGCACCACAAATAGGTTCTAAATCGAACGCTAATTTTCCCTGTAATCATGACCTACTTAATCTCGCACCATCGCCGGTGAATATCAAAATATTACGTGAATATTTAACATCGTATAACTCTACAGATCGAAATGACCATTTAAATGGTTTTACAAATGGGTTTTCAATGCATTATAACGGACCCTGAGTAAGTAGATTAAGTAAAAACTTAAAGTCTGCAATCGCAAATGCGGACATAATTCAAGATAAGATAAATAAGGAGATTTTGGCGGGGAGGTTGGCTGGGCCTTTCAGCGAACAACCTTTTTCTTATTTCATGGTTTCCCCAGTTGACCTGGTGCCAAAAAAGACAACAGGTGAATTTAGGATGATTCATCACCTTTCTTTTCCATAGGGTAACTCGGTTAATGACTTCATTGATAAAAAATACTCATCCGCTCAGTACACAAATTTCGATGAAGCGGTTCACATGGTTCAAGATTTAGGGCGACACTGTAAACTTTTCAAAATGGATCTTAAAAATGCATTTCGCCTACTCCCAGTTCGGCGAGAAGATTTCGAAATACTGGGCATACAGTTTAATGGCATGTTTTATGTGGAAAAAGCATTACCATTCGGAGCTTCAGTCAGTTGCAAAACATTTGAACAGTTTTCCTCATACCTTGAATTCTGCGTTAAGAGTAAAATGTCATCGGGCAAGCTTATACACTATTTAGACGATTTTCTGGGTGGCGATAAATCTGAGCTAGGTTTCCGCAAGGTGATGGATTCGTTTATCAATTGCATGCACGAGCTAAACGTGCCGTTAGCCACGGAGAAAACAGAAGGGCCCACGGAAATAATCGTGTTCTTAGGCTTAGAATTAGATTCGGCGGAACTAGTAGTCCGCATTCCTAAAATAAAAATCGTTGAGTTGCAGGAAAAGATTCACTCCATCGTGCAGAAACAAAAAATTAAGCTAAAGCAAATGCAATCGTTAATAGGGTCTCTTAACTTCGTGTGCAGGGCAATCCCAGTCGGCCGCCCGTTTTGCAGGAGATTAATTAACACCACCTGTGGCATAACAAAAGCATTCCACCTTATACGTATAACACGTGCTGTTAGGCAAGACCTCGAACTGTGGTTGACATTTTTGCTGCACGATTACAACGGCGTGTCGGTTTTCCATGACCGATACTGGATATCCAATTTTGACACTGAATTGTTTACAGATAGTGCTGGCGGGTCTGGTTTCGGTTTTGGGATATATTTTAAAGGTCACTGGTGTAACGCTCGTTGGCCTGATTTATGGCGGCAAAAGGGCGTAACTAGTGACATAACTGTTCTCGAATTATTTCCAATCGTAGTTGCACTGTTTCTCTGGGGCGAGGATTTAAAAAATGAAAAGATTATGTTCCATTGCGACAATGAAGCGGTTGTTTATATATTGAACAAGTTGACTTCCAAGTCCGATATGGTCATGGATCTTATTCGAACTCTCACTTTAAGATGCTTGGAAATAAATGTTATCGTTCGCGCCAGTCACGTACTAGGATCTCGGAACTTATTGTGCGATGCGTTATCTCGGTTTCAAATGAACAAATTTCGAGAGCTTGCACCGGAAGCAGAACCCGCTCCGACACCGTTCCCGGGCCATCTGTGGAACGTCTTGAACATACAGCAAAGGCGTTCATGTTCAATAGTATGTCAGTAAATTCGTGGCTTGCAGCGTGTTCAACAATTTTCGATCTGCATATAGTCTAAACAACAACTGGCCCGCGGATCAACAACATGTTGTTTTCTTTGTAGCCCATTGTTTTGAAAAGGGTCTTTCACCTAAATCTATCAAGAGCTACATTTCGGGATTGAGTTATATTCATAAATATATGGGCTGGTACGATATAAGTTAAATTTTTGTATTGAAGAAAATGCTTGAGGGCTGTTCTCGCTCGCGACAAACGGTTGATACGCGGGCACCAATCACTCGGAAGGTCTTGACGGTTATTATCTCGCAATTAGCAAAGGTGTGTTATTGACTTCGAGCGCTCACTATTCAATGCTATGTTTACTCTGGCATATTTCGGTCTGTTCCGAGTCAGTGAATTGGTAGCAACAGCAACATGCAGTAATCAGTTGCAAATAGCCGACGTTAGGGTCGCGGGGGATAAACACGCCATACTGGTCACACTCAGGAAACATAAAACAAATCAGCGCGGTATTAAAGCGCGTCAATCGCTGGGGTCAGCTGCGCGCGAAAAAGTTAACCAAGCACGAAATAGGGTCAGTGCCGATCGATTCCGCGACGCCAGGTTTTTTTTCGGAGCGATGGTGTTCATCTGTCGGATGTTGGACTCGAATTGTATTTGGATTGCATTTGCGACGTCATCTTAAAGTTCTGTTAAAGGGCTAATCCAGAATTTGTGGGGGATAAATTTGTGAAATTTATTGTGGCGGAAAATTCTGTTTGCCGGGGGTCGGATGGGCATGCGCATTTATACATTTATCTGAATGGACTCTGTGACTACTTACGTAGTTTATCATCCTTGTCCTTTCGGGTAATTCCAAGTTATTAAAGTTTAAGCTTAACAAAAATAAAAAATAGTAGCAAAACCGTAGGGTAAAAAACGTTTAGGTGTCAAATCGCTGGTTGAGCGATAAGGTATATTTTAATGTCCGATTAAGTATGTAAAAAGGTACAAGTAATATTATCGCAAGTGTGGCGATAAAAGTGTGATCACAAGTGTAGTGATCAAGTAAAAGTATTATCGCAAGTGCGAAAAAGTGTGATCACTAGTGTAGTGATCAATGTCCGATTAAGTATATTATCGCAAGTGCGAAAAAGTGTGATCACAAGTGTAGTGATCAATGTCCGATTAAGTATGTAAAAGGTACAAGTAAAAGTATTGGATCACAAGTGTAGTGATCAAGTAAGTGTTATCGCAAGTGCGCAAAAAGTGTGATCACAAGTGTAGTGATCAATGTCCGATTAAGTATGTAAAAGATCACAAGTGTAGTGATCAAGTAAGTGTTATCGCAAGTGCGCAAAAGTGTGATCACAAGTGTAGTGATCAATGTCCGATTAAGTAAAAGATTAAAAGATCACAAGTGTAGTGATCAAGTAAGTGTTATCGCAAGTGCGCAAAAGTGTGATCACAAGTGTAGTGATCAATGTCCGATTCAGTATGTAAAAGGTACAAAGTATTTTCGCAAGTGCGAAAAAAGTGTGATCACAAGTGTAGTGATCAAGTAAAAGTATTAGTGTGTCATTAAAAGTGTCATAGCGATTACTATGTAAAAGTGTGATCCAATGGTCAAGCGATTGGTAGAACTAGGTTTAGCCCAGCAAAGTATATGGTTCTTCCTAGTTTGGTCGCTTGATGAGCAATAGCATTATTTATTTTGGGTACGCGGTGTTGCTACTATACCGGTGTTACTTCACGTTTTGTAATTTTAACGTGTGCTCATCCACCTCCGGTAGGCATATTTTCAAAGTAACTGGTTTCCACGAGTGACTAGGCGATCTTTCGGGGCTCGTTGTTACCACCGGCTGTTTTTTTGCTGCGGCCTTTTATATCCCACTTTTTACTCGTATAATATATTAAAGAGATCTGTTAGTGAATGCTTTGTGCATTCTATAACATTTTGTGTGATGTCTGTTGGGAGGAAAACTATTTTGGAATCGGGTCATTAAACTAGTTAAATGGAGTAATGTGTTGTTTTTATCGTTGCAGTCGTAAAATAAATGAGTCTGGTGTTCTTTCATATGAACCTACCATTGATAAATCCAGTTTGATCGCTGCATATTAATTTATCTATGCATAGTTTCAACCTGTTTGCAACCTCATAAACTTCGACACACACACGCGCGCGACTACATACGGTTTATATATTTAAGACACTCGTTGATGTGCATACAGACAACAACATTAATGTTTAACCACTAAATAAATCTTGAAAGATGCAAATAGTAGACCCAAACTTGAGCACAGCATTACGGATTATAGTCAGATGTAAATTAACAAAACTATCAAGAAATGATCAAGGCACTTTCCACATTATTTTTATGTTTTTTGGTCAAACAACATTTCTGTTCTGATGATAAGACATGTAATAAGTCGGGCAAATGCTCGCATGGTTTCATTCATGTGCATATTACCTCCAAAAGATTTGTTATTCACAATTATTAACAGAAACAAACAGAAAGTTTATTTTTAAAAACTATTCAAACTATGTCCCTTCTACAAACATAGCGTTTTTTTAATTGTAGTAAAGGACAATTAATAAAAAAAAAACGTTTGTATTAGCAAGCGTATGCCGTACACCTAAACACAAACATGTTTGTTCGGTGTCCTATTTAACTGTAGTTTGAAATTAAATGTTCGGAATAGATGTTTTGCATGGGGCAAATTACTAAATATGCAAGGAAATAATTTAACTGAAGCAAAAAATAAAACATACAAAAATCGGTTTCAACATTTTTTAAGTTACATTTTCGTGTGAATTTCATCTTCTATCACTTAATCAGGGTGCAGGATCACGTTGGGTTCCCAATTACACGTTAATGGATGTAAACACACCAATGAGGGATGCTTTTTTGTCCCCTACCGGTGAAACCGGAGTGGACTTATGGTTTGCGCTCTGTGTGTCCGTGAGTCTGTCATTCTGTCACACTTTTCTGGATCCTGCGATAACTTTAAATGTTCTTCTTATTTTTCATGAAACTTGAAACATGGATAGATGGCAACATGGGGATTATGCACGTCATTTCATTTTGTTCCTACGTCAAGAATTCTGGTTGCTATGGCAACAAATATATATATATATATATATATATATATATATATATATATATATATATATATATATATATATATATATATATATATATATATATATATAATACTGACAATGGTGGAGTTTCACCGGTAGGGGACCATATTGCTTGGCAATCTCTTTTTCAAATAACGTTTGAAAACACTTTTTCTAAAGAATTTCTATTAGTGCATAAAAGACAGATGTTTATGCTGCTCATGGCAATATGAAAAACATCAAAAGTATTTTATTTAATAAGCATGCGTTCTTTTTCAAAAATTCTATTTTAACTGCATACATGTATACGGTTATGCTTCACGCAACTTGACATTTTGTGACCAATGTCAGACGTATTCAATGATTCATTGTTAAACCTTAAAGCGAGATTATACGATTTTTATATGTGTTAAATTATAATATAGCTATTGATAAAAATATGTAACAATAACACAAAATAGACAAGAAAAATTATACATTGAAGACGAATTTCATAAAATGCAGCAAAGACAAATTAGCGCCCCGAGCCGATTGTGACGAAGATATTTCATCGAAGTTAGTGTTCGTGTGTCGTATGAAAAGATATCGTTGCAGGAAATTAAAATGATCCGTAAAACTAAATTTAGATTCACATCGTACATGCATGATTAACATTATCGCGAATTCGACTCTACAGACATTTTCGATTTCATAATTAAATATCTGGCTAATTTCGCATTTTGCGACACATGTTCTTCTTAACTTTTATTTTAATGTTTATTGAAATATATTTATAATAAGTTTTTACACATTTAATAAAAATTCATAAATATTTGACAAAATCGTATAATCTCCCTTTAAGATATCGGCACAAACTGCAAGAACAACTGTCTTTTATGCACTAAATATTTTTGCAAATGTATTGCAATATCTTGAGATATTGGCAAAAATAAAGTTCTTAATGGTGTGTTTACATTCTGTCCAGCCCGTGTTTAAGCGCCTTAAAACCCCGTTGATTTTGCACCCCATTATAGACCTAATATGGAACATGAAACAACTAGATGTGGCATCCCTGCCTCTATGGGATACCAATGGGGTCGAAACTTTAACTTCTGCTCGAGCAGAAAAAAATGCTGCTCGAGCAGCATTTAAATGCTGCTCGACCAGCGAAATGCTGCTCGAGCAGCAAATTTACTGCTCGACCAGCATTTTTCTGCTCGTGCAGAAAAATCCTGCTCGACCAGCATTTATTTTTAGATTATGGCATTAGCCAATCAGAACTCTTGTTATATTTGCCTTTTGGTGCGAAACTGGTTTGTTTGGAAAAAATGGCTGCTGCCATGATGGTGCCTTTTTCACATCTTCTGCAAGTTTATGTGACGACCTGTTTAAAGTTTAACATTGACACGCGGTAAGTGCCTGATATTTTGGCTGCAAACTAGTCGATCAAAAAATTGTTGCCATTCGCTTAATAAGAAAATCGATCATAAATGTCTAACGGCTGTTAAAACTTTTGCGAAAATCACGACGATGACTGATAAGAATTGCTCAATGGGTGCGCAAGTGTAGGTCCTCTGTTTCTATCGATTTATTTTTTTTAATGATTCTTAATAATTGCTTCCGTCACAGGTGCCGATTGCCTGTGATTGTGCCTTTCTGGTTAACATTGTTTACGTTTCTCGTTCTCCCCATACATGTCCTATCGTTGAGTGACCCGAATCGACGCTGTCCTAATTCAACGCATTTTTTGTTTTGACTCCGTTTGATACATAAGCTACATCCGTTGACGTCATACAATAGCACATGGTACTCTACGCACAATTTACTATAGTTATTGTTTGTTATGTGGAAAATAGCTGGTTAAAAGGTAAGATATGGTTGATCGGTTTGCAATTGATGGATTTTTATGTATTTTACTTAATGCAAAACTTTTGAACACTTTACACCCAATTGTCTTTGTTAATAAGACCGTGGAATAATGCATCGGTTTCCTCTGCAAAAGTTCACTATTTCATTCATAAGTCACGTGACTGCCATTTGACAAAACGTCGTATAAATAGATTTATTTTCACTATGAAAAAGGTGTACGCGTAAACTTTGATTTGAAGTCCGGATATGTTTTTGGTTATGCTGTAATACATTTTTAACCAGGTTTTCCGAAGGAAAAAACTGGTTATTAGATTGGCGAATGCGGGCGGGCTGGCTGGCTGGCGGGCGGAATAAGCTTGTCCGGGCCATAACTATGTCGTTCATTGTCAGATTTTAAAATCATTTGGCACATTTGTTCACCATCATTGGACGGTGTGTCGCGCGAAATAATTATGTCGATATCTCCAAGGTCAAGGTCACACTTTGAGTTCAAAGGTCAAAAATGGCCATAAATGAGCTTGTCCGAGCCATAACTATGTCGTTCATCGTCAGATTTTAAAATCATTTGGCACATTTGTTCACCATCAACGGACGGTGTGTCGCGCGAAATAATTACGTCGATATCTCCAAGGTCAAGGTCACACTTTGAGTTCAAAGGTCAAAAATGGCCATAAATGAGCTTGTCCTGGCCATAACTGTGTCATTCATTGTGAGATTTTAAAATCATTTGGCACATTTGTTCACCATCATGGGACGGTGTGTCCCACGAAAGAATCACGTCAATATCTCCAATGTCAAGGTCGCCACGACTAAAAATAGATTTAAAAAAAAAAAAACTTACAAAGGGGGTTAATTTTTTTTGGTCATTTCAAAAGTTCAGTTTGAGTTTTCTCCCTTTATCAGATTTTTTTTTCACAATGAAAACCTGGTTTTGTGACAATTTTGTCCCTTTTTAACTATATGTAGCAAGTGTTTATGTTGGTTATTGCATATTATGTTTATTACTAATTTTCATTTAATTAATTATAAGTGCGGGTTCCACAAAAGAAGTACAGGTTATATTCACATATCTTCCATAAACACAGCTTATGACAGGGTTGCTCACACAAAACCACTGCCAGACAGTATGGCATCACACAATTAAAAAGCTTATTTGATTTAATTAATTTCAGTTTCATATTACTTTTACAGCAATTACAAATTTGAGTACAACAACCATGAGTTAATATTTTATTCATTCAGTCTCCACAGGAGTGATATTTACATTGAAATCATGTAACCAATCAGATGCGTCGTTTTAGGGCACTCTCAACAGATATGGCCGCCGTTACATAGACTTGGGTCATTTCGTTTTTCAACGAATTTTTGTTGATAACACAATCAATTGAATTTAAAATGTGTAAATAAAAGGTACATGTGTAATGAAATAACAAAATTAATTACATAAATCCCTATATTGAGCAACAAAACTTCAACAAACTGCTTGTATGCGTCGAAATTGGGCACTCGAGGATAACTTTTACAATTATCCAAAATATCATGTCTGTTATCCAGTTCTCAGTGCCCCAGATAAGCTCTGTATCTGCGTCTTTCACCCTATTAAAATGTTTAAAAATGCAAAGAAATACAATATCATGAGTATTGAAAACGCAACCAATTTGACTTTTACGCAAATTCGTCAAATTAACGATACAAAACTTCGATTAAAAATGATTTTCTCATTTTAGGTATTTTCTCTTTGGAATTATTATCGTAGCGCGGTGACGCTTACATTCAGCAAGCTCAGCAAACGGTCATAGTTATTCAAACGCTATGCGTTTTCAATCTGACCTAATTCGTCGCCCATTGTGCATGTATTTGTAATGCGTCTGTACTTTCAGTTTCTATTACAATGCGAAATAAAAATAGCTAAGAGAGGTCGAAAAACGTCCGAGAATGTTGCGCCAAAATATCAGCCGATCACAAACTTTTTTGAATCAAGAAAGAAAGAGCCAATAAGTGCCGAATCATTCGTGTTATCGATTTTGTTAGAAACTGTGTATACAGCAGTTGAGTTGACATCCAAAAAACATGATGGAAAGTCTGTGACTTAACAAACCTGTCAAAAGTATAAAAAGGCATGTCATTGGTTAGAAATTGTCGACATTTTTTAAAGTTTATATCATGGACAGTTTAAAGGATTAAAGATATTAGGAAACATCAGTTTATTAAAATTTATGATGATAGTTTACAGTTCTATTGAATCAATACAAGTGTGCAGCGTCAACGGAAGTAAATCAGCAATTATTTTAAAGTATGCATTTTTATTACTCATTTCACTGTATATGAAGAATGAAATCACCCTATTTTTCAAAATCAATGGTTGAAAACCCTATTTCCCAAATAATTATCTGGGGCACTGAGTTCTCGAGGACTTTTCTCAATTTCAATGTAAATTATTTTTCACCGAGGCCAATTAGCTTGTTCAAAGCTAACAACAGGTAAAATGTGAGTTGTGTCTGAATTACAAGTTGTTTAATTTTTCATAATTGAAATGTTTACAATTTACTATTTATTGAATAACTTGGCAGTGGATAATTAAGTTCTGGGATGTTATTTTCAGCTCTGAACTGCGAAAATATTGCATAATAATAACATTGGTGGCACTATAATGAGTTACCTTTCATCTGTCCTTCCATTTAAATGTCCCTAAAGCAGACTTTCCAAACTTTGCAGAAAGAGTTTAGGCATTGTTTTACACACTCATTTTAACCATGGCATGCTATTGTACAACATGTCTTGACGGAAATAATTTCGATAAAAAATATTTGCAGGAAATAATTTTTCCATTGCGAATCGTTTGTATCTTTTTATCTTTATTCTGAAATGCCCCTCTTAAGAATAATGTCATGTATAGCTGGTTTAGAATTAAGGATGATGATATGTCCTAACAGCATTTTGTCATGTCATTTACTGTACTTCTTAACCTACATGTATTTGAATATTCAGTCCCCATATAACTACGCCCATATGTTGTGGACATTTTCATACAAGAATACAAACAGGAATATGTATTGGAGTTTGCTGTATAAATTGACAGTCAATCGGAGGGTAACAGGTTTATTTTTAACCAGATGTGAGGAACTAAACGCAATTTGCAGGGAAAAAAATATATCCCTTAAAGGGGCCTTTTCACAGATTTTGGCATTTTTTTAACTTATTCATTAAATGCTTTATATTGGTAAATGTAAACATTGGATCGTAAAAGCTCCAGTAAAAAATCAAGGAAAAAATTAAAAAAAGGAAAAGAACTTTGCCCGGAGCAGGTTTCGAACCAGTGACCCCTGGAGTCCTGCCAGAGTCCTGAAGTAAAAACGCTTTAGCCTACTGAGCTATTCCGCCGAGTACACATTAGTGACGTATTTTATACGTTATATAAGCAATCTTCGTAGTTTCACAAAATTTAACGACAAAAACAGAACTCTCCAAATTATTCAATCGTTTCGCGTTGCAACGCTTTATAATTTTTAGGTTTTAAAATCGTCAAAAGATGCATATAATGGCTATATTAGAGCATGGTTAATGTTCAGTATTACTGTTTCCTCACAAATATCATAACTAAAACGAAAACTTACGAATCTGAAACAACTTTTTTCAATTTTGTCAATTTTCCAAAGCGTGAAAAGATCCCTTTAATACCACTTAAGTATATTTGCATCAAAGGAGCTCTGGTGTCGTGAGGTTGAAGAAACTAGTGTTGAATCTAAAACATTAAGCATCATGAACTCAAAAGTGAGAAGCCAAGTCAGACACCGCTAAATGTAAAAAAATCTGTCAGATGTTTGGTCTGACAGGCTAGGAAATTCTGTCAGACTGAAGGATAATTTTTGGATTCTACTTATTAGCATACCTGATAATAGCATATTTATGTTATTAGCATATAGAATGTCCAAGCACAGATTAATTCTTATATTTTAATGTATTTTTCTTCTATTAATAGCATAATTTTTAACCCCAATATTCAGAATTCACTTAAAGTATTCATAGCATATAGAACATTCTCAGAATGCCAAGAAAATATGCTTTAAATCTGCTAAAAAATGCTCAAATGCAAATGCAAATACCTTAGAATACAATTCCATTTGTTAAATAGTTATCTTAAACATCAATCATATACAATGTTGCATTTACATTTCACTTTGACGATCAATTATTAACAGATTTGACTTATTGTATGCCCCCAGTTGCTATATTTATGCTAAAATGTGTGTTCCTGTTAATAGCATATTCCTGTTATTAGCATAATTTTTGCTGACATGGTATGCTAAGAACAGGAATCCACTGTAGCAACATATTAATCAGGTATTATGGTTTGAATCCGTGAACTATTATTTTTAATGGTGAAAGAAAATCTCCATTGCGCGTTTTCAAAAATTCCTAATCAAACTTGGTAAAAGAACACACAGAATAGCAAATTTATTACAGCGCCAAGTTCCGGGTAAAAATGATTGATATTTTTTATATTCCGTAAAGACAAATGCCGCATCATATCCTATGGGTGATTTAAAAAATAATGAAGCCTAAATAAAACATGCATTTATTTTCATACCATTAAGCATGTTTGAGTTCTTTTTCTATCTTACAGAAGTGTTTCCATGTGATTAACTTAAATGTGAAAATTCTTCTCAATAACTTGCTTCATTAACAAAATATATTGAACAATATCCTTAAAATTGCCCCAAGTGTACTGGTTTTGCGTGACATTTTTTGTAAAAGGCAATTTTCAATTTTTTTACTTCAATAAAACTTTCAGAAATATAAGGTATTGCCAGATTTGTTTGTTTTGGATTAAGCTTCAACACCTTGTTTCGGAGGCATTTTTTCTGTATTATATATGACTAAGTTACACAAAGTTCAATCAGGTTTTCATCCGGGGATTCGAGAAAATATCATAACACATTCTATTTAAAAGGTAGATTCTAATTAGTTTGTATTATACATCAGCGGCTCGACTAGAGCCAATCAAAAGACTTGCTGGAGTCTTCAAGCCTCATTCGGTTAATTTAACTCAGCGTTCATTGCTACACTTTTGACTCATACACAAGATGGTTTGTGCTTATCGTGATTCGCGTATGCGGTAATGGATACAGTTCAGCAATGCGTCCGAGTGGACGCACATATTTCAAAACGATGCGTCTTATTATCCCCACGCTTTTTGAAAAAAAGGTGGGGATATTGTGGTTATCTCCGCCGTCCGTCCGTCCGTCTGTCCGTCCGTCCGTCCGTCCGTCCTGGCCACTATCTCCTCCTACACTAAAAGCACTAGAACCTTGAAACTTACACACATGGTAGCTATGAGCATATGTGCGACCCTGCACTATTTGGAATTTTGATCTGACCCCTGGGTCAAAAGTTATAGCGGTTGGGGTGGGGCCGCGTCAGAAATTATCACTCATTTTTTTAGGTTATTTTACATTTACTTCTTTATTTCTACACCGATTCACTTCAAATTGATACTGGACCTCTCTTATGACAATACGGTCAATCTCAACCATGCATGGCCCCATTCCCAACCCTGGGGCCCCCCGCCCACATAGGCCACACCCATCAAAAATTTCCATTTACTATAATTTTTTTCATTTCTACACGGATTCACTTCAAATTGATACTGAACTTTTGTTATGACATTAGGGTCAATCTCAACTATGCATGGCCCCAATCCCAACCCTGGGGCGCCCGCCCACATAGGCCACACCCACCAAAAAATTCCCATTTACTATAATTTTTTCATTTCTACACGGATTCACTTCAAATTGATACTGAACTTCTCTTATGACATTAGGGTCAATCTCAACTATGCATGGCCCCATAACCAACCCTGGGGCCCCGCCCACATAGACCACACCCACCCAAAATTGCCTTTACTATAATTTCTTCATTTCTACACCGATTCACTTCAAATTGATATTGAACTTCTCTTATGACAATACAGTCAATCTCAACTATGCATGGCCCCATTACCAACCCTGGGGCGCCCCGCCCACATAGACCACACCCACCCAAAATTGCCTTTTACTATAATTTCTTCATTTCTACACCGATTCACTTCAAATTGATACTGAACCTCTCTTATGACAATACGGTCAATCTCAACTATGCATGGCCCCATTACCAACCCTGGGGCCCCGCCCACAAAGACCACACCCGCCCGAAATTGCCTTTTACTATAATTTCTTCATTTCTACACCGATTCACTTCAAATTGATACTGAACTTCTCTATTGACAATACGGTCAATCTCAACTTTGCATGGCACAATTACCAACCCTGGGGCGCCCTGCCCACATATGTCAGATCCACCCAAAATTGCCTTTTACTATAACTTCTTCATTTCTACACCAATTCACTTTTAATTGATGATGAACTTCTCTTATGACAATACGGTCAATCTCAGCTATGCATGGCCCCATTACCAACCCTGGGGCACACCTAGGTCAAACATTCGGCGTGGGGATACGCGTCGGCCTCTGCCGCGCCATTTCTAGTTTCGATATTAATTTGTGCGTCATAGACGCGAGACGCACATGTAGATTATACCCTGGAATAACTAAATCAACAAAAGGTTACCAGACAACAACTTTTGAATGACCCACTTACATTTGTTCAAAACACATTAAATTAAAAATTAATATTTATTATAATGTGATACATTGTAATGGTTTAATTATACTCTTAGCATTGAAGTGCAATTTTATGCCTGGGACTTCCAAAATTTAATGCTTACAAATGGCTAACATGAGAATGCTGAACTCCAAGGTCAAAGTCGCACTTACAGGTCAATAGTAAAATATGGCTATTAACAGGTTGTGTTTGACATAAGCGTAGTTTTGCGACAAAAGTGGAATGTGGGGGCAACTGTGCCTTATGAACACGTCTTTTTTTTTTAGGTCTATCAAATTTTTTTCTTTTACTAAGTTCATGCCTTCTATCAGGTAAATTTGTGTCCGTGAACTCATATGAGCTCTTAAGGGCCATCATGGCCCGCTTGTTACGTTAAATAGCTACTTTATTTCAAAAATCTGTAAAATTGATAATTTTTAAATGTGTGAAAACAACACAGACTTCAATTGGTATTAGTCTAATTAAGTCTACAACAAACATTTGACATTTTGCAATACATGTATAGCAAAACCATTATTTATATTTAATGAAATTTTATATAATACAGTTTAGAAAATGTCAATATGTGCGTCACACAAATAATAGAACATACATTATGCCACAGTGGATGATTGGTGTTTGAGACGCAGTTCATAGTTCGGAAGACGCGCAAAAGCAACTCACAAAGTGTTGATTATTTTAGTGTTTATTTTCATAAAGTACTCAATTAACAGCAATAATAACAATTATCTTTAGATAACACAGTTCTGACACACAGTATTAATTGTTTAGTTAAATTAATGTTTGTTTAGAAGCAATGTTTTCTTGTTACGTTTAATGCAATTTATATATGTATCACAGAATAACACAAAGTCAAGTAAACAAGGACTTGACACATTTTTATCCCCCGCCAAAGGCGGAGGGATATAGTTTTGGTGTTGTCCGTCAGTCTGTCAGTCTGTCATCTGTTAGTCCGTCCATCACAAACTTTTCAGGTCTATATCTCAGAAACTATAATTATAAGAATTTGCATCATGAAACTTAATGAATTTATAGATATCAATGAGGAGAAGTGCCGTGTAGAAGAACCATAACCCTACACTTTCTTAAATAAGGGTTATTGCTCTTTGTTGTTTTTGTATGATGTAACTTTTCAGGGCTATATCTCAGACACGATACAAGATTTCAACATGAAACTTCATGGGCGTATAGATATTAATAAGGAGAAGCTCCATGCACAAGAACCATAACCCTTTACTTTCTTAAATGAGAGTTATTGCCATTTGTTGTTTTTGTATGATGTAACTTTTCAGGGCTATATCTCAGATATGATACAAGTTTTCAACATGAAACTTCATGGGCGTATAGATATTAATAAGGAGAAGCTCCATGCACAAGAACCATACCCCTACACTTTTTTAAATAAGAGATATTGCCCTTTGTTTTTTTGTATGATGTAACTACAAAAAAGTAAGAAAAGGCACAACCCTACAAATAAGCTTTAATTAAGTTATTCACCCATCAATAAACAAAATTTATTTGGTGGGGGATATCAATTAAACGAATTTTCTTGTTGTTTATATTATAAAAGTAAGGACTTCATATAAAATTTATTTATCAAAATGAAGACTTGCCCTAAATTAGTTGTTTGCAAATAAGAATTTTCCCCAAAAATCTTTATATAATTTAAAGTGAGGACTTAAGACACACAATTCATTTGATGAAAATAAAGACTTGTCCTACAATTTTTTTTTTTGGAAAATAATAATTTTCTCAAATAAATGTGAGAACTTGATACACAATTCATTTGATCAAAATAATACTTTTCCTTCAATTACAATGTAGTTTTTTTTTTGTTAAATAAGATTTTTCTCAAAAACATTCTAATCAATCAAAATGAGGACTTTACACAGAACTTATTGTATTATAAAAGTGAGGACTTGACACACAGATTGATTTATCATAAAAGTGAGGACTTAATGCACACTTCATTTTATCAAAATGATGATTTCCCCTTTAATTAGTTTTTTCAAAATAAGATCTTTTTAAAAAAAAAGTATTTGCAATCAAAATGAGGACTTTACACAAAACTTATTTTATTATAAAAGTAAGGACTTGACACACATATTGATTTATCATAAAAGTGAGGACTTAATGCACACTTCTTTTTATCAAAATAATGACTTGCCCTTCAATTAGGTTTTTTGAAAATAAGAACTTTCTCAAAAAAATTATTTGCAATCAAAATGAGGACTTTACACAAAACTTATTTTATTATAAAAGTGAGGACTTGACATACAATTGATTTATCATAAAAGTGAGGACTTGATACACACTTCATTTTATCAAAATGATGACTCCAGTTTTTTAAAATAAGAACTTTCTCAAAAAAATTCTTATCAATCAAAATGAGGACTTTACACAAAACTTATTTTATTATAAAAGTGAGGACTTGACATACAATTGATTTATCTTAAAAGTGAGGACTTGATACACAATGCATTTTATCAAAATGATGACTTGCCCTTCAATTAGGGTTTTTGAAAATAAGAATTAACCTCCAAACACTCTTTATTTCATCAAAATGAGTTCTTAACATACAATTCTTGGCAAGCATGTCTTATGAATCATTTCCTGAATACAATAATTAGATGGACACTGGACAGTTATGTAGATTGATGTTGTGATTAAGCTTTCGATTTTGTGATGCAGGAGATGATGCCAATGATTCACCATTAGAAGATATGACGGTCACAGTGGTCCAGAACTTGGCTCAACCAGAGTTCCACCAACATTGCAACATGCACACAACCAGCAAAACATACCAAGGTACTTGGGAGAGAAAATATTTGGTGCTCATATTCAACCATTCTTGTAAAACTTCAACGCGGACAAGTTTATGGAAGTTGTGACAAAGGATTGCTCTCTTTCTTGTGAAACAGCTGGTAAGGCTGGTGATGCCCCAGATGCACTAGAAGACATTAATTTTTAGCTTGTCTATTGTATATGAAATATATATAGTGGAGCTATCCTACTCAACCCGGGATCGGCTTCCCGTAAGCGTAAGCGTGCAAATGTTTAAGTTTGCGTACTACCCCAAATATTTCCTATGTCCCTTGACAAATTTCTTAAATATTTTGCATACTTCTTTACCAACATGACCCCAACTTACAAACAAGAGCAGACAACTGTATCAATCATTTTATAAGAATAATGGCCTTTTTTCCACTTAGAATATGCATATTATTAATAACTCTATGTAAAAGTTTGCGAACCACCCCAAATATTTCCTATGTCCCTTGACATATTGCTTTAATATTGTGCATACTTCTTTACCAACATGACTCAAATTTGACCCTGCCTTGGGGGGTCAAAAAATTGAAAATTTTCTTATTATATAAGGCCTATTTTGTGAAAACTTTAAAAATCTTTACATCCATAACCATTGGGCCTAGGGCTACCAAATTTGGTATGTAGTGACATCTAATAGTCCTCTACCAAGTTTGTTCAAATTATGCCCCTGGGGTCAAATTTGACCCTGCCCTGGGGGTGTCAAAAATCGAAAATTTGCTTATATAAGGCCTATTTTTTGCAAACTTTAAAAATCTTGTCCTAACCGTATGGCATAGGGCTACCAAATTTGGTATGTAATGACATCTTATGGTCCTCTACCAAGTTTGTTCAAATTAAGCCCCTGGGATCAAATTTGACCGTTCCCCAGGGGTCACAAAATTGAACATATGCTTATATTGGGCCCATTTTGTGCAAACTATAAAAATCTTCTTGTCCATAACCATTGGACCTATTTCTACTAAATTCGGTAGGTAGTGACATATAATAGTTCTCTACCTAGTTTGTTCAAATTATGCCCCTGGGAACAAATTTGACCTTGCTCCAGGGGTCACAAAAATGAACATATGCTTAAATAAGGCCTATTGTGTGCAAACTTTAAAAATCTTCTTGTTCTTAATTATAGAGCCTAGGGCTACTAAATTTGGTATGTAGTGATATCTAATAGTCCTCTACCAAATTTGTTCAAATTATTTCCCTGGGCTCAAATTTGACCCGGCCCCGGGGGTCACAAAACTGAACATATGACGTTTACCAGTGGAGATTACTGCGGCCGTTTGGCTGTGACCAACAACAACATCAACATCTTGTAAACATGAGATAAAACCCTGTAATTTAGTGCCATTTTAGGTCAGATGGTGACTGCTTACAAAGGCATTGAAGTAAGAACATATGTGTTATGAATGTTTTTCTTACAAACTGAAAAAAGTCGGGTTTTATTTAAATATGTTGAAAGTGACCATATATCTGGATGAAAATATTTTGGATGACATGTTAATTTCATGTCTTTTTTTGTAGTGTTAAAACCAGTTTAATAATATATTATTGATTTTAAAAACACAACTTCCATGAACATAATTATTTCAAGAAAAGTCAATATATGATACTGCAAGGTAAACTCAAACTTTGTATCCAAGAGAAGGTGTTGAAATTAATGAAGTGCAATGTTCTTAACTATCGTATATGCTGCTTTTTAATAACTAATGATTCATTGTTCCATTTGTGAATCGTGACTCATGAATTGTGGATATGATTGTCAATTGCTCAACAATCCATATATATTTCTGACCATTTTATAATTTTCTTAATATAAGTTATGAATTGATCTTAGAAGTCAAATGTATTACTTAATTAAAAACATTTATAAATATAAAGAAATAATCTTTAGATTATCATAATATTCTCAGGCCTGTTGGTTCAAGGGATGTGTGGGTTGATGAGCAATTTCTCCTTTTATCACAATTATTTCTACCCTACCTGATCATTTCCTTCATATTCCATTTTAATTTAATTGACACCTGCAACCTCTTTCAAATTGGGAAAGTCCAAAATGTGTCGTTTGGTAAAGGTTTAAGGCATTTTCATTCCTATGGGTCTTGAGAATCTGTTTCAAATCAAATGCGTAGATTTGATCGTCGGCGTCTAAAAATATGTGAAATAGAAAGAGCGACAATATCTTTTGGAGAGATAAATGTACCTACGTTATAAGCAAAGGACCTGTGCAACAATTCCCGGGCTTTTAAGTCTGTTTAGTTAACACGCTAGTAACTTTTTCCATTTATAAAAATGCTCACCCTTCCAACTTTAAACCCCCAGTGGGACGAGGGATAGAAAGAGAAAGTCACATGCTTGAGTACATTTCAACCCATGCGCATTGCACGTTTTTTTTCGCAAAGAAAAAACAGTGGAGCGATACAGGGCTATCATGGCCCTCTTGTTTTGAATATACAGTTATTATATATGACTTATTACTTATTAAAGATCTTTGCTAAAAGAATATACAAACAAGACTTAATATCTCGGCTATCAAAACTGATTTATATAGTTATCATTATAGTATTCAGATATTACATACTGATATCCATACACAAATTCTGGCATTCATTTATTTTCCTTGTCTTGACACTTTCTTCCAACAAATAACCACTTACTGTTAGATCAGCAATATTCGGACAGGTAAACTCTATCTTAAACCATGGTAAAGTCTAACCCCATTATTGCAGTTTATGGTTTATGTATAAATATGTGAAGTACATGTATGATTATAAAATTAAGAAATTTAGAAGCACAAGATAATGTATCACTTGTGACCAACCAATAGCTTTACAATAATTTTGCAAAACAGAAATGTACATGGAGTATAAAATTTAACTTAGATTTATTGGAATGTGAAATACATTTTTAAAAGCTGAATAACAGATCTATTAACATATTTCTCTCTGACAATACTAATGGCACAAACTTGACATTGCTTATTTGATGACTTGAATTGATAACACTCTTAAATAATTATAATGGACATGCTATGCCTTAAAAATGTTCTTTGGTCCAATTATGACATTTAAAAATTATTCAGTACCCATGCTTCAATAGCTCGTATAATCAGATTACCCTACCCATTGAATACCTGAACATTGTAATATATTTATAAGATATAATCGCTCCGCAAATTTCTTTGTGTGAGTGTAGTGTCAGGCAATTTGAAAAAGATCTACAATAAATTGAATTTCTTTCATATCATACCTTCCAAATCACTCGAAGCCTTTGACTAGTAATGGCTGCAATATGAGAACCATAGCTGAAACTTTCAATTTAAAATCCACTGGTGATCAGCAATTTAACGAACTTGTTCGAACATTTGGCCATTATTGAGGAGGGCATATTTTAGTCACACCTTACCTCTAATTCTGAGTTCTTGTGTGTGTATGTGTGTGAGTATTCTGCATGAAATTAGTATCATCTCTGTAATTTGTGCATTCCTAGAAGGATTTCAATGTCATTTCATATTTATGCCCCCCTTCGAAGAAGAGGAGGTATATTGCTTTGCACATGTCGGTCGGTCTGTCGGTCCGTCGGTCCGTCCACCAGGTGGTTTCCGGATGATAACTCAAGAATGCTTAGGCCTAGGATCATGAAACTTCATAGGTAGATTGATCATGACTCGCAGATGACCTCTATTGATTTTGAGGTCACTCGGTCAAAGGTCAAGGTCACGGTGACCCGAAATAGTAAAATGGTTTCCGGATGATAACTCAAGAAGGCTTATGCCTAGGATCATGAAACTTGATAGGTACATTGATCATGACTGGCAGATGACCCCTATTGATTTTGAGGTCACTAGGTCAAAGGTCAAGGTCACAGTGACTCGAAATAGTAAAGTGGTTTCCCAATGATCACTCAAGAAAGCTTATGGCTAGGATCATGAAACTTCATAGGTACATTGGTCATGACTCGCAGATGACCCCTATTGATTTTCAGGTCACTAGGTCAAAGGTCAAGGTCAAAGTGACAAAAAACATTTTTACAAAATGGCTGTCACTACAACTGAGAGCCCATATTTTATATTTGCCTGACTACAGTACAGACACAGTGTACTTAAACAAAAAGCCCGTCAGCAGTGTTCTTTTTTCTCGATGGGTGACACTTCCCGGGGGATGGACACGCTACTTACCGCGTTGTTTGGCCGTCATTCACCTTGTTTCACGATGAAAAGGAGTCGGCAACATGGGAATTGGAAATATGCATTCCGCAAACTAGGATACATTGTAAATAACCGAAATAATAAATATTCGGCCGATGGGGAAATGGCAAAAAATGACTTCGCAAACTGACAATCTGAAATTCAAAATTCAGCAATCCGGTACAAAGATAGCGAGGATCACAGCTTCATTGCTTTATTTGTCCGTTTCACCAATTTTAGATTTTTAACTGTGTAGAGGTTAAACCACTTTCGACAGCTAATTGGTGTTTATCTGTTGTGTAATGCCAATAAAGTTGTGAAAAACTAAAGAGTCAGTGTTTATTACATGTATTCCCTATCAGAGCTGTATGTGTAAGAAAAATAAATGAAATTATGAAGATGATTGATATACATGCTAATGCAGTGTAACTGTTAACATATATTCATTTTCATTTTTACCCGTTACGGTTATCAGAAAGTCCCCAGGAAGCACTTTTTTTTCATAATTTGTATGACACAATAAAACATTATTTGTACATGATCGTATTGCATTTAATCTAAATAAAATTTGCTCGTCCAATGAAAGTTGTGTCCCATGATGCATTGTACTCTTTACACTTCTGATGAATGGTGTAAGCCTCAGATTTTGGCTTTTTGAGAAAAAAAAACTGTTGAAAACATGCCCCCGGGGTAAATTTTGGCCATGCCCCATTACCCAGGTGAGTGATAAAGGGCATTTTTTCAATCTTGTCTAAAAAAATTCATAAATATAACAATGTTTCATTATAAATTTCTGCTTGAAAAGAGAGAATATGTATTGCTTAAATAAGGTTTATAGTAAATTAAAAACAGCGTTATTACATGTATACCCCTTTAAGCTACTGTAATCCTTTAGTTCAGAAACATTTCAAACAGCTTTATGGGGAACAAAATGATGTTCTATGGTCCAACCAGTTTGTATAATGTTTTAAAATTATTCAATATTCCCCACAGGATTTTGAATAGCTCAACAAATGAGATATTTTACACCTAAAGAAGATTCCTTTGTGTGAAATAGACATGCCCAAATATCCGCAAACATTTTTTATGCTCGCCCAAAATTTATTTTGGGGTGAGCATATTGTGGCCGCTTCTTCTGTTCGTCTGTGTGTCCGTCCGTGCACAATTTTTGTCTGGGCTATTTCTCAGCAACTCATGACCGGAATTCAATGAAACTTTATGGGAAGTTTCACTACCAAGAGGAGATGTGCATATTATCAGCGGGTTCTGGTCGGATAATTTTTCACAGAGTTATGGCCCTTTGAAATTTTCCATTAACTGTACATATAGTGCAATTCTTGTCCGGGCTATTTCTCAGCAACTAATGACCGTAATTCAATGAAACTTTATGAGAAGCTTCACTACCAAGAAGAGATGTGCGTATTATTAGCGGGGTCTGGTCGGATGTATATTCACAGAGTTATCGCCCTTTGAAATTTTCTATAAAGCAATTATTGTCCCCCCAACTACTGTGCCCTCAAGACGTTTCCTTTTATCTGAATATATAGTGCAATATTGTGACAAAAAAAACCTTTGGGGAGCATTGATCACCGGTCTCCGACGGTTTCTTGTTTTATTATGTTTCCTTTAAGCTGAATAATGTTCAATATGATATTTAAGCAAATTAGCCAATGGTTTATTTAACCCATTCCAATAAGAATTGGAAACTTATCAACATTTTATTTGTATAACCAGGGGTTTTTTTTGCCTGATTTTATAGCCGAAATTCGGCTATGTTCCCAATCCCAAAAAGTATACTTTTTTCCCAAAATGTGGCAAAAAATTCCCAATTGCCAAAAAAAAAAAAAAAAAAAAAAAAATTTTTTTTTTTTTTTTTTTTTTTTTTTTTTTAGAAAGAAGTCTTATGTTTATTTTATCTCAATTTTAATTCAATTACATCTAACAAATTATTATATGATTTTTTTCTTTTAATTTGAATGATTATAAAGAGTTAAATCAAATTTAGTATTTCCCTAATCAGTGGACTTTTCGTGTGGAAAAAAAGGCTAATGAATTTATTTTCCCAATTTCATGAAAATGCCGATAAAATTCCCAATCCCAAAGCCATGGGCTATCTTCCCAAAAAGTGGAAAAAAAAACCTGATAACTTTATGTGCAATTTGCATGTCAGATTTTTGTGAATTAGTAGCTTTGATATTGCAATTGTTTAATTACTGTAATTTAAATCATACTTACAAAACCTTTAAAATCAATGCTATTAAGTTTCTATATATGAAGAAGACGACGCAGAAGAAGAGGACAAGGATGCATTCTACGACGCCTTCAAAGTGTTTCAAAGGACATCCCCCAACACGACATGCTGATGTTGCTCGGCGACTTCAATGCTAAGGTTTGCTGCGACAACAAAGACAAAAAGAGGACCATGGGAAGACATGGAGTGGATGTGATCACCAACAACGGGGAGAGATTAGTCAATTCTGCCAACAGAACGACTTGGTCATAGGAGGGACCCTGTTTGCGCACAAGGAGATCCACAAACTTACATGGACATCACCAGACAGCAGGACCCAGAACCAGATCGACCACATCATCATCACCTACACAAGGTCGATATATCGTATTAAATATATCATGCGTCGCCGCGACTGTCAAGAAAAATATTGTGCGTCGCCGCGACTTTTAAGAAAAATATTGTGGGTCGCCGCGACTGTCAAGAAGGACATCCCCCAACACGACATGCTGATGTTGCTTGGCGACTTCAATGCTAAGGTTTGCTGCGACAACAAAGACAAAAAGAGGACCATGGGAAGACATGGAGTGGATGTGATCACCAACAACGGAGAGAGACTAGTCAATTCTGCCAACAGAACGACTTGGTTATAGGAGGGACCCTATTCGCGCACAAGGAGATCCACAAACTTACATGGACATCACCAGACAGCAGGACCCAGAACCAGATCGACCACATCATCATCACCTACACAAGGTCGATATATCGAATTAAATATATCATGCGTCGCCGCGACTGTCAAGAAAAATATTGTGCGTCGCCGCGACTTTTAAGAAAAATATTGTGGGTCGCCGCGACTGTCAAGAAAAATATCAAGTATCGCTTCGTGTTTCTAGTTTCGCCCTTGATGAAAGAAGTGCAAGATTATATATGGCACTATCAGGATTCCGTATGTTTTAGTATTTGCTCCTTGTTGTCCTGGGTATTGAACCCTCAGGGCAGGCAAGTCTAGTGGTTATGTTTTAGTATTTGCTTCTTTTTGTCCTGGGTTTTGAACCCCCAGTGCAATTTTTGTTTGTATGCCCCCAGTAGGGTGGAATATGGCAGTTTTACTGTTCATCCAATTGTCTGTGAAGTGAACTATTTCTAAATTTGTTAAGTGCTTGATTTAAAATATGTAATTACCACTAAATGTAGATGTAAAATGACACAATTTTCAATCGAAGTTATGTAAATGTTCCTGAATTATTTGCACATGCACTAAACCATGGCAGATTTGCAAAGCCTCTGACAAAGCAATAGATGGTTTACGTGGGTAATGTCTTTGACATATCTTTCTTTTCTTTTTTATTTGAGACATCTTCAGAAACAACGATAATTATTTGTAAAAATGGTTGAGTGTATGAGTGCACATTTGTGTGTCTGTTACTGTATGTATGTGTGTGTTCGGGTTTGTACAGACAGTAACTACATCATTCAGCACATCATTCAGCATGCAATTTTAAAATTAATAATTACAAAAGACCATCATTAGGAGGCGGTGTTTAACATGTAACACCTGTCTACCTTACTTAAAGGTCAAGGGCACACTTACAGGTTGAAGGTAAAATTTGTCCAAACTGTTACTTTGTCATTAATGGAGCAATAACTGACAACAAATGTTCACCAGTTTGTGTTAAGACCCATGTTCCCGGCTCAAAGTCAGACTAAAAGGTCAATGGTCAATCCAAACTGATACTTCAATAGTAATTATGCACTTCTTAAATAACTTGCCAAATGTGTTTAACAGTTACATGTAGAAACCTCTTTCATGTTCCCTTAAAGGTTAAGGTAACACTTAGATGTCAGTTGTCATATTTGAGCATTATACAGCTTGGCGAAACTTAAAAATGGTCACGCATAAGGCATGTCTCCCTAATAATAATTACAGCGTATTATTTTCAGGTTTGCAAAAATGATATATTTTGATGTCAGATAGATCATGTGTTATTGCTAATTTAAACAAATTCATTTCAACATGCAATTTCAGCTAAGTAACCAGTTTATGTGATTTGCATAATAATAGCGTGTTCATGTCAACTTGTCAGTGTTATAGTTTATTGTACGTGTATTTCATATTCCTTTTTATTCACTTGTTTGAGAAATGGCTGAAATAAGGAAACATCAGACTTAATCCAAAGCATAAAGTTGTCCACCAAAAATGGACTGAATACAATTTTACATTTATGCTAACTTAATGGCAGTAATAAAAAGCTTGATGGGACAGTCAAGGTCACAAAGATGGCTTGGGACAGCTCTGGTTTGTTTACACCCCTTTTCAGTGTTTACATCCTGTATGCCAAGTAATAATTACTTTACCTTATTAGTGCACATAGCTTTTTAAAGGGGTTTATGGAAAGGGGTTTTATCCTCTGTATAACACTTGCTTTTTTCTTAATATTTTGTTATGTATTTCATTTTCATTTTATGTGATTCAATTGAAAGATGGAATTAACAAATTCCAAAGCAGGGTATTTATCATACAAAGAAACATGATATTCCCGTGGTAACTAAATTTACATTTATAATGATATAAAAATTTAACATTTCGTAACCATATCAGCTATAATCTCTTTTCAGTCGAATAAAACTTAACTGCCATGTCATGTGGTGAATTAAAAAATAACATTTTTTTGGTGTTAATATGATACCATTAACAACTCTGTCATATAATTTTGATATCACATTCCACGTCAATTATGTTAATTCGTTTAGGATAGGTGGATTTATTTCAGTTGGATAGCATATATTCAGGTGTTCAGCAGCCTGGTAGGCGCCTTGTATATCATTAAAAGCGGGATAGCATCTTAAAATGTCACATTCAAATGAAATATCACTTTTCACATAGTTTATAGTCACAACGAAACATGTTTGTCTATATTTGTGTATTTGGTATTGCAGGGTATGTTTGTATCACCTGTAGTGATAGCTCTATTCTGTTTACCCTCTGTATACAAAAAACGATCTTGATGAGAAAAGACAGAAACAAACATGTACCAGTATTATTTCTGTAATGCCTTTCTATAATGGACAAAGAAATTTTGATATAATACTCTTAATTTTCTTTTTTGTTTGTATTCAGTGTACTTATTGCAAATGCTAAACCAGGAAATATGAATAAAAGTATGTTTTCATATAACCTTGAAACCTGTGTTGAAAAAGAGAATGTTTTTTTTTAATTTAGGACAATTTTTTGGTCTGTGTAGCCCTTATTTCACTAAAATGGACATGTTTTATTTTCAATTATCAGATTTTTCTTGTGATCAGATGGCATCGAAGAGTCGAAAAATTGTTAATAGGTCAAACTAAGGATATCTGAGCTGAGATTCAATTTGTTAATTTATAATATGATTTGAAAAAATCTCAACAAGATGCTATGCAAACTATGTGTAATTTACTGATATTTTAGTCATAAAGCACAGTGTATTAGAATTTATCATACCACCACATTGATATCTGCCTGATAAAACGTTGCATGATATATTTTTAGCTCACTTGAGACTAGAAGCACATGAGGACGCTCCAACCCAACCCTCAAACCATAATCTGGGACAAGACTATACGCACATGAGGACGCTCCAACCCAACCCTCAAACCATAATCTGGGACAAGACTAGACGCACATGAGGACGCTCCAACCCAACCCTCAAACCATAATCTGGGACAAGACTATACTCACATGAGGACGCTTCAACCCGACCCTCAAACCATAATCTGGGACAAGACTAGACACACATGAGGACGCTCCAACCTGACGCTCAAACCATAATCTGGGACAAGACTATACTCACATGAGGACGCTCCAACCCAACCCTCAAACCATAATCTGGGACAAGACTATACGCACATGAGGACGCTCCAACCCAACCCTCAAACCATAATCTGGGACAAGACTATATGCACATGAGGACGCTCCAACCCAACACTCAAACCATAATCTGGGACAAGACTATACGCACATGAGGACGCTCCAACCCAACCCTCAAACCATAATCTGGGACAAGACTATACTCACATGAGGACGCTTCAACCCGACCCTCAAACCATAATCTGGGACAAGACTAGACACACATGAGGACGCTCCAACCTGACGCTCAAACCATAATCTGGGACAAGACTATACTCACATGAGGACGCTCCAACCCAACCCTCAAACCATAATCTGGGACAAGACTATACGCACATGAGGACGCTCCAACCCAACCCTCAAACCATAATCTGGGACAAGACTATATGCACATGAGGACGCTCCAACCCAACACTCAAACCATAATCTGGGACAAGACTATACGCACATGAGGACGCTCCAACCCAACCCTCAAACCATAATCTGGGACAAGACTATACGCACATGAGGACGCTCCAACCCAACCCTCAAACCATAATCTGGGACAAGACTATACGCACATGCTCTGGGACAAGGCTATATGCACATGCTCAAAGCCCAGTTTTCCCAAAACGCGACTCAAATTTTAATGCTTCTCTTACTACATAGAAACCATACAGCGTGAACTTCATTTCAATTTGTAACCCTGATATAGTGATCAGTTATCTCAGCAGTCTCAAACATCTCACTTTTCATTATTCCCCTCAAAATCAGCATTCATATTGGCCGTAAAGAATGTCATAGTGGTATAAAATTGCATAAGCTAAAATTCACCAATCCATACAACTCCATCATCAGACATTCAGTTGCAACCATCCGTTATATATATGAAATTTATGCAACTTTTATTTATTCAACATTTTCAAATAAATGAAATTCTTAACATATCATATCTTATTATCCATTCATTTGTAGCCGACCGTCAAATATATATCATACATCAAAACATGATACAAAATATATCAAATTTAAAACGCATTTCTACCGAACAAATGTTCAAACATATTCTAGGTCAATCACATTAAATTAAATATATACCCTACAAACACATAACTTTTGTTTATTATAATTTCTCAAATATCAAACATATTTTAATAGGTCAATGACACAAAATTTTAACCCATTTATGCCTAGCGTCCTGAAAAAAAGGACTTTGCAAACAGCGTAGACTCAGATGAGACGCCGCATGATGCGGCATCTCATCTGGGTCTGCGCTGTTTGCTTTAAGGAATTTCTGTAAGAAATATTCTAAATATATAAATAAATATACTAGACATCCCTAATTTTGGAAATAAATTGATCCAATCTAGAAGGATGGGAGAGTCCACTTGGCATAAATGGGTTAATGACTATTTGATTGAGAACATTACATCAACAAATAGCCTTCATCAGCTAACCAAACTGATGCGCTACCCTGTCTAATTGGGGATTAGCATGTGAGAGCATCATATGTCAGCGCTAATTAGATAATTAATCTATTTCCAACCATAATTAATTTATGTATGAAAGGTCTTGTATTAGCAAGGTGTCCCATCGAGCAAATGACACTCTTAAGATCAACCCTTTGCATGCTGGGAAATTTGTCGTCTGCTAAAATGTTGTCTGCTTAATTTCTTAAATTAGCATTTTTTTCGATTTTTTTTTCAAAAAATACTATCAAAATAGCAAACAGTTTGGATCCTGGTGAGACGCCACGTTTTGTGGCGTCTCATCTGGATCCAAACTGTTTGCAAAGGCCTTCAAAATTTGGTTCCAGCACTGAAAGAGTCAAACAAACCATCAACCACTTTTTCAAAGGTGTATCATGACCCAGCAGAGGTTTGTATAACCCAGCTATGCAGGTTTATGACAATAATACAATGACCCTGTCACAATTTCCATTGAAGTATTGCATTATTGACTCTATCATTACTTTGTATAATGATTGGGTTATGATAGTATAGGTATTGATGTTTGTGTTAATTTGTATGGTATGCCAGTAGTGTAAATGTTGTAGTTTACATTAATCCTTTGCCAGTTTGTTTTCTGTTTTCTTTGGTTGGATTCTTATTGATTGACACTTAATTGTGTGTATTCTTTTACTTGATTTCTCATTATTTGGCAAGATTGTATTTATTATTCTGTGACTGGATTCTTTATTCTTTGACTTGATTTCTCATACAATTTAGCAATTTTGACTGTATTCTGTATTTCATATTCTGTGACTCCTAGCTGGTTTTATTAATCTTTGACTTGATTTCTTATTAAGTGGATTCATGGATTGGATTCCCTATTCTTTCAATGGAATCTAAAATCCGTCCTTTTTGTCTGAATTCCCATATTATTTGACTGGATTATGTATTATTATATGTTTTTTTACTGTCTTACTAAATTTCTTGTTTATGCTATATACTTTATTAATGTACATAGCCGGATTCCTCATTTGTTTTCTTAAATCTGTAAGCTTAGTAGTCTTTGGCTTCATTTCTTATCCTTTGGGTTAATTCTAAGATCATTTTGCTAATTTTATTCTTTGGATTAATTACAATTTGTTTGTCTGGATTCTGTGTTGGCTTCATTTATCTATCACCTTCCATTCTTTGACTTGATAGGTTTCTATGTCTATACTGCACTCTTGGGATGTATTGATATGGCTTGGTTATGTCATCCGCAAACTTAAGATTTGTTTGAACTGGGGTAACATAAACATTTAGTGCCTGTTGATGTTAAAGAAGGATGTCTAATGCTTTATCCTGGCAACTATCAACCAACCACATGCTGTTTTTTCAATCGCTTACTTTCATTTTATGAAAGTCCAATGTTTACTTCATGCATTTACTAAATGTGTGTTGTAACGTACATTTTTAAAGTACATTTCTTTTAGGATGGAGATAAATTATTTTATCCTTTCCCACTCAGAAGCAAATTGAAAATGGCTGTGTGCAAACAGCATAAACCAGAACAGCTTGCGAGTAACTCGAGTCACTTGCGGACTGTTCAGGTTTTATGCTGTTTGCTGCTCATCAGTATCTAAGGGATGGAAATGAAGCCTTTAAAACATGAATTCAAAGGTAAAAAATGGCCATAAATGAGCTTGTCCGGGCCATAACTATGTTGTTCATTGTGAGATTTTAAAATCATTTGGCACATTTGTTCACCATTATTGGACGGTGTGTCGCGCGAAAGAATTACGTCGATATCTGCAACGTCAAGTTCACACTGTGAGTTCAAAGGTCAAAAATGGCCATAAATGATCTTGTCCGGGCCATTACTATGTCATTTATTGTGAGATTTTAAAAAAACCTGGTACATTTGTTCACAGTCATTGGACGATGTGTCATGCGAAAGAATTATGTCGATAACTCCAAGGTCTAGGTCACACTTGGAGTTCACAAGTAAAAAAATGGCCATAAATTTGGACGGCATGTCATGCGAAAGAATTCAAGATTTCAAAAGTCGAAATGGCCATAAATGATAATGGCATTATAATTCTAAAAAATCACCATAAATTTAATTCTCTTGTTTTGTAAAGACAGCATGCAAAATAGTCTGTGTCAATGCGGCACGTGGGGGTATACATCACGTCTGTGACAAAGCTCTAGTTTGCTTAGTAAAGATCTTCATTAACTTTTATTCAACAAAATAATGGGAGAATGTAGAATATAATCATCGTACCTTTCTGTTGGTGCATTGGTTTTTAGAGCCTTGCATTTTCCTTTAATTTATAAAGGTCATGATATTTAAAACTGTGTTATAGAGTCCCACTTTTGTCAAATAACCCTGAAAATTAGGTTAAACAAGAAGATTACTCATATTTTAATTTATTAATGTGTCATATAATGAAATACAGCTTTCTCTTTGCTCCATTATATTATTTTGTATAAAAAGTAGTTTTTTTGTGTCTTAATGTGATTGTATATTTATGATGCATAAAACATGAATACTTTTCACTGTCAAACTATCGTTCTTGCAATTTTATTTTCAGAAATAGTATTTTTTGTGAACACTTAATCTAGTGAATATAATGCTTTTCTTATTGCAAACAAATGTTGTTGTTTTTTACGTTATGTATGAATGACTTTAACTTTATTTCCAGACTGCCGAATGTTTGGTCAGGAAAAAGCATCCCACAATGTTGCGACAGGCCCATGTTTCAGTTTATCGAGACTAGTCGTGAAACACAGACTTCTGATTCATGGAGTGCGGCAAACATATCTGTGCGACTCGTTTACTCCACTGTAAAGACCCGCACGGCATTAAAATAGATATCATCCGACGTTTGCAAACGATGGCTGCATGAGGTCTGCGTCTCACAACCTACATCCCAAGATAGCTTTGTGTGTGATGTTTGTATTGCACAATATAGTTGATGTATTGAAACCAGGCTTTAAAAATAAATCAAGGTCAACTACAATTTAAAATTAAAACTAGAAATGGCGCGGCAGAGGCCGACGAGTATCCCCACGCCGCATGTTTGACCCAGGGGCGCCCTAGGTTTGGTAATGGGGCCATGCATAGTCGAGGCTTTGTTGATTCTGGTGGCGGTGAAAATGTTAAAATCAAAGTCCTTAATACAAGAGTAAAATTCACTTGGATTTAGGTCCTCATCCTGCTCTCCTAAAAAATCTAATACTGAATCAACTTCACTGACGTCCATTATGTACATATCATCCTCATTGGAATGAGATGGCTGAACTTGCTCTGTTATAGCCAATCTTCATGTTTCTGCTTTGGAAAAGTTATGTTTTGAGGTTAAATGGTTGACTAAATAGTAGCGTCTCAGAAATTTTATATCGCAATCTTGTACACAACAATGAAAATGTTAAATTTCATGTCTGTCATTGATGTGCCTGTTCAAGAGTCCTTTTTGCTTTAAATTGTTTGTCACATTTTTCACACTTGAACATTTTGAAAGATTTTCATAATGAGTCTAAAAGTGTGATTGAACAAATTGAAAGTTTCAGCCCTTTTATAGATTCTTGAGGCGCTATTCCATGAGTTTCTCATGCTTTTTATGCTTGACTGCATTCTATCTCTTCTCTAAAATACAGGTGTCCCTTTGCACCAATATTTTATAATCCCTTGTATAAACATTAGATGGATGAGCTAAACCATTTCACAGATGAATAAACACAAATAATTGACTGCTAAATACATCTCTGCGCCACTACTGTGTAACTCTATATATGTTTTCAATACACAAGCTTCATTGTTGAATAATTCCTTTGTCCGATGAAAATGCTTGCACTTCTTCTGATTGGGTAGATAACCACTTAAAAGATTTCGAAATTTAAACGCGGACCTTAAGTTCAAGGTCAAGGTCACAGGGGTCAAAACTTTTTAATGCGCATGGAAAGGTCTTGTCCAGATACACATGCATACCAAATATGAAAGCAATATCTGAAGGTACACAGTAGGTATGAGCCTTTTTCGAATCGTGTTTGCAGATTTTGAAACCTAAACGCTGGCCTAAAGTTCAAGGTCAAGGTCACAGGGGTCAAAAATTGTATGCGCATGGTAAGGTGTTGTTCAGATACACATGCATAGCAAATATTATACCAATATCTGAAGGGACACAGTAGTTATGAGCCTTTTTCGAATCGCGGTCGCAGATTCAGAAACCTGAACGCTGACCTCAAGTTCAAGGTCAAGGTAGCATGTACAAAATTGTATGCGCATGAAAAGATGTTGTCTAGATACACATACATACCAAATATGACAGCAATATCTGAAGGGACACCGTAGTTATGAGCCTTTTTCGAATCGCGGTCACAGATTTCAAAACCTTAAAACTGGCCCAAAGTTCAAAGTCAAGGTCACAGGGATAAAAATTTTCATGGGCATGGAAAGGTGTTGTCCAGATACACATGCATACCAAATATAAAAGCAATATCTGAAGGGAAACAGTAGTTATGAGCCTTTTTCTAAATCGCGGTCGCAGATTTCGAAACCTGAAAACTGACCCAAAGTTCAAGGTCATAGGGGTAAAAAAATTGTGTGCGCATGGATAGGTGTTGTCTAGATATACATACATACCAAATATGAAAGCAATATCTGAAGGGACACAGTAGTTATGAGCCTTTTTGAATTGCGGTCACAGATTTCGAAACCTTAAAACTGACCCAAAGTTGAAGGTCAAGGGTAAAAAATTGTATGCAAATGGATAGGTGGTGTCTAGATACACATTCATACCAAATATGAAAGCAATATCTGAAGGGACACAGTAGTTATGAGCCTTTTTCGAATCGGGGTCGCAGGAAAATCACTGACCCGGCCCCACCCTGACCCCAATAACTTTTGGCCAAGGGGTCAGATCAAAATTCCGTCGCTGTCACCGTCGTATATATGCTCATAGCTACCATGTGTGTAAGTTTCAAGGTTCTAGTGCTAATAGTGTAGGAGATAATAGTGTCCAGGACGGACAAATAGACAGACAGCGGAGCTAAACACAATATCCCCACGCTTTAAAAAAAACATGGGGATAAAAAAAAAGGGTAAAGATGAGTACTAAAATTTTGTGTGTACATGGTTTACCTGCATAAATAGTTTGAAATTGCATATATATTTAAATTTTAGAACAACAAAGTAAATGTTGAAAATGGTTCATGATAGTTCTTTGTATATTGTTAAATCACTCATTTTAGGGCAATTATAATTTTTTGTTTAAAAAGGCAATCTTACTCAACATCTGCGGATTTAAGGTGATACATGTATTGATACTGATTTTAAGTTGATGCCATGTTTTATACAGATAACTTGAATGTACGGATCGTTTTCAATTCATTGCTTTGTAACTGAAATAATGAATTTTTTACCACCTTCCTGTTACTTTTAATTTAGTGTTTTGTGGAAAATGAGATTTTCATGTTGAAAAGTATGCATTATTCAAGATAGATTAAATCAAAGACAACTGTTGATACCTGCACATGGATATTTCATTCCTTATGTGTGTAATTTGCTATCCTTGACATGCATAAGTAATCATGTAAGAAACAATTTGTTTGCAGCTGGTTGTTACTGCATGTGTAATTTCTATTCAAAATGATGGTTTTAATAACATGTGATTCAATGAGAAATGCATTTCTCAACTGAAACATTTCTTAATTTATATATAAATCATATTTACTATATCCTGTGCTCATGCATACATGTTGCTTATTGTTGATGTCTTAATAAACCAAGAGTATATTATCAATATGTGTTGTTGCTCGAAAATATGTTTTTGTAGCAGGAAGTGCTTTGGGCTCGATTAATCTGAGAACTCAACAAAATATTAATAAAATCCTTCTGTGCCTTTTAGTTCTGAAAACAGAAGTAGCCAGTTGGTATTACACATCTCCTAAACAAGTACAACACAATGAAACTTAAGGTCCTAAAATCATAAATTTTATAAAATCTTTATATCCACACAAAAAAATTGATGATTGTGGTGCTCAGATTGCAAAACCACCTGTTTGGCAAAAATAATGCAGATGGTTAGATTATGATAAGTGCAAGAAAAAAAGAATAACTCTGGAGATAATAATTGATATGATAATCATTGCTTGACAGAATCACAATTGACCTAGATATTTATTTATGTAGTGATGTATTTTTCAATGAGTGCCTTAAGATTCCAAAAACATATTGACTTAAAATAAATAATCGCGATGGCGGAAATGACTTATCATTTCATGTTCATGAACCGGTTTTAAAATACTTTGAAGACTTATCTGCTAGGCGGTGAGGACTTTTAGACCACCTGATAAACTTCAACTATATTTGCCCTAGTTCAGTAATCGACTAAAGATATGCTAACATAATACTGTAGACTGATGAGTCTGTTGTGTCTTATATTCTCAATGCTACTTAAAATATTAAGTCCATTTCAAAGTTTAGACTAATAATAAGCAAATACGTTAAATTAATATCCCCCGCCAAATAAATTTTGATTATTGATGGGTGCAGAACTAACAGAAAAGTTTATTTGAAGGGTTGTACCCTTATCCCACTTATTTAAAAGTTACAGCATAAAAAAACTAAAACAATTGGCAATAACTCTTATTTAAGACAGTGTAGGGTTATAGATTTTGTGCATGACACCTCTCCTTATGATATCTTAACATCCAGTTAATTTCATCTTAAAATTGTGTATAGTATCTGTGATATAGTCCTGAAAAGTAACGTCAGACTGTTCATGTCACTTATTCTCATTGACAATTATACACCCATGAAATTTCATGTTGAAATCTTGTATTAATAGTTTCTGGGATATAGCCCTGAAAAGTTACATCATACAAAAACAACAAAGGGCAATAACTCTTATTTAAGAAAGTGAAGGGTTATGGTTCTTATGCATGGTTCTATAAATGAGATATAGCCCTGAAAAGTTACATCATAAAAAAAACAATAACAAGAAAGGGTAATAACCGTTATGTAAGAAAGTATACGGTTATGGTTCTTGTGCATTGATAATTATACACCCATGAAGTTTCATGTTAAAATCTTGTATAGTATCTGAGATAAAGCACTAGTTACATCATACAAAATCAACAAAGTGCAATAACTCTTATTTCAGAAAGCGACGGGTTATGGTTCTTGTGCATGGCACCTCTCTTCAGCTATATTTATACACCCATAAAGTTTCATGTTGAAAACTTACATTGAGTTTCTGAGATAAAGCCCTGAAAAGTTTGTGAGTGACTGCACTGACAGACACACCGACGGTACGTTTAAGTATATTTAGCGTACCGGGGGTACATTTAAGTATACTTAAGAGTACACGGGGTACTTTAAAGCATTACCCGAGCCAAACCGACAATTACCAATCGAGCTTATTGACAAAAACATAAATGATGATAGTGGTAATTATGATTGTGTGAAATATAATACAATAGTTTTCCTGAATTGAGTGTACATGTGAATTAGCTAAAATAATGATAAAAACACTGATTGGGATTATACATTTCTGGAATATATATATATAATCTGAAAATATTTTCTTAAATCAATGTTATATCTTTGTATTAAAACACTGAAACACTCATGACTGTAAATTAGGCATTACCATATTTCTTTACAACGTTATGCATGTACATCATCGATATATATAACATTTAAAACGAAAATCGTTTTAAAATTCAAATTGTTGCATGGTGTTAGAACTACTGTTTTGATATCTTTGTTGTGAACAACGTGTTTAGGTTCAACATCCGAAAAAAAGATGTCCGAAAATAACTGCAAGCTGTTAAAACGCGAAATTAAGTTGAATTGAAACAACATTGCGTTAAATATTATTTTTCATCAATCTGACATTTTTCACGGCGACTGATCGGAGAAATCTCACGGGGTACTATGAAAATCGTCAGATTTCCGATTTATGTGACAGATCTCACGATCAAACAATATTCATATGGCAAGCGAAATGCACATTAAGTCCTTAAACCACGGTTTAACAGTTAACTATATAGTTAAGAGACTTTGAACCCGGGTTCAAAGTGCCGTTTGCACATTAAATCCTTAAACCCGAGTTCAAGAGTTTGAACCGCAGTTCAAAGTGTGTCTAAAAATAGATACAAATCTGTTATCTGAGACAACCAATTAGCGGAGCTTAAACCACAATTAGCTATATATAGAAGGTAAATGACGCGATTTCATTGGTTCCCTCTTAACTATAAGGTTAAGAGACTTTAAACTTAGATCATTTATTTACTTTACCTATCCAATTATAAAAGCAAATACAACATAACAGCAAAATTAATACATCCCAGCTTGATACATGGTCTGGATGTTTGGCAGGCGGGTGGGAAGGAACGATGGTGACTCTGGATAGGGCTTTGGATGGCTCCATGGTTGGTTCTCGACTGATTTGTTGTCGCGCGCAGCAAGTGGGTGGATGAGGGTGCTTGTCTCGGGGGTCTTCAGCGGTTTGGTGCTCGGGCCGGGGCAGTATGCGGGCGCGAGGGGGGGCTCGGGCTCGCTCGGCGTGGGTGCGCTTGTGTGGGGGCGGCGGGTTCTGCGATCTGGGAACTGCAACAATATACAACCCTTCACGACTGACCGACGACCGTAAATTACTGACAGACACCTCCTCTTCCGCTCCAGACAAATGCACAACAATCACATACCACACACTATACACAACCATACACAGATCACCACCAAGGAACCCGGAACGCACGGGCGTGGCGCTCTCATACGCGCCACCCGTAATGAGTGGGGGTGTAAGAGCGATACGTGGGTGTGTTCCGGGTCCTATGTACCGGGTGGTGTTGGGATGTGGATCGCGTTGAGTGTCTGGTACATTAGTAATGTGCGGGACACTCGGCGGGATCCGCTCCTCATCACCACCTTTAGGTAGCTAGCACATTAAGGTCTCATTGGCCAACGTGCAACAAACTCTTTTAAAAATTAAAGTATTTGGCGAATACCCGGGAAACCGGGGTAAATTTGACCTACTTTGATTCTAAAATTAATCTTTTTCTCCTGAGAGGTCACAGGGGCAGGTCGGGCTACCGTAACCTCGTGAAGAGGCCAGTAGGACCTGTAAATAAACTCTGAAACACACACACTGCGGTTCAAATTCTAAAACTGCGGTTAAGAGGCGCGGAATGCACATTAATTATTTAACAGTTAATTATATAGTTAAGAAATTTTGAACCCGAGTTCAAAGTGCCGTTTGCCCATTAATTCTTTAAACCCGAGTTCAAGAGTGTAAACTGCGGTTCAAAGTCTTAAACTGGGGTTAACAAGCGCGGAATGTACATTTATTATCTAACTGTTGAATATATACAGTAAAAATACTAAAATGAAAGTTTTGACACACCATGCGAATGTCCTATCAAGTAAAGGTGACGATTAACCAAAATGAAGTGTAATATAACCTAATTTCAATGGGTTTTATGCGGTTCGAGTGTTCACAAAACACCGGTTGACCTTGAAAATGACATGGGACGATGATGGGTAAAAAGCAATCTCGTCGAATAACATTTCTCAATTATCAACGAGTTTAAGCCGTTGACACTGCATTGCATGGGAAGAAAAGGTGATATTAGGTATGTTGTTAAATCATGTTGTCGTTTTATTACCAAATTTATGGATGTAATCGCTAAATTATCTCAATTTCTTAACCCGGAAGTGGATAGTTCCGATTTATTTACGGAACCACATACATTGATAAATATGCACTGTAGCAAATCTTCATATAATCAATCTTTGTACAGAGAATAAGAAAAAAACACTAGTTTAATAATATAAATCTATAATTAATCAAAATCATATGTTCAACCTCTCCTATACCACTATACCATTGTACTACTAAAATAATGATGTTTTAGAACGATTTGGAAAACAGACCGGACTAAAACATCCGTATTAATAATAATAATAACAACAAATAAAAGCTTTATTTACAAAACGTTACACAAAAAAGAAAAATGGAAAAATGACATGACAACATTTTATTATGACAATTTAACTTAACTAATACAAGAATAATGGTTATGCATTAATTATAAATAATTTAACAAAGCGGGATGCTAAGAGTTCTTTATCGACGCACTCCCACTCAATGAGGTCTATTAATGTATAAAGTTTCAAACTGATGCTATTAATACTTTTTAACGAGACAGACGACGGACAAGTGATCCCTATAAAAAAACATTTGGTAGAAAACAATATTAATGCATAGTATTCGATACAAAAGGATTTGTTCGTTTACAGAAAATACTATAATTGTAACATAATTATACTATGTACAACAACCTCAAGGTAGACATAATGTAATACAAATTTGTAGTTAACGAAATAAACAAACTATAAAATGAATCATAAACATAATTGTCTCGCGTTCTGAGAAAACTGGACATAATGCTGGTGCGAAAATTGTTATCCCAGATTAGCCGTTTCAATCCGCACAGGCTAATCAGGGACGACAATTTCCGCTTTTATGGAATGTTTCGTTTAAATGATGTCTCTTCTTAGCGAAAATCCAGATAAGCGGAAAGTGTCACTTTACGCACAAGCATTATGCCCAGTTTTCTCAGAACACGACACAATTATGCATGTTCAAAACCATTTCTAGCTACATTTTCCCACATTCTCTTTCACTATTGCTTTAACTTGTATTTTTATGGGACCGTTTCATCAAAGATCGTACGACAATCTTAATTTATAACTTAAATTTAAAAACTAAAAATATACAAGCTGTTGATAAATAGCTCCGCAAGATATAAGCCATTGGTAAGAAAATGATGAAATAAATGATTTTACTAGAAATAAGCAAAAAGATGCTTCGGTCTGTTAAAATAATGTTTCTTTGAAATTCGTATCGTATTCTAAATTTGTCGTACGATGTTTGATGAAACGGGCCCATAAGAATATAAGTTAAAGCAAGAATTTGACAGTATTTGAGTGATCTCAGCTATATCATACTCTTGAACACACGCAAATACTGTTTATAGATTTAACGGTTCATATTGTTTCTAAACATGGTTCAATATCCTTTTAATGTGTGTTCAGAACAGTGTTCAGATGGATCTATTCAGTGTCATTACTGTAAAAAAATGGTCGCATCGTCAGTGCTATGACATGTCGGACACAGACCTAAAATCATGGTCTCCATCGTACCTTAAGTTTGTGTGTCAAAAGTGTGGATTTCGTAATGGAAAGTACGACGTCGAAGCTGCACTCAAGAGGTATGTACACATGTATTAGACAAGTTTCCGATGTTGATCCATCTTAGCTAAAGCCGATTTGAATAAATTTTCTTTAGCAAACCCTTAGTCCATAATATATTATACAATAAATATTAAGATATTCGGCGTAAATTGTAAAAATTATGGTTCTAAATAGACATATAATTGCATTTAGTTTAATTAAAAAAATAAACAAAGCGTTCATCACGTTATCTTATATGCGTCGTAAAACATTTATTTAATTAACTTAAAACGTTTATTGTATATATTGCTTATAAAGTGTATACGAGTTATTATGGCACATCTAGTGATGGTTTAACGTATATATTGCATTATTAATTGTATGTATACCGTCTCTGTGTCTATTCACTAAATAAAGAAAATATTCGTCACGCACTGCGATAATTTGAAATGAACGTCACACAGTCAGGTGTTATTAGAAATTGATTAATTATTAAGATGGTGCTTTTTAAAAATTGTGATTTGTTTTACCTGTAGAGATGTATTAGCTAAAAAACAGTATCTTTTTTACTTTCGCGTTTGGTATAAGCAACTAAACATAAATCAAATTTGTATTTTGTTACAAATCGTGTTCGGTATAAGCAATTAAACTTAAAGTATGTGTAATTTGATTCGCACCTATCGCCTAACTCAACGTTCAATGGCACGCGCACTTTATAAAATTATTGCAACTAATGCAAGCTAGAATTAATATGTGACTACTTGCAGTGTCATGCGAAAATGGATCTTATTTCTAAATATCCACCTTCACACTTTATTAGCGCCGTCTTTAATTAGGCTATCTTTATTTAAAGAACAGATTACTGTGAACTTAATAAAAATGTGCAACGGTGATGTGGATCCATTCTCGCAAAGAGCTATCAATATACAAAGATTGGAAACATCCCTTCAGACCATTCGAAAGTATCGGAAATTCAAGCGGCGGAACCGAGATCTATATCACGTGACATCAATCGAGCAGACGTCTTTTAAAGCCGAATTGTGTAAAATAATTGCCATCATCGTTATCGTTTTCACACCTGTCTTTATTGACTTTAAGGGTAGTATTATCGAATATTTTTGTATAACTTTGCTATTTGTGGATAGATTCGGTTAATTTTGGATTTAGTTAGTTTCATTTTCATATTGCTACAGGTGTAGACTAAACTCATATCACCATATTTAGTACACACTTGAATATCTCTTCTTGTAAGACGTATGTTAATGTTTATGTCTATTTATTTTTTTACAAATTAAACTACGAAACCTCGCCAGACTTAATAGAGAAAAGGGTAGCTTCTGACCACACTGCGCGAATGCCGCTTGTCGCATTTTACCCGTGTTTGCATAAGTCGGCAAATATCTTGCTCTGCTTTTTGAACTAATTTATGTCAGTTGATCAATGCATATCATGTATACTATGTACTGCAATTAAAATTTATTCGATAAAAAACACTCGAAATTTATAAAAATGATATCGCAGTTAACGAGTACTTCTGGGTCAAAAGGCTGACGCCTCAAACATACGTTATATATTATATAAATTGAATATTCAACCTACGTGTAACGTTGATATGTGACGTCGATGTCACGTGAAATTTGCCGTAAATTATATTTATCAACTACATTTAAACCAAATTTAAATGCACTTAACACACATACTTACTGAGGTCTCTATGGCATTACGTTTCAATCGCGCTTTTTGGAATTCATGTATTTTAAGCTTAAATATAAAGTCCGTGATAATTAGTTAGTATAATATGTAAATTTCATAAAACATTGAGTGAAATAGCGCTACCAAAAAAATTCCATGCAATCCATGTACCGTTTGTGTTAGTTAACAACATCAATTGACGTGTATATTTTATTAAGAATAAAAACATACATACATGTTTATATTTTCGGTAGCGCTAGTTCACTTACTTTTTGATACTTCGGGAATCTGGAAAAATAAATCTCCATTTAGGTTATATTACATAACTTGAAAATAGTTCATATTTTCATTATATTCGGTAATAAAAGTTCGCGATGTGAAAAATGTGAACATCTCCCTTTAAAATATAACGACCTTTTGTGATCATGAGTACATCAATGTAGACTTCAATTAATCGCTGTATAAACTGGTTATTTCCCCTGATATGCAACCGATTTATTTTTTTATTATTATCATTTTCTTATTAGCCTCTAAACATGCACACACATCGTAATATCAAGGATTTCGTCGATTGTCATTATATTAATCTATGGGCATACATGCATAGAACATATGGTTAAAATGTTTAAACAATAAAACGCAGTTATCTACACTTTGATTAACTTTACCATAAGCATGTTCACTTTAAATTGCACTAGGCCAAGGACAATATTTAAAAAGATTTAAGCCAGATCGAGCACACTGAACAATGAACTGTTCGTATAAACAACTTTGGTGTAGTGTTTCAAGTTTTTGAATTGCGCAGTTTGCAGGGTTGTAAAGGAAGTCCTAGGTTGCAATTGGTAATCATATTCGTTTGCAACTGCCGCAATGAATGCATTCAACGACGTGGAAAACCATGTTTTAAAATACAGCTATTATGTTTTGGAAGACTTTTTCAATCATTGAGTGTGTTTAAAAGCCAATAAATATTTAAATATCTCTTCCGCTTTCAGCAGTCATGTGCAATAGGTGCGTATCTAAAATTCTTTTCAAGAGAGTCTACAGACAGTTGGTGCCCTGGAGATTAAAACTCCCATCATATGCTGTCACTAAATGGAGCGCAGTAAATTTTGCGACCTACACATTTTCCAACGTACTTAAAATGTGTTTTTTTTCATAAAAAAGTGATATTTATAATTATATGAATATCATAAGCAGTTAGTAGGTAGTTCTTTGAGGAGAGTGATGTTGACCAACATTGACGTTACGTTTTATTTATTTGTAACAATGAGGGGGTAATAATCAATAAATGGTGAGGAATTGGGTATTTCTTTTATGATAGTCTACAATGGTTGACAATCTTCCCCGCTCTTTAAAATAATAATAGGTGCTTTTAAGGCAGTTTCTCGCATTTCCTTGTCAGTGTCATAAATAGCCATTTATTTTTACCACTTGTGTCATAGTGAATATACAGTATCATTATGATTTCTCAAACTCCAGTTTGCAAGACATGAAGTATGTCAATAAACTTTACTAAGTTATGAAAATATTAACATAAATGCAATATCAATAGATAGAGATTTTATAATTAATAGATTTGGTTTATTTTGAACTTATTTTGTTTCATTTTCATATTGGTTCATACGTCAAGAATGTGGGTTGCTATGGCAACAAATACTACAAAAAATAATGATCTGACAATGGTGGAGCCGGTAGGGGACATCATTGCTTGGCAATAGCTTGTTTAATGTATGATTCGGTAGAAATACAAACACTAAATAATGTCATTTATCAATAATGCAACTATTATACCATTGGTGAAATTGGAAAAAGATTTTATATTTTTGTTCATTATCCCATGTGAGAATTTTACCTATAACCTTTTGAAAAAAATAGTGTTTGGCTTTGTAAATGTGGCTCAGGAAAAGATACGAATCGCATCCATGTAGCCATTATGAGCTTTCGTAATGATTCCCTGAACAGATATTTATATAACAGGTATCAAGTTCACAACCAGCAATACATATTATTTAACATGTTTTTTTTTTACAAGCAACATCACAAATTGTCAACCCCAACTGTCATTCATTTCAGGCAAAGATATATAAATAAACAAACATGTTTATTATTGTTTCAAAGTCTCATAGTTTGTTGGCAATCCGGCATTCTGCCTTTGGCCAAGAACATGTATACAAAAAAAATATGGCCAAGACAGGGAATCATACAATAATACAATTTAAACATGAGAAAATATGACAACCAAAACAAATAATATGTATGACTACAGTTATGTTTGTTAACATGCAATTACACAAAAGATAGACGATTTAAATTATCACATCTAATTTTGAACGCTTCAACCAAAGATTTTGAAATGCGAACATTTGTGCAAGACACCGTTAATATGTATTTGCTTATGGTATGCCATGATGATTATAGATCTTAGGATCTTCTCACCCACTCAGCGCATCCATTATTATCCATCAAATGACTTGTTTATTGTTATTGCGTGAAAAACTATCTCATATGGTTATGGTAAACACCTTTTTTATTGCAAAGGGACATGAATCTGCAATAGTATTAAAATTCTTACAGGGGTTCGGCGTTCATAAAGTCCTGACTGTTTACGCCGCTCTATGGTCTCGATTATGGACACTCCATTTCATAATAAAGCAGTAAAAATAAAAAATGTGTCGGCCTCCTGAAGGCGGAAAGTATCATCGCGCTACAGATCTGATCAAGTTGCAATTTCAGTGCGGAGTAAGCAGTTTTTTTAGTGCGGACGAAAACTTGCCTACGCAACGATAAGATCTAATTACATCGCCGCAAATGCAGTTAAATTGGCTTTCACGACACGCACAATTTTGAGTAAATTATTTATAGCGATGAGAAAGCAAAATTCCTTTGCTATTTAAAGTCGGGTTTCGTAGAACGAAAAATGAGAAGAGTGGCCTTTACCAGTTTTTAGGAAAATATGTATAACGATGAGAAAGCAAATTTGCTTTGTTATTTAAGTCGGTTTTCGTAGAACGAAACATGATGAGAGTCACGTTAACCTATTTTAAACGATACATTTGGAGCGAGCTGTACCTTAACACAGTAGTAAGTTTTATTTTGCGACATAAATTAGTAACAGAAATTCTGCTCGTGGAGTGGAAGTTTAAAGAGAAGTAAATTTGCACTGTCATTTGAAAGTTGAAAACACGTCCACAGTCATTGGATTGGTCATCAACATGACAGTTGTTATTTTAAAATGTCATTAAGTGTTGATTGTCAAACAGAAAGGCAGACGTACAGTACTCAAACATATAATGAGAATATATATATAAGACAGCTTAACAAGGCCCTCAATAAGACAGCTTTAACCCCCGCCGCGATTATTTTGACCTTCAAATGGTGAACTTGACCAGCGTGTATAACTCACGACGTGTGCACCAAAATATTAGAGGCAAGCAAGCAAGCTTTTGGAGGATATTTCAAATGAGACATAAAGTGGACTTAAAGCTCACACTTTTAACATTCAATTATGACCTTGACATTGACCCGAATTCACTGATTCATGACTTTTGAACATCATCTCATCGATCTTACCATACTATAATATTTTCATGAATATATTCCAGGTAAAGGAGATATGAAGCGGACACAAATATAAAGGCCCCGATTTTCAATAACAAGTATAAACATTTCATTACAATCCGTCAACGGGTATATGATATCTGAAGAGGACACGAAAATGAAATGGACTTTCAAACATTTGACGTTTTGACACGTTTCATTGTCTGGTACAAAGACCTGTTGATAACGTTTAGATCAGCAATTGGGTAACCAATCCCTATTTGAACATTTAGTTCATCCATTGGTACTTCTCCTCTCCACCCTCCCCGGTAAACATGTAGTTTACATTTCATTGTAAATATATGTATATACATTTTTGTGTTGCGATGACCCAGACTTTTCAGCAAATAAAGAGCGATCCAGTTTCATTCCGCGAACAGTTACAATTTATTCATCCGATACTGACGATTTCAAGAAGTGGACATTACGGTTAAATAATGACACAGCAAAACTGCATTGTTACCACAAATAGGACTTCGTGGAAGGAAAACTGAGACAGTTTCGTTTAACTAGTTTGACGACCGAATGAAACTTCATCTAGTTGTACTGGTAAAATTTCATGTTACCACGGAGTGTATCTTTTGTTAGGCAGTTCATTCCGATGAGGCAAAAATCGTAAAATAAAACTAGGTATGTCACATACACTCTTGTGTCAGCGACGCATGTTTAGGCTATGATTTATCCTCTAGTCAAGGTTAAGACTTTCCTCCAACAAAAACATCCTCGATGTTTATGCTTAACACTTAAAATTACACATGGGTTATTCTTTCACAAAAGTTGATCCGATTTCAATTCTTTCTTTACAAACACATACGCACGAAGGTAATTAAGCTGTCCAATTTTTTACGCCACCCTGTTAAAAAGGAGTTAATCACCAACAAGTTTGGGGACTGTGAATTCTACAGCGGGACACAGTCAAAAGGGCACAATTTTGGAATAAGAAAAGCATACATACACAAAACACATTTTCAAAAGTGGTCGCAGCCAAACTTTCGTCTTTTCTACGTTTATACTCATGAATTCATTGTTAATTGCCTGAAAAATACGTTTAAAGACACAACGTGAAAAGAAACATTAAATATATAATTACACAATATATTTTTATAAACTTCTTTTTGCTTCGTTGCAATTTTCGGGTCTGTATGCTATAAACCAAATAAACGTGTATGTAAGGCCTAAGTCGGTTACATACCTTTTCTGAAAATTGCACTTTTATTCGTCATACATGTAATACTATCACATGTTGTTGCTGTTGTTTTCCTCTAAAATACGTGGAAGGATGTAAAAAGTACAGTTTCAGTATGTTAATTGGTTTCGTGTCTAACCTGTTTCAGCTAACATTTCATTTCATCGAAAATTGCAGAAAGTAAAACCCAATAAAACGAAACGTAATTCAATTCCTAGAGAGCTAAGTAAGAAAATAATGTCATGGTTAAGCCGGTTATTAATAGATTATAGTAACCATTAACGGACACGTTATCATCAAAACAAAAATATCAAATTACGATAAGGTGGGCTAGTTTGCAAACAATATAACGAAACATAATTTTAAATATTATGATTGTGTATACTTATGATAAAATGCATTTAATTGATAAAATGAGCATGTTAGAATCACTATATATATACGTACGTATATATATATTGTTCCTTGAAATTAAAAGAATAATAAACTGTTTTTAGGACAACCTCCATGGAATTGAGTCAACCAATTTTGGAAAATGCAACATCATCAACTATTTCGACTAAAATTCAATGTTTCGTTAAAGCAGCAGCTACTATTTTTTAAGCAATGCTTTATGTTGTAAGTTATATAATCGATTGTGATTTTCCAGCAAAATAATCGACCAATAGTTTCAAGTAAATTCTTGCCACTCTTTATACAAGCATTAACATTTACAAACATGTTTGCGAGTGAAGGTTTCTGTACATTTTTGATAAATAAATCATTTCTAAATATTATATTTCCCGATTTTGAAAACAATTGCATTTTTCAGAAATATAATTGGCTTGATTTTAAAAACATCTAGATCTAATCAAGAGATTGAATGACAAGACTAAACTGAATACGAATATTTTTACAAGTGTGCTCAATTTATGCCGACCACGTGGTGAACACGTATTGTTATACGCAATCGCGGTAATTTTAGAATTTTAAATATTATACTATCTCATTTAATAAAGCTTTTGATGCAAAATGGAAGTATTCCACAGTCCACAGACGCCACCGAACGTGCGTAAATTATAAGTTAAAAAATAATATGAGAATGATTTATGTCATACAGGTTTAAATAATACCACGTAAATAACCCAAATTTTCCTTCAAAAAGCAATCACGATAGTTTCCCTGCATTCCAACGATGCAATTTATCACGTTTTCTTGTAATAAAACCCAACAGCTTATTGTGGTATAAACGATTTAATGAAGTGTACTTGAGGACACCATCATGAAAAACATTATAGCAATGTCATCAAAATATATAGCGACCTATTATACGTGGAAAGCGTCCGTATCAAGGATAAAGACTGTTTTTCTATGAAAAAGTATAAGGCTCCCTGTATTTGAAACTTTACTTTCGTGTTCGCCGAACGACTGAAGTTTATTTCAATCTTGTAAAAATGTAATTTCTCTTCTTTTTTTTGCTATTTAAAGTGCATCGCTGTAATTGTATACTCGGGCTACGATAGATAAATTGTGTTTCCCATTATTCAGTTTTATAACAAATTGACAATTATGTATATGGTGGCTATTTGGTGCGGTCAATTATATTCTTGATAATAGCTGAAATGGAAATTAATCATGATCTTGATCTTAATTTTAACTTGACAATTTTATTTGCAAAGAAGGAGAACAATTCACCAAATATGAAGATAGCATCATGTATTGTGTCATACTTTCTGACCGCCAACTTTTGTGGGAATTGGTCACTAAATTATCTATTATTCGGCTATTTTTATTTGACTGCGGTCAGTTTCTGATCAAAACATAACCTAACATTCCGTTGGCCAATGGACGATTTCATAGTTTGTGTCATATATTTATTAAGTATGTGTAAATCAGCATACAAAAGTGTGAGAAAGTTAACTTAGGACAACCATTTTGCATATTTATGAATCAATAAATACAGGCATGATATATTGATAGTCCAAACCAGCTTGACTATGCTCCACATTATACCATCTGTGTGAGCATTTTAGGCAAGTTACATGCATTAAAAAATTGCATGACGAATGATTAAGCTACAGTCAGGACAAGGTGTATTATTTTCTAGTTTGACTCTTGAAGTAGTTATTTAAGCTAGGGGTCCGAGTCTAACACACGCGATGTCGTCTCTACATGTTGAATATAATAGTTATCAAAATGCGTTCTGAAGTATAAAATTACAAGCTCGTACGATGTAACGCACGCACTTATGCACAAAAGCACACACGCACAGAAATTCAACCACCTTAACAGCTGTATCGAAAGAAACTAGGTATATTCACAAAAACACACCTTTCATTATTTTATTGTTTTACGATTTCCAATGACAGAATATTGTTACTTCATGCATGGGCAGGATGCATAAACACACAAAGTCTTTAACTTTTTGAGAGCTGTTTCAAACGTACGTAATAATTCACTAACTTCATCCGCCGCCATCTTGATAGAAATGCGCCAGGAACAAAACAAAATCACATGACGAAACGACGGGCGTTAATTGGTTAAATAATTAATGTGCAGAGACAACCAAACACCTACAAGTCTTAAACTATTTTTCAAAGTCTTAAACTGCGGTTCAAAGTCTTAAACTGGGGTTAAGACGCGCGGAATGCACATTAATTATTTAACAGTGAGCTATATAGTTAGAGACTTTGAACCCGAGTTCAAAGTGCCGTTTGCACATTAAATCCTTAAACCCGAGTTCAAGAGTTTGAACCGCAGTTCAAAGTGTGTCTAAAAATAGATACAAATCTCTTATCTACATAATTCAGAGACAACCAATCAGCGGAGCTTAAACCACAATTAGCTATATATAGAAGGTAAATGCCGCGATTTAATTGGTCCTCTCTTAACTATAGAGTTAAGAGACTTTGAACTGCAGTTCAAAGTCTTGAACCCGGGTTTAAGGAATTTATGTGCAAACGGCACTTTGAACCCGGGTTCAAAGTCTCTTAACTATATAGTTAACTGTTAAACCGTGGTTTAAAGACTTAATGTGCATTTCGCTTGCCATATATTCACGCTACACCGGTCTATTTCGTTTCCGTAGAGATAGCTTATGTCGTCCGTTTGAAAGCTTAAATTTGATTGGCTGACGGGTTCAATGGCTTATTCTAAAAATAAATGCTTCTCGAGCAGCATATTGCTGCTCGAGCAGGGATTTTGCTGCTCGAGCAGCATTTAAATGCTGCTCGACCAGTAAATTGCTGCTCGAGCAGCAATATGCTGCTCGAGCAGCATTAAATGCTGCTCGAGCAGCATTTTTTTCTGCTCGAGCAGAAGTTAAAGTTTCGACCCCTTTGGTGCGCCATATGCCTCCGTGTGGTTTAACGGTACAACGCAGACACATCAAAATTGGGTATCAATAGATATAATTGTCTTGCATACTAAAACAAGAAATATCTTTAAAAAGATATACGGCGTTGATGTTGTAATGTTTGCGACCAGTGAAAGGAGATGGAATGAAGCGACCATGCATTTTAATGAAGGTAGTGAGTGATAATAAGATAATATATTTTTATGTATAAACAAATAAAAATGAAGAACAAGAATAGGTGAAATTGCATGTTTTATTGTCAATAAGTATTGTAATGACTAGGTTTTAATAATTGAACGAGTAATACATTAGTTTCAATAGGAAAAAAAACATATTCGCCACTGAAAAACTATGAACATAATGTTGGAATGAAATAAAAGATAATGTGTTATAATGTGTACAGATGTTAGTAGAATGTAAACATAAAATACTCAATATTGCAAGCATCATAGTGATATGAATTTTTTTGCAGAAAAACAGAACTTTATATAAAAAATGAACAAAACAAAGTACAAAGGAACATATTTACACTAATAAACGCAAATATGGATTATAATAAATCAAAGACAGATATATTTTCAACACCTATATATTTTCTTATTATCGCGGGTTACCGCCCACAAACCCCCGCTTTGTCGATAGTGGTAAACAACTGCGTACCGGTAAAGTGCAATCTAGCCTGTGTTTGTAGTGTTTAGTGTGGCCGCTACGGCATGTAAACAATAGATTCTTTGAATTATAGAGACATGTGATTAATGCTTTACTGCTTCGTAAACTAAGGAGAAACGTTTCGATGTAATGTTTAGAGGATGTTTTGTATCATGACAGTTTTTAATTTATTGTAATTAACATGTAATTTACAATATTCATATTTCAGTTCAAATGACATGCATCCAATGTTTTAGTCTGGGAACCAGACTACCAATGTTTACGGTGATTTTGGTATTATGGTTACGCATGCGCAATTAATTTTCTTCGATATTACATATAAAATAGTTGAAGTTCGATATCAATTTTTACCATGATCAAGCGTATACCCACTATATCATCATACATCATTGGAAAGATAAATGCATAATCTTTAAAAAAAAATGCATGTCATTAAATTCTATACGCGCTAACTCAAAATATTTACCTTAGAATAGGCATACCGATTTTGACAGCTGTGCAGACGACCATTTTGGGCTCAAATAGTATGACCTACTTTCAAAGCCGGGAACCATCAACACAAAAAGTTGAGCACAAAAATGGCTTTTTTTCTTATTGCTTACAAATATACCTTCAAGTTGATACCAACATCAACCATTTGCAATGTATTTGACAAATCCTAGGCAGCATGCACTGAACAATGTGTGCTTAGTTCCGGTTTGGGGTTACATGACCTTATTAGCCAATGGACAATTCGGGTTTATTAATTTCGGACCTATCATGAATGAAGGTCATCTAAGGTCAAAAGTGACGTTAAACAGCTACGCCGAATAAAGTGCATAGCTGAAACAATCGTTCCATACGGCGGGAAACTGTGCAAAAACCTAGCTCGATAAAATTCCAACTTATTTCGCAATCAAATAAGCCCAAATGAATTAACTCGTTCAATTACGAAGTTCCGCTGAGGCAATTCGTAGATTCGCATTGTCGACCCATGGATTACACCAAGGACGAGAATTGGGAAAAAAAAGATGCGAAGGAGCGAAGTCATGATGAGATAATACGAGATCAAGATAAAAGAACGCGAGATAACGATGCGATATCGCAACAGTTCGAATATTCGCAATCGTGTGTCTGCGCATCGTGTTTTCCTGTCCTTCACCTTTCTCTTTCAAAGGCCGCAAAGGTCGGCGTGTATTAGTATTGTATTGTCTGCTTTTGGCATTAAATACAATGAGTATTTTAAATGTGTACACAAACAATACACAAACAATAACAGTGTCACTAACATAAACAATGTTTATTTATTTGATTTCTGTTAGTGCATTTGTGTTACTGTTCAACTCTCAACACACGTGCATAACAAGTTGTACACAACGACATGCACAGTGCAAGCGAAAGCCATACTTCTTGCAAAGTGACTGCAAAAAGGATGTTTCAAATGATAAAGATGGATAATTTTGACATATTTATATTCACTATTTTCACAATAAGTCCAACATAGCAGGGTATATATATGCTGCGTATTCTACTAAACTACCTTTAATGCAGCATGCCGACGCAATTTAAAATACCTTTTATCACAGTTTACTAAAGAGTAGGCCCTGAAGGCGTATAAAGACCTTTTATCACAGTTTACTAAAGAGTAGGCTCTGAAGGCGTATAATGACCTTTTATCACAGTTGACTAAAGAGTTGGCTCTGAAGGCGTGTAATGACCTTTTATCAAAGTTTACTAAAGAGTAGGCTCTGAAGGCGTATAATGACCTTTTATCAAAGTTTACTAAAGAGTAGGCTCTGAAGGCATATAATGACCTTTTATCACAGTTTACTAAATAGTATGCCCTGAAGGTGTATGATGACCTTTTATCACAGTCTACTAAAGAATAGGCACTGAAGGCGTATTATGACCTTTTATTGCAGTTTACTAAAGAGTAGGCTCTGAAGGCGTATAATGACCTTTTATCACAGTTTACTAAAGAGAAGGCTCTGAAGGCGTATTATAACCTTTTATCGCAGTTTTCTAAAGAGTAGGCTCTGAAGGCATATAATGATCTTTTATCACAGTTTACTAAAGAGTAGGGTCTGAAGGCGTATACTGACCTTTTATCACAGTTCACCGAAGATTAGGCTATGAAGGCGTATACTGACCTTTTATCACAGTTCACCGAAGAATAGGCTATGAAGGCGTATACTGACCTTTTATCAAAGTTTACTAAAGAGTAGGCTCGGAAGGAATATAATGACCTTTTATCACAGTTTACTAAATAGTATGCCCTGAAGGCGTATAATGACCTTTTATCACAGTCTACTAAAGAATAGGCACTGAAGGCGTATTATGACCTTTTATTGCAGTTTACTAAAGAGTAGGCTCTGAAGGCGTATAATGACCTTTTATCACAGTTTACTAAAGAGTAGGGTCTGAAGGCGTTTACTGACCTTTTATCACAGTTCACCGAAGATTAGGCTATGAAGGCGTATACTGACCTTTTATCACAGTTCACCGAAGAATAGGCTATGAAGGCGTATACTGACCTTTTATCACAGTTTATGAAAGAGTAGGCTCTGAAGGCGTATACTGACCTTTTATCACAGTTCACCGAAGTATAGGCTATGCAGGCGTATACTGACCTTTTATCACAGTTTACGAAAGAGTAGGCTCTGAGGGCGTATACTGACCTTTTATCACAGTTGACTGAAGAGTAGGCTATGAAGGCGTATAACGAACATTTATCAAAGTTTACTAAATGTTGGCTCTGAAGGCGTATTCTGACCTTTTATCACAGTTTACTGACGAGTAGGCTATGAAGGCGTATATTGACCTTACATAACAGGCTTAATATAACAGGCTCTGAATGCGACAAAATGGGCCTTATATCACCGTTTTGCTGATAATTACGCTCTGAAGGCATTTAATTGTTGCCGATGTTTAAGTCATTTGATGTTTCAGTCAATTATTTACAAAAAATGTTTGTAAAAATAGGTTATGCTAAAATATTAAAATTTAGAAATTCAAATCTCAAAAAATAATTATATGTTGTGAATATAATAGCAAAAAATGGAACAAAATGGAACTTGCAGTTAAGTTAGAGGATTCGAGATTTCTCGGAACCCGAGAAGTGGGATTGTGGACCAGAGCATCCGTCAGTACAAGGAAAACACCGTTGTATATCAGGCAAGGAGTCATATACTGACGTTTATGATTTTTAGCTCACATCAGCATGAAGGGCTCATGGTAGACCATTGTTATCTCCCTGTGTTAGGATTGACACTTTGTATCGTCATCTTTTAGATCGTTTTCGGAGTATAGGCCACAATTATGGCTCAGTCTTTAAGAAATGTGGTCAAGATATTTATCTTAACAATATCTTGCTGAGTTCGAATCTGCGTCATGTGCGTCCAAAAACTTGGTTGCCAGGTAAATCATTCAAAACACTTGTTATTCAGAGGTAATATTTATGATCCAATCTTGATGAAACTTGGTCAGAATGTTTATCTTGGCAATATCTAAGGCCGAGTTCAAATCTGGGTCATGTTCGTCTAAAAACCTGGTCACCAGTTCGAGCTTGGAAAAACATTGTGATCACTGTAGAGGCAACATAAATGACAAAATCTTTATGAAACGTTGTCTAAATGTTTAAGATGACAATATTTAGGCATAATTCGAATCTGGGTCACGTCCATCCACAAACAAACTAGCTTACCAGGTAATGTCTTCAACAATTGGTGTACCGGTAACTCAGGTGAGCACTTTATTGCCATCTTCATTATTTACGGCAATGTATTTAAATAATTTACCCGTAACATTATGCTTTCATAAAAAAAGGTTAAAAAAATAATGAAAAATCCTTCTATATTAATTATTCATTTTTTGCTAAAATAACATTTCACCAGCCTATGGCTGTTGAGCGTATTGTAAGTGTGACATCATGGTCCATTTATTGTATTTTATCATGGTAAACTTGTGGGAAAAATGCCCTTTATAAACATACGTTTTTAACTTTTTATGGAAATCCTTCATTTTGACAGTTAATGCTACAAAAGAGTATTCGTATACAGGTTGCAAATCAGTCAAGCAAATATAATATATGCATGTAAAAAATGATCTCGCTGCGCTTTTCCAGTTTAGTAGTATGTCAAACGGAAAAAAATCATGAACAAATTATGGACAGATATGGAAACCACATACCTGTATGCATCGACATTACAGATATTTTGGCTATAAAGTAGGGCAATCCATTAATGGTGGTAGTAGTGTCCGTTACACTATCAGGTTAACTGTTTAGGACAAAATATGCTTATATTTATAATACTTTTTAGATCACCTATGTGGTTAAATGTATGCGTATAGATGCCACCAAATTAGATGTAGGATGGAACACACCCACTTCAAGTAAAATTACAATTCTTAGGTTAAAAACTCCACAGAAAAACGGCATCTTTTTTTGCGATATCGTTTTAAATGTTTGCAAGGTATTAATTTTAAGAAAAACATAAGTATGTGCCAATAAATTATTGCATCGATTTATATTTCACTTTATTAACGCCACAAACGCAGTGCGATTAAAGATTGTGTGTAACCTTTTATTCAAGTTATAATTAATGTATTTACTTCTGTTTTAAGTGGTTATAATAAATAATAAAATAATAATAAAGATACGACCTCTTCTAACTGAACCGTGACTAAAAGCTCTAATTGAATTACAAACGTTGATGTTGTATGATTACATGCACATTGTATGATTCGATAAGGCGTTCTATCACATTAGGGCAAGTACTGATAGCTCAAATGCTCTAAACAGTACGGTCCAAAGTTTTATATAAGTTGAATTTAGCCATCAGGGATTACATTTTAGGAATATCAGATCTTTACTTAACATTTATTATGAATTGACCTGCATTGCCAGTTGGTTGGGAAACATATAAATTACGGAAGGGAAGACACACGTAAGTGACCAGTGTCCAAGAAAAAAAGGATTTCCTTCAGCTGTGTTGCACCAATTATGCTTTCCTCGATCAAAGGTAATTCTGACATGTATTTGCTTTCGAATTTGTTTGTTTTTCTTCATAAATTTACTGTTTAATAAAGAATTATTTTGATCAATCATTGACAAATTAATATTGAATTTTGAATTTGGATTTTGTTTGTAAGGCCAACATTTTTTTAAGAAATGATTTACGGGACCCCCGACTGTATTTTATGTCAAAATGAAATAAAAATAAAAGGATCTATCTGCATTTTTTTTCATAAATTCCGCCGACAGTGTTTAAGTCCCGCGTGAAAAAATAAACAGTTGACGACAACAATCAAAATGTATATTCGCAAGCGTTTTATTGCATCCTGTTTTTTACTATCGGCAAATTTCATTTGCTGGTTAAAATATAATAAACCAATCGTATTCGTGATTAAGTAAAAGCTTCGTTTGCGCATGCAAAATGGCGTTCTCGAAAGTTTGAGTTGACGACAATAATAATGAAAACGTCCACGGAATTATTTCAAAATATAAATTGTCGAAAATGACAAGGACAAGTCAAACATTAAGAATATTGAATTATCCATGTCGGTGGCCGATGTTGTGACAGAGATGTTTGGTGACGAAGACGAAAAATAGCTTGTTAAAATGCTTTTCTGGAAAATCGGACGCAGATTGATAAAACAATCAAGTTCGGTATCTTGAAGGATTTCGGATTCGTCTTTTTTCATGCATTTTGCTCTGGCAATTAATTATAAAATGAATGCAGTGTGTCTATGGGTTTGTCTTTTTGCAAAATTTCTTTACACCTGTCGCTAGTCTTTAATACTCTGGTCACGAAAGAACTGTTTATACGAAGGAAGATGCTATTTCTTGAAAATTTCATCATTATTTAAAGACTGCCACGATAGGATTTTAACCTGGTGTCTCTAACAAACGACAGAGGAAAATGGTTTCTTGCTCTCGGATCCAGAAATGATAATTGCATTTGATATACAGGATTACAGACCCGTTCATGTCATAGTATAGTCGCCTCCGAGGAAGCCTGCTGATTTATTTAAGGGATACGCAGGACAACCGACCCCAAATGATCTAAACTATTTTGTTCTTCTCGGGATATACTGTTAAGCGTTCCTCCGGAATATAACAGTCTAGTCAGAAACATACATAATTATGGTGTTCTACTGTTGCGTTTTTGTATATGACATTTTTGGTTCTAGTCAATTTGACAGTTTGAAGTTGTATTGTGGTGGACTCTTTTGCATGAATATTACTAGTATTAAACAAAGATTTCTACTCAAGAAAGGTTTTTGAAGCAGGACATTAAACAATAAAACCAAAAAGGGCTAGATTACACTTTATTTGATATAAAATAAACACTGAGTGATTTCTTTTAATAATGTTTTAATGTACAATGTTTTTATTCAATAGCAGACAATAAAGACATTCCACAAGAATTAAGATTAAAAAGAAATGTTGTTGAAAAATGCATAAATAACGCTATTTCTATTGCTTCTTATGACTAACTGTTTTCATCAAATAAGATATATATTACAAAAGTAACGTAAACATTTATTTTATTAAAAAATATCGACAAGTTTAAACTTTTTTTATATTTTTTGTCGACTCTGTGATTTGTGTTCTTTTAAATTATTTTTTTTTAAAATGTTGGCCTAAGTAACAAATACGGAATGTATCTCCGTGCGAGTGCGCTTAAGTACTGGTTGGTATTCGGGGCATCCGAGCTTGTCCGAATTAAAACCGGGTCATTTATTATTATCTAAAAATAAATTACAACACATGTTCACCTGTACGACTTGTAAGACAGGTCACGTATAATACCCTTCTCCCTTCCTCACAGATTTAAGTCACACTAAGATGTCAAATATCAAATTTGGCCCAAAACTGCTTGTCCGGATTGTATTATTGTAATCAGTCATGCATTAAAATACCGCAGATGGATACCATTAGAAGATCGTGTTTTATGTATCGGCTGTCTCTTCTTCAAAGATCCCCTTTGAAGTAAAATATCACATTTGCCCATTAAACGGCTAGTTCGGACCGTTATGTTCACATCCATCATGCAATTTAAAAATAACTTACCACAAATAACCAACATTAGCAGATGGTGTGTCGCATGTAATATCCGTCTCCATTCCTTAAAGGGGCGGTCAACCAGATTTCTATATATCACAAAAAAAAGAAAAGTTCTAAAATACCGTATTTTTTTACAATTTTTAGTTTATATTGATTACAATATCACGACTGGTGTATTACATTACTTGAAAATTGTTGTTAAGTTTTCATATTTTCAGTATATTCGGTAATAAAATTTTACTGAGTATGTCTAACAGGTAATTTTGAGAGTTCTGTTGTTGTCGTTATATTTTGTGAAACGACGAGGATTGCTTATATAAAGTATAAAATACAACGCTCATTATATGAGCATGGAAGGCCGAGTGGTCTAAATGGGAGACTTTTTCTCTTTTTACTCCAGGACTCCAGGGGTCAGTGGTTCGAGGGTTACTTTTTGTTTCATTTTATTCTTTATTTTGTACTGAAGACTTTTATATTCACTGTTTAATTTATCAATATAAAGCATTTAATGACGGTATTTTAGAACTTGTCTTTTTTTCACCGATCTAGTTGACTGCCCCTTAACGGCCGATGTTTCTTTAGAAGTTAAATGTTGCCTTCAAACAGCTTGTCCTGACTGTGCCCTCATTATTCTTCATGAACTTATAGCATAAGGAACAACAGAGTTTCACAATATTGAGCATGCGTGACAGTTGTAAGAACCATCTTTCTACCACAGAGTCATGTCAACATAAAGGTCAAAGTTTAATTTTGCTTTAAAACAGTTTGCATTTTTGCATTGCAAACTGTTATTTTTGTCATTCACCGTGCATTTTGTAAACAATTTACTTACAATGTTAACTATGAGAAGAAGCTTGTAAATACCTTGTTTAATGGAAATGGCAATAAATATTCAATTATATTAAACTATACTTTCAGTAATGCGGTCTTCTTGGAATTCATGGCCTGTGGCGCCGCATTATGGCCTTGATTTTTGAACGTGGATCTTTGTAGTTTTAACGCACTCCATTTAAACATTCAGCAAGAAACAATTGAAGTAATGTCGGTCTCACGCAAAATAAGGCCGGACGGAATGTAGCATCCAGCTAAAGCTCTGATCAAGTTACAGTTTCATTGCGGAGTAAGCAGTTTCGTTACTGCGGACCAGTACACACCTACTTAACGATATGCAGATTTATGTGCAGTGGCGTAAGAGCTGTCGAATCGGCTTGCACGGCACGTACAATTTCGAGAAAAGTATTTATAGCGATGAGAAAGCAAAATTGCTTTGTTATTTAAATTTGGTTTTCGTAGAACGAAAAATGAGGAGAGGCGTCTTAACAAGTTTTAAGAAATATATATATAACGATGATAAAGCAAAAATTCTTTGTTATAAAAGTCGGTTTTCGTAGAACGAAAAATGAGGAGAGTCGCCTTAACAAATTTTAAGGAAAATATATATATAGTAACGATGATAAAGCAGAAATTCTTTGTTATAAAAGTCGGTTTTCGAAGAACGAAACATGAGGAGAGTCATGTCAACCTATTTTAAATGATACATTTGGAGCGAGCTGTACCTTAAACAAATCGTATAACATTACGATATTTTCGGTTGAATTTAAGATTATAAAGTGCACACAGCATTAATTTGTGTTTTGCGACAAAATGAGTATTCGAAATTCTGCTTGTGGAGTGGTAGTGGAGAGGGAAAAACATTGCACTGTCATTTGAAAGTTGAAACACGTCAACAGTCATTGGATTGGTTTACAGCATGGCAGTTGTAATTTTCAAATGGCACCTAGTATTGATTGTCGAACGGAAAGGCATACCTTCATTACTCAAACATATTTAAGAAGAAAATAATATGTAATAAAGCTTAACATTGCCCTAAAAACGACAAATAACACCACCGACGCGATTCTTATGACCTTCAAGTATTGAACTAAACAAGCTAAAATACATCTGGACGTTTGCACCATTTTTAAAGGACCAGAACATTTGAGGCAAGCAAGTTTAAAGAGGATCTTTTAAAGATATAAAGCGGACTTAAAGCTCATACTCATAAAAGCCCATAAACACTCAAAATCAACGAATATTTCGTACAATATTTCGAAAAATCAAGTTAACACTTAAAACACTAATATTCCTTATAGCACTAGCCAAACTTTCAACGCTACATGTGGTCTGATAACACAGATTTAACGCGATACAAAATGCTCGTTTTTTGTCACAATATATGCCATATGAATTTTCGGCTATGATATCCGAACGTTTACGAGCAAACGCGAGATTGGCTTTGGGCAGCTTCGGAAGCACGACGTAGTTCGCTCTTAAATTTTCGTATATTGTGGAGGGAAATTAACATGGAATATATTGTCGTAAAAAATAAAAATAAAATAAAAACGAGCATTTTGTATCTCGTTAAATCTGTTACCATACCACATAAATAGCGTTGAAATTTTGGCTATTGTTATAAGTATCACTGATATTTATTGTTTAACTTTATTCTGCGAAATATTTAAGAAATTTTCATTGAGTTTGAGTATTTATGTTACTTTAACATTTAATTATGACCTTGACCTAGATTCGACTTGACTGGCTCATGACTTTAGCACATCATCTCAGGACCTAACGATATTATCATTGCTGAATTTAATAATTCAAGGCATAAGAGATATGAGGCGGCATTCACACTTCGCGGCGGTTTATTAAAAACAACATATATTATTGCAGAAAATCAATTTGCAATGAAATAATCCTACAATGGCCGCCAGCTTTATCTGTACCTGATGTTATAAACAATGTTTTGGTTGTGTGGGCGTAAGCGAAATCTGTGTATAGAACCATACACACGTCTTTGTGTCTGGTATGAAGATCCGTTTACAAAGTGTCGATCAGCAATCGATAGCAAATTTTAGTGTCCGGACATTTAGTTCAAATATTGGTACTCCTCCCCTCCGGTAAAAATGTAGTTTTAATTTGATTGTAAATATATGTTTTTATATTTTGTGTTACTATGATCCAGACTTTTCAATAAACATAAAGAGCGATCCAGTTTCATTCCGCGAACAGTTAAAATTTATTCACCCGACCCTTCTTACAATTTCAAGCAGAGAACATTTAGGTTTAATTATGACACAGCAAAACTGCCTTGTTACCAAAAATAGGATTTCGTGGAAGGGAAAATGTTAAAGTTTCGTTTAACTAGTAATTTAATGAAACTTCATCTAGGTGTACTGGTTGAAAATCATGTTACCATGCAATGTGTCATAATTTAGGTTGTTCATTTCGATGGACCAAGGGAGTAACGCAGAAATCGTTATCTTGCAAAAAGAAATTTTAATGTGACGCATACACTCTTGTATCAAAGACGCGTGTTTAGGCTAAGATTTATCCTCTAGTCAATGTGAAGACGTTCTTCCAACCAAGACATCCTCGTTATATATGCGCAATACTCAAACTTGCAAATAGGTCAGAATTTCTCAAAAAATGATCCAATTACAATTCTTTCCTTTAAAACATATACGCATGAAGTTAATTTAGTGGTCCATTTTTACGCCGCAAAAAATAAGAAGGAGTTGTTTAAGTAACATTTTGGAGACAATATATTCCACTGGGGGACGCAGTCAAAATGTAAGCACTAAATACTTAGATACACGCTCAAAACACACTCCTAAAAGCGAACTCATCTTTTCTTGAGTATAAACCCATTAAGATTAGCCTGCAATGAACGTTTAATCGAAATCCACCAAGCAGTAATTATAAGTGACCTTGAAAGGGAAAACTAGGCTCTTCGTTTTACATAAATATAGTTTCCTAAAATATATTCTATAAAATAATCCAAATTTAATTATATTACAAATAGCGAAATTTGATTTTAAAAATCAGCGGAAAATCAGGAAAAAAGGGTATCGAACTCATGACTAAAAAGCCTTACAAAACAAATGACAGTGTACATCGCTATGCTTGATCAATAATCCTGTTGAACTTAGGGATATACAGAATATCGACAATAGTTAAAAAAAATGTTCATATAAAATGGGAAAGTAAATCAGGACCCACATTATACAATGATTTTGTATCAGAATGCATTAAATATTTTTGCTAAACATAACGGGTTGTATCCATTATTAAATGGATATTATTTAAAAAAGAAGTTTAAAAAGCCCTTTTGTGGTCCCTTTTGCATTGACATGGTACATATAAAGGGTATAAATACCCTAATGTTGTGCATACTTACTTAATGGCAGATTGACATAAACTTTAACCATATAATTACACAATGCATTTTTTATAAACTTTTTTTTGCTTCTTTCAAATGTTTAGGTCTGTATGCTGAAAACCAAATAAACGTGTATGTAAGGCCTAAGTTTTTTACATACTTTTGCTGAAAATTGCACGTTCGTTCATAATACACGTATCACTATCACATGTTATTGCTGCTTTATTACCCTAAAATACGTGGAAGGATATAAAAAGTTCAGTTTCAGTGTGTTAATTGGTTTCGTGTTTAACTGGTTAAAGCCAACATATCATTTCATGGGAAATTGCAACACGAAAATCTTAATACAACGAAACGTAATTCGAACTGTGTAAAAATGTGTGTCTATGTTTCGTATGAAAATGAAGAGAGTAGTCCCGCGTCATGCGAAAATGGGTCTTATGCAATATGCTGCCAGCGTAGCTCAAGCCCAGTCTGCGCATACGCGTAGTCTTTCCTGGATAAGCATACTTAATAGACTACTTTGTAGATACCACGAAACGTTGTGTGTTTTTTTTATAGCGAAAAGCGTAGCCCCTGACCAGACTGCGCAAGTGCGCAGGCTGGGTTTGAGCTACGCTGGCCGCATATTCCGTAAGACCAATGTTCGCATGACGCGGATGTTACAGTGTTATTTGAATATGAGGAAAGAAAACCGCGTCCTAATCAAATATCAACATACCATACATTTCGATTACGAAGAAATAAATTCTTAACAAACCAATCGAGGTCACATATGATGTGATCTCACGCAGTAAACTTTGTATTTTCCAAAACTAGTATGTGGTTTAATATACGTGCACTTCATAGCAAGCATTTCATGCGGTGGATAAGCGACCAAAGTGAACAAAGAACACAACAATACTTAAACCTTCGTTTTGAATTTAATAACTTAGAAGCGTTAATTTTCTACCTTTATTTCATGATATACGCCGAATATCTATTTAATCATTCATAAATAAATAAAACATAAAATTTAAGAGAAATCTTAGCTTAAATATTATTCCTTCTTCTTAAAGCCCTGTACGTCGGTATTAGCCATCTCCGCTTTTCAGTCATACCCTTTTAAAATATTCCCCATAATGCAATATTATTGAACATAGAAATGAACATTTTACAATTAAAATGGAAATATTGCACACGCATATGAACACACATACTTGGAAAATTATACCACAGTATATATATATTGCATACATATATAAACTTTTCGAACACATAAATGAAAACATAAATATGAAATTATAAAAAGCAATTTTTTCCATACATATTAAGTATTTTACCAAGTATATATGACTTTATACAGCATATATATATACAAATATACCACACACACATGGAAATATAGAACATATATGTGAATTTTGCAGCGTTAGACACGCCATCGGCGCCTAAGATTACAGGTCGCGATAAAATGATATAAGAAAATTTTAACAAGTGTGCTCAATTTATGCCGACCACGTGTTGAACACGTGTTAATTTTATTGATGTAAAGTTCTCATTTATTAATGTTTTCGACGCAAAAAAGAATTATTCCACATCGCCATCAAACGTGCATACATTAAAATATGATAATAATTGATGTCATAATGGTGAAAATTATACCACGTAAATAACCCAAAGTCGCCTTAAAAGTAATTATGAAAGTTTGTCTGCATTCCATCCATGCAATTTAATGTCAACATCATCCCCGTTTTCTTGTCATAAAACCCAACCGCTTCTTGTTGTATAACGGATTAAATTACGTGTATTTGAGAACAACATCACGTATAATATTTTAGCAATGTCATCTGCATATAGTAACAGATTATACGTGGAAAACATCCGTTACAAGGACATTGCTGTTGTGCTTTTCTATGAAAGAGCTTATTGAAACTTTACCTTCGTTTTCGTAGAACGAATTTAGTTCATTTCAAAGTTGTAAAAATGTTATTTCTTTTTCCCTATTTTAAATGCATCACTGACGCTCCTTATATACTCGGGCTGTGATATAATAATTGTGTTTCCTATGCTTCAGTCTCATTACAAATACCAATAATGCAAATGATGGCCATTTGTTGTGGTCAATATACTTGATAATAGCTGAAATAGAAATTATAAATGATCTTATTAAACTTCAATTAATATTTGTGTTGGAGCAATATAAGTTATCAACATTGGAAGATTTCATCATATTCATCATTCTTAATATTGTGTCAAATTTTCAGACCGGTCACATATAAACACTAGTCGACCATTTGTATTCGACTATCGTCAGTTTCTGATCGAAACATAACCTAGCATTCCAATGGCCGATGGACAGTTCCATAGTTTGTGTCATAAATTAATTGAGTATTTGTAAATCAGTATCCAGGAAATGGTGAGTAGGTCAACTAAGGACACGCGTATTACATATTTAGGAACTAATACAGGCATGCTGAATTAATTAATGGCCCAAAACCAGATATATTATTCCCAAAACAATATCTTCTGTGTAAGCATTTTTGGCAAGTTACATGTATTTAAAAAATGCAGGACACATGATAAAGCTTCAGTCAAGACAAGGTGTTTTATTTTCTATTTAGACTCTTGTAGTAGTTATATATAAGCTAGGGGCCCGAGTCGAACACACGCGATGTCGCATCTACATGTTGAAAATAAAAGTTATTTAAATGCGTTCTGAAATATAAAGTTACAAGCTCGTACGATCTAACGCAGGCTCTAATGCACAAATTCACGCACTCACATAAACTTAACCACCTAAACGGCTATATTGAATTTAGCCGCAGCTAGCTGATGGAAACTAAATCTTGTCACAAACATCAAGCGGCGTCTAACCTAAGAGCTGATTGATTGGATTGTATTATTTTATTTCTAAACCGGTAAAGACTAAAAGGCTACACTCCACTAAATGATAGCTGAAGACTATGGTAATACTGTTTTGTTCTATATATGTTAAGTTCTGTGTTCATTGTATTAGTTCCATTTTATTTATTTTTATGCAATTTACTTTTTTTTCTTCTATAATGTTTTCCCGTTTAGTTTTGCTTCTATTGTCCTTTGTTAGCTCCTAATTTTTCGTTTTCGCACTAGGCGCTAATTACAGAGGAAACATAACTCATTCGATAATATTGTATGCTTTGACTTATAGAATGTTCTTTGTAAATTGTTTACGATCCATTTTTTTTCTTTAATTAATTAATTAATTGTGTTATTTTTTTTCTTCTATATTTTTTTCCTGTCAAGGTATGGCTCTATTGTCCTTTGTTAGCTCCTAATTTTCGTTTTCGCATTAGGCGCTAATTTTAGAGGCAACATAACCCATTAGGAAATATGATATGATATGCATTGACCTCTAGGAAGTTCCTATTCGATTGTGTATGCTGCTTCCTATTACAATTACTCTGTCTTCCCCTTTTTATCTGGCAAATATACTCTACAACTGATTCCACTTGCTCTGCAAATATGCCAATTCGCCAATAAATGATGAAATGATGATGTTCTACGTATTGAAGGAATTAAATGTTCGCCTCCGACAACAACAAGACATTTTTAGCGTCATTGTTTTTTGTTTTTCGTAATCGCCTTTCAAAATTAAAAAAATCATCTTTAGCATTAACAAAAGTATTAATTTACCAATAAAGTTCATGCAAATCACGTTTACTTTATACATATATGACTTTGCAAAGCTTGTAATGAAATCAGGGTATATAAAGGTATGCTATAGTTACCATGGTTTAATCACACGAGCAATCGTGGTATATTCATGCCCTACTAAAATCAAAAACAAAAATAATAATAACTTAAAAATCAGCATCGCTGTCTTCATGGTTCTTGCTCTAGTAAGTGTGCTAAAATGAAATCCCAGATAATTCACCTGTTGGATAAGAATACTTCATCCAATTAAATTATAATAGTGAATCGTGTTTGCATCATGTAGAAATATGTCTAAACTAAATGTCAACCGGATGGACGATCTCATTTTGCTGCCATTTATTTAAGTAAATGGACTTGTCTATACGAATGATTGTTAGCAATTAGACTTTCGTACTGTTGCTGACATCTTATCATCTTTAAATTCGTGATGTCATGTTTGTGACATAAAAGCAGGTGCGGGTCCAGGGTTTTCGAATAGGGGCTGGGGCGTAGGTCAAAATTTACATTGGGCGGGTACTTTAATCAAACATTGTTAACCCTCAAACGGTTGATAGTAGTTTTTGACATCAAATTCCATCGCCGCAGGCATTTTTTGGGGTTAAGCAACCCTTGGCATTCGGTTTAAGGCCCCAAATATGCACATTTTAATTTAAAAAATCTTGGCTGATTTAAGGAGGGGAGACGCACGCCGTTTCCGCCTTCCTCAATCCGCCCTTGCAAAGACCCGAAAACGTTCAGGGGAGCACACAAACGCAACATTTGTTTGACAACTGTGAAGATTGGAATATAATCTGGTAAAATTAACATAAATGGAATTCAAAAAAAGACAAGACAAAATTTATAATCCGATTTCTATAAAGAATTGTCGTTTGTATTTTATTTATGTCAATGACAACAGAAAGTATGTGTCGTGTGACTTTTTTCAGCAACTGAACTTATCTTATCGCCGTACAACAAAATTGAATTGACACGGACCTTAGTACAAGCCTTTCTTCAAATTAAGGTAGGAAAATCGTACAGCTTGTTCGGTTAGCAGGTAATTACGACCGACACGGAGTCCTTGTCATTTGAGCCTGAGTTAGGTGTAAAGCCGTCCACAGATTAAAGTGAGCTGTATTCGGCGATAATTTGATTATGGGTTTAGTATCAAATGCGTTGCGCAGCTGCACCCGAACGACCAACCGTTTTAGAAGATAACCCGTATTTCCTGGCAGTTTTAATAGAAAGGCATTATCCTTTGCCGGCCCCACAATAAGCCAAATAGCTGAGCACAGAGGTTAGGACCCGAGGTACCGGTGCGATCATGGATTGACGTTTCTATCCAAGAATATTCGCCTTCTATCGCTTATTCAAAGTTGGCATAGTTTTCAGTCTCCAACAGAAATACCGAGGGATTCACATTTTTTTCTACCCAGACGGTTCGTGTAAGACTGACCTTATATAACCAAAATTGTCGAAACGGCCTCAAACCCAAAGCAAAACTTATGGGCACCTCGCTTTTCCGATTTCCGATCAATTCAAAACAAGGATTCGGCAAGTTACATGCATTTAAAAAATGCCGGACAAATGATTACGCTACAGTACAGACATGGTGTTTTATTTTCTATTTAGACTCTTTAAGCAGTTATTTAAGCTAGGCCCGAGTTTAACACAAGCGAGGTCGTCTCTAAAATAATAGTTATTAAAATGAAAGGCTACATGTTTTGCAACTTCAAAATTAATTGGACGCAGTCTCTTACCATGTTTTCAAGGCAGCCGCTTAGTATATCTGCAACTGTAAAATGTTGTATTCCTTGCGATTGATGACCATCATTGCTTTCTTCTGTCATTATACCCAACGTTTCAACGTTCCAGAACCATGTGCGATCTGTACTCTCGGACACATGTACAAAAATATAGTCTTCGACTAATGTTCTATATTGATCTAATGTTGTCATTTATATACATAGTTTTTACAAGTTTAGTTGTTTACACCAAATCAGCAGCACTTCTAACTGACAGAAAAAAACAACCAAACATAAGCCTCGAGCTTTTTTCTTAATTCTGTCAAATTGCACTTTGCAGTCCTAAATGTTTAGCAATATAGCAATTTCTATTTGTCTGGCATAACTAGTAGGTATAAATGTATTGTATTGCTTACATTTGCTTAAGATTACATAATTAAATATTGTTTAAACCAACCATATCGTCAACCGATGATGTGTGTTTAGTTCCTGGTTGCAGCGGTGTTTCTTAAAGTATTTGACCTTCTGTGACCTAAATTGACGCATCGCTGTGACTTTAACCGCCGAGTACATTAGGTGGATTTTGTGATTCTATTTACTAGATGAGCTTTATGTTTTTATCCTTTTTACTTAATATGCTTACTCGAATCTATATTGTATCCATTTTATTAAATAGTCTCAATATGCTAAATGTGCTGCATTTAAAGCATATTTGCAAACAAGAGATGTGTTTGTCAGAAACACAATGCCCCCTAATGCGCCGTGTTTTTTTACCTTTTACCTTGAAGGATGACATTGACCTCGACCTTTCACCACTCAAAATGTGCAGCTCCATGAGATACAAATGCATGCCAAACATGAAGTTGCTATCATCAATATTGCAAAAGTTATGACCAAGGTTAAATTTTTGTGACACATACAATGACAGACATATACAATGACAGACGCATACAATGACAGACAGACAGACAGACAGACAGACAGACAGACAGACAGACAGACAGACAGACAGACAGACAGACAGACAGACAGACAGACAGACAGACAGACAGACAGACAGACAGACAGACAGACAGACAGACAGGCCAAAAACAATATACCCCCGATCATTCGATCCGGGGGCATAAAAAGCTAAATAGGTTGTATGTTTAAACTGGTGTACTTTAAATGCTAAAACACGTAGTATGCCATAAATTGTTGATCAGTTTACCAACATAGCTAAAAATAATCCGAATATAAAAATACGGCGTAATTTTATTATTTTTACTATTCGAGCTAAATATTTTTTTTTTATCATTTTGCCTTATTAGGCTAACTACGCCATGTAGACTGTAATAGTTAATCCATTTCACTTATTATGCTTTATAGGCTAAATATGTTGCATAATAAATTTTTACTCATCAAATTAATAAAATACTAATAAACATACAAATGATTTACATTCTAAATGTTGCGAACTATGCTTAATATGCAGTTTGATTCATTCAATATATGCAACAAGCTTTACAAGCTATATATGCTATATATAAATAGGCTGCTTAATAGACTGCTAACTATTTTGCTATATAGGCGTAATATGCCGTTAATTTTATTATATTTAGTAAACATGCTCAACAGGCTATATTTGTTATATAGGCAGCTATACAGGTTAAATAGGTTATATATTATATCCTAGTTAGTAAGCGTGCTTAATTGGCTAAATATTTGAAATTGGCTTATTTCAAACATGGACGCGTACGAACATTTGCATGCCCATCCGCTACCAGCTAACTTCAGCATGCTTAATTGCTGACAGGTATTAACTTTAGCAGCCTAACATTTGTATCATCATGGCTTACAGGGTATTATATTTGTAAAATCTCGAGCATATTATGATAAAATAATTATGTATAATAAAGCCAGCATATACACGGAGTATTCAAACAACAACATTCATACAAAAATAACTTACGCAAATTCAATAAATTATACTGTCATTTAAAACTATTTAAAAATGGGATAGCTATGCAAGCCTCTTAACGACTACCAAGAAGTGATCATCTCATGCGTAACCAAACTCGCTTAAAGGATTGGCAACATTAGGTACGCTAACCGACTATTTAAACTGCCACCTCAGTAAATAATCATTAGTCTCTACAGCGACTGACGCTTTGGACCTTAAGATCAACTGCGATAGTTGTAAACTTAAAACTGTGCATTAGGTATGTTTTAAATTATATGAGACGCTGTATTTCTTAAATTATAACTGACGAATTAGAAATTAATTTTATGACCAGTATTATATTGCAAACACGTGTAGAAATACAAGTGTTTGAAAACGAAAGATTTCATTATTGTTGCATTAATTGTTCACTTAACGAAAATGTGCCATTATATTTTAAAAGAATTCAATTATAATGGTACTTTAGAATTGTAATAAATAGAATGGTATATCGGAAAATATACGACACGCGTTTATTTTGATTTACTATTTTCAATAAAAAAAGTCGGCTTACCCTTCAAGTTATTTCGGGATCGATTTTCTGTGTATATTTTGAACTGTTATCATTTAATTTGTTTCCCGCGTGAGAACAATGTTTGTGTGGATTGTTTTTTAAATCATCACAATACATTCTTCACCTACAGTCGTTGCTTTTAATTTATATCGGGAATTGCAGTTTGATGGATGTGCTGGGTGAGACATTCTATTCACGGTGTTTGATGGACCTACATTAAGGTAGGGCTGTTTATAGATCTTTATTATAGCTTCAATTGGTTATATATTCTCAATATAATGCCTGCACAAATTACGACAGATATCTTTTAATTAGTAAGGTCGCTTTTTCACATGTCTGTGTAGATTTTCCTTAAAATATCTAATCGAGCTTTTTAAGTTAATGCTTTGTAATTCTTTATAATATATTATATAAAAACAACATACACGTATTTAACCTCAAACGGGATTTTTTTTATAGTATTTCACGAGTCTTACTTTAAGAGTTTTGTGCTATTTTATTGGTTTCGTATCAAATTCGATGTAAGTGAAAAAACAATTGACGTTTACGAATTCATAGGCCAAATAATTAATGATAACCAGAACTTAATGAAATTTCTCGACAGTTTTATAACACATTTTAGATGTCCCGTTATGTAAGCGTATAGAGCTAGCTCATTTTCCTATACATTTTTAAACATTCAATTGTAATTTAGATATAAAGTAAAGTACCATTTTTTGTTAACAAATAAATTTAATTCACTTTTGAAACTGGACGTGATTTTTGAACTTAAGTAGAACTATGTGTGCATGGCTGTTATATGTTTTTATCAGGTTTTATCACTTTAACATTTCATCCTTATATAAAAATAATGAAACCCATTTATTAAAATATCTGAAAGACCCATCTTTTTTAAAAAAAAGAAGAGATTATTCGGAAAAATTTAATGTTAACATGTATAAATATGTCGATTTGTATGTCCCTCAGTCTACACATATTGTTTTTGCCATGTCTGGTTGTTGGTTTGTTTGCTGGGTTTTTTTTTCGTCAACCTTTTACATTAGCCATAACTTTAGCAATATTGAAGAGAGCAACTTTATATTTGGCATCCATGTGTATCTCATAGAGCTGCACATTTTGAGTAGTGAAAATTCAAGGTCAAGGTCATCCTTTAAGGTCAAAGGTCAAATATATGGGGGACATAGTGTATCACAAACAAATCTTGTTTAACCATTAAGTTCGTTTGGGTGCGATGTTGGGCTGTTTTCACTATAATTGATCATATTTAAGGAGAATTGCCCGAGCTCCCATAGCTGTTCGAGGAGCTTCAATTTAACTGAGTACTAGTGGGTTAAAGAAATAAACACTTTTAATGTGAACATTTTTCTGTTACTTAATTGCTGCTGTCTGCAGAATGGATAAAATTCCGCCTAATAAGTGATCCGGAAAACTGTTGGGGTATTTATTGAGTTTTCATTTTACAACTCCCATCTTTATGCATAACAGAACAGCATATTATTGCACATACAATTTATAGTTTCTAGTGTTAAACAAAATGATAATACAACGCACATGAATCTAGTAAGTGTATTTTGCAGAAATATTATAAAATAGTAATAGATGTACTTAACAGACATTTTAGCAAAATCTCGTTTTATATTACATGTTAGCAGTGTACTAGTTAAAGATTGAACCGTTTAAGTTATCTTAATACGTATTCAAGTAAAACAGTGTTTATTAATTTGGAGGAGCACACAATAATACAATTCGATTCAAAACCACATATTATTTAAGTAGCAACGGCACAATAACAAAATTTAATTTTTCCCAGTGTATATGCAATACATATATCAACATATAATCTATAATCAGTAAAATATATAAAGAATACATGGTTGGTGCCGAGATGGAGAAAGTTTATCCGGTGAGGCTTAGAAAATGAAAATAGGGCGAGCTTTAGCGATTAATTGTTTTATCCTGCCTCTGTTGCAAACATTGACCTAATAAAGCATGGTCGAATAAACTAGTTTATCTCCGGCAAACGTAATTACGTATTCCTACGCGCTGATTAACATGTTCTAATATTTGACCTTTTACAAAATGTACATGCGAAGTTCCTGAGTAATGTTTTGTCAAAACAAAAGGATAGTAAAAATAATAAATGCTTATTAAATTCAAGAAAACATATGGCAATAAAGTCCTCAATTTGGCCTTTAATTTTTTAACCTTTAATATACGGCGTTTCTTAATATAAATGAAAAGGCAACACTCCATTAATACACGATTATTTTGGGTCATCTGCAATTGATTTTATTTCTCAATGAAATATCATTAAATCTAACAAATAAACGCTATATTTCAATAAAATCCATACACATATTTTCAGGCGCAACTGTTAATATTCACAATTTTTCAGTTTATATGAAATAATTCATCGCGAAGTATGACATTTAACTGTTCATCCGTTTTCACAGACACTCGTTTCAGTCAATGACCTTGAAATCAACAAAAATTGAGTTTTTATTTTGATGTTGCATTTATTTCCATTTCTAACAATAAAAATATAACATTATCGTTTCATTTTTAATTTCTCATAATATTTTCAATAGCAAAGTATTAAAAGGAACAATTTAATATGGAACTATTTTTTACGTGACACATTTGTTAGTTATTCGATTGTCATGTTGATGGAGGCCCGACTTGAATAATTATTTTGTTATGTCAATTAATCGTTTGTTTTTAATAAAATGTGTTAAAGACATACTTTAAAATGAAGCTGGATAAATCGAATACATGGCTGGTGCCGAGATGGAGAAAGTTTATCCGGTTCGACCCGAAAAAGAAAATAGGGCTCGCTTATTTTCTTGTTTTAAGCCTCACCGGATAAACTTTCTCCATCTCGGCACCAACCATGTATTCGCTATAATTATGATTTCGAAGAAAAATAAACTATGCGTTTCAATCCCAAACACATAGTTAAGTAGATGGGCACAATGCCGGATTATATGTGTACTTCATGTGAATGCAACAATTATATCGGCATATACTGCAAACAAAACATGTTCACGTCTAACATATCATTTACTGACAAAACGTAGTTAATATATCAAAAACATATATGCAATAATCATACATTGTTATTGGTATATCGATCACGAACCTTGAGCGCTTCTTAAAAAGACCTTTCCGACCCTAGGCATTTCACTTATATTTTCTGTAATTAATAAGTTTGTCAGTTTAAACATATTATGACCTGACTCTATAACAAGTTATAATGAAGTTTTTCTCCAATTTGTGCCAATTTAGAACATGTTAGCACAAAGTGTTTTTCATATTCTACTTTATTGCTGTCACATAATTGGCAGAGTCTCAAGTTTCTTTCCAATCTACCCTATCGTCTCCTCAGTATCCCCAGGTTATGTGCACATATATGTTATTTCGTAATCGCTGTTCTTAAACTTCTTGAAACAGTTGTCTCTTAATATGATTCAAACATAAAGGTTGTTTTTATAGCCTTATATACAACGATTACCCTGTCATCATTAATATTTTGTTTCCATTCTTGTAAGTATTCGTCGACAATTCTTTATTTTAAGATCCAGTGCCGCGATTTTATAACCCCGTAAAACACCTTAATTAATCGAATTGAGTGTATATCTAGACTATTTCGCACCACACTTCAATTCAATAACGGTATTATTAGCGAGAACGAATAAAACAAAGTTTCGATTTTTCACACATTCCGATGTACTCGCCATTTTCATTCAAACCGGAAGTGACGTCACAAATTTTCTTTTATTCATGCTCTCAATAACGAACCGGCGTTATAAGGCTTCGGATGTATTATCTCCCGAAACTTTATTTATAAAAATTGATGGAAAATGAAGGATGATAGTGATTATGATGAGTTTTCCGTTCAACCGTACATGTATGAGTCAGAATTTAGCGACAGTCTGTCAGATGTTTATTGTTATGACTCAGAAAGCGAGGTAAATTGTGTCGATGCTTGAGACGACCATCGTGTTGGGAAAACGGGATTAGTAAAAACGTAACTTTGTTTCATGCACGTGTCGGGGAAAAAAATTGTTTGATTGTTATTCTACAGTACAAGCTTGTTGAATATGCCTTGGTTACTCAAAACACTGGTTAATAATAACAAATTAGAACGGATACTTGCACCAGTTCTGATTAGGAAGGAATGTTAATATTTCTAATTACATTATTTAAATTCAAAACACTGTTTCTATTAATAACAAAAGAGTTTCAGTGTGAACACTTAAATTAATTCATTGATAATACAACTTCCGTTATACAGTAATCACATGATAATCAAAACAATAGCATGGTGTAGTTATGTCACTTCATCGAAATACTCGGAGCGCTTGCGTGTGACGTTATCCAAATGGCCGCGTTCTAAATGTAAACAAAGTGGTCGAAATTAGGTCATGGTCGACTTACGGTAATCGTACGATACTATTAGTACTACAATTACTACTACTACTGCTGCTGTTTTTGTTATTGCTGCTGCTACTGCTGCTGCTACTACTACTACTACTACTACTACTACTGCTACTACTACTACTACGACGACGACGACGACTACTACTACTACTACTACTACTACTACTACTACTACTACTACTACTACTACTACTGCTACTACTGCTACTACTACTACCACATGTTAGTAATGATAACCTCCTTTACAATTATTTTCAAAATTTCATTTCTTTTATATATAATTATGTATTCATCTCTTAAAATGAAATATAATTCATGCCTTCGGCATCCAGCTTTAACTAATCGTCATTTATTTCATTGGGGGGTTGCGCCGCACTGAAATGTCTGATTGAGACATTTGTGTTTTTTTAATTGGTCAATTGTACTTTCTGGGCGGATCTTTCGTTATGCCAGATTTAGAACTTCGATTTTTTGATTGGGTCGCCGTTTTTGGGGGCGTAGCAGTTTGTCTAATCTCGTCAAATACTCATGATTACTGCCGAGTCGGTATATGTCATATCGAGGAAAGCGTTTTTCACGAAGAGTTAGGGTGAATCTATAATTCGCGTTCAGAATAAATCTGAACGCTGAAACTCCGGTCTGTAAAAACCATAACGAAAAATAAATACAATTCTATTATATCAATATGCTTAAAATTGCAAAATAACTTTAGCAACTCATAAAGTTTTAGTTAAGAAGTCCAGTTTTACCTCAAATAGCGTCGAATTGAAGTTAAAAGGCATAATTTGTTTCAGTTAAACTTCTGCTTAAATCGCAATACTATCACTGACCTCTCGCCATGTTATGAAATATTTAAATATCAACCAATCAGAAGAAGGCATTACGGTGTAATAGGCTGCGTTATCGATTAAAATCTACCTGCGGTATACAGCGGGCACAGCGTTGTAATGGAAAATGTGAGAAGTGTGTTGATTTAAATTGGTCAGGCGTGCAAAATTGAAAGAGTCATTACATAATTCTTACGAAACATTATTGAGAAATGAATTATCTATACAGGTATATAAATATTATTGCTATCCGTTGATATTAACTGTCTGATATCGGGGCTTGAATGTTGCGCACCAAATTCCTTGCGCATCAATTAAGACAAAGAAGGAAAACTCTCGCTATTAAAAAGATAGAGTGGACTATTGACGCCAAGAGTCTGCCAAACCAAAAATCATCAAAAGACTCTAAGGCGGCAATTAATATTGACTATTAACGACCCTAGAAGCGCAAATGATAACAGGTTGTAAAACATTACAGTAGACAATAAACAGCTAAATAGATTTATTTAGATTTATTTTTATTCATGAATGTGTGTGAGTTGTTAAATTAGGATATTTTTATACAACGAATATTTATATTAATTACAACCGATATTTGTTAGCTTGATTGCATAGAAAGCCTGGGGCTTATTGAACAACTCCCGAGTATGTTTCCTGCGAATAATCCCTATTATAACTGTTTCAACTCGATATTGACACGTCCTTATATTCATGTATTTAAGTTTGTGCGTTACATGTGTTTATCTGTTTTAGCAAAATCAATGTTCATATGCTTATATGCTTATAAATGTTGTTGTTTTACTGTATGTACAAGAAAGTTTCTTGTAAAAAACGAAAATTAAGAGCGAATATCGTATTATTCAGTTTGAAATTGCAATTTATTATTTTTTATTGTGAAGGTACCTTTTACGGGTAAAAACAGAATATGAAAATAAAAATCAAAAGCTCGTGCTTTTTCAAGACAGACTCCGCCCACTGGTTGGCAAAAGGTGGTTGGCATAACGCTGATCCATACAAATTATGTTGAAAATTACTGAAATTTCCACAATCATTTAAATCTTCAAAACATTTAACTCAATTGTATTATTTATAATAAATATTATTTAAAAAATAGAACATAAGATTGTTTTTCTTTTCGCTTATAAAGCATTTGAAGTTATGAAATCAATGTGTCAAATATGAATATACACAAACAATATTTAGGTGAATTACTACTTGTAAAAACAAGTTAACACCGTGTGATTATCATTGGTTAACCTTTTAAAGTAACCCAAACGGGTGTCATAAACATAAGTGACCCAAAGTGCCCCCAAGTTCCCAACATGTGGCGGATGTTTGTCCAGTAATTAAGCAAGAATAATGATGCTTTCACTTGTATATTGAACCTTGAACCTTGAAAAATGCATGCAGTTGTGTGTGTTTTATTATCACTTTCTTCGCCTAAATAAATACATTTTATAATATAGAAGGAACAACAGACTAGTTTTTGCATATTTCTGATACTAATCAAATCAAATAACAAAAATGTTTGACATCATCATCATCATCATCATCATCATCATCATCATCATCATCATCATCATCATCATCATCATCATCATCATCATCATCACTCGTATAGTATAGATAACCTGTATCTTTCTATATATTTTTTAAAAGGCTGACCTTGTAAACATGTTATATTACAATGATTTTAGTAACTGGACGGTTAACTAAAATGTATTGGACAGTAACATAATTTTGAACCGCTCGTGCGCCTGTAAACCGTACCGGGCGATTTATTTAGTGGATAAAAAACCGTCCGATAATGTTTAGGAAACCGTCCGGACGGTTTCCTGGCGTGAAATATAGTACGGCATAGCGTTCTTTAACTAATTCATAACATTTTTAATATAAAATGGCACGTTTGTGGAATCTTAAATATATACTCTTTTACGAAATATTCATTATATTGCGTTTACAACAACTGGGCTAAATTTAATTAGCGAATATTCATAAGTGAATCGTTTTTCTGTTCATTTGCAAATAAATAATTTCATTTGCTGTGTTACAACTAAAACACGTTAAACAAGAGAAAAATATTTGCTTAATGTGAGTTATTATTTCGTTCGCTAATTTCACGGCGCGGTGTAATTCTCTGCGTTTCATTAGATGCATTTAAATCATTAATTTAACATTAATCAGTTGCCGCACAAGTGTAAATCTTATATTTTAGTAATAATATTAGAGCATGTATAATCGATCCGATCGAGAGTTTTGAATTTTTTTTACTTAAAACGGGTACACGTTTACAATTCTGTTTTAATCTTATAGGGGTGTATTGATTCGTGTTTGTGTGGAAATGGCGTGTATTTCTTAGTGCTTATATAAAATTGCACGTTTGTCAAATCTTAAATATGTATTCTTTACAAAATATACATTCTTTTGCGTTTAAAACATATGGACCTTATTTAATCAGCAAATATTCATGAATGAATCATAAGTATGTAAGTTTGCAAATAAATTGCAAATAAATAATTATTTTCGTTGTTTAACAAATAATACAAGTAAAACAGACAAAAACTAGTAAGTGTAAGGGAACTGATCAATGTTATTTTATGCTTTTTGGTGGGTTATTAACAGTGAAAATAATTGATAATTTTAATTGTTTTACCGGAAATATATTTTGGGGAAAAATACCAAAATAATCATTTGTAAGCATAAAATAAGCATAACATTTGTTGGATTCGGTGAAATATCGATTTTAATTTACTCGTGATCATATAAAAAATTATATATTATGATCACTCGTGAACTAAAATCGATATTCCACCAAATCCATCAAATATCTTCTATTTAATTAATGATTGAACTGCATTTAGTGAAAAGCAAAAAAAAAAACGACGCGCCGTAAAATTAGCAAGACAAAATATCTCTCATTTATGTTAAACTCTGAACTTAAGCAAATACTTGTGTTGATTTATCGTGTATTATTTGTAACACAGCAATCTATATAATTATTTATTTGCAAATGAACACATTAATGATTCATTTTTGAATGTTCGCTTATTAAACAAGGCCCAGATTTTGTAAACGCGAATATTTCGTTAAAGAAGCTATATTTAATAGAATAAGATTTGAGAAACGTGCCATTGTAAATAAAGACAGAGAAAGAGACACACATATTTTCAGTTTTTTTTTCTAAATTTAATACTTCTTTTCTACAAAAAGAAGCATTATTAAACGCGTACTTGTAAACACCTTTTAATGTTTTTCCTCAAAACTATCAAGATCGATACAATATGCTTACATTGTTTATAAAATATAAGATTTACAAGTTTAGGGCAACTGATCAATGTTTAATGATTTAATTCAATTTAATAAAACGCAAAGAAATCACACTGTGCCAATGGTATATTAGCTCACTTTTATATTAGCAACAAATGTGTTTGTTTCACACGTATTATTTGTTTCACAACACAAATTTTATCATTGATTTGCACATTAACAGACTATTGATTCACTTATGAACATTTGGTAACTAAATAACGCCCATATGTTTTAAACGCAAAACATAATGAATATGTAGTTAAAGAAGATAAAGTTAAGATCTGGCAAACGTGCCATTTTTTAAAAAGTGAAACTACAAATTATATGTTTCTATCTATATATACACAACATTATCTATACGGTCGGTGTTTTATCGTCTGCCTTTTAACGAGCGCGCTATAATTTTATTGAAGTCAGTTGCAATTGCCGCAGAAACATGATTTAATTTACTTGATCTTATACCAAAAAGACTCTTACATAGTGTATAAAGTAAAGTTTATCATTTCGTATTAGTGTATTCAAAGTACTCGAGTTGTTAAATCATTATATAGATTTTAATATTAGACTATATTTTTAATGAAACGACGGTAATGATAGCAAGAAATATCTTTTTAAAAATGATGTTCTTCATATGTCCTGATTTCGATATCCAGTACATGTACGCGTATATTCAAACTGCATGTGTACGTAGATTTAACTAATACTGCTTTGGATCTAATCACACGTTTATGCGTTTGTTTTCAGCGCGTTTTCTAAATGAAAAATCAAACTACAATGACGGTGTAACACGTCCCGTTAATTTTAATGTACTCAACAATTTAGCAATAAATGACATCATTCATGAATGTAAATCCAATTGACATCTCGCCTGGACACTTAATCACGTGACTAATGCCTAAGTCACAGATAGATAACGATCACCGTCCGTTCAGCAGCCGACGTATTTTTCCGCTAATCGGGCTGGCGACCGGCCGATGATATCACGGAAACCGGCCCAATTTGTAGCATCGGGCGGCGTCCGGATTAATTTTAAGTGTCACTTAAAATTTTACCCGACGTCGGGCCCGGGAAGGAATCGAGTTGAGATCGAAACAAGATCGGACGATCAACGCACGGGTATCGCCCGGCGATCGCCCGACATCGGATTCATTGAACGTGTATCGGCAAAAGTAAAGGTATTTCCCAGAGGCATATACATCGGCCGGCGTCCGTTTGATTGCCAGAGGGCCTCCGTACGATGCCCGACGGACGCTGGACGATGCTCGTGATGATGCACGTACAATGAATCCGATGTCAGGCGCACGCCGGGCGATAACCGTTCGTTGATCGTCCGATCTTTTTTCGATTGTGTCATTAAGGTATAATGGAAATGCAGAAGTTATTAGTTTAAAAAAATATAAGCTATCTATAACGGGTATTTCGGTACGTAAAACACGCTCTCAAACGCGTGCGCGTTTACCGAAATCTAGCATGTAACTACGTGTAAATTAACACGTCTTCACTGGTATGTACACATTTTATGTTCTAAAATATTAACGACACATTTTCCCCACATATTTTGTACACGAAAAAGCGCTGTATACCTGGCATTTCGGTTAGATTTTCCACTCTCTCGACGCCGAGTGGGTACCGAAATCCCCATGTTCTAACGTATAAAAGTGGATTTCGTAAAGTTACGCAAAGTGGGTACCATTCCATATTTTTGTTCATATACACGTGAAATAATTCACACTTAATAATGCTTATATGTCATTTAAAGTTCTGAAATAAATTAATGTTCTTTAAGGGGGATTTCGGTAATTCTAAACATTGAAGCTTACACTCGCACTTGTCAAGACCACATTTCCGCGTTGGAAATGGAATGCATTCAATTCCGCTAACTTATCTTTTGATCGCCAAGTGTGGATTAAAAGCGCTAATTGATGTCACCATATGTCTGCACATTTGTAGATACCGTCATCAAGATAATATATCACTCGTCAAATTCTAATAACAGGTATAATGGAAATCAAGACCTACTGAGTTTTTATTACTCTTAAAATAATACTTTGGTGTAATATCTTGCTCGGCTTTGGATGGAAACCACTGACTGTTGGTAGAGTATGTTTCCAAATACCAGACAATTACTTAACAAACATATTAACCAGTATGTTTAGTTCGGCACATGGGTATTTGTTTTCCTTTTTGGACATAAGTGGCGTTTTGAGACAAAAGTTGAATTTAAGGGCATAGTTGTCATAGGTCAAATGTCTAACTTAAAGCAAATGTTGCAACAGCTCTTAACATGTAAAAAATGAGGCAAAATACCTATGTGCGCGATATTAAATGCTTAATCATATTTAAATATCACTCTAAACCATCAATATGACAGATGGATGAATAAGCCGTGAGTTTAAACGTCGTAATCACACGGACAATCAAACATGACAAGTACCTCAATTTGCCGCTTTGACGGGAATATGTGTCGTTCAGGAGTGTTGTCCTGTTGTCCGTCAACACGCTAGAACAATATGGCATTGATCAGCTTCCATACTGCCCCAAGTTAAGGAGACACATAATTATCGTGTTATGATAAGGATAAAAAGGTTAGTCTTTGCGCTCAACACAATAGGGACATTCCAATCAATATTCTAGGTTAAATCAAAATAAGTCTCGTTCATAGCAAACACAAAACAATTACAACAAACATTTAAATATATGGATTGACATAAAATGTATCAAACAAGTAATGAATAAAAGTAAGATCGAACACAATCAATCAACTTGTTATAGTTGTATACAAATAAAGTAGGTCTATTCTGACACGTCGTATCCGTAATCCGTATTATCAATACATTTGAATGATTTGAATGAATTCATTAGCTCACTTTAGAACGAAGTGCATATGGTGAGCGATTGTGGTGGGTTTCCGCCCGGAGTCCGTAGTCGTGCAATGTGCATCGTGCGTCGTCAATAATTTGCGTCAATAGACAACTCCTCCTTAATCTCTGAGTAGATTCTCATGAAACTTCACCGGGATGATCCTTGGGTGACATTCTTGAAAAGTTTTTGTTCAAATCGTTTAAGTCCGCTACATATGCAGATCACCAGCGTTAAAAAACATTAAGTGGGATCTTAAAAAAATCTCCCCTGAAACCGCAAGGCTCGGAGGTTTAATAGTGGGTGCGTATATAAGTTGATAACTGATAGTGATATATTGAGCCAACGCAACTGTTATTAGTTTGTTTAACTTATGTGTACTTCAATAATATAATTGAAAATTGTGAATTGTATGCCTCCAGACTTTGATGTCATAAAAATAACTGTTAGTCTGACAAACTTGTATGTTTCAATATTAAATAGTATAGTTTCAATATATTTACCTCAGAAGAGAGACTTAGTATAAGCAATAAGCTTCCTTCTCAATCTGTCAAACTATATGCAATGACAGTTACTTGGTAAGCATCTCCGCAGCTATGTATTCAATTCGTTATTTGTATGAATGCACACTGTCGTATTGATATGATTGTGACATGTGTTACATTGTAAAATGTAGCAAGTGTGTTTCTGTGACTCTCAAGGTCAAAAGAATAAATGTTAGTTAAATTGCCATAACTTCTTTATTTATGATCAGATTTTATTAAAACTTTGACAAAAGAACACTTACCCGAATACGACAATGGATTCCAGCCAAACAATACCCCACGCCCCAACCCAGAATTCCTGCCCCCCCCCCACCCCACCAAAATAATAATAATTATTTTTTCCTTTTTTTAAAGTTCGTCTAATAAATGACCACACCCCAAATTTTACCCCCCTCTCAACCCCCAACGCAAAAACAATATTTTTTTCTTTGAAAAATGGTTAAAAATATATATATATATTTATTTACTTTATTATTGAAGGACCGTCCAATCTTTCCACCCAAGTTATTGCTATCAAACTTGAAATAAAATCTCATTAGTTTGTTTTATGTCTTTACGAATGTTCAATAGATTGTGGAAAATATACTTGAACTATTACTTTGACCTTATTGAATAATGTGAACAATTTCTCCATGATGGCTTACGTTATACTGTCAAGCACTCGAATAGTCAAGCGCGCTGTCCTCTGACAGCTCTTGTTGGCAGTCCCTATATGCAACTTTTCCACTCTTAACGCACGTACAGTTCCAGCGAAAGCCATCCTCCTTGCAAAACGACTGTAAAAAAAAACACACAAATAAGTATGTTTCACACCATAACGAGAGACGATTTTGATTCATTTACGTATATTTTCCACCGTAAATCTAACACATCAGGGTGTAAATATGCTGCGTAATAATTTGCCTATATTAGTGTATACTGTTTAAAAATATTCCCCATTTCCCCATACAAATACATGATTCTTGATACAATGGCATATACATGTATTTTATCGTTGTTTACTTACGAATAGGCTATGACGGCGTATAATGGATTTTCCACATTTTTTACTAATGAGCAGTCTCTGAAAGCGCATGATGGCCTTTGTCGCTACACGTAGTTACTAGATAGCAATACGGTATCAAACACGATTGTTTTTTTTTATTCGACTGCTTCGCCTATTAAGTATGAATGGCATGGAGATTAGAGGCATTTATGATTACAAGCAAAACTGATATAAACTTGTGTAAACACATTCACGGTGCGAATATTCACTCGAATATCCACGGCAACCTTCCTCGGTGAATAAGTCAGATTCATTCTTTCTGTTAAATTCATTGCAAAAAAGGCTTAAATATTGATATACATTATGAAAAATCCAGTATCGTTACACGGCAACATATATCGGGAACGTATTGTTAATGTTAGTTTTAAATCTTTGAATTTTGAAACATCTGGGGAATGACTGTTAATAATGCATTTGATATAGTTGCGTATGGCTACCTATGGTCTATGTTTGATAATAACTGTTACTTCATGCCCGAGTTAAAGCAACGGCTTCATGACAAATATGTATGAACATAGTGCGACACTATTAATTCTCAAAGTAAATTATAAACTATACACAATATAACTCTACAAAGCATATTAAGATGCTGTTGATCATTATAAGTTTAGAGTCGCATCGAATATGATCCCATGCACTACAGATTGAATCAGGAAGATTCAAGTTGGCAGACATAACATATTATGTTAACTTTGCAATTACTTTAAAGATGAGTTGATGATGAGAATTACACTTCAGACTTTGCTGTCATCTGTATAAAGATTTCAGACAAAACATATTTTAAATGATTTTAGTAATATAAATACATGTACATATTCCACGTTATGTCATTTAAATTGTTAAGACCTTTTTAAATTAAGTGTTTTTTACTATGTTGTGACGTTTCCAAACTGTAAATATTGTCGCTCCATGACCCATGTATATTGCTTGCATCGTTTATGCCGGTTCGCCTTATAAACCAGTAATATAAGTGTCGTTTAATATGTCATTTTAATCGAATAATGAAGTTGTTCACGAGTGAGACATGAATCACTCGTGCTTTTGAAATCAAGGACATCTAATGGCAAATGTTTTCACAAGAAAGCAACACTTAGCTCAAACAGATTTTTGTGGTGAGTAATTTGTGAGTAATTTTTATGCCCCCCTTCGAAGAAGAGGGGGTATATTGCTTTGCACATGTCGGTCGGTCGGTCTGTCGGTCGGTCGGTCCGTCCACCAGGTGGTTTCCGGATGATAACTCAAGAATGCTTAGGCCTAGGATCATGAAACTTCATAGGTATATTGATCATGATTCGCAGATGACCCCTATTGATTTTGAGGTCACTAGGTCAAAGGTCAAGGTCTCTTTGACCCGAAATAGTAAAATGGTTTCCTGATGATAATTCAAGAACGCTTATGCCTAGGATCATGAAACTTGATAGGTAGATAATTATGACTCGCAGGTGACCCCTATAGATTTTCAGGTCACTAGGTCAAATGTCAAGGTCACAGTGACCCGAAATAGTAAAATGGTTTCCGGATGATAACTCAAGAACGCTTATGCCTAGGATTATGAAACTTGATAGGTACATTGACCATGACTCGCAGATGACCCCTATTGATTTTGAGGTCACTGGTTCAAAGGTCATGGTCACTGTGACCCGAAATAGTAAAATTGGTTTCCGGATGATAACTCAAGAACGCTTAAGCCTAGGATCATGAAACTTGATAGGTAGATTGATCATGACTGGCAGATGACCCCTTTTGATTTTCAGATCACTAGGTCAAAGGTCAAGGTCAAGGTGACCCGAAATAGTAAAAAGGTTTCCGGATGATAACTCAAGAACGCCTATGCCTAAAATCATGAAACTTCATAGGTAGATTGACCATGACTCAAAAATGACCCATATTGATTTTCAGGTCACTAGGTCAAAGGTCAAGGTCACGGTGACCCGAAATAGTAAAATGGTTACCGGATGATAACTCAAGAACGCTAATGCCAAGGATCATGAAACTTGATAGGTAGATTGATAATGACTTGCAGATGACCCCTATTGATTTTCAGATGACAAGGTCAAAGGTCAAGGTCACGGTGACCCGAAATAGTAAAATGGATTTCGGATGATAACTCAAGAACGCTTATGCCTAGGATCATGAAACTTGATAGGTAGTTTGATCATGACTGGCAGATGACCCCTATTGATTTTCAGGTCAAAGGTCAAGGTCTCTTTGACCCGAAATAGTAAAATGGTTTCCGGATGATAACTCAAGAATGCTAATGCCTAGGATCATGAAACTTGATAGGTAGATTGATCATGACTGGCAGATGATCCCTATTGATTTTGAGGTCACTAGGTCAAAGGTCAAGGTCACGGTGACCCGAAATAGTAAAATGGTTTCCGGATGATAACTCAAGAACACTTATGCCTAGGATCATGAAACTTCATAGGTACATTGATCATGACTCGCAGATGACCCCTATTGATTTTGAGATCACTAGGTCAAAGGTCAAGGTCACGATACCCGAAATAATAAAAATAGTTTCCCGATGATAACTAAAGAAAGCTTATGGATAGGATCATGAAACTTCATAGGTACATTGATCATGACTCGCAGATGACCCCTATTGATTGTCAGGTCACTAGGTCAAAGGTGAAGGTAACAGTGACAAAAATATATTAACAAAATGGCTGTCACTACAACTGAGAGCCCATATGGGGGGCATGCATGTTTTACAACAGCCCTTGTTTTTTCACTCACGATTTGGCTGTTTGTGATCGGACAAATCAGACAACTTGTAAAAGTTATCGAATGTTTCTATTTTTAATTTAAATTCCGGCATCAGGAGATTGTCGTCTTACTCGTTAAAAGGCTCAGAAGTAGTAAAAAGGACAATCAATGTCGATTTAATCAAGTGTCTCCTTTGACCTACTATGACATCTATGAGAACAAAAATTTAAATACTTGAAAGGAAAAGAAAACCCACAGAAGGTTTACTAGGCTCTGTTTAAAACACTGAACTAAGTCCTTCAAACTGTATGTTTACCTTGTTTCGTTATACAGATTAAGGGTATTACTTACGATTCAAAAGACCAAACAAGCGTAACCTTCATAATTGCGAACACTTTTCACAAATGATTTCATTTCCTGAAATCATGGTAAGTTTAAATCCCACTAAAATCAGGTATGTAAAAAATATAACATTTATTGTAACTAGATAAATCTGCTTAAAAGGGGGATATGAATTGTTTTAATAAGTTTATATATTCAAGGTAAAATACCATTAATATGTCTCTTTAAAAAATGAGGATTTTTTGTAAGATTGTTTAATCAATGAACACACTTTGATTCACAGTGGGATCGATTTGTGGAGCCTAAAATCTTCTGGTGCCGACTGATGCCTACTGATTCGTTTAAAACTTTGTAAATGTTTATTGCATCATAAAATATTGATATGCCCTGCATATAGGCACATGACAAGATTACAACAAAATGGCCCTACGTCGAAAATACCCTAATGACTTGTTTGAGCATTTTACTATCCTGACAAGAAGATAGAGCAGCCGGCGCGCAACAATATTGCTAAAGGCGTATTTGATACCGCTTACATTGTTATAACAAAAGGCATTGTAACTGCACCAAAGAAATGTCAAAGATCAGTATGATAGTAAACCTGTGGTAGTTCTTTAGTTATCTGATAACGACAATTACATTCAGTCAGTTGAAAGAGATATTGTCTATTGTTTAAATATGCGTTGTAACTGAATGAGCCATAATTAGAAAAATATTGGCTCACTTGTTAATGTTGCAAAATATCTGAGCTTTCGAGAAGGGATACTGTTGCAATTATGGCCAGATTTTTTAAGATAAGGATTTCCAGATTTTCTTCAAATGATTAGGGTTTTAGAGAGGAAACACTTTTTTAAATCCAGATCTTAACGAAAGTTCATTTTGTTAATATGCTTAATCGGGCCGCTTAACAAAAGTTGTGAAGAAGCCATAACTAGTTTATTGTAGGAAAAGTGATGCCAAGAAATGCTGAAAAAAGAATACACATTCGGAAGCAGAACACACGGCGCATACTTGTGTTTATGAAATTCTTAAACAAATATATATAGTAAGTATTTGCAAGAATGGCTTATTACAAGATCAGTCCCAAGACAGCGTGCTTTACTATTATTCCGCTTTTATAGTATAATGCACATTTTCCACCAATCGCCTAATACGATGACCACGACATATTCGAATTTGAATATCTAGATCTGTAGTGGTTTATGGTATATGTAAAGTAAAAGATGCACATATACTTGTATAAATTGCAATACAAATGTTGCAATGCCAAGAAATTCGATTTTTACATGTTTACCAATTAATGAAGCTGACTTTAATTAACTTACAAGCAAAGTATGAATTAAGATACCTACACAAAAATGGTTACATTAAAACAGCATATTTATTTAAACTAAAATGTCTACATCAAAACAAAAAGTTAACATAGAACACAAATACAATAATTTGATTCTACTGGGGCTCGAACCTTGGGCCTCTCACATGTGAAGTGAGAGTGTAACCACTTCACTACGAAACCGCTTGAAAAATCACCTTCTAACTAAGATATTAATAAGTGACTGTAGTGTAAATGTTATCAATAAAGCAATAAACCACGTAATCGCTGTCGTCTTGCAAAATTGAAGAAAATACGCGTTAACCAAAACTCGAACAGAAAAAATTAGCGCTATTGTTAGAAAAACCATAAAATAAAAGCCATAAAATAAATATATTTTGATTATGTTTTTATACAAAACCAGAAAGTTTCACCGGTTCGCGTATTTGCCGAGTCCCTGTTATCTTTTATAATTGCCCAGTCCCTGTGATCAGTTATTAATTAAAAGAATTAGCTTTGCATTATTGGCAATAAATGTTGTAGTAAATGTCATAGGCACAGTACTTATTTAGACTAATTTACAAAAAAAAAATCACCGCTGTGCAAGATATTCTCAAAACAAAAATATATACATTGATCCGTAAAATAATTTCTCCTCCCATAAGCGAAAAAACCAACGTATTACATACGAGTCGCCGCACTTCAGTGCGAAGCCAATAACAATTCAAAGCAGATCTTTTTGCCTGGTCCATAACGTTATTTTGCATAATTGGATTTAAAAAAAAAATGGCGAACAATGTATTAATCTCAAGATTACGTGCTACTTGCAATATCAATGTCACTCACTTCAAGTGCTAAGTGACAATGGACACTTGACGTTTCTTTATACATAATATTATATGGTTATAGTGATAGATATGATCAGGCGACTGTCACACCGATTTCGTTTTTTTAACATGTTGCGTTACCCAACAATAGCGTTTGCTTTACGGTCAATGTCGCATTCGGGTTTACAGGATTTACGTTTATAGATACAAATGCTGTGTTAATTGTGCACACTATCATCTGCCAACTCTCATTTCTGTGTTCAGTGACATTTGGTCGGTGTGGGCGGGTGCATTCGTTCGTATTTCTGGCTATGTTATATTTCCTATTTTCAGATAAGCTTATATGTGTTTGTAATTATCACTGTGCTGTTAATCATTTCAATAAATATCAAGATTGATTTTAAGTTTTAGTTGCCGATCTGAACTAAGCAGCACAATTGTCTATCAGCGATTCTTTAAAAAGCATAGTTTTTAAAATATTATATTCGTTGATATCTTATTAACAAAACACATTCACGACCCATATTGGATAATAATACTCCAACTTTTCGACGCCCTGGTTTGTCATGTAGACTTTATGTGTCCAAGTGAACTAGAAAATTACGTTTGTAAATCTCCCACTCTGCGGCTCCCGCATCTGCTGAATTAAATTCCGGCAAATTTCTATTTCCTTTTGCAGTCATACTCTTCCAGTTGTCTTAAACTTCATCAATAAATGTCTAGAATCTATTGTTTTCTGTATTCCAGCAATGTTTTCACAACCATTCTGATACCATGTAATAACTCTGAACTCGTTGGTAGGTAACTCACAACTGACTTTATTCATTGATTCACACATACATAAACCTCAATACAAGTAACTGATTACTGCATGCTTGAACAAGACAATGCGAGTTGTGTCCCTTACTTTACAATACATTATAAAAACGAAACAATTTTAATAAACATGTAACTGCGAAATATTTTGAATAAATACACTTACTGGTTGATATCCACTATACGTGGTTTTATATTCGTCATAAAATCGAGCTAATAAATATATACAACCACTACATATTGCATTTACCGCACTGCTGTCATGAGTTGTAAGTATTTAGTGAATATAAATAACTCACACATCAAATAAAGCGGTTTCCCACACCAGCCCGTCATTATTTCGTTCGTTTGAATTTCATATACAGTACTTATATTATATCGATGTTCTTGCACACTGTGGTGAACGTTTAACATATTATTGTTTCGGTCAAATTGCTAAGTGTACGAGAGATTTTTAATCAACTTAAAATAATGTAAACTCGTTTGTTATGTTATTATACAGTATACTAAATGAATAACATATAATAACAAGGTATGTTAACGATTTTTTAAAATATAGTTTCCGTTGACGGACGGGTAATTTAAACAAACTCGTTTCTTTAAAGTCACCAAATACAAACCGGTCTACGCTTTAAAATTTAAACAATATTACAATAGCCATTGGCTTTTCGTTACAGTCAAGCACTCACTTTATTTGAGACTGACTATGATGTATAAATGCCAACGCTCGTAGTTTTAATTTTCTCAAGCCTCGCTCACAAACATGATTTTCTCAAGCCTCGCTAACAAACTTGATATATTAACACCTACCACGTATAATTTATATTCACAGATGTTTCATTAATATCATTCTATCTGTAATCCACCAACAGTGTAATCTACCATCTCATTGACTTCAACAAAATGTTCGTATGCTATCATTGCAATTTGTACAACCGAAAACTACAGTAAAAATGAGACATATTTGTTAAACATTCACTTTCTACTCAATCGCCAATTAAAGATACATAAATCACTACGGCCACGTGATAATCGTGTTACACTCTTACATGTAAAATTCTCTTTGTTATCATCTACAGATTAAACAAGTCATTGAACGGATATATTGCCACGCAAAAAGCGACCTTTTTTGTTATTGTTGCAATGTTTCGACACACGCATGGAAATCGTGCTTTTAGCAAATACCATATGCTGTAGATAAACATAATCGGTAGTCGCTAAATGTCGTATTTAGATTGACAAATGATCACATTAAAAGTTTAATTGGAATTAAAGCATACAGTCAGTAAATGTTGACCCAGTATGATTTAAATAATAGAATAAAAGTTGTACACAAAATGGCATACGATGAAAATGCTCCAGTCGATGTATATTTAAAATAATAGCAACGCAACCAGTTAACATCATTTGGCATTTGGCATGGAAGCTCAACCAAGTTTCGGCAAGTTTTATTAAAAAACGAAAAAGTGTTACGGGCAGACGGATGCATGTCCGGGAGGGGACAGGCCATTCCTGTAATACGCCTTTTGCTTTGTGGCGGTGAATTTATAACGTTAACCAAACTCCATACGAATTAATAAGCCGATATAAAAATGCATTCAAGTACATTCCATGTTCTTTCGATTTAGCAAAATCTAAATAAAAGATTGGCTTAGTGCCGCCTTGTTTATTTACCCACATACTCATATACGTTTCAGTATTCGTTTTTAAGTTCAAATAGACTTTTTAGCACATATTAATTCTTTTTTGTTCTGGGAAGCATACGACAATATCTGAAGGAGAACAGTTAAATAAGCTTCTAAATCAGTTGTATATCAACTAGTATTTTTTCATAATTATGTGTACGCAATAACTTTCACCACTTTGTAAACTGTTATGCTCATTACGGATGTGTCGAAAATACACTATACAATTCATGCACGCAAATGAAACTTGATTACATCATCCTCATTCGCGTCTAATGTTTTTGTTAGAACGAACCGCATTTTAGGAAGGCGAGTTTAAAGATCACTGGAAAAACTTTGCAAACCGAAATTTTGCAAACTCAAGTACTCTTTTTCTTGCTTCTTTGTGATAAAGCATGCGATACAAGTCTAAATCATAAAAGTATAAGTTCGCTTGCCTGATATTCTTAGTTGGAAAAAACAAATATGAAAAAAGCAACAACAAGTATGTATTAATTGCACTTACAGGTAAAAATGGCATAGCAAGACATTTTCCATTAAGTAACGGTACTGTATGTTAGTATTTGTAATAAGTTATAAAGACTTCAACACTAAATTATTGCATAATTGGTTAAAGGTTGCAAAAAGTACAAACAATCATCAAATTTAAATATTAAGCATCGCGACAATAGCACTGAACAATTCTCATCGCCGTTAAATGTTTATAAATTATTTTTAAATTGATATTTTTTCTTAAGTTATCATATTCATACTTAAATTATTTGCTGCCTCCTGTAAAGCTTGGGATGCATTTATTGTTTAACACTTGTAGAAGTAAAGCATAATATACAAAATAACACTATTTATGGCTATAATAGACGTTGTAACATATCCAAGTAGAAAAATTGTTTTATTTATGAAAGGAAAAGATTGGCCGGGTAAGATTTGGTCAATAATTGCTTTAGATATTTGACATTCCCAGAATAAATGTTCTAACGTTTCTTCATTTTGGTTTCAAAATGAACATAATGAATCATAAGTTATTTTATTTTTTTTACAAGACTATTTGTTTAAAGTATCCTGTGGATTATTTTGTATTGGAACCACTGAACCTTAACGTCATTGATCATTACACATGGTTGTTCAAATATGCAATTCCATTCCTTTTCATTATTTATAGTATAGATTTGGAACACAGTTTCGCTTTCACTGATAGTTGTTCATTATTTGTATTTAAAATGATGTATAATCGTTTTGCACCAGATTTTTTTTTCAATATAAGTTGTATTAATGGGGGGAAAAGGGTATATGACTAATTGTGTATCACACAATATACAATGATTCTTCATAAACTTAGCTTTAGCTCTTGTCACTCCTGCATAATAAATGCATTTTTTATTTTCTAATTGTACATTGTATTTAATTCATTAACAGAAATCAAGCTTCCATTCTTCAATGTATCACCTATACAGTGAATTCCAGCATCGAACCCCGTCTTAAAGAAACAAGTTTTCATATCAATATATTTGAATCGTACAAAAGTGGATAATAATCCGCGTCTACTTCTAATTAAACAAAATAAAGAGAGAAGCTTTCGAAAACATCTACCCAAAAAATGGCTTGAAATTCGGTTAGATATATTTAAAACAAAATGATGACTGCAATTTAACAGTTTATAAGTATCAAAATACAGTTTTGCAATGTCTATACAATTTCCCATAAACGATTGAATCTTTTGTAAGCAAGTCAGTTTGAATGCTGGAATAAATGCATCCAAGATGATCATTTGTAGACCACCTTCACTGTATTATTGTACTAGAGTCGTAAACTTTATTTTACTATGCCAGCCCGAAATGAAACTCAGAATAGAAGATTTTATGGAATGTAAAATGGTTAGACAGGGATATGAACAAGTGATTGAATAATGACACAATAAGTGTTTTCACAATTATAATCTTCCCAATAGGTGTTACAATTCTTTCCGCATTAAAGCCAGAGCTTTCTGGACTTTTATTATTTGACATTTTTTTAAACGTTTGAAGCTTCCTCTAGAGTTATGAAACCTTCGATTGAGTACGACTCATTCTGGTTTAATTTTGGACAATGTATTCCTATTCCATAGTTATTAAAATATTCAATACTACATTCGTATTTGTTTTTCTTATAAAGAGACTGATAATATGATGATATTGTGTTAAGGATACATTTTTGATCAGTAATTTCCATTTTGTCTTAATTTATAAATGTATATATTGTTTTTGTTATTGCATTATTTTTTTCTAGATTGCAAAAGTATTAGGCGGTTTTTCTCCTTCTAAAGTCCACTGAAGTTTCGATCTGATCATGTATTCTTTTACATTTGAGCTTTGTATATCATTTATTTGCGATTGCAAATTTTCTAATACTTCAATGTTATCATCTCAATTTTTTTCTTCTAACTCTTTAATTCTTTTTAATAATTTGATTTCTATAAGTTGTGTTTCATTATTTATATAAGACCTATATGGAATTGATTTGCCTTTTAGTGCCATAAGCAAAGTTTCAAAAAAAGGTGATTACTTATGGTAAACTGTAATTCATTCTCAGGAATTTCTACCATGTTATCGTAATGGTAAATTGGTATTGAGTATTGAAGTTTAATATCATCATTTTTGTTTGTTCATTTCATGTAAATAAACAATATCTGAATGTAGAGAACTATTATGTTTCCGAATGCCTGGTTTGTGAGAGAAAAATGCTTATACTTTAAAGAAATGATTGAGTGATCCGATTGAAGACTATGTTCAATTTATGTGGATTTAAAATGTTGTGTGTGATTAAAAATAGATCTAGTCTAGCCTGTTATATTGGATTTGTTCTACGCCAGGTAAATCTTTTTTTCGACTGATTATGTTGTCTTAAGGGATCTACAAGATTGTAACAATGTATTAATTCTAAGACTTTACTTGGAGCTTAAGGATAATTAACATGTGTGTAGTTAAAGTAATCTAATACAGAATCTATAACGAGGTAACAATCACCGCATAAGATAAAAGCTTCAAGTTTAAGTCTTACAATAGCTTCAAATATATCAGTACAAAAGGAGGGTGAGTCAGTATTTGGCACATTTGAAGAAGTAATGTAAAGCGTTGTTCGCTAACAGAAATGTCCAAAACACAAAAATTACCATGCGAGTCAGCAACATAAATATGTATTTTGTAATCATTTCTAGATATAAAATACCCGTTCCCCTAGAATAAGGTGAACCATAGCTTAAAAAAGCATTCCGATCCTCATTCTGAATAAAAGGTATTATACATGTCGGGGTGAAATGTGTGTCCTGCAGACAATATAAATTTGCGCGAAACTCTTTTAAGTAATTAAAAACATTTAGCCTATTTAATTTCCAATTTAATCCTCTACGGTTTAAAAACATAATGTTAAGATTGCTAGTCATTTGGTTGAAGTAAGTTAATGATGGAAAAGGCCCTATCCCATACCTTAAAAGGCTTTAAATTGTTATTACAAGAAAACACATTGATTCAACTGGAAAATAAACTCGCCCGAGTTTAACACAAGCGGGTTCGTCTCTAAAATAATAGTTATTAAAATAAAAGGCTACATGTTTTGCAACTTCAAAATTAATTGGACGCAGCATCTGAGCATGTGTTCAAGGCAGCCGCTTAGTATATCTGTCATTGTAAAATGTTGTATTCCTTGAGATTGATGACCATAATTGCTTTCATCTGTCATTATACCCAACGTTTCAACGTTCCAGAACCACGTGCGCTCTGTACTCTCGGACACATGCAAAACAATTTAGTCTCCGACTTATGTTATATATTGATCCAATGTTGTCATTTCTATAAAAAAAAATTACAAGTTTAGTTGTTTACACCAAATCAGCAGCACTTCTAACTGACAGAAAAAACAACAAAGCATAAGCCTCGGGCTATTTTCTAATTATGTAAAATTGCACTTTGCAGTCCTAAATATTTAGCAATATAGCAATTTCTGTTTGTCTGGCATATTATGGCAAAACTAGTATGTATGAATGTATTGTATTGATTACATTTGCTTAAGATTAAAGTTAAATATTGTTTAAACCAACCATATCGTCAACCGATGATGTGTGTTCAGTTCCTGGTTTCAGTGGTGTTTCCTAGTATTTGACCTTCTGTTACCTACATTGACGCATCGCCTTGACTTTATCCGCCGGATACATTGTTGGATTTTGTGATTCTATTAACTAGATAAGCTTTATGTTTTTATCCTTTTTACTCCATATGCTTACTCAAATCTATATTGTATCCATTTTATTCAATAGTCTAAATATGCTAAATATACTGCATTTTAAGCATATTTGCAAGAAAGCTAAAAAGGTTGTATGTTTAAACTGTTGTACTTTAAATGCTAAAACACGTAGTATGCCCTATATTGTTGGCCATTATACAAAATAACAAAAATAATCCGCATATAAAAAATACGCTGTAATTTCATTATTTTTACTATTCGAGCTTAATATGTTTTTTTATCATTTTGCATTATTAGGCATAACTACGCCATATAGGCTGTCATTGTTAATCATTTTCGCTTATTAAGCTAAATAGGCTAAATATGTTGCATAATACATTTTTACTCATCAAATTAATAAAATACTAATAAACAGACAAACACTTAACATGCTAAATATCCTGCCAAATATGCGTAAAATGCAGTTTGATTCATTCTATATATGCAAAAAAATTTACAAGCTATATATGCTAAATAGGATGAATAGGCTGCTTAATAGACCGCTAAATAGTCTGTTATATAGGCGTAATATGCCGTTAATTTTATTATATTTAGTAAACATGCTCATGTTATATAGGCTGCTTAATAGGCTAACAATGTTATTTATTATATCCTATTTAGTAAGCATGCTTAAAAGGCTAAATATTTTTAATTGGTTTATTTAAACCATGGACTCGTATGAGCATTTGCATGCCCATCCGCTACCAGCTAACTTCAGCATGCTAGATAGGTGACAGATATTAACTTTAGCAGCCTAACTCTTGTATCATCTTGGCTTACGGGGTATTATATTTGTAAAATCTCCAGTATAACAATTTCGATGTTTTTAATATTGCTGCATATTATGATAAAATAATTATGTATAATAAAGCCTGTGTACACAAGGAGTTTTCAAATAACAACATTCATACAAAGAAATCTTACGCAAATTCAGTAAATTATACTGTCATTTTAAACTATTTAAAACTGGAATAGCTATGTAAGCATCTTAACGACTACCAAGAAATTATCATCTCATGCGTAACCAAAGTCGCTGAAAGGCTTCGCAACATTTGGTACGCTAAACGACTATTTACACTGCCCCGACAGTATATAATCATAAGTGTCTAAACCTACTGACGATCTGGATCTTAATGTCAGCTGCGACACACAATATCCGATAGTTGTCGACTGGTAACGGTGCATTATTTACGTTTATAATTTATTATTATTGGTTCGTTAACAAGTATATATTGTAAGTGATTCTTTTAGTTTACCGCTATGTGCATTTAATGAATCAATCAAGTCTTATCATCTCGATATAAGACGCTGTGTTTATTAAATAAGTATTGACGAATTTGAAATAAACACAGCATTGTGTTTTAAAAACGCGTGGGCATACCAGTGTTTGACAACGCCGGATTTCACAATTGTTGCAATTATTGTTCACTTAAAGGGACCTTTGCTCATTTTGGTAAATTAAAAAAAATGAAGACACGTGTTTCAGATTGGCAATCTTTCGTTGTAGTTATGATATTGGCGAGCTAACATTAATACTGAACATTTACCATGCTCTAAAATATCCATTTTATGCATTTTTGACGATTTAAAAATCTAAAAATAATAAAGCGTGACAAACGCGAAACGATTGAATAATTTGGAGAATTTTCATGTTATCGTTATATTTTGTGATATTACAAGGATTGATTGTATTATGTATAAAAACAGCACTCAATGTATGATCACGGAATGCCGAGTGGTTAAAGTGCAATACGTTTACTCCAAGTGTCAGTGGTTAGAGCCCGGTTGCGTATTACTTTTTTTCTTTCACTAATTGTATTCTTGTTTTGTAGCTATATAATTCAATTGTTTACATTTATCAAACTAAAACGCATTTAATGACAAACTTCAATACATTGCCAAAATCTGTGAAACCGGCCCACAAACGAAAAAATGTTCTTCAAATTTTTTTTTATTTTATTTTTGGAATTTAATTATTAAAGTAATCTAGACTTGTAATAAATAAAATAACATATCAGAAATATACAGCAAGCGGTAGTTTTGAGAAACAATGTGCATTAAAGAAGTCGGATTTCCATTTGGGTACATTCGAAAATCGATGTTTTGAAGACGTTGTTGCACATTTTTACATTTACTTTGTTTCTCATGAGGTTCATTTTTTGTAGGGATATATTTTTAAAGCAAAATAAATAAAATAATCACTATATATTTTTCACTTATAGCCTTTGCTTTAAAGTCATATTTGAAATTTCAGTTTGATGGATGTGCCTGGTTAGACATTCCATCAACGGTGTGTGATGTGGTCATCTGAAGGTACGCCTGTTTATAAATCCCAATATATAGCTTCGATTGATAAAATATTTTTAATAAAAAGACTTCGCAAATAACACCAAATCTGTTTGAATTATACAATTTATTTTCTAACATGTATGTTTAGTTGTCCTTAAGGTATATAATCGAAGTATATAATCAAGCTTGTTTCTACTTTGTAATTATTTATTATAAAATATCAAAACAACACATTGATCAAATATTCAACCCCTTATCTTTATTCAAACGGGATCTTTTCTTTGTGTTTAAAAATTTTATGTACTTCTTTAAAGAGTTTTCTGTTAAGATTATTGTGTGTTTTTTCTTACTTTTGAATCCAATGTGTTGTTTATAGAATATTAATTTACACTCATTGATAAACAGACCTGATAATTAATTATAACATGATTTTAAAGCAATTTCTCGGATAAACGGTCATGTGTTATTTAACAATTTTGTACCGTTTTGTAAGAATTAATTAATTAAAATCACATAAAATATTAGAAATGATATATGCACTTTAGTAAAACTACGTGTTTATTATTGTCATCTGTTTTTATTAGGTTTAAATACTTCAACATTTCAACATGATATTAAAATGATGAAACCCGTTTGTTAAAAATAATATTCCAATGAGCTATCAGTTTCTATTGTTTTCATTAAAAGCGATCATTCGAAATACACTAGGCAGACCTGCACCAGATCTTCGATATAAGCTCTCACGCTTTTGAAATTTTTTGGGTCAAAACGTATACGTAAATCGATTCTTGACCATAAAGGCCGTTTTGTTGCGATGTTTGTTCGTTTTGTCTGCTTTTTATTCATTATATTTAAGAATAATCGCTCGAGCCCCCTTAATTGTTCGAGATACAAGTATGTGCTTTTTTTTAAAAAAGCTTCAGTTTATTCGTTTATTATTGGGTTATAGAAATAAACACATGTTTAGGGTTAACATTATGTTGTTACTCAATTGATTTTTTCTGCAGGATGATTAAAGTCCACCTAACACGTGATTAAAAAAGCTATCGGGTTAGCTAGTAAGTTGCCATGTAGCAACTCCTATTTTTTATTTGACCTTTCGGATTTAAAGGGACTTGTTCACAAGTTTTAAAAATGACAATTTTCAAAACATTGTTCTTAATTGAAAACAGGAATGTATTAGTTTTATTAAAACAAGCTTATCATAACTTAAGAATTGGAAACATGTTTAAATATATTTTCGTTTTAAGGGTGTCACGTTTAAACGTTGAAACGGTCGCGTTTCGTGTTTTGCTGAAAAACGTTTAACAAAACAGTAAACGTTTAAACGACAGTCAATATCAATATAATAAATATGACTTAGGGTCATGGTGGATGTAGACGTGTCTTTTGTCTATCTGCTGGATAAATCAGAATATGTGACTCAGTTCGCTTACTCTCAGGTCTAGAAAGGGATATGTGGAAATAATAGTGCTATACTAGTGTAACAGTGGACTTATTTGTGATGTGGACATTCTAATAAGAATATGTTTGTGGACATCCAATTCTCCTGCTTGTAAAAGGTACTGATACATATATATATATAGCTATATATAGCATAGATCTATCACACTGAACTAGATACTAGCCTGTTGACAATTAATAACCAGTACACTCTACCATTGCCATTTATCTGTACTCCCCGTAATCCTCGAGATCCTCGAAATCCACGCACCTTGACCGTAACGCATATCTATACTGGTCAAAATAAATAGCGCCGTCATGAACACTCATTCCACACCTATACCAAGGGAGGCGGCCGGACAAACGTGATTTATCTACTTCGAGCATTGATTTGGTCCCTGGCAACAAAAATATAAATTTCTGACTCTGACCTTATGGAAAATAGCGAACCCAATCAATTCCACCTCAGCGAGGCTGACATTGATGTCATTTCCAGGAAAATGCTTGACCTATTTAAAGCTGTCGTGAAAGCAATTGTAAACTCAGTTGTACAATCATTAATACCACAGATCATCAGTGGCATAAATGAGTCCTTAAATACCAAGATTACATCGCTTGAATGCGAGAACAAGGTCCTGAAAGATCAGATATCTGAGTTGCAAGTACAAGCAGATCGGGCGGAACAGTATAGCCGCCGTAACTGTCTTCGGGTCAGTGGGATCCCTGGAACTGAAAAGGAGGATACGGACGGCATAATGTTAAAGATGGTGAACGACATAGGCGAAAACCTTTCTATTGATGAGATTGATCGCACTCATCGCCTAGGACCTTACAAACAAGTGGGATCAAAACCAAGGGATATCATCATTAAATTCGTATCCTACAGGGCCCGGCAGAAGCTCTACAACGTGAGAACAAGTTCGGAAACAACTGACCCTTACAAGGAAGTCTATGTAAACGAGTCGCTCACGAGATTCCGCAGCGAGATGTTCTACGATGCTCGCAAGCTGGCTTCAGACAAACTCGTAGAGGGTGCGTGGACGCATCACGGGCAAGTGTTGTTTCGTGATCTTAAGCGGGTCATCCACCGAATAGACATACCCGAGCAGATCACTGAGCTCCGCGCCAAATCCAGATCGTATGCGTCTGTTGCAGATAGCAAGTAGACATTAACTGCTCCACCGTTTCTATGATGAACAGTATACACAATCATACCTTAAAAGCGTGTTTCACGAACCATTTATGACACATCGGCGATGGGTAGATCCTTTTCAAAACAGACTGTCGATTCATTTTCTCTTCTGCTTTTTTGTAATTAAGATGTTTTCGATATGAATCATGTTTATAGCAATCTCACTATATAATTTGCATCTGTTTTCTTTTTTCTCGTGTGATTTGTGTAAGCTCTTATCGAATTATGTCACTCAGAAATGTATTCTCTCGCATAATGACATGTACGACTGTCATTGCGATATTTCCTGATATAAACATGATACTACATTGATCATGACTCGCAGATAACCCCTATTGATTTTCAGGTCACTAGGTCAAAGGCCAAGGTCACGATGACCCGAAATAGTAAAATAGTTTCCGGATGATAACTCAAGAACGCTTAGGCCTAGGATCATGAAACTTCATAGGTACATTGATCATAACTCGTAGATGACCCCTATCGATTTTCAGGTCACTAGGTCAAAGATCAAGGTCACGATGACCCAAAATAGTAAATGTATTCTCTCGCATAATAACATGCACGACTGTCATTGCGCTATTTCCTGATATAAACATTTTGCAATTATACAAAGTAAACATATTAATTCGTACATAAGAAGAATTGTGTAAGCTGTTATTGAACTATATAATTCAGAAATGTATTCTCTCGATCAATAACATGCACAACTGTCATTAAGATGTCTCTGGCCACACACATAAATACAGATTTTATCGTTAAACACTTAATCTCGTCTAAATTGTAATGCTCAGCTACCTTTCACTTCCATCTGTTTGTATTCTTATAATGTACCCGTATGCAAGCTCATACGCACTTATTACACATCTAAAATCTTCGTAAGAAGTTATCCGTCTTTTTAGCATATACAGCACATGTGAATCGTATCATATGACCGACCTTCTCGCATAATGCCCTACCTATTTATCTACCTACTCATAATGCTTTGTTTTGTTTTTCTTTGCTTCCATTGTTTATTTTTCTGTTGTATTTCCTTGTAACTATCTACCCTTAAACCTTTTCTTTGTTATCTTTATTTGCATTGTTTACTGTTCTGTGTTATTTCATGATGAAGGATTTGTTGATGCCCATAGGACTGTAGCAATTCGTGCCAAAGAGCACTCACAGCTTGTATTGTGTAGTGATGTATACTAATATTATTCTATCAAGATACACTTCATTCGGATTGTTCTTTGCATCTTTAAATGTGCTAGTTCTAATGTCTATACATACAAATGAAGTTGCTCTAGAGTCGTCTCTACGAAACATCAAAGGCCAATCTCTAATTTTCCGGTGTATCCGATGGCCATATACACGCGCCATTGTTTGTAAACGTTACATTTCTAACTCACTGTTCGTAATTAGTTCTATTTTTGTCTTAATAAAGGACCTACTAATTGTTTTTAATGAAAATTCAATACTGCTCCAGCAGCTGGAGTTTCACTTCTTTATATTAATTACAGTCGTTTTAGTTACATGGATTAATGCTATCATGTTGCTTTCTGGGGATATCGAATTGAACTCAGGCCCTGTATCGATTAGCTCTCTTGATTCCAATATAACGGAGTACAATTCACTAAACTGCTTATTAGCAATGCCCAATAACCTTTCCTTCTTGCAATACAATGTTCAGAGTATACGGAACAAAATAGAAATTCTCACAGCATAACTCTCAAATTTCGATATATTATCATTGTCTGAGACGTGGCTTAACAACTCTATCGAAACTGATGAACACCTTATCCCTTCTTACCAATGTCCCGAACGCAAAGATCGAATACATGATAGCCATGGCGGGTTTATGCTTTATGTTAACGATTTTATTCATTATGAACGCAGAGTTGACCTCGAACCGATTACGTTAGAGTGCATTTGGATTGAGCTCCACTTGGTGAGTATGAATCGTGTTTTATTTGGAATATTTAATAGACCACCAAACGCAGATGCATTATAAACCAACTTAATTGACGACTCTATTGGTTTGGCAATCGAAACTGGTATAACTGACATCATTATAACCGGTGACTTAAATATGAATAATAGTCAACCAATACTAGTAAGAAAGCTTGACTCCTGGTGCCTAGAATACAATTTTGTTCAAGTTATCAATGAACCTACGCATTTTACGGAAAGATCTTCGTTAATTCTTGACCTATTGCTATTAACAAACCCCAACAGCTTGGTATTGTCAGGTGCTGGTGATCCCTTTCTTGATCAACAACAACGCTATCATTGTCCTATATATGGTCTTTTCAAATATAAAAAGCCAAATGCGACCGTATACGAGCGTCATATATGGAGCTATGAGGATGGTAACTACGATTTGCTTCGTGTAACGTTTTCTTCACTTAATTGGAATACAATTTCAAGTATGGATACTGACACATATTGTACTAATATCACCGACACTATTATTGTAATGCTTTGTAGTTTGTATCCCACACAGGGTAATACAAATCAAACCGCGTGATGCTCCATGGCTAAATACACATATACGTCGAATGATTAGAAAACGCAAACGGGCTTACCGCATTGCAAAAACTAAAAAAAGTAATGATCATTGGTCCAAGTTTCGAACAATTAGAAACCAGACAATATCTTTTATTCGCCAAGCGAAAAATCAGTACTACGACTGCCTAAGCGATAAACTTAAAGAAAATAATGGCACACCTAAGAACTGGTGGAAAATACTTAAGTCCTTTATCAATAAACCTAATAATAACATGAACTCTCCTATTATTAATCAATTGGACAACTCCACTGTTACTGATTGTTTTGAAAAGGCGAACATTTTAAATACATTCTTTCAAAGTCAATCAATTATAAACATTGATAACGTAGGTACACCAGAGCTCACTTATGTACCAATTACTAATTCTTTAGAAACTTTTATTATTTCATCTTCTGATGTCCATGACATCCTTAAGTCTCTTTCAGTTGACAAAGCATCAGGACCTGACGACATAAGTAATCATATTTTAAAGGAATGTCGAGCTGAATTGTCCACTCCTTTATGTTATTTTTTTACTTCTCACGTAACAAATGTATAATGCAAAGCTGTTGGAAAGAAGCTAATGTCACTGCAGTACTTAAAAAAATGTGATCCTAAAGAAGTGAGTAACTACCGACCAATTTCTCTACTTAACACGATGAAAAGTCTTTGAAAAAATATTTTTTAAACATGTGTACAATCATCTTGGTAGTAACAAAATTCTTACCCCATTTCAGTCCGGATTTCTGCCGGGGGACTCGACCACCAACCAACTCACTTATATATATTATACGTTTTGCAAAGCCCTTGACAATGGATTAGAGGTCAAAGCTGTCTTCTTCGACATAAGCAAAGTCTTTGATAAAGTCTGGCACCAGGGTCTCTTACTTAAACTCCATGCCATTGGTATCCGCGGTTAGCTGCTATCTTGGATTCAAAATTATCTTCATGGTAGACGACAAGGAGTAGTCATTCCAGGCGCCGTCTCTAACTGGGCTTTACTAGAGGCCGGGGTTCCCCAGGGCTCTATACTTGGGCCCCTCATATTCTTAATCTTCATAAAACGATATTGTAAATGATATCCAAAGTAGCATCTGCCTATTCGCCGACGACACATCCCTGTACATTATTATAGACGAGCCCAACCATTCAAATGCAATATTACAAAATGATATCAATAAAATTTCTAATTGGGCTTTAAAATGGCATGTTCTATTTAATCCATCTTAATCAGAAGCACTTACATTCTCCAGAAAGCAACAACCTAATCAATACAACTTCACAATGCTCGCTACACAAATACCTGATGTTAGTTCCCACAAGCATCTAGGAGTCTTCATGTCGAAGGATTGTAAGTGGCACATACATCTTAAATATATAACTGATAAAGCATGGGGTAGAATTAATATTATGCGCAAACTAAAATTTAAGCTTGACCGAAAATCTTTAGAAATCATTTATACGTCCTTTATTCGCCCACTTATCGAATATTCAGATGTTATCTGGGATAATTGAACACGAAGAAAAATATGAACTTGATAAAATTCAAAACGAAGCAGCGCGAATTGCCTGTGGAGCAACCAAATTAGTGTTCCTTAATGATTTGCAACAAGAAATTAACTGGAAACCGCTGCAAGATCGACGCGATTAACATAAACTCATATTATTTTACAAAATGCAAAACTCTCTAAGTCCTCAATACTTATCCGATCTGGGACCCCAACATGTAGGATCTATTGCGAGGTATAATCCTCGAAATGCAAATAATTTACGCACTTCCGAATGTAGATCAACCCTTTATCTTAATTCATTCGTTCCCGCAGTAATACGAAAATGGAACATATTACCAGACGACGTTAAAAATAGTGAATCGATAAACATCTTTAAATCCAAGTTAAACAGAACCTTAGTTAAAACTCCGGCGTATTTTTATGTAGGTAAACGCTATCTCCAACTAACTCACACGCGGTTAAGAACCAAATCAAGTGCGCTAAATGATCACCTTTTTGCGAAAAACATTATCTCGTCGCCTCTTTGCTCTTGTGGTGCTATTGAAACTACTAACCACTTTTTTTCTTATGTCCGAAATATAACCAACTTCGCACTGAACTTATTAACATCATAACCGGTATAACTAGTGATGTGGAACTCGATACACTTCTCTTTGGATGTTCGCACCTCGACGAAAAGGAAAATTCCAAAATATTTATATGTGTCCAACAATATATTAAAGAATCCAGGCGCTTTTCGTAACAATCCGATACTGACCAAGTCACAAATTGCTGCAACCTCATGTACAATCTCTTGCATAAACAGTCCTTCATCCCCTTATTTCTCTTTCAACACTTTATTTTTCAGATTTATCGCGTATAGCTCTTATTTCTGGCATATCCATTGCTTACTAGTCTTATAATACACCCATGTATTGCGTAACTATTACTGCAAAGAGAGAAACTATATAAGATTTCTTTCTTTCGTTTCAATCCTTTTCTTATACTGATTGTATTGTAAATTACTTGATGTACACTGTGTTTGCCAAAGGAAATAAATATGTTTAAAATAATATACTAAATATTGGGGTGCAAATAACGTAGCCGACTAGGCGTACGAAGTATATCGATGACAAACTGCGAAACCGGGTACTTGCGGTAGATCCGGACTACCGAATTCGGCGATAATTTATTTCTGATTGGTTAGCGGATGGCACAGACATTAACGGAAACTAACGGAAAATCTTCGCTACTTTCCGAAAATCTTACAACTTGGCAACGAAACAGTGCATATGCCGCCATCTTGAAATATTTTAAGAGATTGATTAGCCAAGTCAAACACTGCGGTAGCATGTTGAAAAGCAATATTTTAACCAAATTATATATTTATTACGTTTTTGTTAGTTAACTAGTTTTTCATTTTCTGCGGTCAAACGATATACGCATTGTATTTCATATGCAAAATACGTGCATTTGTTTCGGAGTGTCGTTTTCGGAAACAGTATTTTTCATTGATTTGACATTATTTTCAACGTTCTTTAAATTGTTTTCATAGAATGACGAATACACATGGGGTGATTCGGATGCTCTGTTTTATAATATTTTATGGTTTTAATATGACGTCATTTCGCGAATGGGATATGCACTGAATATTACTTCCGGAAATAAAATACTATTTTCGGTTTGGAAATGCGATGGTACTGATGCTTTTTAAACGGACAAAGGGATACCGATTAAACGGTAACGTTTCGTTTATTTCATTTCGTTTAAACGTTTAGAAAAATCTGTAAACGTGACACCCTTAGTTCGTTTATTAATTGTCATAAACCCAAATGGTAAAAATTATAAAGCGTTTATAACGCTTTTCATCGATAATTTGACAAATGCAACAACAGTGTATGGTTGACATAGTGTTTAAGTTAAATGTCATAACGTTAAGTCTGCGTTGTGTAGTGGTTGCGAGTTAGCTTTTGCTTGCAGAGATCCTGAAAGCAATCCCCGGGGCAGACACATTTGTATAGTACTTTTTTTCCTTGTAACTATTTAAACTTATTCAAAATATTACAGATTTGGTTGTAAATTAATTTATTAATATTTGTTTTTAGATAGGAAAATCTGTAATCAATGTCCTTTGAGCTGTACTTCATTATAAGTGTTATGGAAAACAATATGTGGGCTTATGACTAAAGCCCTAAATTCAATTCGAAATTTACTATTTTGACATCCTTAAAAAATTGCATTGTCATTCAAACGGTTATACAGGCTGCTTCGCTGATATTCAATGCCATTGTCATACGACATATCAATCATATTTAGCGTCCAAAATGGTAATGTTGTGTAAAAAAACGAACAGATAACTTTCGAAGTATCTAAAGTAGAAGTACCATGGTAAACTTCATTGAGGGAATCAATGTATCAATAGTAGACTATATAAGTTGAACATAAATGTCAGATCTACATTGCTTTTAAATCAAACAGTGTGTGTTGTGTTAGAAAATGTTTCAAGTTGAAAACATTATTATTCTTAATGTTATCATTATTTTTTTACATTGTTTGTATATTCCAAAAATGACACCAATGAAATGTAACAGTTGTTTCTGTTATTGCTCAAATATATGTGTTGCAGTTTTGTTTGTTCATTGAATCACGATACATGCCTATGATTAGTCATTGTCTGACTATTGCCACTTCGGAAATGAGCTATCACAAATATAAATATGTATTGCCTGAAAATTCTGTCATAACAACAGGCTGTCGTTGGCTTCTTGTGAGGTTGGGTGGGGGAGGGATCTGACCAAACCGCCGATTGGAACTCTGGTCTCCCTCTGATTCGCTCCTGGACTGGACAGCTCTGATTTTGCCTGATTTTGGCGCATTCTATATTTTTAAAATGAAAACAACAACAACTTCAACAATGTTTTATTCGCTCGTTCTCAGATTTTTTCTAAGATAATTCCAAATGACACAATTAACAAAAAATATGTAAAAAATAAAATACACCATCAATTGCTTAAATATAAATACAATTTCCAAAATCAAAATATTATGTAATGGTCTGCAATTGTTTTAATTGAGTTTTTGGTTGGGAAAATATTAACCGCTGTGTCCGTCCGTCCGAAATCAAAGTTAATGACATTTAGTTTGTGTGGGAAAGAAACGAATTGCGTTACTGTCCGTTGACTTTCAAAACTAACACGCGTACACTCTCAACTCGTTCTTCAATTATTTTTCAAGCTGTTTTCACAGGTTTATGAACTACATAACAAGCTTGAATGAGTTGTGTTCACGTTTTAGTACATTGTCTCAGGAAACCGTGATCTCAAATAGCTGAAATTGTTTATGCCACTTGCTGCTAAGATGAACATGCCCGTTCCGATGAAATAATTGTACAGGGATGTTTTATCCGTTGATTGAACATATGATGTATTATTATGAATTCTTCGTTTGCACGTAAAATCGAAAAATGATTTTTTAAATTTATGAATATCGTTAAACGGTCGAGTGCTCTTTAGTAAAAATAACATTTGTTTTCAGGAAATATTCGTTTACACTTTATGTATTAAGAACTAATTCTCAATATCCGATGTAACTCTAGTTGCAGTGACCTTGTAGGTATGCGCATATTGTCAAGTCGTTCCGTTCTTATAATTCAATAATGTATCATTGGATAATAATTGGGCCATGTTTGGTAAACTTTTCTTATCTGTGCGAATCCACTGGAGCACATGATCCCCATTGATTGAAACTTCCTATAGATAGTGCCCTTGCAGTGGACCTGAGCATGCTATCAGATCGTTTCACTCAATTTCTCATTTAAAAGCCCATACACACTTAAAATCAACGAATAGTTCGTACAATATTTCGAAAAATAAAAATTAACACATATAAAATCAATGTTCCATATAGCAATTTCCGAAAGTTCAACGCTAGATATTGTCTGGTAACAACATACATTTAACACAATACAAAAAGCTATTTTTTGTATTGTATGTGGGACGATATATTTAACACATGTTCCTCTACCATGTTTGTGTTTGTGTGTCGTAGATAAAGATATCGTTGCGGGAAATTAAAATGGAATGTATTGTGCCAAAAAAACGAGCATTTTGAATCTCATTACATCTACGTTTCCATACAATATTTGGCGGTCAAATTTTGGCTATTACTCAAAGGAACACTGATTTTTTATGGCTTAACTTTATTATTCGAAATATTTTGCAAAATATTCGTAGATTTTGAGTATCTATGTTACATTAATGAGTCATTCAACTTTTGTAATTATTTGAAAGTTTCATTGCTATTCATGATGTACGAAATCAAGAAGCCAACTTTTTTTCACAATTGTGCAAGTTTCCCTACCAAGAAGTCAAGCGCATATTACTAGTATCAGGTTTTTCGGTCCATTGTTTTAATGGTACTTGTTACTTTCAATACCTTAAAATTGTCTTATTTGGTATATAATTTAAATGAAAATACATTCTTCTATCAATGTTATTGGTCGTTATGCTTATAAATATTAGAACCATGGTGACGCTTTAAATCATGATGATCTGACCACAACTGATGTTTTTGAAGCAAACTCGTAAAATACGAATTACTCGTTACTCCATTGGTATTTGTTTGAACATCCATGTACCTCGGTAAAAGGTCAGGATAACACTTCAAAGTCAACGACTTTGACTTGAATTTATGTTCCTTTAAATTAGATTTATTATCTTTCTGTAGACGAAATAATGTGTTGAAAAACGATAACGTCTCTAATATCGCAACAAACTGAGCATTAATTATGAAAACCACCATCAATAGCTTGTATATGTTTACAAAGTCTTACATGTTATTACATTTCATATTACGTACCCACCACACATGCAACCGAAATCATATATTTACTTACAGGAAGTCAAGAGGCTGTGGATTCGAACGATCATGAGCAACAAACGCTTTTACAACATGAAGACATTCGTGACCAAACTAAAGTGAAAGTACAATCCGGGAATCGGATCGGTATGTATGCTTTCTATTTTTTTTTACCCGGGTCTATTTGCCGTCTTGAAGAGCCGCATAGACCTTTTCAAAAGCGAAAGCCACCACGCGCTCATATCGATAAGGATGTTAATTACCTCTGTACAAAACTTGGTAATCCATAGTTCAGCAAAAACAACGACTATCACTGTATTTGCCGCTCCGACTGTGATGTATCTACTCCATAAACGTCTAATCGCGTATTTTAATCGAATCGATTTGATCCATTTATTATTAATACACACAACAAATATTGAAGTGTAAGAAAATATTCGTAGAATAAATAAAACAAACAGGCGCAATAGCGTTAATATGCTCGTGTTTTATATGCTGTTTTTCAGTCACTGATTTGATTGTTATTTTCCATAACAATTTGAATACTGAAAAACATACATAATTTAGTCTGATAAAGATTCGTTGACGTTCGCCTTTTAATGATTATTAAGAATTAAGAATTTGGATTAGGGTACAAAACGTATCGTTTCAAATAAAAGTAACACCATTTAACCATTTCGTAAATTATCTTACTGTATAAACAAATTCGTTGTAGATGAATTTTTAGAGTGTTGAAAATTTAGTTATAGGATTCATGGAGTATTACACATTTGAGATATAAACGTAAAACGAACGATGTAATCAAAGTGCAGTTCTATGATATAGTTCGCCAAATTTTACCTTAAACAATTTGTTTTGATGCAAGTATAAAATTAACTTTACAATAAATATATCGGGTGTTGTACTAAAATTACGTACATGTCTTATAACAAAGTATGTCGCTTTCAAATACGGTGGTTAATTAAATATGAGGTCGTTAACATGTGAAACTGATCACAATAGAAACACGTTCAACAGTGTATGGCCGACATAGGGTTTAAGTTAAATGTAATAACTTTAAGTCTGCGTGGTGAAGTGGTTGCCAGTAAGATTTTGTTTCCAGAGATGCTGGAAGCAATCCCCCGGAAATTAACATGATTTTGTATAATACTTTTTTTCCTTTTAACTATTTAAACTTATTCAAAATATTAAAGGTTTGATTGTAAATTAATTGATTTTTTTAATACGGCAATCTGTAAACAGGGTCCTATGAGCTGTACTTTATTACACGAATGTCTACATTTGCTCAAAGTATTATGGGCAAAAACTATGTGGTCTTCTGAGTATAGCTCTAAATTCATTTCGAAATTTACTATATGGCATCCTTATAAAATTGCATTGTCATTTACATTGTTATACAGTCTGCTTCGCTGATATTTAAGGCCATTGCCATACGAAATATCAATAATATTTAGCGTCCAAAATGGTAATGTTGTGTAAAAAACCCCGATAACTTTCAAAGTATCTAAAGTAGAAGTGCCATGGTAAATTTCATTGAGGGAACCGATGTAACAATTGTAGACTATATACTTGAACTAAAATGTCAGATCTACATTGTTTTTAAATCAAACAGTGTGTGTTGTGTAAGAAAATGTTTCTAGTTACAAACAAAATAATTCGTAATGTAATTATTTTGTTTATATTGTTTGTAAATTCCAAAAATGACACCAAGGAAATGTTACAGTTGTTTCTGTTATTGCTGAAATAAATGTGTTGCATTTTTGTTTGTTCATTGAGTCAAGAAAAATGCTTTTGTTAAATCAATGTCTGACCATTGCAACATCGGTAATGAGTTCTCCCAAATGTAAATATGTATTGCCTGAAAATCATTTCATACCAACAGGCTGTCGTTTGCCTCTAGTGATGTTGGGTGGGGGAGAGATCTGACCAAACCGCCGATAGGAACTCTGGTATCCCTCTGATTCGCTCCGGGACTAGACAGCTATGATCTGGCCAGATTTGGACGCATTCTATGTTTTTAAATAAAAAAAGCAACTTCAGCAATGTTTTATTTGCAAGTTTTGAGACAATTCCAAATGACAAAATTAACACAAAACATACAGAAAATAAAATACACCAAAAATTGCTAAAACATAAATACAATTTCCAATAACAAAATATCATATTATGGTCTGCATTTCATAGGTTTCTTAGTCGGGCCAATAGTTACCGGTTTGTCCGTCCGTCCGAATTCAAAGTTGATGAAATTTAGTTTGTGTGTTAAGAAAACGAATTGCGTTATTGTCCTTTGACTTTAAAAACTAACACGCGTACAACTTCAACTCGTTCTTAAATTATTTTTCAAGCTGTTTTCGCACTTGAATGAGTAACATAACTTGAATGCTTTGTTCACGTTGTATAACATTGTCTCAGGAAACAGTGACCTCAAATAGCTGAAATAGTTTATGCAACTTGCTGCTTAGATGAATATGCGCATATTGTCTGGTCGTTCCGATAAAATAATTGTACAGGGAGTTATTGTCCGTTGATTGAACATGACGTTTTGTTATGAATTCTTCGTTTCCAGGGAAAATCGAAAGAACGATTTTGTTTTTAATTAATGAATATCGTTATACGGTCGAGTGCTCTTTATTAAAAATAACATTTTTTTTTCAGGAAAAATGATTTTTTATGGCCTAACTTTATTATACGAAATACTTTGCAAAATATTCATACATTTTGAGTATCTATGTTTTTTTGACATTCAACTTTTGTAATTATATGAAAGTTTCATCGCTGTTTATGATGTACGAAATCAAGAAGCCAACTTTTTTTTACAATTAAGCAAGTTTCCCTACCAAGAAGTCAAGCGCATATTATCAGGTTTTTCGGTCCATTTTTTTAATGGTACTTGGTACTTTCAGTACCTTAAAATTGTCTTATTTGGTATATAATTTAAATGAAAATACATTCTTCTATAAATGTTATTGGTCGTAATGCTATAAATATTAGAACAATAGTCACGCTTAAAATAATTTTGAACTGAGTACAACTGATGTTTTTGTATCAAAGCCGTAAAATACGAATTACTCATTACTCCATTGGTATTTGTTTCAACACCAATGTACCTCGGTAAAATGTCAGGGTGACACTTCAAAGTCAACGTCTTAAATTTTATTTTCCTTAAACTTTGATTTGTTATTTTCTGTAGACGAAAGAATGTGTTGCAAAACGATTACGTCTTAAATATCACAAACGCAATAAACTGAGCATTGATTAAGAAAACCACCATGAATAATTTGTATATGTTTACAAAGTCTTACAGATAATAACATTTCAGGTCACGTAGCCACCACAAATGCGACCGAAACATATCTTTACTTACAGAAATTCAAGAGGCTGAAGATTTGAACGATCCAGAATCCGAGAAAGAACCGCTTTTACAAGATGAAGACAATCGTAACCAAACTAATAACCAAGTACAATCCGGGAGTTCAAACGGTATGTATACTCTCTAGTTTTTTTACCCGGGCCTGTTTGCCGTCTCAAAGAGCCGCATAGCCCTTTTCAAAGCGAAATCCGCCACGCGCTCCTATCGATAAAGATCTTAATTTTCCTCTTTACAAAATGTGGTAATCCATAGTTAAGCAAAAACAGTGACTATCACTTAAATACACACACACTATTGCAGTGTAAGTAAATATGTGTGGAACTAATGAAACAAACGGGCGCATTCAAAAGCGTTAATATGTTCGTGTTTTATATGCTGTTTTTCAGTCACTTATATGATTGTTATTTTTCATAACAATATGAATACTGAAACGTGTACATAATTAAGTCTGATAAAAGTTCGTTGACCTTTGCCTTTTAATGAAAATAAGCATTTGGATTAGGGGTCAAAACTTATCGTTTCAAGTAAAGATAACATCATTTAAACATTTCGGGAATTATCTTACAGTATAAACAAATTCGTTGTAGATGAATTATTTTAAGAGTGTTGAGAATTTAGTTATTGGATTTTTTGGGTTTAACATATTTTGGGTTATAATTGTAAAACGAACGATGCTATCAAACTGCAGGTCTTATAATATATTTTGCCAAAATGTACCTAACGCCATTTGCTTTGATTCAATAAAATCATATGTTCAATAAATATATCAGTTTTTGTACTAAAATTAAGTACATGTCTTATAACAAAGAATGTCTCATTAAAATACTGTGGTAATAAGAAAGGGACCTTTTTCACTGATTTTGGCATGCATTTAAGTTTGTCATTAAATGCTTTATATTGATAAATGTAAACACTGGATATAAAAAGCTCCAGTAAAAAAAACAAGAATAAAATTAAAGAATAAAAAAGTAACCCTCAACTGGGCTCGAACCACAAACCGCTGGAGTAAAAGTCTAACGCTTAGACCACTCGGCCATCCGTGTTCATACACTGAGTGATGTATTTTACAGATACGTCAAATAAAAACACAAATTATTTAAGAAATATTATTTGAGAATGTGTTACCATTCATAAAGTATGAGATATGTTTTGAATGTTTTGCATAAGTCGTTAGTAATTCAGATTTAATTCAGATTTAAGTTTTAAAACTATTAATTTAAACTTGATAGCTCACAAGGCCAAACGCTTTTAGAATCAGTATTTGTCCTTGGTAATGCTATTATTTTTCAGATCACATACCGAATACAAATGCGACCGAAAAGATATCTTTGCTTACAGGAATTCAAGACGCGGTGGATTTGAACGACCCAGAATCCGGGCAACAAACGCTTATGCAAGATGAGGACATTCGTGACGAAACTAATTCCCAAGTACAATCAAGGAGTTCGAACGGTATGTATGCGTTCTCGTTTTTTACCCGGGTTTGTTTGCCGTCTTGATGAGCCGCATTGCCCTTTTCAAAAGCAAAAGCCGCAACGTGCCCCTATCAATAACGAACTTAATTGCCTCTTTACAAAACGTGGTAATCCATAGTTCAGCAAAAACAGCGACTATCACTGTCTTTGCCTCTACGAATGTGAAAAGTAAATATTTATGGAATGAATGAAACACACAATTGCATTGAAAAGCGGTAACATGTTCATGTTTTTACATGCTGATTTTTCAGTCACTGATTTAGTTGTAATTTTCCGCAACAATTTTAATACCTGAAACGTGTAAAGAATAAAGTCTGATAAAAATTCGTTGACATTTGCCTTTTTTATCAAATTAATCATTTTGATAAGTGGACAAAATGTATTGCTTCAAGTAAAAGTAACATCTTTTAAACATTTGTGAATTATCTTACTGTATAAACACATTTGTGGTAGATGAATTATTTTAAAAGTGTTAAGAATTTAGTTATTTGATTTATTGAGTATAACATATTTTGAAATATAAACGTAAAACGAACGATTTTATCGAATTGCAGCTCTGTGATATAGTTCGACAAAACTTATCTTAAACCATTTGCTTTGATGCAAGTTTAAAATTGACTTAACAATAAATATATCTGTTTTTGTACTTATATCAATAAATGTCTAATAACAAAGTATTTCTGATTAAAATACTGTGGTAATGGACATTTTCACAGGTTTTTGCATGTATTGAAGTCTGTCATTAAATGCTTTATATTGATCAATATAAAGATTGGATCCTTAAAAGCTCTAAAAAAAGAAACAAAATTTTAAAAGTAACACTCAACTGTGCTCTGTTAAGTCTAACGCTTAGACCACTCGGCCATTCGTTCTCAAACAATGAGTGATGTATTTCACATGTATACTTTATAGAAGCAATCCTCGTAGTGTCACAAAATATAACTAGAAATGGCGCGGCAGAGGCCGACGCGTATCCCCACGCCGCATGTTTGACCTAGGGGCGCCCCAGGGTTGGTAATGGGGCCATGCATAGTTGAGATTGACCGTATTGTCACAAGAGACGTTCAGTATCAATTAGAAGTGAATCAGTGTAGAAATGAAGACGTTATAGTAAAAGGCAATTTTGGGTGGGCGTGGTCTACGTGGGCGGGGCGCCCCAGGGTTGGTAATGGGGCCATGCATAGTTGAGATTGACTGTATTGTCATAAGAGAAGTTCAGTATCAATTAGAAGTGAATCGGTGTAGAAATGAAGAAATTATAGTAAAAGGCAATTTTGGGTGGGTGTGGCCTATGTGGGCGGAGCGCCCCAGGGTTGGTAATGGGGCCATGCATAGTTGAGATTGACCGTATTGTCATAAGAGATGTTCAGTATCAATTTGAAGTGAATCGGTGTAGAAATGAAGAAGTATTAGTAAAAGGCAATTTTGGGTGGGTGTGGTCTATGTGGGCGGGGCGCCCCAGGGTTGGTAATGGGGCCATGCATAGTTGAGATTTACCGTATTGTCATAAGAGAAGTTCAGTATCAATTTGAAGTGAATCGGTGTAGAAATGAAGAAATTATAGTAAAAGGCAATTTTGGGTGGGTGTGGTCTATGTGGGCGGGGCGCCCCAGGGTTGGTAATGGGGCCATGCATAGTTGAGATTGACTGTATTGTCATAAGAGAAGTTCGATATCAATTTGAAGTGAATCGGTGTAGAAATGAAAAAATTATAGTAAATGGAAATTTTTGGTGGGTGTGGCCTATGTGGGCGGGGCGCCCCAGGGTTGGGAATGGGGCCATGCATGGTTGAGATTGACCGTATTGTCATAAGAGAGGTCCAGTATCAATTTGAAGTGAATCGGTGTAGAAATAAAGAAGTAAATGTTAAATAACCTAAAAAAATGAGTGATAATTTCTGACGCGGCCCCACCCCAACTGCTATAACTTTTGACCCAGGGGTCAGATCAAAATTCCAAATAGTGCAGGGTCGCACATATGCTCATAGCTACCATGTGTGTAAGTTTCAAGGTTCTAGTGCTTTTAGTGTAGGAGGAGATAGTGGCCAGGACGGACGGACGGACGGACGGACGGCGGAGATAACCACAATATCCCCACCTTTTTTTCAAAAAGCGTGGGGATAACAACAACAATCGAACTCTGCAAATTATTCAATCGTTTCGCGATGCAACTCTTTATCATTTTCAGGTTTTTAATCTTCGATAGATGCATATCATGGATGTTTAAAAGCATGTTCAGTAAAACTGTTTCCTCACAAATATCCGTACAGCAACAAAAAGTTGTTAATTTGAACACTTTTTTTGTTATTTTGTCAATTTATCAAAACGTGAAAAGGTCCCTTAAAGTCTGAGGACTCGAGCGATTGAGAATCCGAGTCCTCGGTTTCAGACAATGGTAAATAACGTAATAAACACATATAATCTAAGATTGTTAAAGATATGTATGTTGGTCGTATTCAAGTCTAGTTACAGCAGATGAAAGTTATACCTTTTTGTGTCAGTCCATCTTATACGTTCAGAACAATTTTATACGCAGCCCCACGACACCTTTAAAGACAGAACTCGTGCATACGATCGAGGTGACTGTCGATTTAGCAAGTTGTAAGCTTAATCGCGAGTCCATATTTCAGCCTTATCGGCAAACCTAGTTATTACAGACACGTTTAGTAGATACACACGCTATTTAAAAATATGATTCGAGTATTTTTTACTATTCATCCAGTATGAGATTATGTTTTGCATGTTTTGCAAAATAGCATACCAGGTCGTTAATAATGCATATTTAAGTTTAAAATATATTGATTTAAACTCGATAGCTAACAAGGCCAAAAGCTTTTGGAATCAGTATTTGTCCTGGGTAATGCAATTACATTTCAGGTCATATACCCACCACATATGCGACCGAAATCATATCTTTACTTACAGAAATTCAAGAGGCTGTGGATTCGAACGATCCACAATCCGGACTGCAACCGATTAAACAAGATGAAGACCTTCGTGACCAAACTAATGACCAAATACAATCCGGGAGTTCGAACGGTATGTATGCGTTCTCGTTTATTTTATCCGGGTCTGTTTGCCGTCTTGAAGAGCCGTATTGCTCTTTTCAAAAGCGAAAGCCGCCACACGCTCCTATCATTAACGATCTTAATTGCCTCTGTACAAAACGTGGTAATCCATAGTTCAGCAAAATCAGCGACAGGCTCATGTAAAGCAGTTAATATGTTCGTGTTCTTATGGGCTTGTTTTCATTACCTGATTTGATTTTGATTTTAATAAATGGTTTGAAAACCGAAATGTGTGCATATATAAGACCAATACAGATTTGCTGACCTTTGCCTTATATTGAATTAAGCATTTGGATTGGGGGAAGGAACTCATGTTATAAAGTAGAAATAAAATCATTTAAAAATTTCGTAAATTATCTTACTGTATGAACAAATTTGTTGTAGATTATTTTGTAGAATTATTTTCTATAATTAATTAAAAGATATTGATAATTTAGTTATTGGATTTATTGAGTATTACATTTGTTGGTGGTACATCAAAACAATCCGTTTTATTCAGGTTGCTGACTTCTTAATTGAGTATGTTAATTTTACATTTAGATATTTACATCTTGTTTTTATAGAATGTGTTTATGTCCTAAATAGATTTCGGCACAAGGTCTTTACTTAAAAAGGAAATACAAAAAGAAACCTTAGCTATCAAAGATACATCATGGAATGATGTTATTGTCTCACGTCTGTTAATTCATTTATCGAGCATTGGTGTCACCTCCTTTCCTTCGCGCCAACTCCTTGGAATTGGCGCCATCTCTTTTGGAAAAAATCAAAATCACTATTATATTATGCAAACAAAGCCATTTTTGTGACTTTAGATCACACAATTGCATACATTTTGTTGCAAGCATTCTTTTAATGTTGTTAGCGATTAAATTGGGTTGAAAGTTGCTCGTCAAACATGTAATATACATCGCGTTGCGTTTCAACATTCCATCATGCCACAACTTATAAAGGTCCTCACGTTTCAAAATGGGTTATGATTGCTAGTATTTGTACATTTGTAGGCGAGTTAACCTTCGCCAAATCGTACTAAATTACCCGATTTTTAAAATAATGCGAACTATGTTAAAAGACATACACAACCTACAATAAGTCAGTGCTACGTCTCCAGCAGTCTTTCATTTTTCCCGTCAGTATGTTGTTTATAGTGGTTATAAACTGGTTACCATTAGGAAACTGGATACAGGAGACATGATGCTGGATGCAAGTTAGTAATGTCCAGTGGTTCTATAGTGGTTTCCGGCAGGAAGTAGTTTTGCAGTAACTAGTGTTTATAGATTTGTTAACGGAAGTCCATGGAAGTATAAAACTTAATACTAAATGCAAGTAAGTAATACATTGGAACACATGGAACAGTTAGTGAGTAATCTATAATGGCCAGGGTTCTTATAGACAGGACGTCAGTATTTAGTCTCTGGTTGTGTTAGATTAGTTACCGTCTTAAATGTTAACAATGTATACTATGGAACATGTTTAAACAAACACATGCATTACATGGAGTGTTTTCAGACAAGGCTGAATATAAGGCGGATATGGAGGAAAATGAGCCTCAATGCGAGCTTCAGGACGATGCTACGTCGGAAAATGTATGCAAATTCCTGAATTTCAATAATGATGACTGATGCATAAACACTTTTGTTTGAAATTGCAAATGCTATAAATTGATTATCAATAAACTTTACGATATTCAGATAAAGCCTGATAGTTGTTGTTAACTCGCTTGAGCACAGTGTAAAAATGGTGAGCAGTCTGTTCGTGCTTGCGGACGTCATTCCGTTCATTCTTTTTGTCTTTTAAGGGCAATTTTTGTATTAAACGGCTCAGGCATTTTCGGATTTATTATTTCCCGGAAAGTATAACTGGTCTTCTAATTTGAAAATTGTTTGAGCCGTTCCGTCCCACTGACTCGAAGCAACTAGAGCTGACAAATAAAATAAAAACTCCACAATTTATTTTGTTGAAGCAAGGCAAACAGATGTTATATTTTTATGTACAATTTTCCACTTCTAACTGTTCGAAACATGTCATTGTCTTTAAATTAGACCCCTCCGTGACTGTTTAATTGTTGTTGATTGCAGTAGATAAAATAAATTTAGAAACACTTCTCTCGAAAACCATAAGAGTTTTAAAATAAATGTTTTTCTCTTACATTTAAAAAAAATCATCTTCCTCGGGTCTATGCTGGCCGTAACACTTATACGCAAAACAAACATCAGACAATTGCTCTTCATATTTGTTTATTGCTGTTCACGACACATTGAATTAATGTGTAAATTTCAATAATATGCCTGAAAAAAAGTTCGGGGCATTTAGAATTGTACAGCTCCGTCCGTCCGTTCCCAACCAAACTATGCTTTTATTGTCAGAACATTACGACCCCTTCATGTTTTCATAAAAACAGTGAATTCGTAAATTGTTTTTATTGCTTATGTTTTTGAGTATCGTACTCATTGACATTCACAATGAGACTACATTTCAGGGGAAGCCCTCATCGAAACATCCTGTCAAAAACGTGTCATTCATTACGCCAATGCAAGAAACCGAGGATGCGAATGAAAGTGAATCCGACCAACAAGTCGTAAATACTGGTAAACAAATCAATTTACAAGTATCATGTAAGGAGTTTAAATATATGAATGATAAATGTCTTAACCATGTACTTGAAGTCTTGTTGAAAAAATACGTATTTACTTACCATGCCATCTGATATGTTCAGAACACTTTAACACACAATTCGGCGATGACTTAGTAGACATGTTTACGGTAAAAGAGATTGAGGTAACTGACGATGTTTCTAGTTCCAACCTTAATAGAGAGTCCGTAGTTGTCGTATCGGTCGACGTGTCACTTATAAAAGAGTCCAGTTGAAATGCAAAATAAACGTTAACAGAACTATGAATTTGGTTCATACATTGTAGATGTTATACATATTGAGATCGGTTTTCCATTTACATAATCAATAGCCAAGAAGTAAAGTGTTTAACTCATTGTTTTATTCCGATTTCATCCAACGCCCTAGGATTATAGAGTTACTATCGAGCATGTTTTCTCCGTAGAACGAGTACTTTGTGTCACAAGAGAAGATGTTTTGAACGCTCTTAGAGTAGAAATGAAAAATGGGACCTCCTGATCAACACTATGTTGCAGAGGTCCAGATAAGATGCGTATTTGCGTAAAATACACATGAACAAAAAAGAAAATACGCATGGCTTAAAATTTTGTTGAGTAAAAAAACTCCTGGCTAAATTCGGATTACGTATCGTGTGCAATTTCAATGCGTATTAGCCGTTTATACATGAATATAAGTTTATGTTATCATGACTGGTTCCCGTCATTGTGTCCACACCAGTAAAAACGTAGTGACATCACCATTTATGTACAGAATGTGGTTCCCGACCTAATTTACTCCTCCGTCAGAACGGTATCATTTCATTTTGGCCCACGATAAAGGCTGATGTTGACACAACGGACTCTCCGCTGCATTGTTGAAAATCGATATACGCTAATGGTGAAAACATTTGACATCACATTCGAAAAAAAAACCAAATCGCCAAACTTCAAGCATATAAGTTTTGCTATCAGTTCATCTCTTGTGTGGCACTATGAAAAAACCTTTTTCCTTCAAGCACTTTTTAAATGGCAGCCGTAATACACATACCTAATAAACAAGTTTTACGGATACCACCCGCTTACCATTCAGATAATGTGACTAAGCACATGTTTAAACTGTTAGATATATTAAAATCCGGTTTGCAATCAATGAATCCACTAGAATCATTATGTAATGCGAAAACTTTCTGCTTGCTTGTTTTTCATATGACCGTCACGATCTGTGCCGCCCTGACCGGCAGTCCCTGTCCCGAAAGCGCTTTTCTTTTTGTGACATGTTCAGCAGCGTCTGCATGTTTTGTGTTTTATTGTCATGTAAATAAAACAAAAATTAATGGCGAGCCAGTTATAAATGGTCGATCTCTATTAAGTCGACATCGTCATTAGTAACACCAGAAAAAATTGTACGCCCTATTATTGACAGTATATTAAATAAAACAAAAGTTATTGCATTATTGTGTACAAAACTGCTTGTAATAGCAAGTTAACACTACAAGTACAATTTATTATTAATTCAGGTCCTTTGAACATAAATACTCCTTAAAATTCTCGGATTATGATTTTTACTCATCAATTAAAAAATTCATGAGTGAAATACCCCTCGGCTTAAAAAATTATCTGGAGCTCTGCTATGTTGTATATATTTTGGGTCGCAAAATGGATTATTTTCGTTACATTCAGCTGACATAATTACAGACTGAAGTGCTGTTCACATAAATATCTAACCCTTCTGTTTCGACATCATGTAAATTGTATAGACAAATATATTAAAATAAAAATATTTATTCTTATTTTAGAACAAACATATGTACTACCAAAAACTCCAACCGAATATGCAAAGTCGACCACAGTAGATAATTGCTTGTCGGGATCGTTTAATGGAAACAAAAGACCTTGGTACAAGCTAGAAACGGAGCACGATGTGAAATCTTTACTTGAAAGGTTATGTGTTAAAAAAACAGGTTTATTAATGTCATATAGGGAGTGCATATCCAAAAAGTACAATTTGGAAGATGTGAATGATCTAAGAAAAGCGGTGGTAAAGATAATAAGACGTGTTGGTGCATTGGTCCTTACAACTGAGGAAGATTCTAGTCTTTTGCAGTCCGTAATTGAGACTCTGTACATAGAGTCAGATTATGAGCCTGTTGTAATCGGCATCTTTCCATGGAAAAAGAAGGAGGACATTGACAAGCAATGCAATGTTAATCGAAGCAGTGACGTAATAGCGTTCCGTTATATATCTCACTTTATTTTCTGTGACGATTCCTTTGATTGTTGGATAATGCTAATTAAGCTAGCGGAAGAATTAAAATGCCGGTACAAAGCTCCTGTTGTTGAAATTTATTTGGGATATAACAACTATGATGAGATACAAAAAGCAATCATTGTGTCGAACGAATACAATAATCCTGGCGTGCAGTTTCACTTAAGGTTGGATACGAATAGATATAAGAGTTTGATAAGTGCCGATCGAAGGGTATGGATACCTTCGTATGGTTTTCATTTACAAGATGTAATTAGAGCAATTTTCATGGCGCCGAAGAATAAAGATATTGACTTTCTGAAACTAGCGCTTGTTTTAAATGCAGATGGAGGTATTGTCTCAACTGAGATAGACCAGAGTCAAAATTGGAAGAATGACGAAATTCCAAAATACAAAGAAACCCTATTGTCTACTGTAATAATGTTAGATCATGGTGACGCCTCTATAGGACTTTTAAGTTGTTTAGAAGAAAATCAAGAAAAGGAGACCATCGAATGGGGATCTTTGGAATGCGGTGAAATGAAATATAAAACTATTGATTCTGTCAAACAATACCTACATTCTCATATTGGAATTGAAATGAAGGTACCCAGTGGGAAGACGAATCCGGACGAATGCGTATATCTTTGGCTATTTCTTTGGGCAGTATTTAATGGAAAGTTCGATGTTGCAGACACAATTATGTCGTCTAAGATCGTATCCCAGTTATCAACGGCATTACTGGCATGTCGATGCATTGATTTAGTTAAACGGCAAATTTACGACAGAAATCTGCGACATATCTATGATGATTATCAAACACAATTAACGCATACATATGACACAATCTTGAATGAAGGCTACAACGTTAAGGCAAAATATATGCAATTTATGCTTCTCCGACCAAGAGAAGAATTAGGTGGTTCGTCAACAATGGCTATTGGAAAAACAAATGAGAACTTTATTGAACACCCAGCTTGTCAGTATACCGCAAATCAAATTTGGATGGGCGACATCGAAATTGAGCGAAACCCAAATTGGAAAATTGGAATATGCCTGTTTTTCCCAATGTTGTCAAACCTTCTGTTGGAGTTTAAAAAATCCGATGGTAAAGAGGATAGCGTATGCATTGCATCCAATCTGCGCTCTTTTTTCAACTGTCCGAAAGTCAAGTTCCTGTATCATACATGTTCTTTTGTCATATTCTTGGTTTTATTTGCACTTAACGTACTGTTCAATCCTTTTGGCTATCAAGCGCACGGCGAATACCTGTTGATGTCATGGGTGGTATGTTATCTCACGGATGCAATAAGACTGTTCATGGAAGAAAAACAATATTTTAGTGATCCATGGACGTTGATGAATAGTGTTGCCACAATTTTGTTCGTATGCGGAACATGCATACGAGCAACGTGCTGCGAAGATGAAGGAAGAATTATGTTATCAATATCATTCATGATGTTTTCTCTTAGGCTTTTGCATATGTTGTCGCCACTATATGAAATTGGACCTTTATTGGTGATGATAGGACGAATGTTTGCAGACTTGGCGAAGTTTCTCATCATACTCGCGATTGTATACTTCTCATTTGCGATAACAATTCAATCAATTCTCTACACATCTTCACCATTTGACTGGAATACGTTTTCAAGTGTTGCGAAACGCCACTATTGGAATATGTTTGGCGAATTTTCAACTACATTAGACGAACTGGGAGGTAAACATAAATAACAATATGAAAATCACAGTGTTAAATACGCATATGTATGTTATTTATGAACAAAAAACGTCAAGCACGTATAATTAATAGTCATTTAAAGATAATCTCTGATGTTTTACATAAACAGCATGTATAAATATTTAAATTCAAATCGTTCTTTTACTAATTTAAATATAATTTAGTTTACACGTCTTCATATATGAGAACAATGAATAATTGTGTAATTTTAAATTTATTACATATGTTTTAGCATACTACTCAAATGGTTACACCAATTACGAAATAATTTATGTCAACTAAGCGAATATTTGTTCGGGAAATAAATTTTAATTCCGGTACTGTACTAATTTTTGTTTTGACATACAAACGCTAAGCGGTTTCCTAAATCAAACAGAAGCAAACAACGCAAGTAACGAATAAGGCCTATACTATATTGATTTCGAAGTTTAAATATATTGACAGACAATTATATATGTATACTAATAATTCTTATAGAAAAATTTGAATTTCAGGGGAAATCGAATGTATTCCTGATGACGGCGTTCGAAGCAATATAACATTACCAAGATGTCCGACGTTGATAAGGACTTATATTGCACCGGTTTTGTTGGCATTGTTCATGCTTATTGTGCAGATATTACTTTTGAATCTTTTGATTGCAATGTTCAACTACTCTTTTACTAAGATTCAAAATGACGCCAACAGACACTGGTGCTTTTTGCGATTCAAACTTATTGACGCGTATTCCTGTTCATCAAGTATCCCACCACCATTTTCGTTCCCGTGGAACATTTACAAGATATTGGCGTGTGTACGTGGCCGTAAATCAATCTCGATGTCTAAGAAGCTGACAGGAAAACAGAACGATAAGTTTAAAATGTGGGAAGCAAAAATAACACGTGATGCAAAACTCAAATCACGTGCCCAACACGAACAAGTTGAAAACATAAATACCCTTAGATTAAATGTGGAAGCACGTAGAAGAACGGAAAAAAATCGCGCTTGTATTTAGTTGAAAAGTCATTAGACATCAAAATAGTAGGTTCGACGATGACGGCATTATATCATTAGTCAAAGTGTGTTAGATGTTATTTTTTTCGCACAAATGCGGAATATATTTTTCAAGTATCTATATAAATGTTCCAATCTCATAGTACCTACTTACGCCAACCATATTTTAGAAGATATATCTCGTTTGATGTGTACTGTTTTGTTGACGGTCGGTCTGAACAAAAGCGTATTGAAAATACTTTGGATTTATTTTAATATACACGTTTAGCTTTAAAATTATGAAGTTTGCGCATAACGTATTCATAAGATTCCCCAGAACAGATCGATTTGTCTTATTTAAGGTATATACTGAAAGTAATATGTTATAACTATGTTATTTAAGAAATTTAATGTCATGATAATTTATGTTTATTTTTTTATATTTAATTTTGATAAAAATTCAGGTTATAATATCAGATTACTAAATGTTAAACACTAGCGACATCGAAATCATTGAATATATTTTATACTTTCACGAAATCTCTTAGTTTCTCTTCAATTGTGATCAACTGTGCACAATTTTTTTTTCTCACCATATATCAATGTCTGTCATCAATAATTGTTTATTTGTAGACCTTAAATATAAATATCACATATATTCTATGAATTATTTTTTTATAACTGTTTTTTATCTGTATGTTTATTTAAGTACCGGTTAATGTATCATGTATCATTCCGTAGCTTCCAGTATAATGTTCATTGCATTATAAATGCTATTCTAATGTGTGATATTTTAATTCAGCGGGGCACATAAATGAGTTACCTATGACATAGTTTGCTGATTTCGTGATTTCCATCTACATGTATTACTCTTCACACAAAAGTCATTGCAAGTATTGACTGTACAAATGAATCATTTAAAACATATGTGTCAATTTTATTATCAGCTTATCGTTTATATTATATGTTTTATCACCCATTACACATTTTCGGGAGAGTATTTGTTACAATTAGTGAAACATGACGAAAAGTAAGTATACTATTTTTAAGTTGTTCGAAAGACTAGTGGCATCATTATTACCACAAATATTAAACCAATCAATCCAAATAAACATATTTTCTCGTTACATAAGATCGTATATATACATATTTTTTTTCTATTTTTAATGTTTTTCGTTTACTCGCAGACATAAGACACACAATAGTTTTCGAATCAGTTTATGTTAATGGGCACCTTATATGTTTTTATCATTTGTTTTTTTTTTGCTTGTTTTTCTTACCAATTATGTGTATGTATATGCTTAACATGTTTCAGTATGTTGAATGTTTAATAAATAAAATATTGCTATGTTAAATTTTATGCATGCCGAGTCAGACTACCGTCTACAATATTCATAGATGTCATTTTTAACTGACGCTTTGTTTCGTGCATTTTCTGCAAACTATTGTTTGTTGTTGACATATAATTAAGTACCTTTTTTAATAACGATTACATGAAATTAAATTTTTTTAACGAAGGGAGTATATTTTGCATTTGTAATAAGATCCACTTTGCACTTTAAATCACGACCTACATACCAAGGTATGTCATTTATTCGTAGTCATGTGTTAATTGTACACACACATGATTAATACTATTAATATGTCTAATATTATTGAACATTTATAGTTTTCCGATTATTATTTTATCCATTTGAGCATAGTTCCCGAGTGCATTCACATATTAAATGTATATCTTGTTTTAATAAATGTCTAATAATATTCGTATTCTTATAAATATAAATAGGATCAGCTTACCATTAGCTCCATTTATAAATGTTTTTAAAGACATACGATTTTATACTTTGTCCTATTTTGAGAAGAATATTGCCAAAATAAGTTATAATGACAATGAAGTAATAAACATCTTAATCATTGGTTTCAAAGTTTAACGGAATCGCCATCGCCACAAATATTGAACAATATATAAAGGTACATATAATCTGCTCATGAAATTTTCAAAACCAACATATGAACCAACTTTTGACATTTATCCGTTAATACATCGATTATCAGCAAAATAGTTGTCTTTTTGAATGATGTTATTGACATTTATAATTGTATTTTTTTCATACACGTATATATGTTGTATTTTGGTAAACTCACTTTTGGTTTTCTGGAGTATACTGGGCATATATTCGCTATGAATTGTTAATATGTTGTAAATATGTTGCAGAATGTATAATACATAATCTTTATATTAGCTCACTATTAACATCATTGATATATACATTTGTTTCAAATATTATATTAAGAAAGTCGTAATTATGAGATACAAAGAAGTAAAAACCGACGGACTTGATACCATACATAAAACACAAACGAAATTTACATTTTTGTATATAATTTGGATCCACCATGCATCATGATATATCTTCTAATTTCTATGCATAAGTGTATTCAAAAATGTCTATTTCTTTAACCTATGGTTGTTTTGAACAACAATTTTACGAAAACATTTTGAAGGCGATTTAAACATAAGTACATGTGTACATGGTATTGTCAAAATGTAAAAAAAAATAAATAGAATATTTGAACAAAAACAAAAAACAGCCCCTGCCATGTTATTATAACTGTTATCGGCGTTACTAATTTTTAAGTCTTGTCATTTTCTACATTTCATTTCATCGACTTTTTAAATGACTAACTAATAATTTGAAATTAATATAAATAATATCGCAATCCCTAGTTCTTCCCAAATACATAAATCATATATCTGCTTTTATTATATAGCGCGTGTATGCTTTAAAACATTGCAATGTACTTTTGGACTATTAATGAAAATGATGTTATATTTAACAAATTGTGTAATCTAACATTTTTCAACATTGATAGATGTACATGTTCTTAATTTCGGAATGACAAACAATTGTATACATGTCAATAATAATACATTGCATTATATATAACTATGAAGTACCTTTTGTCGCCGACGATTAATGAATCCCAAATGTAAGCTAGTTAACTGTATGTGCGGTAACGAGTTTTGTGACGAATAAAGGTCATTGCAATCCAGATACGTGTTGTTTTTCACTAGCCACACATCGGACACGGACCATAAGTGACGTAATTTTGTCCATCTTCGTACCTGAATTGACCAAATAACAAAATATGATAAACTTATTGCAACCTTGCTAAACAGAGAAAACATTGTCTTTTCAGCAATTTCCTTTTGCTTATTTTCGGAATGAAGACATAAGACAGTAACATGCAAACATTGTGGGATAAATAGACTTATAAGGAAAGGTGTACTAAAGATAATTAAGCGAATACGTAGGAGACGTGACCATGACGTGAATTAATTATCCGTATTCAACACTTGCACAAGTTCCTGTATATTGCACATCTTCGATAAACATAGTTTTGCTTTCTTTAGATACCCCCCGCCCCTCCAAATAAAAAAGAGTTTCCTTTAAGAGACTAATTCGCAGATTGCCAATCGACATTTTTCAAGTAATTGTAACGTATTCGAAATATGTATCGTACATATTTGAGCGTTACAGCAATACAGACATGAATAAAAATATATCTGAATATGTAAAAGTTCGCGAAAACTCATCATCGGAATTCGATAAACCAACCGTAAATTTGTACCCGTTTTTAACGATTGACTATTTTGGAATCTCTTTAAATGCTTCAATTTGGCAAATTATGTGATTAAAGGCGAACTTAAATAAAGCAGTATGCATGAATAAAAGTTCGAGAAAACTCATCATCGGAATTCGATAAACCAACCGTATATTTGTACCCGTTTTAACGATTGAGTTAGATAAACAATTAAATATCTTGGAATCTCTTCAAATGCTTTAATTTGACAAATTATGCTATTAAAGGCGAACTTAAAAAAGCAATATGCAATCACGTTCCTTTAATTTTTGTGAAAAGCAAATACAACAACAATGGACCAAGCAAGTGTGATACAAATTAACACCAAATGTCCAGTATTTTTTTTTATCTCGCTATCTTATTTCAATTAGGCTGGTTTAAATAAAATACACGAAACTACCTTAACAAGCATTTGGTTTTGAAGTTAATTTAAAAAGATGCCAACTTTGTTTTAAATCTACTACAAAAGGAAAAAGAGGATCGGTTACATGACTTCTCTGACCTTAAAAATGTAGGTCCGTTCTAAGGTGGTTTGACGGCAATGTATTCTTCGTTAACCATAAAAAAGCCTACATGTACAAAAGAACCTTATATAAAAGTTCATAAGTGTTTATACCTGTACTGTAAATAATCCAATCATATACCGCGACGTTTTGTTTCAACAGTAATACATGCATAATCTTAATATGCACACTTAAAACGACATTAAGCATATCTGTTATTACTCTGTGATGTTACCACGTAATTTCAATAGATAAGACAAAACGGCATTTAAATAGTATCATATACGTGTAAGTGACATCTGCTTTGAAGATACATACTGATAAATCTATGTTCAAGTATGTTTTATTACAAAAACTACATTGACTTTATTGTGTTATGAATACATGCATATCGATGCTGATTACTCAATAAATTAAGATGGGAACAAACTAATGCAATAATAACACAATACTATTCGACAGGAAATATAATTATTCATCAATCTACACTCGTGACTTGTGTATAATTTGCAAACAGTTTAATCACGATAGACAATCGAAAAGTATTACATACGTACCAAGGCGGCTTGTCATTAATACAAATCGAATGTGCAGATTGCTACATATTTAATTATATAAATTAACAATAAGTAATTCAAAAGGTAATTACTATTTTAGAAATCTTCATCAGTAGTGAAAAAACTGACTAAATAAACGTAAAAGGAAGGTTTCTCAGCTATTCTGCCAATCAGCGACTCTATGTGGGATGCATATCAATCTTGTGATATCAGGAAAACAGTGTCCTGACCAAAGGTCGTGTTATTATGGATTGTTTGACTGAATGATTTTTGATTAAGATCATTGTGAGTACCAGCCTTTTAACATGAACGCAACATGTAGCTTATTTAAAAGGTTATATACGTGTCTTCATGAAAATCCTCATAATGTTTTCTCTTAAAATTAATGCGTCATTTTAAAGCGATTCTAATCGGTGCGTTATGTCAAACAAGTTAAGAAATTGCTGTTTGAAAGTGAATGCTATTAGAAGGATTTTGAAATCAAAGGGCAGTAATTATCGTCATCTGATAAGCACCATTGCATGAATGGTCACCCCTGAATTCGTATTAGCGTACTGTCAACCCGTGTTAATAACCGCGATAAATACATTTATACATAACTAAACTAATGCATTTTTAATAGATTATATTTTACGAATAACTTTAACCTGTAACAGATATGTAATTTTTTCAGTTTTATTAAAGCAAATTGCTTACATGATTTACATTAATGCCCCGCGGATGGGCTAAACATATGTGCTTGTGAGATTTATTCTGGAGTTTCATTACATAATATTACATGCACGGAATGATTTTTTAATGGACTCCACCTACGAAACCCATGATATGTGAATTACACTGGTAATATTTTAAGTAACTAGTTGTGTTTGCCAATAAAAAATCAACTTTAACGCCAGACTGTATTTTTGTTGATATCCGTCTTTTTTTCAGACACTGCAAAATATGCCTTCATTCCCTGTGCTTAACCTATGAAAAACTTGTTATTGTTCGTGCTGCCTCCACATATTCCATCATTTAAGCTTGTACGAAAATAATTTAAAGTGACATTTTCAATATTTTTACCACATTATTAAATGATGCAAACTTCTTTGTTTTTGTTTAAGTTAGTTTGTGCATTTAACACCGTTGCGTAATTTAGAAATATGTTATGAATTAGGTCTAGCCAAATTAAAACACAGAGTGCACATTATTTTTCTTGAATGTATTACGTCCCACACAATTTATTTCTCGTAGCAGCTATGAGGCAATACTATCATGTTATTAATTAGTTGAAATCAGATTTGCTTTGTTATTGAGCTGAAGACAGTTGTATTGGACTAAGGCCGCAGTCCAGAAAGACAATAAGTATTGAAAACTTACTTATTGCCATTAGGAATTGCATTTGAAATGTGTGAATCCTTCATGCTTTCGAATTAGTTTTGCTTTTGGGGCTCATTGTAACAATGACGTTACATTGTATTTATGTACATATGCTCAAATATGGAACCTTACCGGTGTGGTTACACTGCACTATTGTTATTGTCGAAAGAGAGAGCTGAATATATTAGGGGCTTAGTGCTTTAAGTAAACAGCAATATTATATTTTTAAAGATTTAAACTTTTGCACCCAAACTAAGCATACAACTTCAAAATGGCGTACAAAATTGACGACATTTTATATTCTTATATAAGGCCGAGTTTTTCTGGTTTCTGATTGGCTGAATATCGTGTTGGTCGACCTTTTGCCGTATTGGCCGTGTTTTTTCCATATTGGCCGCCTTTTTCTCGTATAAGGCGAGGTTCGAGCTTTTTTGGCGAGGCTCAACTTGTATGGGGCGAACAAATTGAACACATTCGAATAAGAAAACTGCAAATATGTGAAACTTATCTTAAACGAACAATAATTTTATTAATTGAAAGTTAGCGATTAAAAGATAATAGGATCAATATGTAAATTGTTTAGACACTATACAATGACAGGGACACAAAATTGTATGCGCCACCTTATGCCCTTAGATAGTTAATGAGAGTTCATTTTTTTATCGTGTCATTTTGTATTTCACATACTGAGTAGGGCACTGTCAATTAACAGTCGACAGTTGTAGCAAACATAGGATAAAGAACAGTGGACCCTATAGAGTCTAATTGTTTATTTTAAATACAACTAACCAATCAGCAAACGTTGTATCGGATGATCATTGCTCCAGAAACAAAAGATGGTTTTGGAGTAAAACGACCCTGCTATGAAATAAATGAAACCTTGGACGGTATTTCAGGCGTTAAAGGCTAGAATTGAACACAACCGACGCTCATAATTTCCAAGAAGAATACAAATAAAAGACACTCGTATCATACGTAGATCGCAAAATGCGCTGAATAAAGTAATTCGTTTGCCTGGTGTTTGGATGAAAGCTTTAGCTAAAATGATTTCCTCATTGTAATCTAAGAGATTGAAGTTGAATAAGATTTTGCATATATAGTTGTAGGGCTTTTTCCTTTGTCGAAAATTGGTGAAGTAAACAGTAGTGAAATGTATCCGTCTATAACTCATTCAACATTTACCGCCTTAGTGACAGTGATGAGATGTCGATAAATATGTGTACACTTTTGATAAAATCTTACAACACACGTATTGTGATAATTTGTGGCAATTCGTATAGGTTTCTGGAACTTTCGAAAAAGAAAACAAAATCCGGTTAGATTGTATGATCAATATAAAGAAGTGAAACTCCAGCTGCTGGAGAAGTATCGCATTCTGATTAAATACAATTTGTTGGTCCTTTATATAAGGCCAGTGACCAATTGCCAAACAGTACAATATTATGCAAAACAATATTCACAACTGAGATTTAATTGTGAGAGCAGATGCTCGTAAAACTGACGTTTTTGTTTAAATCGTTTGACAAACAATACTGAAAGGACAAAACAACGGCACCGATTACTTATAGCAAGAAGCACTGTTGAATAAATTCAGTTAAGTATCTCAAACAAATTCGAAGTCTGACATGTCGGTGATTCTTCTTCCATATAGGACATACTTGAGCTTATCGCAAAGCTTTGATTTACAGGAAACTGTTATGTGTATTTTTAAATCCATTCTGAATATTAAACTCGCTAAATTTGGACATACTAAAATATCATAACTGATACCAATATTGTTACCGAAGACACCTTGCGGTCGAACACAGGAATCAATCTAACATTCCCGAAGAACACCACAACACAAAAGTAATAACGATTATGTTTACAAATATTCATTATATTTGTGATCATGATTTAGCCACATGTTCAATGTATATGATAGGTGTGATAACAACCCAAACCCCGACACAATTCAACAACATCATGAACCAACACCACTAATTCAATTTTCAATTTCTAGTAATGTTTGCTTAATGATGTTTAACGCATTTATTGAACCTATATTAATTTGTCAACCAACATGGTTTCTACTTTTCTGCTATATATTTCTATATCTTAAAGATTTAGCGATTATAAGACGACCGCTTAGTTAAAAAGTCAGTTTCTCAGAATTGTACATTCTTTGATTATCCGAAATCATATTTTTTAATGACTGCTATGGAACGAGGAAGTTTATGGTGTATGGCTGTGGAGGCAGACTTCACAGAATGAGTTATCGAAATTAATCAAGGTCAAAAAATTTATTAAATATGTCCGCCATATTGTTTGTGGTAGTTTTGAATGCATCTTAAGTAAACTATAAATATATATGTATCTTTATTTGTTGTATAGGTTTCACATTAATATCTTGCTTGTCAAAATGCCTGGACCATAATAACAGAGTTAAAAAGCTTAATTACTAATGCATTCGACATTTTGTCTGCACATTATTGAAATAAAACATTCAAACATTTTAAACGAGATTAATTTAATAAAAGAAGTTTATGTTCGAGGTATTTTCAATATATAAATACTTGAACATTCTAAACATTTACATGATTTGCATATATAGAATGCTCTACAGTTAAAACGGCATATTCTACAATTCAATAATTATTTTAACAAAACGACAATGTGTATTTTGTGTGCATGCATGTTTGCATAAAACTGTACGTTATCAGGTTGTGTTGTTTTCATATATAGTTATATCATTGAATTATCTCTCGTCTTTCAAACTACGTGAACGTCCGATATTTGTCCATACTGAATTCCCGTGCATCCAATATAATTCAAGTTGTTTTTAATATTTCCGAGTTTTCATCTAAGTATCCATCATTTATATTTTAAATCCATGACAATATAGGTATTTTTCGACGTTTTATACACTGCTTTACTTGTATTATTTTTTTTATGCCGCTCACTTTCCAGTCATATCATCAAAAACGTTACTAGCGTTTACTTTGTATTAATGTTCGCTCTATATCTCGACTTTACTCGCTTCGAAATTTCTCAGCGAGATGACCTAATTACAGCTCCACTAAGAAAATTCGCGGGGAGTAAAGTCGTGATGTAAATCAAATTTTAATACGAAATAAACGCTAATCAACTTTAAACTGATATGGCTTGAAAGTGAGCATAATTTAAAAAATAAACAGAAGTAATAAAGGGTATAAAACGGCAAAAATTAAATGTATCGGCTTGGAAGTCGCCATTTATGATTATCATGTGATTACACCCGTCTGAAAGTATCTCCTTCATGTTGGGATTGTTTACTTCTACAATTGCAAAGACGTCTTGAACACGTGATAAGGTCTCAGTTGATGGAATATCAATATAATGGCAATATTTTGCTCCCTGCTTTTTATTGGTTTCTCCCTCATGCTCCTTTAGGTTTGTCAAAAATGTGTAAATCTATTGATTTTCATGTCTATTTTGCAAAAAGTCAATGTTAAAGGAATATGATATGCTTAAAAACCTAATTATTGGTTTTGGACTAAGAAATATCCTTAATTAATTAAATAATTAGAAACTGTTACCACAATTTGTCCAGCTTTTCGGTTTCAACATTTGTTAAGTTACATTTCCGTGTGAATGTCTTCTTCTATCATTTAATCAGGGTGCAGAATCACGTGTTTTTGTGGGATTCCCAATTAAACGTTAATGGATGTAAACACACCGGTAAAGGGTGCTGTTTTAAATAACTTTTGAAAACAATTTTTCTTAAGAATTTCAACTAGTGCATAAAAGACAGATGTTTTTGCTGCTTATGGCAATGTGAAATACACTAGAAGTACTTTATCTAATAAGCATGAGTTTTTGTTCAAAAATTCTCTGTTTACTGCATTCATGTATACGGCTATCCTTCACGTAACTTGAAACTTTGTCACCGATTTCAGCCGTATTCAAGGATTCATTCTTATACCTTAAGATATCGGCACAAACTGCAAGAAAAACTGTCTTTTATTCACTAAAGAATTTTGCAAATGTATTTCAATATCTTGATATATTTGCAAAAATAAAGTTCTTAATGATGTTTTTACATTCTGTCCAGCCTTAAAACCCCGTTGATTTTGCACCCCGTAATAGACCTAATATGGAACATGAAACGACTAGCTTTGGCATCCCGGCCTCCGTGTGGTTTAGTGGTACAACACAGACCCATCAAAATTGGATATCAATAGATATAATTGTCTTACATACCAAATTAAAGTGCCATAGCTGAAACGTTCGTTCAATAGAACGAGAAAATGTGCAAAAAAACGGAACTCGATAAAATTCCAACTTATTTCGGAATCAAATAAGCCAAAGTGGTAAAGAAAAATAACAATTAATTCGCTCAATAACGAAGTTCCGTAAAGGTCACTCGTTGTTTCGCATCGTCGACCATTTGATTACAACAAGGGCGAGAATACGAAAAAAAATGTGAAGGAGCGAAATCACGATGACATAATACGAGATCAAGATACAAGAACACGAGATAACGATATCAAAACAGTTATATTCGTAATCGTGTGTCTGCGCATCGTGTGTTCTTGACTTTGCTCTTTCAAAGTCCGTAAAGGTCGTCGTGAACTTGTATTTTATTAACTGCTTTTGGCATAAAGTAAAAGGGGTATTTTAAATGTGTACATAAGCAATAAAAGTGTTAATAACAAATACACTGTTTATTAATTTGACTTATGTTAGTTCATGTGTCTAACTGTTCAACTCTCAACACACGTGCATAACAAGTTGAATACATTAACATGCACAGTTAAAGCGAAAGCCACCCTTCTTGCCAAGTGATTGCAAAAACAACAACAAAAAAGAAGTTTCCTACCATTACGACGGATAATTTTGACCAATTTAGATTTCACTATTTTCTACAATATGTCCAACATAGCATGGAATACATGTGCTGCGTATTGAACTGTCCTAAAGTCGTAATTTAAGTCGCACGTTAACATCTTTCACAAATATTGCCACGTTCTGATGGTTTGTGGTTTTTAATTAACCATCATGATTAAAAGACATGTTTAACACCTTTTAATGGAAATCCTTCGTTTTGACAGTTAACGCTACAAAAGAGTATTCGTATATAGGTTGCAAATCTGTCAAACGAATATAATATATGCATGTAAAAATTATCTCGCTGCGCTTTTTCAGTTTAGTATGTATGGGTGGTAACATGTCAAACGGAAAAAAGTTCATGAAAAATTAAGGACAGGCATAGAAACCACACACCTGTATGCATCGACATTATAGATATTTGGGCTATGAAGAAGGGCAACACATTAATGGTAGTGGTAGTGTCCGTTACACTATCAGGATAACTGTTTTGGACAAAATATGCTTATATTGTTTGATAAATAATACTTTTTAGATCACCTATGTGTTTAAATGTATGTTTATAGATGCCACCAATTTAGATGTAGGGTGGAGCACACCCACTTCAGGTATAATTACAATTCTTAGGTTAAAAACTCCACAGAAACACGGCATCTTTTATTTGCGATATCGTTTTAAATGTTTGCAAGGTAATGTTTTTAAGAAATACATAAGTATGTATCAATAAGTTATTGCATTGATTTATATTTCACTTTATAAACGCCACAAACGCAGTGCAATTATAGGTTGTGTGTTACCTTTTACTCAAGTTACAATTCATGTATTTACTTCTGTTTTAAGTGCTTATATTAAATAAATGCCTCTTATAATAAAATAATAATACAGATACGACATTTTCTAACTGAACCGCGACTAAAAGCTCTGATGGAGTTACAAACTTCGATGTTGTATGATTACATGCACATTGTATGATTCGATAAGGCGTTCTATCACATTAGGTCAAGTACTGATAGCTCCAATACTCTAAAGAGTACGGACCAAAGTTTTATATTAATTGAATTTAGCCACCAGGGATCACATTTAAGGACATACAGATCTTTACTTAACATTCATAATAGGAGTGATCCATATGGCTTCTTGTTCGCAGTCAACTGTGACTAAAGACTGATTTACTTACTGACTTGTACTGTTCGCCATGTATAAAGCTCAAAATTGAAAAGTTGGCAGTGTTTCACTGTGATTACTGTCTCAAGTTTTATTGTGGGGAATGTATTGACCTGCAGTGCCAGTTGGTTGGGAAACGTGTAAATTACGGAAGGGAAGACACACATAAGTGACCAGTGTCCAAGAAAAAAGAGGATTTCCTTCAGCTGTGTTGCAACAATTACGCTTTCCTCGATCACAGGTAATTCTGAAATGTATTTGCTTTCCAATTTTTTTTTTCATTAATTTACTTTTTAATAAAGAATTTTTCGGATCAATCATTTATTTTTCAACGCTGATGAAAGCGGATTTCCGCGTGCATCAACACTGGCCGCGTACTTGCTGAAAAGGGAGCTCGACACGTATACCAGACTACAACAAGCAACAAGCAACACATCACAGTGATGGCATGTTTTAATGCTTGTGGCATTTATGAACCGCCGTTGATTGTTTACCCAGGTGAGCGCTACATGGATACCGGAATTGACGAGTTTCCATCTGCGATTTATGGCCTGTCTGAAAACGGTTGGATGGACAGTCCGCAGTTTGTGGCATTTGTAACTCATTTGAATGAGTATATACATCAAAAGCACATTTCCAGACCAGTCATAATTTTTGTATATGGACACTGTACGCATATAAGCCTCGCTGCGGCGCAGTTTTGCCATGAGAACCAGATAATTCTCTACTGTCTACTTGAAAACGCCATCCACTTGCTGCAACCTTGTGATGTTGGTTTCATCGGACCACTAAAATCATCTTGGAAACGTCAAGTGAAGTACTGTCTAACAAAACATATAGCCCAAAGTTTAACTAAAAAGGCAATTTCCAGGTGTTTTCCGAAAATGTTCGGAAGAGGTCACAAATATTGAGAACGCGATCCATGGGTTCAAACGTTGCGGACTGTTCCTATTAAGTCCCGAAAATGTTGACCAGTCACAACTGCATCGATCTGAGATACATGCTCCCGCCACTGCCCCATCCATTAGCGACACCGTTGCCACTAGTAAATCAGGGATCTCCGAACGTTGCGATTGCGTCCCAAACGCAGCTATAGCCTCCCCAATCATTACTTCAGAGAAAACCAATGGCAGCAATACAGACGGCGTGGCGATGTCCTGCACCACGAAGCTTATTGACCAACATGAGCGATCTGTACAGCCTTATAGTGAGGCCGTCTTACCGTCAACCAGCAAATTGCATTTTTCGATAGGAAATGAAAATATGCACGCAATCCCGTCCGTCAAAATTGTACAAACTGATAAAAAAGTCAAGTTTCTGCATCTTTCTCGCTACTGAATTTCCTCAAATAAGTGCGGAAAAAAACACTAAAATGGTTCAAAATAAGCTTCCGAAAGCGCTTTCGGGTACTGTCGCATTGCAGATGTTGCGAGACCGAGAGCAAGCTAAAATAGCTGAAGAAGAAGCGAAAACGAAACGCAAAGAAGAACGAGAACAACATAAAAGGGAGAAAAGTGAGGTGAAAGATAGGAAACGCAAGGTTCGCGAAGAAAATATAAGGAAGAAACAGGAGGCTAGAAGAGCTGGCAAAGTCTCAAAGCAAGAAACGAACGATTTCATCGTCCTCCTCAGACTCCGACAGAGACGTGGCTTTTGCTGACAGCGATGATGATTTAATGGACGAGAAGCAGTGCCCAGGTTGCGGCACGGAAGACGGTGAAAGGAACGAGTGGGTGACCTGCACCAAGTGTCCAAGAAATTGGCATATTACATGCACGGGGGACGCTATTCTTTTTCGAAATTCCGTTCGAGCAAATTCCAAATTACCCTTTCATATGTGAAAGTTGCATGTAACTCAAACGGTTGCGATGTTATAACCAAAAACTGACGTAAATGTACACGTCTGCGTTCCTGCATTGACTAAAGGATGTACATTATTGTGCATGTTTGGTTTGTTGGTTTAAAAAGAAAAACGTATCATTTTCATTTGCAGTTAAAATGAATAAAACATGTTAGTAAAAAGAAAATGTATTGTCACTTAAATACTTTCGGTTAGTTATTAAGATCGAGATCTGTTTTTCATGTTACAGATATATGTACACATTCAATGTTTCAATAAATCAAAGATGAGATGTCAATGATGTGTATCATTAGATTAGTACATGTATCTATTAATCAAAACATATTAAATGAAATAAGGTCCATGAAAATAAACACCATCACGTGACACAATATTATGCGTATTCTGATTGCGCCTTCAACACATAATTAACGGTAGCGACGCCATGCAAAAAAGGTTGTGCTATTATAAATTATACAGTCATACTAAGAAAAACAATTTACGCCTAGTTATTTCTGAAGTTTAAATTTACTTTCGATAGAAGAAATCAAGTGTCGAAATTAGCCGCCTAATGTCGAAATTACACTCCTTTATACATAGTGAAATGTGATCTAAAAACCTTATGTATGGTAGTGTTTTATTGCACAAATCATCACGGAATACTTCTTTTAATATCGTTGATATGTTTTACAATTAACGATGGTGGTAATTTCGACATACTGGTCGTGTACGTTAACAAACGGCCAACCTATTAAAAGCGTTTCAGCGATACCGACTACAACTTTTGTATCCGTATCATCAAAAGCACTTACCATAGCAACAGAATTCCAAAGATTGCACAAATCATTTAAGTATAGCCATGTTTACTTCATAGGCTGGTTAACTTTTGGGTTGAAAAGTCAGTTTCATAACAGAAAATATTTGCTCACGTGGGGAATATGACGTCGTCGAGCGCGCGCACTGATAATGAGGTGCGACATGGGGGCAAACTTAACTTTAATTTGTCTTCTAACAATGGACCATTATTCATTGCCGACGTAGACTAGCTTATGATATACAATTTTAATTAAAGATATGAAGTCCTTTTTTTCGCAATACGTAGTTTTGTTTGAACTCGTTTATCTGGTATCAAATAGTATTGTTCTCGCTAAATATTATGCGTTTGAAAAGCAAAATGAGTTCTGGCGAAATTTTCAATTCAAGGGAAGCAACTCCAACATTAAAATTTGATTAATCATACCACAATACACTACCTTATTACTCTGTATTATAATAAAGAATGTTTTATGCAAACCTGTTAAGAGTCATGCTTTTTTATTAATTAAACGTGTTCTTTTTAGTTGCACCCACCGAAACATGTCTTACTCATACAAGACATGAGTATGGCGATAAGTGCCGTGCGCAGGAAAAAATTGACTTTACGAATTTGAATAAATAATCAATATATTTTAATGTTGGAAAGTTTTTTATCTTTAACTTCCATAGGACCTTCAAAAGAACGTCTCATTAACAATCTATAAATGATGATGTTTTGTGACCGTTTTCTCCCGTGGTGGACCTCCCACCAAATACCAAGAAGTTGAATGCTATTTATAGCTGTTTATAGCTATTTTTTAACTTACAGAATGTAAACATTTGTTCATTTGTAAAAAAAATTCATGAACATTTTATGTTAAACGGACTAATAAAACAACATCAAAGCGCTGAAGGAACTGTAGTTTTCAAATTTATAAAGAGTGTGTCTTAAAGCACAGATCGAGATGTTGTTGTTTTTTCAAATCATTAATAAAAAAGATAATTTAAGCTTCATTTTGGGAAAAGAGGGCTTAATGCATATGAATTAATTGTCATCCCAGTACCAGAGACTCTTTAAACGAAAAACACCATAAAATCAGAAAGTGTCGTCCTTCATTAGCTTGTGCGCATTGCACAGGCTAATCAGTGTGCACAGGCTAATCTGTTTTGACATGCATTAAGCCCCGTTTTCCCTGAAAGCAGCCTATATGTACAAATTTCAATGATAAACTGGCCAATGTCTTCGCACAAGCTGTTAAACACTAGACTGCTCAATGCAAGCTGTTAAACACTATTGATTACATACACACTCTCGCTGTCTGCAGTGTACCAGTGGTGAAATATAAACAAGCAGATGCGGTGGTTATCGTTCCTAACGTTGTAGAGCAGACGCTCCTAGCGTAGTTAAGAGCAGACTGACTTGAATTTAATGGCAGTAACATTAGCTGTCCGCTGCGCGAACAACTAAAAAATAGAAGGGGTTTCTCACTCAAACTTATATACATAGTGCGTTAAGTGTGCACCTAAGGCAAATATGCGATGTCGCTAAGTTGAGTTTACACATCTATCTTAACGTTACCTTACGTAAGCCTAACTTAAGATGGTATTTGTATTTGTTAAAGTCTTTTTGTTTATTTTGACGCGAACACAAAAGTGGCTTTAAAAGCAATCGCAATGGTTTATCAGAAGTTACAATTTAACTAAATAGTGTTTACTGTTGGTGTATTATACATGTTATTTATATAGTTTTGTCTTAATAAATATTAACATATTTTGATATATTTATTTTTTCATATTCTGTTTTAACGGATCGTCTATTTCCTATAAAAAAAACATAAGAGAAAAAACAGAGAATGGATAATAAATGTTCAGTCACTGGGATCAATCAAAACATAAAAATGATGAGCCTCTAGATATTGTTAAGAATGTACCAGTTGTTGTAACGTATCCAAACCGTTCTACGATGTGCACGTTAAAAAGTAAACGACGTAACATTCAATGAATATCTATATTTTTAATGCGAATGTATACGCGTTTTTTTGCTCATGCAGACCAACGGTAAATTCGGCGACTTTCAACCTCGGCACACAACGAATGCCAATGTGTCGTACAGCGATGTCATCAGTGCGACGTCACTGATGTCACAATAAAGCGAGACTGAACCGGAAGCAGCGGCGAAGGTGCCTCTATTAGATTGGAAAGTTTCATCGAAATGCATCTGTATTTTGTTGTTGTTGTTTCTTTTTATTCGTCTCGATGGTTCATTTTGATTTATTATTTATAGAAAGAACATGCCCGTTCCTTATTCGATTTGAATAAGGAACAAGGAACCAGTTCCTTATTCAAACTAAATAAGGAACTGGATTATCGGCACATACAACTAAGTAGAAATGTATTGCAATTAGTATTTTAAATATACAACCTGTATATAATGATGTCTATTTATATGTGGTTAACGTTGGATCAATTTCATTGATGTTTAATTAAGAAAATGCCAGTTGCTTATTCGGTTTGAATAAGGAATAAGAAACTGGTTCCTTTTCCCTTATTCAGTCGCGAAAAGGGAACTGGATTATAAATAAAAACAAAGATGTTGAAATGTACAAGATTGCACTTTTATATCACATAAATATAAAATAATGTTATATGTTTTAGGTTTCGTGGATGTGAAGTTAGTATTTGAATTTGAAAACATCGGTTCTGTTTAAACAAGTAATCCTATGCATGCGGGAGGAAGAAACATGAATATGTAACGCAATACATAAAGTAAATGTATTCTAGTTATTTTGTTTTGATTTACTTAAGAATTGTTTGCATTAATTTGATTTCAATTTGCACTCTGTCTTGTAGGTCGCTTGCGTAGTCGTAAATCAATATTTATAACTGACAGACGACTCGCAGTACATTTTCGGATAGGATTTTACCGATTTTTTGTAAAATCGCCACTTTAAAAAAATTGGCGCCCCTTAAATATTTTTAGCGTCATTGGCGACATTGGCGATCGACAGCGAAACCCCTGGACCGGGTACGTTTAAGTATATTTACCGTACCCGGGGTACATGAAAGTATACTTAAAAGTACCTGGGGTACATGTAAGTAGTACCCGAGCAGACAATGACCAATCGAGCGTAACAATGGCCTTATTTCGTTTGCATGTTCTTTTCAGGTAAATAACTTCGCACCACTCTAAACATAAAGTCCATTGCGAATAAAAATCTTAAGAAGATAGAGGCTCTTGCTGGGGAGGCTATCCTGAAAATCTCAACTGAGTCGTCTAACAAGGTTTCCATTGATGCTTATGAGAAAGAAATGGAGTAAGTTTTAAAACTAACTTTAAATACAATGTTATTGACTATTCGGGTGTATGTCCCCCACCACTATAGTAGGGGAACTTATTGTTTTTGCCCTGTCTGTTGGTTGGTTTGTTTGTTGGTTGGTTTGTATGTTTGTTTGCTCCAACTTTAACATTTGCCATAACTTTTGCAATATTGAAGATAGTAACTTTATATTTGGCATGCATTTTGAGTGGTGAAAGGTCAAGGTCATCCTTCAAGGTAAAATGTCAAATATATAGTTTAAAAGCGGCGCAGAAGAGGACATAGTGTTTCTGACAAACACATATGTTGTTAGTATTTTTTTCTTTTAAACTGTCTTCTTATTTCCTATTCCAGATGAACATGAACATATTAATTATAATTGTTTTATTAAAGGGACTGTGTTCATAGTTTGGCAAAATTACAATTTTTAAAAGATGTTTTATTTGAACCCCAGGGTAGGCTGCCAGGCACATTATTAAAAAATAAATATTTGTCATTTTTATTATAACTATTAAAAACTATTCCAAATATTACAGATTGCTGCCTTGCATTTGAAGACGGGTTTTAAGTTCTCGACATATGTGAAGCCAACAGTGCTTATTTCTTCCGAAGCTCAGAAAGTGACTGGCATCTCTGTCGATGCTCATGGAAACATGCGTGTAAATGGTGAAAGTGTTGATAGTGTCTCATTTAAAACTTGATTTTATGCAGCGGCTTGCCAAGTGTCCTGGAGTCATTCGTGTTGTACATAATTTGTGCAGGTTTGATTTTCCGGTTTTGGTTAGTGCATTGCTGAACATACACTGTTTTGAAAAGTTGTGTAATTGTGTAAGCAGATTTGTTGACTCTTTGCCAGTTTTCAAGAAATTGTATCCTGAACAGTCACACAAACAGGTGGATCTAGTGAAACATGTTCTCCAGGCAAACTACAACGCCCACGATGGCCCACAGCTTTACTGTGACTGCAATCCATAATTCAGTTTGTTTCAGTCATGCAAAGGCTAAGAACATTAGATCGTTAGACATGCTGTTGCATGAAGGAATTCTAAAGCGACCAACATTGTGGGATCTGGACTGGCCTTGTGTCATTTGAAAGCCATATTTTCTTAGGGATACTTTCATCGCTTAAAACAATTAGGGACTACCATGAGTCACAAACGCAAAAAATATTTTATCTGCAGTGGTCCCTAAAATAGGTCAGTTTTTCAGTGACGAAAAGTGACGGAACGAGAAAATATTGCTTCCAAATGACACACGGCCAGTCAAAATCACGCAATGACTTTATACTGATGCCTAATAATGTAACATCTAGTTGTCATTAATCTGGCTGGTTTTTATTTAAATATAAGTTGAATATTATTGTGCTAAATGTCTTAGTGCTAGGTAATATTGGGAAAACTTTGACATTCTGTGGTGAACTGCGGCTGTATTCATATGTTGCTTTTTGACTTTAGGTGAACTTAAAATTGTATTATTAATGTAATATTATATCAATGTTGAGCCAAAGTTACCTAAATTTCTTCATATGTCAGGGTTTATAACTGTAGCTTTTAATAAGCAACTAGAAAACCCATAAATAGAAGTGATATACAAATTTATACTGAAATTAATTGCGTTATAATGCATGGGTGTAGGCATACTCAATGTGTAATTTCTTGAGATAGGAACGGTAAAACTTGTATGTACACTACCGTAATAACTCTATGTATTCGGACACTCTAAGTTTTCGGACACCCCTTTTTTTAGCAAAAATAATTATTTTTCGTGACTCTTAATTTTCGGACACACGAGTTTTCGTCCATAATTAATGTCTCTAAGTTTTCGGACAGCATATTTTACAGCGCTATTTTGCCAAATTTCGGTCCTGTTTCGATATCTCATGACATCGATCATGGGGTTTTACAACCAGATTAACATCATAAAACACAGCAGGTGCATGCTGAGGGCAACGGACCATTACATTTGCATTTTGGGTGGATAACCTTGTAAACCGGTATTAAACAATGGTTTCGCCCGATTGCATTTGAATTGATGCCGTTTTAAGGAAGCAGTATGTTTAATATTATATATCTTTGTTCCATATAATTTCAGGTAGCAAAGCTGTGTGGTTGTATTTATTAAAAAGCAGAGAACGAAGAGTACAACATAATAAATTATTGCACATGGATTTATTGCTTTTATTTCAATTTACCGGTAATATAAGACCAACAAACACAACACACCCGGTTCATACCGGTATTGACATTCATTTTCATTCATGTTGGGCATAATTATTGATGAATGACATTTATAGATAAATAAATTCCTTATGAACATTACAACTTCTGAAAAAAGGTTGTATTGAAATAAAAACGCATGTTACGATTACCGGAACATGTAAGAACAATTCTTTTGAAGGATTGAATCAGTCTTTTCCTAAACTCAGAGCCCCGTTTCTTTTACATTTTCACAAACTTATCCATAATTAAAAGTGAACAATTATTTTGCTAAAATAACATTCGAAGTCTCAGGGTAATTTGAATGATGGAATTTATCAAACATATTAAAGCTAATATACCGATAATGCAGATTGAACGTCGATTGGATCGTTATAATTCACCAATCAGATTAAAGAAATCAGTAATTAAACGTTAAAAGCCATAGTGGAACAACGGAATAATGTCAATTAGTGCCAATTATGATAATCTTAAACAACTTTCTTTTGAAAATAAGCGTTATGACAATTACCAGGCGTAGTGCCAATTAACAGTTCAATTATCTACCGCAATGGTACTACCCCTTCTCAGTAAAATAACTGTGATAAATATACTTAACGCTTCAAAGTGTGATGCACCCTATTACAAGTTTTACGAACAATGGAAGGTGTTAGACAACAACTATCGGAAATGAACAAACAAAGAATTCATATTTTCCTTTTTTTATTACGTAAATTACAAGTTCATACTAGCGAGTATCGGTACATCATATGCGCATCTTT